>NC_087097.1:12567584-13185730 GCF_963855985.1 Ostrinia nubilalis
GTTCGAATCTTGTGTGCTGTATTGCGTCTCGTATATGGTCGGGGCTATTCTCCGGCGGAACGGACATAATACGAAGCACATTTGTATTCAAATTATTATGTTTGTATGTGATGGGGCTACCCTCTGATGATACTAATATAATAAAGTATGTGCCTATATAAAAAAAAATACTGAAGTGCATGTTCGAATCTTGTGTGTTGTATTGCGTCTCGTATATGGTCGGGGCTATTCTCCGGCGGAACGGACATAATACGAAGCACATTTGTATTCAAACTATTATGTTCGTATATGATGGGGCCTACCCTCTGACGATACTTACATAATGAAGCTCGTGTCTAATAAATATGTGTATGTTCGAATCTTGTGTGCTGTATTGCGTCTCGTATATGGTCGGGGATATTCTCCGGCGGAACGGACATAATACGAAGCACATTTGTATTCAAACTATTATGTTCGTATATGATGGGGCCTACCCTCTGACGATACTTACATAATGAAGCTCGTGTCTAAATAAATATGTGTATGTTCGAATCTTGTGTGCTGTATTGCGTCTCGTATATGGTCGGGGCTATTCTCCGGCGGAACGGACATAATACGAAGCACATTTGTATTCAAACTATTATGTTCGTATATGATGGGGCTACCCTCTGATAATACTAACATAATCAAGAGCGTCATATTATGTATGTAAAATGTTTGATACTGTACCGATGGGCCAAGTGTGTCCATTGATTTTTATGTTAGCGGCCAGGTGTGCCGAAGACCCAAGTGTGTCCTTGATTTTATGTTAGCGGCCAGGTGTGCCGATGGGCCAAGTGTGTCCTTGATTTTTATGTTAGCGGCCAGGTGTGCCGAAGGGCCAAGTGTGTCCTTGATTTTTATGTTAGCGGCCAGGTGTGCCGAAGGGCCAAGTGTGTCCTTGATTTTTGTTAGCGGCCAGGTGTACTGATGGACCATAATTTGTATTTGTTTCAATTTTTAACTTTATAAATAGCTCCATTTAAATCTTTTTAATTTAGTGTAGTAACTACCCAAAAAGGGGGTGTTATTAAGCGGAGTTCTAATATATTTATGTTTTGTTTTGGAGACCATGGAGGAGAGCCGAGAGAGACGGAAGCGGAAGCGACCTCCGTGGCCGTCTACTTCAACCAAACGTCGGCGCCTCACGTCGGGGCAAGAATCGTCCACGTCTGGGTGGATTATTGAAGAGGTCAGTCCAATTAGTATCATTACGCCTACTCCCACCATAATGCCAGAACCTTCCGGCGATCAAACATCGGGGATTACCAATGCGGATTTCTTGAACCTTCTTACATCATTACAGAAAGAGAAAGCGAAACCAAATCAATTTAATAATCAGTTAAACAATGTTGTGCCCGAGTTCGATCCTCACAATAAGGCCCAGAGTATTGATAGCTGGTTAACAAAAGTGAACGAGTGTAGTAATATTTACGAATGGAACGAGAAGCAGACCATACATTTTGCTATTCAGAAGTTAACTGGCCTTGCAAAAAGGTGGTTTGAAGCATTACCAACTGTCATATTTACTTGGAACGAGTGGCAAACCAAATTAAGGAAAGCTTTTCCCAATGAACAAAATTATGGTCAGCTTCTCGAAGAAATGCTTGCTCGTACCACACGTAGGAATGAAAAATTATGCGACTATTTCTATGACAAGCTGTCCTTGTTAAATAGATGTAAAATTCAAGGTAAAAATGCTGTTGACTGTGTTCTACACGGTATTTTAGATAAATCTATTAGGAATAGTGCACAAGCCTTAAATTGTGAGGAACCAGAAGACTTATTGAATTTTCTCAGTTCTCAAAAATATGTAGATATGTCATTTATCAAAAAGCCCGACCAACCTATAGGACCTCGCTCTGCGCATAATTCCTCGGCTTCAAGCGAAGTGACATGTTTTAATTGTCGGACGAAAGGTCACACTTTCTATAAATGCCCAAAACCTCTTGTTAAATGCCAAAAATGCAGACGAGTTGGCCATGATAATGCGAATTGCAAGTTAGAGCTATTTAATTTTCGTACAGAAGCCAAAGTAGAACGTAATACGTTACTTATCTCTTCCGGTAATGTCAATGACAAATTCTTTAAAAAGGCGACAATTTCGAACCAAGACTTTGTTGCCTACATTGATTTCGGCAGCGAATGTAGTCTTATGCGAGATTCAGATGCTCAAAAATTAAATTTATGTAAGAGTTTCGCCGATCTTCCCGTACTTAAGGGATTTGGTAACTCTGTCGTTATTCCTGACTATAAGTCTTTACTAATAGTTAAAATCGATGAAGTTGAATCACCAATCGAAGTTTTGGTAGTCAAAGACGAGTTTTTGCAAGCTCCATTGCTTATTGGACAGGATTTCACCGAGCAACCCTGTGTGACGGTTATGAAAAACAGTAACACGTTACTTTTCTACAAAAGCTCAGACTCGGACACTTTAGAAGGAGAACAAACTCTTAAATTAATGGTTTTGGCTCCCACTGAATTGAACAGGTTAGATTTAGTCGAAGTTTACTCCGATGATGATTCCTTTAACACCTTTGCTGCGGCAGTAACTTTCTAATACTTTCCATTCCTTCGGTACAAGGTCAGTAAACCTGGTATTAAAACTTACATTGTGGCGGCACAAGGCTTAAAGACCTTGTAATATTTAAGATATATTAATTTTATTTTTGGCTTCATGTTAATAGATATTGTGTTTTTTTTCTTTGAATATTAATAATAATACATTTATTGACATACACCTGAAGGCGTTCGTGAATAACTTGTTTAGTATAAAAATTATAGCTATATTCAAAATACAAGGCTTATGCACCCTGTACCGCACTGAAGTAGGGAAGTCTGGTGGGTATTCTAGGGATGTGAAATACAAATATCGATAGTTTAAATTAAGTTTTAATAAAAATTTAAAAAAGTAACAAACAAAGATGTTTTAATAATTTAGTCTAAATATTTTACAAATAAGACATACGTGCATAAATACTTAAATAAGCTATATTTAAAGAAAACATATTAGTTACAACTTCAAATGTTTGTCACGAAAAACATTATTTAAATTAGCAATAAATCGTGTAGCAAATTAAATTATAATCAATTTGCAGTTTTGATTTTGTTTGTTTCTCTTGACGCCATGTCGACATGTGCGTTTCTTACGAATGCGAGGCAACACTGGCTGCACGAAGCTAGCGTGGGGTGCGGTACCAGGTGCGCAGGATACAAGGTGCTTCGACCTGGTTTCGCATTGTGAAGACATTTTATTACTTCCGTGCGATACCAGGTCTAAAAACCTGGTATTAAGATAGGTACATCATTGGATTCTATTATAAGAATACATCATAGATATATATTCATCACTTTCCTACACCGGACCCAATTGAAGTTATGCCTTTCGCACGACAAGGAAGACTATAATTTTCTTAGCCGCACGGTAAGCGAGACGTACACAAGGTCTATAGACCTGGTTTCGCACTCAACGTGTTAACGGCGATGTTTTTGTTGATGGGTATAGTTGTGGCGAAGTAGGCAGGGAGTATCATTTGCACCAAGGTGTATATACTGTAGCAAATGGGAGGTGTCATGTAGTTGTCAGTAACTTGGCCAACGCTCCTTTTTTTTTAAACCCCGTGACAGTTTTAGCTAGAGCAAGGTCTTTTGTTACTAAAGAAGTTAAACAAGTCAATCGAATTGTTAAAGACATTTCATCTCTTGAACCCTTGCAGAGATCCGAAATCAAGGTAGGCAGCCAGTTAGACGAGAAGTCTGTAGATAGGTTGTATGATTTGTTACAGTCATATCGAGACTGTTTTGCTTTGAGTTTAGGAGAAATTGGGTGTGCTAAGGACGTGAAAATGTCTATTGAATTATCAGATGACCGACCTGTAGTGTATCGTCCGTATAGACTTTCTTATTCGGAAAGAGAGCATGTCCGCTCTTTAATAGAGGAGTTGGTAGAAAACGACATCATTCAGGAGTCTAACTCAGATTATGCAAGTCCGATCTTGATGGTAAAAAAAAAATCAGGTGAAACACGACTATGTGTAGATTTTAGGGCTCTCAATAATAAGACAAAGAAAGATCGCTTTCCACTACCTTTGATCGACGATCAACTTACTAATTTGAGTGGCAATCAATATTTCACAACTTTAGACCTTGCGTCGGGGTATTATCAAGTGCCTATGGCAGAAGACAGTCGACGGTACACAGGCTTCGTGACCCCAGACGGCCATTATGAATTTAAAAGGATGCCGTTTGGGCTTGCCAACGCTCCTGCCGTTTTTCAAAAACTTATAAATCGAATGCTGGGATCTCGGCGCTTCGAATCCGCTCTAGCTTACTTAGACGACATACTCATACCATCTCAGAATCTAGATCAAGGGTTTAAAAGACTTGAAGATGTTCTTCAAGTTTTGCGTGAAAATGGTTTAACACTTAAATTATCGAAGTGCAGATTTTTCGACACAACTATAAACTATCTCGGGTTTGAGGTTTCGGCAGATGGTATAAGACCAAATGAACAAAAGATCTTGGCTGTCAAGCAGTTTCCAGACCCTAAAAATGTTCACGAAGTTAGGCAGTTTCTTGGCTTGGCTAGCTACTTCAGACGATTCATTCGGGGATTCGGTGAAATCGCTAGGCCGCTCACCCAATTACTAAAAAAGGATACCCCTTTTAAATGGGCCGAAACAGAATCTCACGCTTTCTCGTGCCTAAAAGAAAAATTGATTGAGCGCCCTATATTAGCTTTGTATGAACCGAAACTAGAAACGGAATTGCACACCGACGCAAGTTCATTGGGGATCGGGGGTATACTCTTACAATGGCAGGAATCTCCACGCGTTTTAAAACCGGTTGCTTACTTTAGCAGGCAAACCACGCCCGAGGAACGCCACCTTCATTCATACGAGCTCGAAACATTGGCTATTGTCTGTTCATTGAAGAAATTTAGGGTGTACCTATTAGGAATTGAGTTTAAGGTTGTAACGGACTGTAATGCCCTGCGAACTACTCTTACAAAAAAAGATCTTGTACCGCGTATAGCAAGGTGGTGGCTCCAGATAAGTGAATTTACTTTTAATATAGAATTCAGACCTGGAACTCAAATGAATCACGTAGACGCGCTAAGTCGCAATACGGTTTTGAACGAATCAAGTCACGGTGATGTCCTAAACATCGAGAAAGACCACTGGCTTTTTGCTTTACAGTTAACTGACCCAGATATTTCACGAATCGCGAAAATACTTAAGCCCGAAAATGACGAGGAGTCGAAGGACATAAAAAAGAATTTTGTCATAAAAGACCATAAAGTGTATAGAAAAGTCAACGATAAATTGTGTCTTGTCGTTCCAAAGGGTGCTCGATTTCAAATATGTAGGGCAAATCACGACGACATAGGACATTTAGGTCTGGCTAAAACAATTGAGAAAATTCAAAGTCAATTCTGGTTCCCTAAGCTTCGCCGTTTCGTTAAAAAATATGTAGAGTCTTGTATTGAGTGTGCTTATAACAAAGACAGTATCAATAATAAGAAATCAGGATTTTTGCATCCCATTGATAAAGCAAATATTCCATTTCATACAATCCACATTGACCATCTGGGGCCCTTTGTAAGAAGTAGAAATGGCAATGCTTACATTCTCACAGTTGTTGATGGATTTACCAAATACTTGTTTGTAAAGCCAGTAAAGAACACAAAAACTAAGAGTACCATAAAAGTTCTTGAACAGATATTTTATGACTTTGGTCTACCGTCTCGGATTATCTCAGACCGTGGAACTTCTTTCACTTCCAGTGCTTTTAAAAAATTTTGTGATCTTTACGGTATTAAACACATTTTAAATGCTGTTGCGTGCCCAAGAGCAAATGGGCAAGCAGAGCGTTATAATCAGACTATTCTAAATGCATTATCTAAATACAATTTAGGCAAGGATGAATGTAACTGGGATATGAGTTTAGGAAAAATACAGTGGGGCATAAATAATACCATTAATTCTTCCACCCAAAAGACTGCATCAGAAGCTCTTTTCGGGACAAAACTTCGTGACGCACTTTCAAATAAACTTGATATCGGCAAAGATAATTCCGGTGTTAATTTTCAAAACATAAGGGAGAAAATTGATGCAAATATCAAAAGCAGTCAAAATAAACAAAAACGTTATTATGATAACGGTAGAGCTCCTGCTGCAGTCTTCAATGAGGGGGATCTTGTTAAGATTACTAGAACCAATTATTATAATAAGGGCAATAGTTCCAAGTTACTGTCAAAATTCATAGGTCCATTTAAGATTGTTAAAGTACTCGGCAACGATAGATATCAGATATCAGATATTCCTGGTTTTAGCAAAAATAGAAGAAAATTTGAAAGCGTTGTCGCAGCGGACAGAAACAGACCATGGGTTAACATTAACCCACGAGAGTCTGAAAAATCATCAGATAGTTCTAGTTCTTATGATAGTGAGGATGATTGCCCTCTGTCCGAACTGCGACAATGCAAAGATTGATTCATTAATTTATGAACTACTAGATAAGTACCTAGGTTAAGTCTCCAAATGTCGTGATTTTACTTTTGTTTTTTTTTAAATATGAAAACAAATATTGTAATATTATACATTAAATAATAATTATAAATAGTACATGTATAATTAAAAATAATAAATATAATTGTTAAAATAATAAGTGTATATTATAAGTAACTATGAACTACTAGATAAGTACCTAGGTTAAGTCTCTGACTGTCGTGATTTTACTTTTGTTTTTTTTTTTAAATATGTAAACAAATATTGTAATATTATACATTATATAATAATTATATAATACATGACAATGTATAATTAAAAATAATAAATATAATTGTTAAAATAATGAAAGTGTAAATAAGTAAGAACTACTAGATAAGTACCTAGGTTAAGTCTCCGAATGTCGTGATTTTACTTTTGTTTTTTTAAATATGAAAACAAATATTGTAATATTATAGATTAAATAATAATTATATAATACATGTATAATTAAAAATAATAAATGTAATTGTTAAAATAATGAAAGTGTATATAAGTAATAAAGGCATGATAGAGCAACTGACTTAGGGGTAGACGTGCACCAGGAGGTTGCACTAGGTTGGATGGCCGAATGTCGTGATTCGAGCATTTATTTATTGTATTTTAAATATTTTTCTTAATATTTGTGTCATTTAAAATTAAATAGTTTCTAAGTTTAGTAAAATAAAGACAATGTTTTGACTTACATTCTCAAACGGGGAGTGGAAGTGACGTAACAGAAGTAAAGGTGGGGAAATAACAGCGGAGGCGGTCGAGCGCCTGCGCTGGTAGGCCAGTTGCTCGTCGACTATCGAACTAAGCGGACACTAAGAGGTCCCTATACCCGTGTAATTAATATCGAATTAATTAGTCATCATTGTACATTAGTGTGATAATTGTATATAAATATAGTAACTAAGTTAAATTGCAATAAACGCTATATTGGAGACTAGAGTTCTATTATTTATAAAACAACTATTCTGTTGTTGGTATTAGGCTTTCGTCACACATATTTTTGTCATGTTTCTTAATACACTTTACCATAAATAAAGGATCGGTTAGACGATCTTCTATATCTTCAATAGTCCTGACATATCTTTTTGAAACAAAACATACCTACGGGAAAATCTACGCATTTTTACATTTCTTAATTTAGTATAGGTCTTTTGAAGTTACGTATTATTAAAGATTTTCTAACCCTTTTTCTTTGCGATCCAGTAGGTACAAATAAAAAATATGGGAAATATCAATTGGAAATAAGTAAATCAGAAATAAACATTTTCTTACATTACATAACTACTTATCTCAGTATGAATCGTAACTTAATTATCTGACTAAAAAAACTTTACTTTTATGCGCGCGTGTCGTGGCGCGTGCACCTTGTTACGATATAAAAAAGTTAAAAATGTAAAGCAATTTTTTATCGCAAAACAGTGTTCACCTCTACATAAAAGTTCACGCTATGCTCCAATGATAATGTATGCCATATCTAATTTTTTGTTCACTTTTGGATTTTGACCCGAGTGACTACAAATTATCCGTTCAAGATTAAAAATCCAAATTATTCTGCCAATTAAAATATCCATAAATCACATGTTAGCCTATGCGCAGACCATCGATTTTTCGTCGTCCGATAGTTTAGTCGGGCAGTTGATCAGTATGGGCATGTATAGAAGTGCGCACATTACACCGATTTGATTTGGCCGATTCTTCATACAAATTAAAATCGGGCCCAACTATCGGCCAACTAAAAATCGGTGGTCTTCGCCCAGGCTTAAACTTTAACATCCTTCTCTCTGGCCGCATAGCTACACATCCATAATCGCAAATAACAAAAACATCTACAATTCTAATAATTCACTTACTTCAGCCATCATCTATGAACCGATAACTATAACAGGATTTAAAAGCAGTGGCACGCGGCCATTGAGGGCATAAATTTGCCGCAAAAAGCGAGCGGAGCCGGTGGGCGCGGCTAGTCGAGAAAAACTGCCGCTCTGACCTAGCGGCGATGCACTTGGGTGCTTCTACTCCAGAGACAATCATGTACGAAGAAGTAGATGTGGTATTTATGGACGTCTTCTGCAAAGAAAACACACTATTTTATCACCTTTTTGTTATCACCCCTGACTCCCTGAGCAATTGAATAAATTTTTATTATTTTGGTAGAGATGGATAGAGGTATCCTGATGATGGATATTTACTACTTTTTGTAGATAATGAATTACATTTGGAATGGTGCAATGCAATTAATAATTTCTAATGTTTGGTGAGAAATAAATAAAATGTTATAGGAATTTAAAAAAAAATTTAGACACCGAAAATACTGAAATAAAATAGTGACATGGTGTAAACGGGAAAGCATTTTATTATGTTAAAGATAATTCTGTTTCAAAGAAACCTGATGAGGATGGATGCATCAAACTAACTCTGACATCCTTAAACTCATGCATATAAACAATGACAGCTATGTTATTAGATAGGTATTTAAAATTCTCTAACCTCACAGTTTTATTTATTGAATGACCTAGGGAAGATAATAAGTATAAGTAGATTTTAATAAAATAGAAATTGAACGGTATTCGATTTGTAAATCCACAATCTTTCACTACAAATGCCTTATCCGTCATTTCTTCGATCCGCGCCCAGCTCTAATGAGCATCGTGTAATAAAGGCGAAGAAATGTAATTGGTCGTATGGCACGCGCGCAGCACGCGTCTGCGCACCTTCCACCGCGCTTAGTGTAGGAGCTAGCTGTTTTATTTATTTCGTATACTTTCGTTATTATTAGAGGTATCGTAGAACAAAGGAGTTATAGACGCTGACTTTTATCAGCAGTAATTGTTGCACATAGAAGTTAAAGACGCAAATAGCAAAATTGCTGAAGTTTACCGATTAAATACGTCTGTTCAATTTTTACCGCTCATAATGTGAGAGTTAGCTGTTTAATTTTTTCAAGCAGCTGTACTTTTTAAAGAAGTTATAGATTCTGAAATAGCAAGTGCTGTTTCACATTTAAAGTGGTAGAGATTGTAACATTATTTTGTAGAATGTAGAGGTGATCGTAGCGTATAAGAGTTGTAATGCTGAAAACGAAAAGTAAGAAAAACATATTATTCAAGGAAGTTTTCAAGTAAAAATATTCTACACTTCAATATAGTGTGGGCAAGAAACGCAAATACACGGTCATATTGCAATTTTTACGAAGAAATGGGAAATACCACTCCAAAGTGACACACCTAGATTTTAAATCGATGTTTTATGCGTACTGAAAACATTAAGGCTGAGTTACACCATCTAACTTTGGCCGTAAATTTAACGATAATCTGTGTTTTTTGTATGGAGTTTGATAGATTTTTGACGTTTGTCAAAGTTTAAGTAAGATGGTGCAACCCATCCTAAGTGTAGCGGAACCCTGATATCTTTTTGTGACTTCATAACAAGTACAATATTTCAAACTCATATAATTAAAATAGACAGCTGTTTTGGGTATGTTGCTACAGACGAAACATAAAGCTGCGTATGTTGCATTTATACCTGTGATTCTCATTTTAAAGTTCCAGTACAAAAGCACCTACGTAAAATTCACACACAAATAAAACAATAGTAAAAAATGCGTCTATCCCCTAGCCTAGCAATATGATGTATGAGTGATGCGCCCGCGCCGTTTTTACAGCGCATGCCAACTTTTTACCGCGCTTTTTCTCCCGGAAGCGTGCCTGATTGTTTAATTCATATTTATCAGTTACAGTGCTTACTGACTAGAATGGTTCATGACCATAACCCGTGAAATATAAGGGGCCGTAAGTATAGCTACTTAACATTTAGCTTTTAATTTGAAAAGGTCATGTACAGTCTGACCTGTACAGTAATAATAGTTGTTGTTATCTTATCATAAGATACCGAGACGTGACTATCTCTGATTCTAATAAATGTGCGTCATTATAGGGCTTGTTTTTGTGCTTGACGAGTGTTTTGTTAAAGTAATAAGTACTTTGATAGAAAAGGTTCATAGTTTGTCATTCACATTATAGGAGAGTCAATTTAGTAAAAACATTACCTCCTTTCGTGCGCAGTCAGGTAAAAAGCTGGTAAATTGACATCGCATACAGACATTTCAATATAATTCATGAATGTAGATAAGATATTTCAATTCATTTCGTAACGACGTGTGAACTAGACTTTTATTTGCCTAAGTAGATAACTTTTTAACAAAATTCTAGCATATTCATGATGACGCAAATCTCACAGAAATAAATCATTCTAAAAAGCAAAAAAACTGTAAATTGGTCAGTCCGTATACCGTAAACGAACTTAGCATTTTGAACTCTACTAATAAAAACTCATTGCCAATGTCTATGCTAATGCTTAATGAAGTTTTAAATAAATAAATTACCGTTTCTTTAAAGAGGGTGCTTATAAAAGCAATAGAGATCGACGCGTGCGCAAATTAACTGCACAGTCATCCAATAAACATGTAACTTTATTGCCATTGTCATAAGGCGTAAGTTACGAGTAATTTTTGCTGATGACTGTATTTTTTATTGTTACAACGGTGTGGCGCGGTTTTGCTTGACGCGTTTTTATAGTATGGGGCAATCGCGGTTATTAGAGGCACAGATTATGATCAAATCTAAGTAGATGATTGTTGCAATTTGAGAGCATGTTTTGTTAACCAAGTAGCTAATTTCCCCGTTTTCGTAATTACCAATTAACTTTAACGTAGGCTGATACGGTCGTTGGGCTTTAAACCCGGGGCAATGAGGGCTATCGTTTTTATTCTTAACAGTTGGTACTACTAGAGAGTTACAACTTTACAGTGGCACCAACTGAAAGGCCAAATACGATAAGAGAGTCCTCATTGAGATCGTTTCTAAATTGGTGCAACTGGGAGTCAAACTTGGAGCGCTTTGTGTTTAAGAATTTTCTGGACAATGAACTGCTATATCAGTCATAACGATTAAACTTCTATTCTGCCTGAGTTTCTGCCTAAGAAAGTGTTAAGATGCTTCGTCACTCCATTGCGCCTTTTATAATAAACTAGCTGTGCCAGCGACTTGGTACGCGTAAAAATAGTTTGAATGGTGTAAGAATTGCGACTTGGTACGCGTAAAAATATGTAGTTTAAATGGTGAAAGAATTTTCATCTCGGTATGTTTCAATAGTTTCGGAGCCTATTAAATACCAACAAATAGTCAAATCGTTCCTCTTTGTAATGTTAGTTTAAAAGAACAAATTACTGGAAACTGGAGTGCAGTTAGTCTTTGACCTTTTACAGGTTGAGTTTTTAATGGTTGTCAATGAGGGCTATCGTTTTAGCGCTCACCAGTTAGCGCCACTGTAGAGTAAGGTCCTGTCACTTGCTAGTAGCGAAGACAGTGGCACCAACTGGTGAGCGCTAAAGTGGTAGGAGGACTATCGCATTTGCACTCATCAAGATGGCGCCACTGTAGAGTAAGTTCCTGTCAATCGCCAGGGGTGCCAACTGTTAAGTATAAAAACGAGTCATTAAGTTGTAGAGTTTTCGTAAGTCATCATGTGAATTATATTAAAAATAATGGATGGGCGATATTATTGTGCTTCCGTAAAATGTGTACTATAATAAGAACATACCTCAAGCGGATGGCACGACCTCGGTACAGGAGCAAGGCAGTGGCGTTTATCTCACCACGCTATCACTTTATCTACACTAAATATTACAGATGTAAAGCGATTATTTGCTTGTAAATTTATTTGCAAAAGAGAAATCCCTGAAACTGATCCTAAATTCAACATTAGAAAGTCACATTCTAGAATATCGTAGGTCGTATAGGTCGTATCTTCCATGGAATATGTAGAGTTTTATATCATGCTAAATACCGGAGGATCTTAATGTAGTAGGAACAGGCGCTATTTTGGAACAAAATGTATAATATCCTGATGTACTATCGACTGTACAATCATTCAATTGAGTAACAAAACCAATAATTATGTTTCTTCTTTATACATGCTTTTATTCGTCTTTCATGTCGCTAAAAAGATATAATAATATTATTTAATTTTATTCTGTTGTAAAATTCGTTTCCATAATTAGTTTCAAATGTTTCAATATTATGTTGCATCCTATTTAGACTCAACCATTGGCGAAGAAAATTAGAAGATAGAAAAAAAAATAGTGCCTTTTTCCCTATCTTCTAATTTTCTTTCCCTACGATTTTCCAGATATTTGTCTCTACCACCAAATTAAGTTCTAACAACTTTGTTACTACATTTAACCCCTACAGACGCAATTGTGATACGTAAAGAACAACTATTCGAGTTATTTCAAAGCAAATTTATAGTCGCTGGTAGTCACAGCAAAAACAAACTGGAGCTCAGGAAGCAGATCAGCAATAAATCAGTGCGGTCAGTAATCTCGCCGGTTGATTTACTTCATTGGGAACTATTTTCAAGTAACCAATTGTGGCCAGTGGTCATTATATTCAAGTGTTATTCGGTGTTGTGACCATGGTTTAGGGTTAAAGTTAATAAAAATCAAAGAAATTGATAAAAGGAATGTTTTTGAGACTCCAACACAATGTAGCTATTTATCAAAATACTGCACTGGCAGGATACTTCCTGATACGAAGATATTTTATTATTTAGGTATTTTAAATTAAAAATAAAGTTAACTTTTTTTTACCAGTCATCATAATTGAAAATTATGGCACGTAATTATGTTACTTCGAAAATCTTATCAATCATAATGTAAAGTGTAAACTATAATAACATACATGAATTAAATGTAAGTAATTACTTTATGATCGACAGGTTTTTGTTAAGGTTTTTTAAAATAGCAATTCATGGCAACCCCAGCACATAGTACCTAAGTGTTGAGGCCCACCAATTACTGGTGTGAAGGGTCCGGGGATGATAATAATTGAATGTATGGTTTACGACCACAGTCCACTCCTGCGCTGCCCTATACCAAAGATCAAAGTATAGTACAGAAGTTACACACTGCCTAAGAATAAACTTGATTTATGCCTACAAATAACTGTCGCTTATTTGTTTTCTGTCAACTGTCACTTTAAATATTTTATTAAAAATTCTCATAATAGAGCAAGTAAAGGTGCAATCCGAAAAATCCAAAACTAAATTATACCTACACTAGCTAGGAGTTAAAATATCCTCTAAATGACGCAGTTTATATTCTTTTTTTAGTCCCTTTAACCCATCCAGCTAAGCTCCTCCATATAATTATGCTTATGGGAGCGGGTTCCCTTACCACTATAGTCCAGCTGATGGTGCTCGAACTACCAAAGCTTGAATCGCCTTTATTTTTTTATTTGTCAGTGTAAGGTTTTGAAGATAAATAATTTTTGGACTAAAAACTAGAATAACACCATTGTTTTAGATTATCTTCATGTTAGCTCGTTAGTTTTATGCATAAAGACCACAGTTCACATCTGTCCATAATCAATCTCTGCATAACCGCGCATACGCAGGGGCGTCTGCGGCGGTCATGAGGCAATAAACTTTTGGCTTTACTCCTGCTAAGTTCGCGGTTTATACCTATGTTGAAATATCATCACGTTTATATGATTTCTATGTAACTGTTGTGGGTGAATATTGGACCTTTTGACCGGCCAATCATACATCAGTCTACTATAAGCTTAGCTTCGATAACTATGATGTTTCAAAGCAAGAGGTAATAGACATTATAGGTACATAGACAAGCAAGTACTGCCCTGAAATGCCCTTAACATCAGATTCAGTGTGCGGAGATTCCGAACCAGCTTAGCTAATACCTACATACTTAGTATGATTAAGTAAAGTAAAAGATTTCCACATAATTTTTTGGTTAGGTACGGAACCCTAAAAATAAAACTCGCACTATTTATCTATTTAATTGCTAAATCAGAAGTATTCTGAAAAAAATAACTACATAGAACGAAAAATACTCTGAAACCACTAAAAGTTAACTTTTCCTTAAAAAAACATTTTTATTTAATGAAATCGAATTAGTTAATTATCTTAGTTCTAAGAATTAAGTATCAAACAACAAAACAACAAAGGATATTGAAACTAACTGTGCAGCATTTATCTCTGGTGCAGTTAAAAATGTGGCTGCCGTTAAAAGTCACCTTTACGACCTCCGCACAACAAAATTGTATTGGCAGCCTCAGACAGGGTGACCATGGGTTGGTGCGGAAACAAAGCCTCGTATTCGTGGGCTACTTAATTTGTTAACAAGTTAATAAATAAGTACAAGTATAACTGGTTCTTAGAATAACTAAGTACCTAGACTTAGCAGGTCGATTATTTAAAAGAAAGAAAAATATTTATTTTATACAAGACTCAGGTAATTGAAATTCCTAGATTGTCTCAAAACCTTCAACCTGTGTTAGAAACCCTTAAAACCTTAGATCTATCTTCGCGCATTTTCTCAGATCTTTCTCGGATCCATCAACGAGGTGAGATTTGGGCACATTGGGATTCAATACTAGAACACAAAAAGTGGCGTAATTTTTTTTGGGTCTCCTTTTGATTGAAGGCTTATTCCCAGAGGTCCGGGACTCTATTGTTCTCCATTTCCCACAGGGTCCATGAATTTTCAAAATACACTAAGAAAATGCTTTCTTATTTTTAAACGGGTCCACGAGTGTGGAAGTATGAACTTATATTTTTGAAAACAAGTATAGCTATGGACCTATGGGGATTAGCCCTTCTAAAATGGGACCTTTAGTCGTTTCCAACTTAAGTCCGAATCACTCATGGTGCAAAATGTCTATAGTCCCTAAAATCTCTCGCACTTTGAAGTAGGCTTCAATGTGCTTCAATCCAGGATTCTCACTGTTATAAAATGAAGCGTCAGATCATTTTTCAATTCGAACCTCTAAAAGAGGACCGTTAGCTTTTCCACCTTTAGTCCGAATCACTCCTGGTACAAATGACCATATCCCCTAAAATCCCTCGCACTTCGAAGCAAGCTTCGATCCTTCAACCATGGAATCCCTACAGTCCGCCTCGACCGGACACGGCAGGTGCTACCGAGGGTTCACTCGGGTTCACGCCCCCCTCCCGCCCTCCCAGCATCCGTGCAAACCCGTTCCTCTAATAATATAACGTAGAAATGAAAGATTAATGAGAGCAACCCGCGCACGCCTCTTTCACTCCGCTAGTGAGGGGGTGTGGTGTCGATAAAGTGATATGATGTATCGAAAAAGATCAGATGATATTTTAACGTGCAAATAGGTAGAGCTAAAAGCAAAACCATAAAACCATAGTAAGATTTTTAAAAAATCACTTTATCTTTGAGTTAACTATAGTTTGACAAATAAAATTCTCTGGTTTCTTTTAATGGCACTCCTACTCACTCTATTGTGTTATCTCTACCAGCCCTTCGAAGAGTCTTTCAAGTTTCAAGTTACTTTCAAAATAACTTACAAAATAATTTCTCAATAAAGTTCTGTTAACTCGTCCTTTCTGTACCCATACGTTGGTAAAAGGATCTAAATGCAGCTTATATAAGATAACTTAGTTCAACAACCTCGTCAGAAAAAGATCTGAGTAGGCAGCTTACACAAGATGACTTAGCTAAAAAAACTATCGACGTTACTGTTTATTGGTACAGGGCTATTAGATACTAAAAACTATCGTAGTAACATTTCCCCTCACTACCACGGTCTCGATCGCAATGAAGACCGCCCAGATAAAATATTAGCCGCGCGCGCCGGCGGTAGCGGCGACAGCGCATTGTCCTGGCTATGACGAATATGACAAGCCTGGAGCCATCGATCAGCTATACGACTTGTGTACTTTCTATGTATGATCTTTAAACAGTAGCAAAGATATGTAATGGAGGACTGCATGGTGCGGAGCCCTCAGGAGGCCCTCCAGGCTGCAAACTTCATACTAAATGATGTAGCTGAAAACTCTCACATCTTGGGAATGCGGAATAAAATAGTTTGTATCACGACTTGAAATACTACCTAACATTTTTTAAATAAATAACTTGAAAAAATCGAACTGCCTAAGGCGGGCCTCGAACCCACGACTGCGACTGCTCTTCCAACTGAGTTATTTAGACACTGGATGAACCTGGGTTCGAGTCCCGCCTTAGGCAGTTCGAATTTTTCAAGTTGTTTATAAAAATTTAGTTTGAGAAGCGACTCTTTTCGCTAAGGAAATTTTAGTACCTAAATTATTTGAAATAATAAAACTTGTGGGGAATTTCATGAAAAGCGACATTATCACACTGGCCAAATAAAGATCCGAGAAACGCGGGTTTCAACCCCGCCGTCACTGGACTATTGTAATGAATCCACTCGTAACTCAAGCATTTTAGCTTACCACGAGGGGTTAACGGGACTAAAAAAATCTTGTATTCATTCTATTATTTTGCAGTATTGCCAAGTTGAAAGAGATATAAAGTAAAATCATAACCCTCCTTTTGCTTTGCCGTAGTCGGGTAAAAATAAACACTAGCTCAGTTCGAAATAGCAGTTCGTGACATGATTTTCTTAGCACTCGAGCTAAGAATCTATAACAATGTTAACACACTTACAATTATTAGCGCTGTACTTTATTTACTACTCCATTTAAAAACTGAACTCCTTGCCGATATTTTCGAGATAGTGGCATAAGTTAAATAATATGTTGGTAGTGTTAGATTCCCAATATGGTACTTAACTAAATTTTCAAAAATATCTTTCGAAATTCGATGTTATAAGTGAATATATCCAATCGTCACAAACGGGAAGGCAATTGACCCTTAACTTACAATTTTGTCAGAACAATTTCCTAATTAATTATAGTGGCCTTAAAACTAATTGATAAGATACTATTAATTGGTACTTAGGACTTTAATTATAATGATACTAATTAAATTAGATTTAGAGTTAATTACCTCAATCAATTTGTAGGTGATACCGGCTCAGGCACTCTACAGTACTTAGCTTTAAGATTTAAGATATTATTGAAAAACCCTTATCCACGACAATTTCGGTCTGACAAAGGAAGTATAAAACTGGGATAAAAACTATCCCATATTTGAAAATTATAAATAACTTGAAAAAATCGAACTGCCTAAGGCGGGAATCGAACCCACGACCTTCCGTTATTTATAATTTTCAAATTAGTTTGAGATGCGACTCTTAACGCTAAAAATTAAATAACTATCCCATATTTTCCAGTTGTTATTTTTTTAATTAAAAAAATTTAACTTTTTAAGTATCTTAACCTATCCCGTAATATTATAATTGTGAAAGTATGTAAGGATGGATTCTGTATGTCTCTAATCTTTCACGCTTTAACCACTGAACCTAATGTTTTGCATTGCAGATGATTTGAGACCCAAAGAAAATCAGGATAGTTTTTACCCAAATTTTGGAAGGGGAACACGCGCACTTAAATCTGTGACATGCTGAAATACTGCTGGTAAAAGCTAATAAATAATGTATAGTCTATCTATACGCCCGTATTCACAAACATTACTATCTCACAGCGCTCGTGGACGCACGGGGTAAAACACGAACCAATCACAGAGCTCTATTCAACGCTGTGCGTTCGATTTGATGCTTCACTTAACTTACTTACTTAACTTATTTAAGCAAGCATCGTTTGTGAATACGGGTGATAGTGGCCGGTCCCCTTTTGCGTATCCGCAGAAACGCCAAGCATTCTCTTAGCTGCTCAATCGTACAACAGCGGTCATCGCCCACTGCGCTTCTTGCTGACCCACCCCCAGCAGAAGCGGTGCGGAAAGTAGCGTTACTATTAATAACGATGGTTGAGATGCTACAAAAAAAGATGCACATCACTGAGCAAGGCAGAGGCCGTGGGTTGACTGACGGATCTTGCGCGGACTTTATGGAATTAACTTTATAAAAATGTGGAAAAACAATGACAATGAACTGATACATATTAAAATTCAGGTGTTGTGATCTGTAACTGACCCCTTGTGGTTACATACATAGACCACACGATAGAAAAATGTCTGTTAACACCTAAAAACTTGACACCTAATGACTAATTCAGCGGAGTGAGCGGTTAAGATTATTCGGATACCATGCTAGAGGTCGCGAAGTTCTATCCTCACAATTCGGACAAATATCCGTTTATGGAGGTGTTTGCTTAAGTGCGAACTTATGTATATTTATTTATTACATAAGCTGGTATTATTAACTCCTTAGTTTTTTAAGTTGTAATGGCTGTTTGAAACTAGATTAGTCCAAAGATATTCGTTACAATTTTCACGCAGCCTACGGGAGCAAATACCGCAGAATCCAATTCTAAAATCCAAATCGCTTTATCATGCTTCGTCGCCTCGTTAACATATTCGCTAACGGACTAAGTCGATCCCTCGCTCGTCCGTCTCTGTCACCAAACGCCGGCGATTCCTCATTCGAAAGACATTCCTCGTGCAATCCTCATTCGACGGACATTCCCCGTGCTCCGACATGACTAAAACATTTCATACATCTTCAACTGACAAGATGCAAACGTTTTTGTTCTCGATCCATCGCGTCTGGACAGCGCTATCAATACGGAAGTGCGCTATAGACTTTACCTGCTGTCGTGAAGAAGAATTTATACAATGGTTATTTTATTATTATCTCAATCAAGCAGTCGTCCCGTTTCAATCATAGATAGGTTTGTCTCAATAGAAAATTGTAGGTACCTCTCAATTGAAAAAAATATTGCAAATGGGGTTTGAACCCACGATCAACTGAGCTATGGAGACACAACATTTTCTTATGCAATTTATGCCAAGAAACAGCGTTGTTTTATCAATGCATGCATGGTAGAACCTGAGTAATTACCCTCAAACACAACAAAATCATTGGTAATAATAACTTTGATAAAAATAGATAATTTGGATTGGGCATGGGAAACGGAGTTTTAATTCCTCAAAAAACACGCCTCCAAGAGAACGTAGACTGATGTCCTATTGTCGAATTTTCCAGCTTATACAGGGTGTTAGGTAAATGGGTATATGAGCCGACACTAGCCCATGTTAACATGGTCATATAAATGGTATGGTGAAGTCAGAAAATTGGTATCTTCATTTTAATTATTTTAATTTTCATACAAATCGGATTTTATAAAATTTATTTTGTATGAAAATTAAAAATAAATAAATTGATAATATCAAATTTCTGACTTCACCATACCATTTATATGACCATGTTAACATGGGCTGGTGTCGGCTCATATACCTATTTACCTAACAACCTGTATATAAGGTGTTATTTTTTATACTGATCATACTTTACCAACGCATCTAATAAAATCATACAAATACAACCCAAGTGTTTTTAAAAAAAAATTCAGGCTAGTTTTTGTTTTTACTTTTCCTAACAAAAAAAAGATATTATTTTTACAACCATCCTGTCTTCACTCACTGCCTCTCTCTCTTTCTTTACTCATTTCATTCATACGAGTACGAACAATGGCCGCGCGCGTTCATTCAACGTTCACACACATAAAGGTTAGATTACACTAAACCTACGTTACCAAAAATTATCACTCGTGAGTATGTACGATGTTACGTCATGTTAATAGGTACTACGCGCTGGGAGAAACAAAATCTAGCCACATAAGTAGGTAAATAAGTGTATTTTCATTAGTGTAATAGCGGGGGACTTTTCCAACGAACCGAGGCGAATCATCCGCGTTAAACTAGAAATTTAAAAAAGGATAGAAATTGGAATTCAATATCTACGGTTTCGTAATGCCTACGCAATTTATTTAGAGACGTAATAAAAAAATGATAGGTACATACCTATTACTACTTCGCTTCGCGTCAGTGGAAATGCACCCTAATATTGAATATGAATAGGTGTTGTAAATAAAACTCACTGATCAATTTTCCTGGTTTTAATTCCTAAATTATGATTTGCCATCACACTTTAGATTCATTGATTTTACTTATTCACACATTTACCTATTTTGAATGTTGTTATTTAAAGTTCCTAGGTTATTATTACACTAATCACAATACATTTTGAATGTCAAGCCTTTGTTGAATGTTCACGTAAACACTGTCTTGCACTGTCTAATCTAGCCACGATCGAATTGAGGTAATGCTTCCGGGCTGCACACTTGCTTGCTGTACACTAGACACCACGTCGGATGTTGTATTCACAATTCGCGCACTAACTTTTTTACGGAAAAAGTCCCTTTCGCGTAAACAAGCACTCATCTGTCCAAATCACACTGTAGGTATGTACCTAGGTAGACTTCGCAATATCCATCGATAGAACTCGGTCGCGGTCGTGGCCCTCAGGCAACAACTCCTTGATAAGGCATTCCGTATTTTTACGCAAAAGCCGCCGTCTGCGGCGCTCGCATCTGGGTACCGCCAGCACTGTGCCGGTGATTGAAATTGAAATCCAGAACTTCGTCCTCGAAGCGCACGGGATCTCGTCAAGTCAGGATACGGCTGCGCTCCCTGAAGCGCTGCGCGGCTCCAAACAAGCAAGGTGTGAAGGTTTTCGACTCGTCAATGTTTCTCGTCGGCCAGTTAGTGTGCCCGAAACATAATTTCACCTGCGTTTTGTTATTTATCAAGCGCGGCATTGTAATAACTCGCACACACACACTGCAATACGTTTGGGAACAACATTGGATTGACTGGGACGATTGTTTATGTTGTTGCGCTCCCGCATGCCGATCGGCAGCTCGGCGCGGGCTGTGGGCGCGGAGCGACTGGCAGCGATATCAATATGGCCGACTCACGCGGCGCGGCACGTGGCAGCGGTCATTGCCCTCGGCCGGCTACTACGATAGTGCGTAAACGAATACTCACCGCGCTCAAAGGATGATTTATTTTTTATTTTTTTCGAAACATTCTTTGTCGTTTTACTCGAAAACTAGCCTGAATTTTTTTTTAAAAACACTTGGGTTGTATTTGTATGATTTTATTAGATGCGTTGGTAAAGTATGATCACTATAAAAAATAACACCTTATATAAAAAAAAATCTTAAGGTACACATTAAGATCTCTTGTCGTGCACAACCTATTTACTTTTACATCTCCACTATAAAACTACGGGAGTTATAGTCATAATGCAATGACACGTGCGGCGAAAGCGTGACTCCACTGCAATTAGAGCGGTATCTAGCGGGCGGAGCGCACAATGGCCGGCTTATCTGCGCATTGTCCATTGTGGCTCCTGGTTAAAGGCCGTTCGCAAATATCGGTACCTTAAGGATACAGGTGTCAAATGCAAACTTGGAATTTCCCTTGCAAAAGCACTGGGGTATGCCTAAGCACATTTATATTGAGGCGACAATGGCCTGTGTCGGTGTTAGACTGCCGGTCTCAGGGTAGTTCGGTCTACATTGACCGCTGGACTATTGTAATAAGTCCAATTCTAACTTTGCTTAGCTCGAGGGGTTAACGGGAATAATACTTGCCAAAAGAAATTAATTTGTTAGGTGACTTCATTTCACTCGCACAGGGGTTGTAACGGTGGGAATAGTCCCGTTGAAAAAGTAATACTTAACTTCATTCATCATCATCATCATTTCAGCCATAGGACGTCCACTGCTGAACGTAGGCCTCCCCCAATGATTTCCACAATGGCCGGTTGGTGGCGGACTGCATGCAGCGCTTGCCTGCTACCTTTATGAGGTCATCGGTCCACCTTAACTTCTTTATTAAGTTTTAAATATAAATGCCAAAACTAGACTAAACTATACGGAGCATGGTATTTTAAGCTAAACATGCCGTGGCAATGTGTAGAAGTAATGTGCTGCCAACTTGGGTGGGACATTTGCTTATCTTCAAAAATTCCTAATTAGATTTAATTAACTTATCACGTATACACATAATAAATACATTATTCATTAATGCGGCTTTCTATTAACACTTATCTTCACAGTTGCTTCACCTACATAATCTTACACCGTATTATTATTAGCCGGCCGATTGTAAAACACCTGCAACAATGTGTGAAAGTAATCAGCATAATATTAAATTTATTACCGCGCCCAGCAATCCGAACTTTAGTAATTCTGAGATCGTTCCTGATATGATCTTAGGGTTGTCTTTGGCGTATATATGAATAAATTAATAAAAATCTTCTTGTAACAACTGCTTAGAGACGATACAATTTGGACAACAAGTTGAACGACAAAACTCGCCGCGGTCGTCCTGGATGACCATGGCTTTCCCCTATGTTTTACGTGAGCGTAATTGTTACACGTATCTACTTTTGAGTCAAAACTTTTGATTTCTTTTAATTTAAAATTTCTTGTAGTATATTCTGTACTATCTTACACTTGGACATGTACAACTTACCTTTGAATTTTTACAGTGATATGATGAGAAACGAGAAGATGTAAGCCTTCATTGTAAACGTTAGTTGTTGTCAGTGCTGTCACCTAGATCGTCTCTTGTTTTTTTTACTTTAAAAAATTTTAATTTTCAACCCTAAACTCCATGGAAGCGAATAATTAGACCATCCCAAGGATTTCTCCGCGCTGATTCACAACAGCAACTATTATTGCGCTCGTAAACTTGTTACCGCTCAGTTTATTAAGGGTAGCTAAATGGTCTAAGACAGCTTGCATACTTAAGTAGATGTGTAGAGTCCTTGCACACATGATTCTCATGGCAAACATAAGTCTTACTACTATTTTGCTAGAAATACAGAGGCATCGAGAAGGCATTATATTATAACACAACATTTCATGGTATATTTTAGTTTTTCTTCAAATATACTAGAAATATATCTTGATAAAAGTGTCACCCAAGGGTGCAGAATGCGATCTATGGTAGAGTGAGTTAACCAAGAAGTTGCCTATTTATTCATGCCATGAAGACCTTTGGATTGTATGGGAAAACATACAAAATACCATTTATAAATAGGTAGAACCGTCTGGCCGCGTGGTGGTAATGTTGCAGAGAATTTAATTTACATACATAAAGTAAATAAATGTTAGAGACAGTTTTCCAAAACTTGAATAGAAAACCCCTTAAAATGAAAATCCGCTTTTCTCACCTTACTGCAAACGTTAAAAACACACTTAACCAGCGTTTTAACATTCATTGTAAACGGACCTTAAGGGTGGCTCAGCCTCAGACAGCTCGCATAGATAAGTGCGCGCATCAGTCCAAAGCCAAGCGAGGATTTATACACATCCGTCAAAAGATGCTCAGCGCTGCATCCTGCTCGCTACTGGATTTATTCCGCAGGTAAATAATGAATTCCTGTTAATAATTAAACAAAGACTGTAAAACCTTGCCAAGAGGACTATTTCAAAATTATGAAACGGGATATAGAGCGAATAGTTATTATTGAATCTAATAGATCGAGTAGAGAAAATAAAATTAATGAGTTACAAACACTTGGAATCTGAAAAATATTCACTGAAAATGAATGCATTACAAATAGGTTAACCATAATTTTAGAGTCCCACAGATTGGCGCAAAATAACGTCGGAAGTCTTTTAAAAATATTTTCAAACAACTTGGTGCAAAGCACTGCCATGTCTCTTCTAGTCCTAGATAATGTCAGAAAGTCAAAAGATAAAAAGTGTTTTGCGTAAGCAATAAAATCTTCAAAAAAGTAGTTATATTGCATATTATCAGTCTGCTTATTTCCTGATAATCTAAAATACGTGTCGAATCCAATGTTCAATGGTCAAGATGTGTGTTAATTTTACAGATAAAACTCCTTTTCTCTGTAACAGCTGTATTTTGGTTCAATTTTGAAGAATTAACTCCGGACCTTGCAAAAACAGTGGGAAATTGACACAAAAATATTCTCATGAGGTTTTCCGCAACTTTTCACAGTTAAATTTATTCCAAAACAGACCGAAAAGTGTCAAAATAGGCGATGGAAATCACAATAAAAATATCGTCCATTCACAAATATAATGGATTTTATACACTATGTAAATACATTGATTTATATTCCGCTTTAGATGCGCAGTAACAGCTTTGTAAACATAAACTTGGTACTAGTAAAAGCCTTTATCAGTGCCGACCCTTTGCATGTTCCACATAAACAACATAACCTATAGCACCTGTAGTGATGTAATTTAATATACCGGCGCGGGCGCAGCCTCGACCTGAAACTTGAACTGTTGGGCACCGTATTACGTGAGGTGAATGCGATCGGACGATAATGTCACCTTTTGTGTTAGGTACTTAAAAAGTCATTTTTAATTTGCAATTTTACGATTTTAAACCCCTTTAACATGTCCTTGTAGAAGTTCAATTCTACAACTCTACTTTCAGGAAAATAATGTGCAGCAGTACGAAACGGCAAGACCAAATCGAGATCTCTTTTTGAAGGATTTACAATAGATTTTTTGAAGTGAGTTAAAAGTCTGTAACACTCAAACATATTTTACTTTGAAAATATTCATTTGAAACTTAAAGAAAGAAGTGAGAACCGTAGAAGATTTTCTTTTTCAAGCGCCTAATACATATTTGATAACACTAAGCTAAGAATCTTGGCCCAAGGCATACAAATTATGAAATGCAGTTAATAAATAAAGTTAATACATAAAGCATTCCCATCTCATCCCTGAAAACCACGAAACTTTAATAGGTTTATGGTATACCATAGCAACTACGAATCTCATTAACTCTGGACCAGTTCCGAAAATTTCTGAAAGGAAGGGCGACTTCCAATCGCCTTTCCCCTGTCGAAGCGATTACATCTTGACCTGCATTTACGTAATAGCCCCACAGATCTGCCGGGGCGTTTGTTAATAACAATTATAAGGGTATTTCTCATCAAATTGCGAAATTTGATTCCCGAGCCATTAGTGCCGAGTCACATGCATTAAATTACATAAGTCTTTTTTTTATTTGAATGTACGCTGTCGATACCACTATTGCATAAAAAGAAAACGTATTACCTCTAAAGAAAAAAAAGATATGGCTACTTTATTACCGTGAAAATCATTCCCTCACCTTGTCCCTTAGTCCAAAATTATTACTAAAATGCCTATTAACTTGAAATATATCAATATTTTTAATAATAAAATTATGCAAATATGTAAGAAAGATGTTTGTTATTGTCCATAAATGCTTTCATCGTACAACAACAAATTTATAAAAACAATGATTCGATTTTAAATGTGTCCCGCCAAATAAAATCATTCCCTCATCCTATTACGAATATTCGATTTCTGAATGTGTCAAACGATATTTAGTAACGCAACTTTAAGTTTTTAGTACCTGGATACACTCTCAAATGATTCAAGATGGCAATTTCTTCTCAACAGTAGGTTAGTTCGTGTAAAAAAATATTTTGCGTAAAATTGTTAAAAGTTAAATTTATGACGATCATTACCTCACGTTACATTAATGTATTAAGCATTTTAATATTTATCATTAAAATTTGTTGATTTTATGCGTTTTTGGGAGTAAAATACATATTAAAAATGTAACAAGCAAATTGAGGTGATGTGTCGGTGTTTTTGTAGCTTAAGTTAAAATTCGTCATTCCCTCACAGTCATTCCCTCACTTCTAAGTGCAGTGAGGGAATGACGGTCGTGTGAGGGAATGATTTATCCAGTAATCTGCGGTTTTTTAGATTGTTTAAACACCGTTGATTTTTAGTCGGCCGATAGTTTAGTTGGGTTGGGCTCTCAGTGCTCACACTGATTCAACTAAACAGTTGAATCGGGTGTGGGTGCGCAGACCGCCGATTTAAAATCGGGCCGATTGCTTCATTCGATAGAGAGCTGTTGAAGAGATCAGTCGCGTAGAATGTTTCCCAGAAATATTATATTTTTTTCTATACCAAATTAACTCATGCCTGCGGCTTCAACTGCTCGAAATTCAGATTGTTACATAAAAGATAAAAGTTTAATAAAAATCATCTCAAATTTATACATCATGAAAAGGAAATTGACCTCCTTCTTCTCGAAATTGGACCTACCTAGCTGAATCGTTTGTCCGAGGTAGACATACTTGTCAAGTCTCAAGAATCGAGCGCAACATGGACGTTCGACATAAGCTTCGTTTTGTCCGTGTTCATCCTGTGATGACTCGGAAACGTGGCCTCTCACTATAGACCCTATACAGAAGCTCAAAGTTGCACAGCGTACTATGGAGAGGGCTATGCTCGGTGTTTCTTTACGAGATCGAATCAGAAATGAGGAGATCCGTAAACGAACTAAAGTAGCTGACATAGCCCAACGGATTAGCAAGCTGAAGTGGCAGTGGGCAGGGCACATATTACGCAGAACTGACGGCATGAGGCAACAAGGTTCTGGAATGGAGGCCGCGTACCGGAAAACGCAGCGTGGGACGTCCACCCATAAGGTGGACCGACGACCTGATAAAGGTAGCAGGAAGGCACTGGATGCAGGCCGGGACCAACCGTGCGATGTGGAAGTCATTGGATTATGTTCAGCAGTGGACGTCCTTGTGGCTGAAATGATGATGATGAAAGGGAAATGATCATGAAAAAGTGAAATCGAGAGTAATAACTAGTTAAATCAATTAATTAGTAATAATAACCTTTCCCGCCAAAAACGAGGAGCAAACTGAAGCTATCGGCCGAGTTGGACGACGAAAAATCGGCCAGTCTGCGCGCGCGTAGAGGAGCGCCGTCTGATCAAGCTATCGACCGATAGTTGGACGATACTTTAGTTGGAAGGCAGTTGGGAATCGTATTCAACTATTTAGTCGGCCAAATCAAATCGGCGTAATGTGCGAACTTCCATACATGCCCATACTGATTAACTGCCCGACTAAACTATCGGCCGACGAAAAATCGATGGTCTGCGCCTAGGCTTATTTATTTCATGTAACTTGTATTTCCTGGTATTTAATTTAAAAGAGGTGCATGTATGTGGAAGCAAAATAGCACGACAAAAGAAGTTGAGTGATGCAAAAAAATAAATAAAAAAGAAAGAGTACGATAGAAAAAGGCGAGAAAAATGAAAAATAATACTGAATCTTTAAAAAAACTGCGGGAAAAAGAAAGATTAAAATATTTAAAGGAAAAAGCGAAAGTTCAAGTAAAAACTTAGACTAGTGAATACCCGAAATACTTGTCAAAACCTAAAGCATGCCAATATGCCATTTGTACATGTTGTTTTTTACTATAATATAATAATAAATCATTCCCTCACTCCGTTAATCA
This sequence comes from Ostrinia nubilalis, assembly GCF_963855985.1. NCBI lineage: Eukaryota > Metazoa > Arthropoda > Insecta > Lepidoptera > Crambidae > Ostrinia > Ostrinia nubilalis. The sequence goes on from NC_087097.1 coordinate 12,595,214, forward strand.
TTCCCTCATTTATTAATTTTTTTAAACCTCATTTTTTATAGGTAATATAAAAAAATATGGAAGACCAATACCCCTGGACAGATCTTTAAAAGTAACTTTTCTGATCTCTGCAAAAAATATCTAAGTTTATGTAAAAAAAAAGAAATTTAAAAAAAATCTCAAATTTTGAGATTTCATAAGAAATACCCATAAATTTCAGTGCACCGCGACCCGCGGCTGCCGCGCTCCGAATGGGCCGAATATCGATCATTATAAAGAAGAACGGTCACGCCCCATACAAAAAAAACCCAGACCCGACAGAAACGAGACATACCTCAGTTTTTTTGTCATGTCTTAATTAGTTAAATTATATATTTTTTATATTCGAAATCTATGTATAACACCAAAATATTACCCTTTGTTTTTGTTCAGGCGTTATACAAAAACTAATACAAAATGCCTATTTATCACCAAAATTGGTAAATGTATGTACCTAAATGTCTATTACAGCTGCTATGGAATGTATCTAGGTGACCTGGAGATACAGCCGGATTATACAGGGTGGTTATACATATGGAACGATAAGTGATCTCACTCGATTATTTCTAAACTATACAAGATATCGAAAAACTAGTTACTGATTCTGAAAGTGCTTCACGAGCTCTTTCAATTGGTACCAATAATAGGTTACAGATTATGGAAGTTGGTAACATTTAATTTTTGGATTTATTGTAACTTCTCGTTTCCACCCTGTATAATCCGGCTGTATCTCCAGGTCACCTAGATACATTCCATAGCAGCTATAATAGACATTTAGGTACATACATTTACCAATTTTGGTGATAAATAGGCATTTTGTATTAGTTTTTGTATAACGCCTGAACAAAAACAAAGGGTAATATTTTGGTGTTATACATAGATTTCGAATATAAAAAATATATAATTTAACTAATTAAGACATGACAAAAAAACTGAGATATGTCTCGTTTCTGTCGGGCCTGGGTCACAGATGACCGTTCTTCTTTCCACTCGGCGCGCTAACGGCGCGGGCGCACGCGACCCCGGGCAAAGAGTAACTAGATCGAATGGCACAGAAGTGCTATAGATCTATTTATTGACGACGCGTTCTGAAGCCAGCTGTCTACTCGTTTTATTTATCAACCCTGATAAGCCCTCACGACCTACAAATACACACTGGCAGCTTCTGCCGCGTCTTTCCAATCTATACATAGCCAGAACGCAAGGGTGTGAAACTAATCGAGTATAGTTTGGAATATACTTTTTTTACTAAGCTCCTCCAAACTATACACTGCCAGTACGCAAAAACCCGTGTATAGTTTGTAGTGACGTAGGTAAATGATCGTATTCCGTAATATACATAGCCAGTACGCATACGGACTGATCATGCGTGACGTAAAATTTTGGAATGAGTGCGCTATTACAATATGTGAGTATGTAGTTGTATTATTCGACATTTTGATTTATTGACCTCTCTTTCTATTACATGGTAATTAATATCCGCGTATCTTCTTTAAACACTGAATCATCTTTCGGCACGTGCCGTTATTTTGATAGAGGGTTTTTAGTTAAAAATGCCGAAAGGCATTAAGTCCGCCTTATGTACACTGTTTTATGTGCATACAAGTTTAAAATAAATATAAGTAGGTAGTAATAAAATAAAATAAATGTAAAAAATAAATGAACATAATAAATTTATTGTTTTATTAAAATTAGTAAAGGAAGCACGACAAATAGTGTGTTACACACACGTTTAAAAAATAATCTTCTCTTAACTCACTAGAAATAGACTATCTTAAAAAATGTGATAAGTATGTCTAATTTTTTTTTTACTTCTGCTTCGTTCGCTACGCTACTCAGCCAGGGATGTCCTAAAGTAGATCCCGTCAAATTATCGATAAAGTGATGTATTTTAATTATTATGGTGCAGTAGCAAAATGAGCGAGGAATAAGAATTCAGAATGTAACGACAGAATTAAAAGATAAATTTTCCTAGTTCAATTTTTGTGTCTTATAAATATATTCAAATCATTTCCTATTACGTTGAACTTTTTTATGTTAAGTTTTTTATTAAAAGCTTTTATTTAACTTTCACTATTCGTTTGTACGTATAAATGTAAATTTTCAAAACTTGCAAACGATTTTTCGACCATACGTAGATCCAGACAATTAAATTGCAGTAATAATTTCAGGCCTATTATTTAACATAATTTTAAAGGAAATGGAAAACTCTTTTAGACAGAGCTCAATACTTATCTAAAATAGCAAACAAAATAGTATTTGTAAAATATCGATACTCCTTTTATAAAGTGTATTACCCCAACATTCATTCTATTGCCGAGATCATTGAATTATGAACCTTAAGTCATTTGTAATAGATAATCAATTTAATCTATTAAATTTTTAGTGACATCTACTGTAGAGTAGCGGAATTATTACTTCGGAATTTGTAATTTGCCCAGTGATTTTCAACTATGGTCCTTATTACTTTGCATTAGATGTTGTATACACTGAATCATGTGTTTAGTGTCACCTAGTGATGAGTAGCAGTACAATAATGTAAGTAAAACGAGATTTTAGCTTTAAATCATATTGCCTTTTGATAAGGTTGGATTTCAATTGATTTGTGACATGCGCTCTTTCGAAAGGCCAGACGAGTGCAACGAATGACAGACAATAATCTAAGTGTTCTTCTCTGCTGTGGTTTCTGCATAATTAATTTTATAAAAAGTGGTAAATATAAGTGAAGCTCATCAATATGAGATGATGATTTTCAGGACTTAAGATAAAACATGAAAAATGATATACGTGCCTATAAAATTTGAGGGTTGCCCTCGATTTCCCTAGGATCCCATTATCAGACCCTGACTTGGTGACAATGGGACCACCTCAAGAGTATAACCCTATCGAACAAAAAAAAATTTTTGAAAGTCGGTTCATAATTGACGGAGTTCTGCGGTAACGTACATACAGAAAAATCGAATTGAAAACCTTTTTTTTAAGTTGGTTAAAAACTATTTACAAGTGTTAAAAAAATAGTTTCATATTGATTCAGTAAAATAATAATGTGTTACATGAAATACATTTCACTTTAAATAGAATTCCATATTTTAGGTACTACATCAAAATCAAACTAAATTCATAATATTATTTATGTCAAGTGTAAGTAGTGTAGTATAGTTTGGATCGAAGCCGCAAGCATCCACAATGCGAACTATACACAGCCAGTACGCAAAATTCGTGTATAGTTTGTAGGAACAGATTTACAAAGGAGCACTCCAAAATATACACGAGCAGTTTCCTATGGGTGCGTTCTGGCCATGTATAGAACGGAAAGACGCGCTTCTGCCCACAACTTTGTCTGAGTTTAATCGACTTTAAGCCTGTGGCTATTTCGATGATTTTTCGTAGTTTTTCATAAAAAAAATATTTGATTTGAGCGAAATCTCTTCTTACTTTACAAAAAATTACAGCTAGATCCAGCTTAACCAGCCAGTTTGAAAACGAAAAGCATTTTTTAGTTTTCCCGGTATCTTTTAACTAGCTTTGATCTTGTTTACTGGGAAAAACTTACACACCTTGTATAGGTTCGTTTGTTTCAGCCAAATGACATCCACTGATTGACAAAGGCCTCCCCCAAAGATTTCCACAATGTCTTACTTCTGTAGGTAACTTCCATTATGATATGTGGTTTCTTTTACAACAAGAAATTTTAAAAATTCCGGTCCATCTGTAAAACTACTCTTTGATACCATTACGCCGCGCGCGCAGATTGCTCCGCGGTCCGCGCGCCATCTATAGATCACTAGTCTTACTCTCTATTTACTCACGACCGATAGAAATTATCATCAACTACCCGCCTCTAAAGTGGCTCTTATCTCTAGAGATTAAAGTCTAAAATGTGCGCAAGATTCGTTTGGAAGTTTTTGCAGGGAGATGCGGTGGTCGAAGTTGACTTAAAGTTGCCGGGTGTTACCGGGTTTTTGCAGGTCATTTCCTAAACATTCCTATTTGAGAGTCTAGGGGTTGCAAATATTCGCTAGTTTTCTGTTTCGAATATTCGAATATTTTTTCAGTGATATTCGAATATTATTCGAATATTCGAATATTTTCAAAAAATAAAAAAGTAGGTACTTAAATTATCACTTTTTATTGTTTTAGGAACTTAATTTTTAATAGTAACAATATAGTTCAAAATTAAAAACAGTTATTAAATTCTTATACAAATTAACAAGTCTTCTTCTTTTATAAACAAATCAATGATGTCAAAAAGTAAACTAAAACTTAAATTTCTTTATTTAACAAATGCGATGCATTGCTAACCATCATTTAGCTTTAATCAATACAGCCTCAGTGTTATTCTAAAATCAAAATAATATTATCAAATTCTTAAACATACCTAGTAGGAAAAGAATGTTCTTATAAATCTCACAATTATACATTAAAACATTTTAACCAAAATAATTATAAAGTTCTCAAACAAATAAAGTCTTTAGTTAATAATAAAAACAAAAAGTATCAAAAATTTAAAGGTGTCTTATAGACATTGTAGTATAATTTTCATTATAGTTATTAATAAATCAGGTTCATAAAATCACAATAGGCATAGACACAGCGCAAAATAACATGTAATTATTTGCAAATTCTTTGAAAATACGATCGAAGAAAACTTAACGCGTCTATAGAATCATCGCTTAACTTACATCTAAGGTGATTATGCATATATTTTGTAGATGAAAATACCCTTTCGCATTCCACACTAGTTGGTGGAATGCACATTAACACATCATACGCCTGAGTTAGGTGTATTTGTCTAGGCGCCCCTGTGTCATATAAAGCCATTTGCATTCTTATTGATGTTTCCAGATTATCTCCGCAAGTTGCTATGGACGTAGAAGGCCCTGCACCCATTTCATCATCTATCTTTTTCTGCAGCTGTTCTTTTATTGACATATTTGAGATTATAGACGCTTCTTCATTTTGACAATGCTGTAGGTCTGCTAGAAACATGTCATCTTCATCTGTCGTTGAAGGTCTTTGGTTAAAATATTTTTTTGAATGTCAGCTATTACTTTGATGATAACATCATTTTCTACTTTATGGAAGACAGTAGAAGATTGTTCCTGGTAGTATTTGCTAGGATTATGCAAATACTTCAGTGTACATACCAGGTCTGTGTGTCGGCGTTGAGCAATTCTTAATTTTAGAGCCTGAAGGAGTCTATTACTAATAACCCCATTGTTCTCTTGTAGTTTAGTGACCATAAATTGGAGAGCTGTTTCCGCAGTTAATAAATTTGCATTTTCTTGGCAAATAGCTTCTACAGTTGTTTTTACGATATTGAGAGTCGTAGATAACTCCTGCAAAAGATCAAGCTCATAGGCGCTAAACATAGTTTTGTCTTTCAAGTCAATCAGTGCCTTTAATATTGCATCCTTTAATAGCAAAAACCTTGATACCATGTCCGCCATGCTGCTCCACCGCGTTTTGCAATCTAAAATCAGGCTCGCTCTTTTGTTATCTTCAAAAACATATTTATTTAAAACTTCTGTCCTAGTTGGAGAGTGTTTGAAAAATTTCACTACCTTTCGTACTTTAACAATCAAATCCTTGTATTCGACATTGAGCCTGGACTCACTTCTGGTTTGTGCATTATTACTAACTATGAAACCATCATTTTCATCTGCTTCTTCGTATTCTGATTCATCTGCGTCTGAATCTACTGTTGCAGTTGCCGTCTCCTCTGTGTCTATTTCTTCTGAACTCTCGACATCTTCTACGCTCTGACTATATAAGTTCTTATATATTACATCAACTACAGCACACTGTATTCCATGCGCGAGGCATAATTGGTGAAATGAAGGTATTTGACGACCCATGGCAGTCATAACACTAGCACCGTCTGTCACCACACCTACTATGTCATCTTCTATGGATAAATTATAGGACTCTAATTTGTCCCGCAAAATATTATGACATCTTTCTGATGTTCCTCTACCTGTAATTCTGGCCAATCCTAAGTTTCTGAAAGTTTTGTCAGTGAAATTAGGGCAATGAATGTTAATATTTACATAACGCCGATTGCTAGCCGATGTCCACTCATCAAGAGAGACAGAAAATTTCTGCCCCTTTGCCTTTAAAACAGACAATTCTTTTCTCAGTTCTTGTTTTAATTGATTACTTTTTTCTATAACAATCTTCTTTATTGTGTTTGGAGATTTCGGCAAAGCTTCGTATCCACTCTTTAAAAAAAGCCTGCGTATAGATTCTGATTTGCAAAAAACTTGGAATGGTAGACCATCACACGCAGTCATTTTGGAAATCACAGTTTCCATATTATCTTCTTTGGCGTTCTGATAGTAATAATCTTCAATTCTGGCTTTTTTTGTTTTGGACTTTGTTGGCTGATCTTGTTCTTGTACTACCTCATTTGCAGAAGTGGTAGGCGTAGAAGTCGTAGCCGATGTTGTCTCTGGAATATGCCGTGTATTTCTTCTTGGATCTAGTAGACCAAATAAAAAATCTTATGAGTAAAAGCGTTAACATTTTTTGGTCCAAAATAAAGTGTTACTACAAGCAGTTAATAAAAGTAAAGGTGTGATAAGTGAGTGACTAACCAGGTACACTTGGATGTTGCTTCTTTAAGTGATTGTGTAAGCACGTGGTAGTATTTGAGCATTGAAGAATTTTTTGGCATAACTTGCATTTTGCGTGACTTCCATCCTCAGTCCGTAAGAAAGAGTTCCACACTGAAGATTTTTCAAACTTGCGTTTTGTGTACTCTTTAAAAACCAATTTATTTTTATCCATCGTCAACGGATCTGCAATATAATTGAATTTCATACCTATAAATTATAGATACATTTAACGTAGGTATATGGTTATCAATAAATAGTGAATGATAATTTTGTACTTAAAAAGCTCGCGGGATATTAGTCTTAGAGCCTGTTTCACCGGTTCCAGTTATATTCCTTGAAAGCCTATTAGGAACTTATCTGCCCGATGAACCATAACTTTCCGTTTCGCAGGTCTTGGATAAATTTTATACTACTAATATTATAATGTTAACACTCAAGACACTTCACTTTAAAAAAGTATAGCAAAATAAACAAACAAAAAACAAATCTCTTATATAATAAGTCAATGACCACATCCCCAAAGAATAGTAAGAGTCCGCCAAAATGTGTTTTGTTTTCATGCAAATAACATTTAGACGAAAAATATTTTATTACACGCATAGTATTATTTATCAATAATAATTAATAAAAACCCTCATCGATAAATGAGGTGGCCAAGCTAAAATGAAAGCTATGCTATTATTAAACAGTAACATTTATTGAGGATCAAGCAATTTTGTACCTGTCCCTGGTGGGCATGCAGTTACAAAAAGTAATGTAAAAAATAAAATGTTAGCGCCATATTTTGTTATGCACATTATGAAATAGATTTTACTTGTGTCTGTTGCTTGGTGGGCTTGCTTTTAAGCTCAAACTTATAAACATGTTGCACATGTTAATGTGTTAAAACAAAACACAATTATGATTTAAAGTTTTAAGTGTCAAGTTAAGTAAATTTGTCTACCAATAAGTAAAAACTTTAAAGCAATTTCTAAATAACTATAACTTTATCTGTAACCGGTGAAACAAACCCATAATATTATTCATGTTAACACTACTCATTAAGACATTATATTCTAGGCTTATTGAATGCGATTCAAAAAAATAATTTTAGGTTAAGTTATAAGTTTGTCTAGATACCATATTGGCAAAAAAAATACAAAATACTCAATACTAACATAAAAACAATCCTTACCTTATTCACTCTTTACATAAACCACCAGAATAAAATCACAAAAACTAAATGCATCACTTTGCACAAATTAACAACGCATTCTGTGACTTGCTTGAGTGAATGTACTCAACAAAATGGCGTCAGGTCAATCCGTTAAGCGGTGTTGCCACACTTCCCACAACAATTTTTAAGTTCTGGCAACATGAACCAAGTCATTCATTCATTCATTTTTTATTTTTGGTAATATTCGAATATTCGAATATTTATTAATTTACTATTCGAATACTAATTTGGAATTAAATATTCGAATATTCGAATATTCGAATGCAATCTCTATTTGAGACGTGGTCGTAGGACATGCACTACATTCATTGAGGCTTGTCACAGTTTTTGCTGTTCGAAAGCAGAACACGCCGTCCCTTTTCGATTGAATCAGGACTGATTTATTGCAGTCTGCACTTTTTGCATTTCTGAACTGTAATAGCATTCTTACACAACAGCTTAGGGAAAATTAATGATATCAAGCGCATCTTAAATTTCAGAAGCTATTTGGAAAAAAAATAAGTTGGTGTCCTTCCCTTTGGCCAAATAATTATTCGTCAAATTTATCTTCCCAAAAAACTTATTGCCTAAGTTTCATCTCATTGTAATAGACACACATAGGTTATTTATCAGTCAGTATCATCATAGGTACATTTATCAGTCTCTACATACGAGTATAGTTTATTCGTACGAATCGGACCATTGTTTTCAAGAAAAACCTTTATCTATCTCTAATTGCGTGTAAAAATCACGTATATAACAGCGATTCCGTTCACAGTTCTTAAGAATTTCACGCTCCTCATCGCGCGTCTAAGACAGGCTTTCACCACCGTATTTCAGTGACGCTGCCATAAATACCGGAGCTCGGAACGCTATCTCGTCGGAAGCTCGTGGCGTTTGGACAGCGATTTATCCATTCATTAGCCTAAGTACGGCCCCTACCCGATACGCTAATTGAAGCGATTGATTAAGAAAGCTTCTGTTGCACCCGTCAAACCCCTTTTAGGGTACGAACGGCACTAAGAACAAATAACCGATACTGTTCCATAAATTTACAGCGGTCTTTTCAAGGAAAGATGTCGATTCTATTCTGATTTGGTCAGTACGGATTGGGTTGGATTAATTGGATGGCTGACATGGAACAAACTTGATGCGGAAAAGAGAGGTTTGATTTTGTATTGGAGAGCCGTGAATGGGGAAGAGGTGGAATGTCTATCCAGAATTGTATGTGTATGAATTTCTTATCATCTATCAGGCTTACTATATTCTTATTGAATAATATGTAGTGCCTACTCGAAGCACCCACTACTATATAGGTCGTAAGCGCCCTCTGATTTGGCTATTAAGTATATTATCCTGTTTGATGAAGCAGTGGGACCAGGTTTACGTTACGCAAGCTTGAACTGTCTTTTTATACACGACTTTATCATGGTGCATCCAAATGCGGGACTTCACTGTCCTATAAAACACAAAGGCTTACGTTATACAAGTTTGAAATGTCTCTTTAAACATGCAAAAGTTTATCGCAAAAAACAGTGTCACATTCACAAAAACATATCACTTCACGCGATGCAAGATGCGCTATCGTGTCAAATCTGATCCAGTACATTCAAGATAAGTTATCTTGTTGTATCTGCATGCACGAGTTATTATTTTCGCCTCGGATTCTGAGATGAACAGATTAATGTATGATTGCTCTTGTTGTTTGATATCCGAAGGAAATGGATGTATTGTTTTCACCAAGACTAATTTGTTTAAGCAATGTTCGCTACTATTTAGTTTCAAAGGATGACACATTTTCTGCTATAGGTAACTTAAAACTTTCATAGTCTATCACATCATACTGATGATAATAAATAATGTAATTAGGAGTAGATAGTTTAGATGTAGTGGATAGCACATCAGACTACATGTATATTTTTATTACAAACTCGCACTTAGCACATACATATTTAAACCATAATAGATGCCACATAAGTATTGGCAGACAGAGCCTGTCTTTTAAATAACATTTGACGCTGGTCACCAACCCACTACCCAATCCCAACTTGTTGTTTTTAACACACAACACTCAAAGTATCTGATCCATTAGGTTCTCCTGATACAGCAGATTAATACCAAAAGTTCTAAGGTATTTACAAAACGTGTGAAACTCACTATAATAAAACTGAATACTGAATTAAACCATCCTCAATGGACATAAACACATGTTACACATGCAAATTGGTCTAAAAATAGAAGCATCAAAATCGCAAGTCACAACCAATTCGAGCCGTAACGCCTAGCTCGTAACACATGCTCTCCGAACCAGCACTGCATCTTACGAGCTAATTCAGACCACTGGAAACGTCGTGATCTCACGATACTGTTATCTGCCATCACTGCTATTGTTACCGCGATTTAAGACAGCCAGCGAAAAGCCCCTAATTGTGCCATTAAATTGCCGTCGTCATCACCTTTAAATGTTGGAGCTTAAAGTTCCAATTGGCTTGGATAACTGGTGCTTGTGTGGCAAAGAGCAAGCTTGGCGCGTGCCCTTTGTCCGTGGTAATTACTTTTATAAATCCACTAAGCGATTTACATACATAGGTACGATAAAATCGTAGCGGCAAAGGTTGCGACGGGTCTCCGTCACGGTCGGGACTTCAGGTGTGCGTCAAAGATTTATGGGTGCAGGCTATTTGTCTTGGTGCAGTTTTGTTTTGCAACTCGCACTAGATCTGTTAACGAGGTGTCATGGTTGAGGAAAGTTTTAATCGGTAGAGAATTTTATGAGGGGTATGCGCAGATTTTAAAAGGTTGTTTCCTAGAATTTTCTAATTGTGACGTCACACAACAAACTCATAAATGCCTACTTACTGTACATACTTATTACAGAAACGACTTTGGATAGGATTTTAAACATCTACATCCTAGGTAGGCATATCATTATTACGATGATAATGCCTCGAGACAGTGTAAAATGAAAAACACATAGGATTTCCTTGTATGTGAAAGATGAATATGGGAGCAACATAATTTGACTTATGGATTTCTACATGTAAGGTAATTAAGTAAATTATATACCAGTTTATCCGTTATCTCCTATTTGATTGGGTCGTTAGTTGTTACTTGTGGGAAAAAAACCTCTACATCACATACACTTTGATTTTCCACCATTTTAATTTTAAGACCTATGTCAATAGTCATTTAGCTAAGTCCTACATTATTTTTTGTTTTGCTAGGGCATTCAGAAGTCATGGGTGTTTATAAAGTAAGTTGTTATCTGAACGGATGTGTCTAGACAACAAGCATTGAAAAGATTAAGGCTGTAAATTGTAACGTGATATTCGTAAGAATTTGTAATAAACAAAAGTAAACAGGTTACCTGTTAACCCCTCAAGCTAAGAATAATATTTCCTGCAGATCCGTCCCAAAAGACTTTGGAGGACACCGTCAGGTTTTAGTGAGTAGACCCTGCCCATCTAGTAAGGAGAGCCTTACATAACCCACTAGTCCCCGCCTCGGGCTAGTGAGTATGCGCAATTCAATGCATTTCTTGGCGAAAAGAAAAGCATAATGTCCTTACTTTTGGAACTTAAAATAGTACCGCGATCGATGGGGATCGAACTACCGAAACTCGCAAATCCGAACTCTAAACAAAATAATTTTAAAGTGTGTTTATTATAGTCTAACAGTGGACAGGATCGAACTCTACCTCAAATCAGCAGTCCGATGCCAATACCTTTAAGCAAATGTTAACTCTATTTTGACTATACGGTTGTACTATAACATTTGTCACAAAAATTACTTACTAACGGGACTATTCCCACGCCTCGTTCCCACCGCTGCAACTCCTGTGTAGCTAGGCTCTAAAGCTTGATCGCCAATAAACACCCAAGTAAAGGTCAAGTTTGTCCCGGGGGACAACTACATAGTTTTTATCGACTAAAATTCTTACCTTTAAGTTTATTCTGGCACCGAAGCTGGTCGATGATGCTAGTCAGCCTGTTCTCCCGCTGACAGGTCGGCTTGACGTCATCACCATCATCAGGTTCCACCTTCAACACCGCCACCTCGTGATGCAACTCCGCATCACTCTCACCTTCACTGCACTTTTCACTTGCTTTCACTGATTCATTCACTGATTCCATTTTGGTGGTTTGATTGTCGGATAGCAACATCAGAGTGTTTCTCTTGTTCATTTAGTTTTTATTTTGTGTCACAGTTATGTCAGTAGTAATAAAAAGTTTTGAACTAATTATCTGCAATTTATTTATTTGCATAAAGAAACCTACATAGTATAGCTAATAACAAGTTTCCCTTATTACATAAAAGTAACATTGTAATATTTTTTGATCTTTATTAAAGAAACATACAGCCTTGTTTGTGTTATGTGTGGACATTTATGTTAATAATTTTTGTCTCAAGTTTTATTGTATAAATATGATTTTGAATCTACATTCTCAAAAATCAATTCTTGTGTAGACTCTTGTCACTTGTACTTACTCATCCACTAGTAGCAGTATCAGTGAAGGCACAATTGTTTTTTTTTTTCACTGAAACATTTATTTTTCAGAGAATATTTGATAATAATTGAAACATTAATTGTTTAGCAAATATCAAAGTCAGTAATTTGACAATAGTCCAGTCATTATAGTAAGTTCACCTCGGAATTCGAGATACCCAGCTGTAAGTCTGTAAATACGTGTATATTGACACCCTAAAAGTTGTCTCAAAACCTACATATGGTAGGGTGTAAGCAACTATTAAATTTCAAGGTCAACGTCACAAAAATCGGTTTTTTGCGCTTTTTTTAGAAATATCTCATTTCCTGTGGGTTTTTTGCTATTTGTATTTATTATCAATATTGTATAATTCCTAAGTATACTATAACCTGCCCAGGTGTATGAAGAATAATTGTACCAAGTTTCGTTAAAATCCGTCGAGTAGTTTTTGTTTCTATAAGGATCATACAGACGGACAGAATTCTATACATGAAATATATTTTCAAAATAACTATCAGGGGGTGATTAGTGATCGATACTGATGCCAAAAATGCAATCAGTAAAATTTTTGTCTGTCTGTCTGTCCGTCTGTATGTTCCTTATAGAAACAAAAACTACTCGACGGATTTTAACGAAACTTGGTACAATTATTCTTCATACACCTGGGCAGGTTATAGTTTACTTAGGAATTCCCACGGGAACAGGAATTAGCGGGAAAATCCTTTTGTATGAAAAATCTAAACGCTTAACGGAAGTTAGACGCTTGAAATTTGGCATGTAGGTACCTTAGTAAACTTAAAGCTTATTTACAACAAGTAATTACCGAAATTCCCACGGGAATTAGCGGGAAAATCCTTTTGTGTAAAAACCTAAACCGCTTAAGTTGACCTGAAGTGATGCAGTGACCGCGCGCTCTCCGCCCTCTATCTCGAAAACGGTTCACCGTATAAAAAAATTTTTTAAACAAAATTTGTAGAGAATTTAGTATTCTACAATATTGATAATAAATACAAATAGCAAAAAACCCATAGGAAATGAGATATTTCCAAAAAAAGCGCAAAAAACCGACTTTTGTGACCTTTGACCTTAAAATTTAATAGTTGCTTACACCCTACCATATGTAGGTTTTGAGACAACTTTTAGGGTGTCAATATACAAGTATTTACAGACTTACAGCTGGGTATCTCTAATTCCGAGATTCTTACCTAATTTAAGCTTAAATGACTGGACTAAACACTAGTACTGTTTACGGATTATTCTGTATTTAACCCTCAACTGGCGACCTCGGGCCTTTAAAGGTTATAAACATAAATATAACTACAACGTCCGTATCAAGCGAAGGCGGGAGATAAGACATTAGTCACATTGACGATAAACACTCGTTGAAATTCAGTCAGATCGATCATAGAAACGGCTATAAAAACTAACAAGGCATTGCTTTTACCACCATTAATGTTATAGTGAAATGCTTCAAATAAGATAGATAATAAGGTCAATGGCCTTTAAATAAGTTAAGTATTGGCATTAGAATGTAGAAAGTTTTCGAATGGTTCAAAAATTACGAAGTCGTCGTTTTATTTCAGCATTTGGTTGCACTTTTTCAGGTCATAAGAGTTTACACGGTGTAGGTAATACTTATGGCTATATTTTCTAGGTAGCTCAAATTAAAACATGGTCCAAAGCAAATTTCAAAACAAGTAGAATAATATAAAATCTAAAGTGCAAAGTCTACTAACTAAACCAACAAACATTTTGGGGAAACATTCTGTCATTTCTTACCAATCAGCATTATCCAATAAAAAGTAAAAGAAATAAGTGATTATTACAGTTATCAGAATTTAAACAAAATCCTAATAAACTGTAATTCAAATCAATTGATCGGCTAGACTTAGCAATATCTACAAATGCCACCAACGATGATAAAGCAGTTTGAAGTGCCGATAACCGAAGTGTCACACCAGATTCACAGTTCCAACCAATTTACCTAAATCTACGCGAAATTTCACCTTTGAAATTTGACCCTAGCGTGACCTTTAGCACTTCACACACTCACAAACATTCAGAGTCCAAAACCCACAAAAAACAAAACACTGTGTTATTTTTTTACAAAGTAGGTTGAAAAGGTAAAATCAACAGGTACCGTCACAGCACAGCGGTTATCACCGAGCAACTGATAACTGGTGTCAGGTCAAACGAGCAAATGGGGCGGTACTAGGTACGTACTTACTGATAAGGCCGATAAGGGGCTCTTAACCTTCTGCGGTGAAACGATGTCACCGCTGAAGAACTGACGGTTATACTGTAAACACTGGAGGTGCAATCGATCAGTGGAATAACAACTTCGAGTTACATTTGAAGTGCAACTTGTGTCAGAAAGACAACCCAGGTTACTTCTGCGATGGCTATTAATTGACAATCCATAAGGAAAATAAGTCTTTAAAAGTATTCAATTTAGGAAATAAGGAAAATAATCAAGTACCTACTAAAAATGTCTAGTCTATCAGCTAATTTTTCAAAAACTAAGTACATATTTACGATTGCGCTACGATACCATTTACCAGATGCAACATCAATATACTAGCATCTACGAGTATGATAGTAGTTTTTATTTATTTAACACTTGAGGACTCGCGCCTTAATTTGTAACATTCATACTCGCTACCGGGTGCGCTGGACCCAGTATATAAAATCCTATGTATTTTTCAAAAACTCTTAATAAAAGTGAAAACTACTTTATTAGAAGGATAATATGATATAAACAAAGACAAAATAATGAACCAAATAGTCATATTTATTGCCTTTTTCTAAAATAACAACTTATTTAAAAAATTGAAGGTTTTTTGGCAAATTGAAGGTTATTTTTGAAAATGTTTGTAATTAATTATTTAAAAAAATACCTTGTTTATTTTCGTAAACTACTATGATTTGCCTACTTATACCAATTAATAATTAATGAGAAATTTGTATAGAACATTAAAAAATTCGCTTTGTTTACCGGGTCCAGTGGACTCAAAAACACATTTTTCGTCTGTAGCAATCACATGCAGTGGGATATTTGACGATTGTGACCGCTATTGGCTGTGCCACAATGTCGTGGAAAGGTACTAAAAGCGACAACATCGCAAACGTCAAACTTTTAAAGTTATTACACAAATATTGAAGAACTGGGTCCGTTAGACCCATTAGCGAGTCCTTAAGTGTTAAGAAATAGTAGTATTTGTTAACCTACGGAACTAACAGGGCACCCATATGAAGGCCCTTTTCGTGACCTTCATCAAATCATCGGTCCAACAAGCAGGAAGACTACATAACATTTGTGATAACCTAAGCTACATCTTCCGGATTGTGGTTGCTAGTCTAAAACATTCTGTCTAGTTATATTTATGTAAAAGATCTGAACTAAGGCCGAGTTGACCGTAACTTCAACGATCACCGGTGTATTTAGTATGGAGTTTGACAGATTTCTGACATTTGTCAAAGTTAAAGTAAAATGGGTGCAACCCAGCCTGACTATAGTCGGTACTTCCCGCTGCTATACTCGTCGAATCGATGCATTATCAGTACCATTCGTTTGAGTACAACAATAAAAATCATTTGTCTGGAACTGCGCTAGCGGATCTAATCTTATCTCATAATCACCCTGTATATAATTTTCCTTCACATATTTATCTGTATCAGTTGCAGTACAAAACAAAGAAAGGGCACCGAATGCGGGACTCGACCGGTCACGGCGTCGTGACTTGATAAGGTGTTAATGATAACACTGATAATGCGAACAAAGCCGATCGTCTAAGCTATAGATAGCGGCGATAAATTTCATTCAGAGGTTAGGGCTTTGGTGACACTGCTCGGTGGATGCATCCAGATTCCAGCTAATCTGGATGCATCCACCGAATGTAGAGTCTATAGGGATAGGAACGAGTTAGAAGAATCTTATTTCGAGGTATGCAGAAGTTAATTATAAATTACATATTTTATATTACTACATAATTACTGTATGTATACTGAAAATTACTCGTAGTACTAGTACCCACTATCTGGCACAGTTCCAGCTACCCATTTCCAGTCATGTCGTCTCGTTCTATCGCAAAGAATCACCATTTAATGAGAGCGAGAGAAAAAACGAAAATGGGTAAGTAGCTGTCTGGAACTGTGCTCGATATTACCCTACATAAATGCTGTACCAATGAAAAGAAAATTACTTTGTATTGTTTTCATTGTCTGCTGCATGGCAGGGCATACCTCTTTAAAACAAATGAAAAAATTGGTTAGCTATGCAGTAAATGCACCTTCTACAAAATTGATTTATACCATAAGTTGATTCTTTCAGCTTACACAACTTTTCCTGAGATCGGCTGACAGACAGAAGCCGCGGACATTAACTAGTTAATAAACAAAAGCACTTCTAAATTTCCTTTTTACATTCCAATGAAGTAAAAAATGTAGGTAATAGTAATAAACTTCATTCTCTGTAGTTTACTTTCGTAATAATTTCAGCTCTACACTTCAGTTGTTTTTCTTCGTTTAGCGAATTGCTGCTCGAAAAAGAAGAGGCGCATATAGGCACATCATTATTTTTATTTTTAGTAACTAATTGTGTGTGGGTCGTAATTTGTCGCCTTCCTTATGGCGTTCCTTGATCTTACATCCAGCAACTGGACTTCCTGAAAAACAGCATTGGCAGAAATGATGATCCTTACAACAATAACATTTATTGATATTATTATTGATATTATGTAGAGTCATGCGCGTATGTTTGTCTCCCGCGTGGGCTCCACCTGCGTCTAAATCCGGCGCGGAGGTCGTGACCTGACGCCCTGCGCACTGTCAACATTAATCCGTCGTTGGTTAACGATAACCGCGTAAAAAACCGCAAGATTTTTGTCAAGCGTTTTGGTCGTTTGGGCATTTTTGTCGAAAAAAATTGACATCACAACATCGCCTTAAATTATCCCAAACACACTGTATAAAAAGTTGTTTTGAAATTATCCCTAAACTGTTATAAGTGACGTTATAAGTTTCTACATAATCTTTCCTCTTTACAATATTACATGTAGATCTACGGAAAATCGCATGGCGGTTTTGCAGATCAAAAGTATGTCTTGAATTATTATTAGATTTGCTTACCTCTTATACAATTCACTAAAATAAACAACAGGTAATTAGACACGTAAGGACGTATCTACTCGTACCTACATTCTGGACTGAAATTATTCGTGATTACATTTTTGTTTTGTTTTTATAAGTAGGTACTTACCTACTCTATTTTTGTATGATAACATGTATGATGAATCATTCAGAAAACCGACTCAACAAGGGCAATCAATTATGGGCATTTCCTAAACTCTTCAAATAAATATCGTTTTGACAATTCACTAACCGTGCGTCAATTGGTAATTACATTTTGTTTACAAGTTCTAACCAAACCTAACTATACCAATACTCCCAATATTTTTTAAATTTACAGCCATGTTAATCCAATTAACGTATCGAGGAACGTCTAAACCAGTGGTTCTTAACCGGTGGTCAGGGGACCACTGGTGGTCCCTGGAAGCATTCCAAGTGGTCCACGAAGTGCACTTGCACACCTTGGTCGAAACCACCTTTTAACTGATTTTTGCAGTCAAACTGGTTTTTACCGATAATGAGGTGGTCCCTGACAAGATAGAAATTTGGTAAAATGGTCCCTCATAACTTAAAGGTTAAGAACCACACTGGTCTAAACCTAACCGCAACAAGACTAAAACAAACGTATATTGATATATCGGACCGCAGTGAAATATGTTCACAATTTTAGTGGGTGTTGGCATGGCTCCCAACCACCAGGTTATTTCAGGAGTGCCGGGCCGAGGTCGTGACCCCTCCACCTTGCTGCCCTGGCGCGTGACGTCAGATTAATAAGCTTATAACGGCAATTAGACGTATTTTGAAATTAAAATTACATATTTCTACGTTCATCATAAAGACTGCAAGAGAGTAATACCGTTTTCCAACAAAGGAATTCTACAGTTACGAGTCAAATTAAAGGGGACGATTCAGAGTATCGTACATGACAATACCAGATACTTATAGAAAGCATAGGTACTCGTATAATCAGGTAGTATCAGGCTGCTGATAGATCACACACTTGTTTAGACACCAGTCTCTCACAGTGGCTATTCATTTAGTGCTTTATGCATATGTTTACCTAATTTATCACTCCATCTGAAGAGAAAATAAAATTTAACTATCACCTGTGTTGAAATAAAAGCTATTCCCTTCTAATCCACAAAATAGCTTCTAATTCCTACATATTTTCAGCCTACCTCTACTTATCATTAACCAAAAACGCATAACCAAATTGCGTACGGAACCCAATTAAAAGCGATTGTTCTATAAATTACATAAGTCCGCACTTAGTAACGTAATCGCTAACAATGCGGCATTAAAGGAACAAAAAGGAAAGGTCCACCTGCGAGTAACAGTCAATTTAGTGTTACTACAATCAGCACCAGTTCCCGTAAAATGTTTAACCTGGTTCGTATATTTTTATTTTTAATTAATAAGGAACTCTTATCGTCTCTGTGAATCCCCCACAAAGACCTTCTCACTAGGTAGGTATCTGATTTTACTGTTTCCTATGTGATGGAGAAAATTCATAGCAGTTGTGTGTTTTTCACCTTTTTACCCGACTGCGCCAGAAGGAGGGTTATTAATTGATCTGAACTGCCAACTTACAGACTGACTATTGTGAATAGTTATAGGAACATCTTTAGAAGTTTTGTTAAACTTTTAAAAATAAGTTACTTTATTTTTGTGTGCGTCTCTACATTGGATTCTTATTATATTTACGTGATTGTGTTATTGGGATAAAAAATAGCCGTTTTTAAACTATATAACATGGACTTTACCTACCTAGCTCACAATTATGACGTATTTTGTAGACAATCAATGTAATAACTAAGAGCCTGGTCTGAATATGATTCCGGAATAGGCCAAGCTATATCTGCGACGAGTTATATGCTCTGAAAAGGGGCCTATCAACCAATAATGGTAGTATTTGAACTATTTATAAATACAACTATATGATTTCAGGTAATATTCTGCAGCATACCAATCTTCCACTCCATCCAAGAGTCTTCAGCGCAGTTCCCAGACTACCAAGCCTATTACCAGAGCCCAGGTCTCTACCAAGAACAGCCTGACTACCCCATGATGGGGTATCCATCCAGGCGACGGCATTACAAGAAGCCCTATGGGAGCAGCGGCGGCATACTGCCCTCCATCGACTATGACTACGAATCCGATGAATGTAGTTGCTCTTGCAATGTATGTGTCGACCTACAGCCCTGCTGCCGGCAAGTCTGCGTGAACTGTAATCAGCCAGTGCCGCCGGCTAACTTATTCCTAGTCCCATATCCGTACCCCTTACTCTTACATGAACCTCAAACTACCACATGCTCGACAGAATCTACGACAACTAAGACTACAACGACAGAAACTACAACTAAAAAGACTACAACTGCACAAACTACAACGGCCATGCTTTTGCGCAAATACAATGACGTACCGATAGACTTTGACGACATTATTGCAAAGACGCCATCTAAAAATGGCGAAAGCAGATACATATTGACGTCTCTAAGAAAAACGAAGTCCAATTGGCTACCGAAATACGGGATTGTGCCGATTCCTGATCAACTGGCGGAGAGCTTGATGTCTCAGATGAGAAGCATGAAAGAAATAAACAATCATAGAGACTAGTCAAAGTATAAAAGTTCGGTAAGATCCACATTGATGGCATGCTTATGTAATAAGTCGCACACTATGAATTTATGTGAACCTTCACGCGGATAAAGAACAAAATGGAAAAGATCCAATGCAATCTTCGGAAGTTAGTTATTTTTGTACTTTAGTTACTGAATATATTTTTTTACATAAAGTTGATTTTAAATGTTAAGGCTATTCTATGTGTTATTTTCATGTGAATGCTATAAACTTATAAACAATAAACGTATCGCACAATATTTTATACCATTGTATAAATTATAAACAGTAATAAAATACGCTTTCATACTTGTTTTCCGACTCTAGTTCAACGAATTTTTCCAAGACAATATTTTTGAGCAGTTTTGTGAAATGTAAAGAAATTCTAGCCAAAATAATGTTCAACAATGAAATAAGACTATTTTACTTTGACTATGAAACAGGTATGAATATTCTGATTTATTTTCTAATTAAATAAAACTACACCTACTCATTTACATCAATGATGATGATTAATAACAGCCGCATGTTTCAGATTTTATGCCTGAAAATAGTACTAATTCTACTTCACACGAGTACCGCCCAGCTTTTAAATTATTACCCTCAAGCAGCTCAGAACGTTATACCTTATCAGAGTGTTCATAAAAACCCTGTCATGATCGCACAGCCGATGCCGACATCGTCCGAAAGCGATTACAGCGAATACACCGATTCCTTCGAGAAATGTTCCTGCACTTACCGCACTTGTAGCGAATGTTACAAGGCTAATCCGTGTTGTAAATCCATGTGCCAAAGTTGCAATGTCGGTGTGGTGCTCGTACCTTATCCTGTGCCCTTTCTAATTCCCACAACCACCACAACAACGTGTGCCACTAAAAGCACCACATCGACCACAACAACGACAACAACAACCACCACAAAAACAACTACAGTTCACCGAAGTACTACAATCCCGACTGTATCTAAAAAAATACAAAAATTAAAGTTTAAAAAAAGTGTAACCAGCGATTTCTTTAGTTCAGCAGAGAAAAGGACGAAAAGAAGATGTCCTCCCAGAGGTGTTTGTATGCCAAAGAAATACAGAATACAAAAGACAGGTACAATTTATCCCGAAGATCCAGTTCAAATGAGACGTACGGTAGCGGATAAGCCGCAGAAGAACAAATATAGTAATTCAAGAAGAAATGAAGAATTGATGCCAAAATATGGGATTATGCCTATCCCAGATAATGTAGCGATAAAACTACTTTCACAACTACGAGACATCAGCAGTTTCAGGGTTGGAAATTCTTCAGAAAACTCCCTAGAATCGAAGGAAAGTAAGGGAAAAGTGTGACTGAAAAGCTGTTGGCAAGTACTACGTTTGTTTGCGTCTAAATTATTTTTATTTTAAATATCGTGGGAATGACTGAAACGGTAAATAAAGAAATGACTGTTAGCATACAACACCATGGCGTTTTGATGGTTTAGTTATTTGTATATTTCTTTAGCAATAGTAAGCATTTGCTTATTGTAGATATTCTCTGAAACTGTAAGCTGTTCACAAGGTAAAGATAAAGGTACCAACAAATATTTGTTTATTTATAGGGCTCCGTTTGAAAATCACATGATCTCAACCAAAACGCATTACCGATTCACTGGCACTAATTCAAACACAAACACAAAATCACTTCAACCGCACTATCATCGTTATACCGGAACGGGTTCGCGCGCTCGATTAACTAATCGATTGAATTATTGACCCGCTAATTAATAATCGATTTATTAAGACAATGCCCGCGACATGTTCAGCGTGGCTTGACCTTTCAGAAGTCGGCGAGACTGCGCCCGAGTCGCGCGGGGTCACAAACGATGTATTTTTAGAGTTGAAAGTTCAAAATACGACGGTTGCGCGCGCGTTCCGAACGCGGCCGCTTGCCAACCGTCTGGGTTTCCGGTGGAAAATACTCGGGAAGGGTAAGAATTTTCAAGAGGAATGTTCTTAGATTATCCTAAAGTAAATCCCATCAAACTGTATAGAAGATGCCGTTATAGAGGTAGAAACACAATTTTTATAACTACTCAAATGCGACAGATGATTAAAAATTTCAGGACGAAGTTCAAGCGTCACACCGCAACTCTTCAGTGATCAGTTCTAAAAAACATAGTTTTAATAGACAGATGATAATATTGGATAATTTTTTATATTTTTTTCTTTAAATTGTGTAATTTCTCAACAAAGTATTAAATACCAAAATATAGTATGGCAAAAATAAAACATGTAAAAAACACAATCAGCAACAATATTTAGCAGTATGTTGTCCCTGAAAACACAATCAAACGAAATTGTATTCTCAGATACGTTGAATAAAACACACATTCCCATTCCTGAAAGACGCTGAAGCGCGGGCGCAGGGCACAGGGCCACAATGCAAATTGATTCAGTGGGTTTGCTCTCAATGAAGGCGCTTAAGTATTTGCTTCAGAACCAATTCCACAGTTTAAAGACTTGGTTTTTATTAAGAAACCATTTTTAAGTCAATTGAAGCTCAAGCGTAGATTTTGTTTTTTATGGTAGTCATCGAAGTTGAAGGTACTCGTAATAAGTATTTACTCATAATTTACATTACGATTATGTGTAATCATTCAAATTAGTTTTAATAACATGATTTGTTAGGCAAAAAGTTTTTGCCAGATGCATCCGTCTTCAATAATATGTTTGCCCAAGAATTTAGTATTTTTCGTCTCCTCTATTTTTTTGACGATTGCTCACAATACATTTATGTATCAAATTATACATTTATGTCTACCGTTAATACGACTAGGTCTTTACCTCGTTGAACCCTAACTGATCGCATGAAACCGTGGTAACAATCGATTTCTATTTTCTCGATTCGCTGGTACTTGAAGGGTTACAACGTTCGAATACCAAACCCACTGCAACTGCGCAGGCGACAGGTCACCGGTCGTCTATTTTTGTTCCATAGTATGATATTCGGCGTGGCCTTATTAATTTAGGTATTGGCACGAATTTAATAATTATTTCTAGATATATTTGAACGAACTGTAATGCTCCCATGTTGGCACTGTAGATCTAGAATCTAAAGTAGAATATTAATAACCGTTAAATTAAATAGGATATAATTTTTTTTTTGCAATCTACCTTTATTAAAAACCTTTTTATTTGCCTAAAGGGGCAAACTCCCCACTCCCCATGCAAAAATAAGTGGTGTTATAAGTGGTGTTTCCCATTTATTGTTTCTAAACGGATGAACTGATTTTGATATTTTAATTTTACTTTTGGTTTTTTGTAGAAATTTATTTTTTGTATGAAATCAGTGTTTTTAAAATAAGCATCGACGCCTACGTGCCTATAGTGGTAGGTACTGCCTCTATGATGATATTTTTAGGTATTTTGAGTAAAGTATCAACATTACATACATAATAATATTAATAACGCATAAGTAATAATATTTTTTCTGTTTATCTAATTAAATAAAAGGCGAAAAATCAAAAAGGACTACCAGTTATTCAAGTATTTATCATATTGCCGAGTACCTTTTACACCTAAACGCCTGTATTTTACTTAAGAGCAATGTGTTACAAGTACACGAAACGGAGGCTCCTAATATGGTTTATGGTTTTAGATATTTATTTTTCTAAAAGAATACAATTATATTCACTTATAAGAAAAATACAGAATACACTTTATAATAAATAAGCAGCAAGTGCACGCAACAGACAAGCTCGTTTCATTTATGTATTAAATGAAACTAGGTACAGAAAATAATGAAGTTAAAATAAAATAAAATAATAACAAACCGCTCAAATGCTATATTTTTTCAAATTGAAGTGTAGTTTTATTCTTAACCTACCCACACTGCAACTACAAAACCAGCAACCTGCTTGGCTTCCATTACGTAACGCTCAACAGTTGCTATCACAGTTGCTATGTGACCGGTTTTTTTTTTTTTTTTTTTCTTACATTACGAGTAGAATTTTTAATAAAAACGCGAGAATGTGAATGAATGAATGTGCTCGTACAATGAACCAGATTGATTTTTTTTTTTTTTTTTTTTTTCACGAGAATTCTAAAAAGTGTTTTGTAATGTAGTGCTTTAATTTCTTTTTAAACGAGAAAAAAGATTGCGTATTTTTTATATCATTTGGCAGCCCGTTAAATAGTTGTGCCCCCTCGTACATTATATTTTTCTTGCCATAATTGGTTCTGGGTGACGGTAATTGAATATCGTAAGGTCTTCTTAAGGAACGCTTTTGTGATTGTGATTTTGTTATAAATGATAGTTGTGTGTGAATAGTTTTTCTTAATATTTTATGTACAAGTAAACATGTATTAAATTTATACATTTGAGCTATTGACATTAAGCCGGTTTTTCTATAGACTTCTGTTGTTGGTGTTAAGTAGGGAAATTGGAACAGTAGTTTTATAATTTTGTTTTGCGATGTTTGTAGTTTTTTCAAGTTCGTTTTGGGAGCGCTACCGTAAACTTCGATCAAATAATCCAGGTGGGGTTTCACTAAGGAGTTGTATATAGTGTACCGAACAGACATGGGGAAGCAGCGAACGTTGCCACGGAGAATAGACATAAGGGATGTTAATTTAGAACGAGTCTTTTCGATGTGAGGTTTCCAGGTGAGGCGGTTGTCAAGCGTAAGACCCAGATATTTCTCAGATTTTACTTGGTTTAATGGTTCGTTGTTGATGGTTAACGGATCAAAATGGGAGATTTGCTTATTTTTGGCGCTAAATATTATGTAATTGGTCTTGGCTATATTTAGAGTTAATAAGTTACACTGAAACCAACCAAACAAAGCGTCTAAGTCTTTTTGTGCTACTTGCGCCGTAGAAACAATATCATCTCCAAAGTAAAACAAACAAGTGTCATCGGCATACAGAGAAACATCACCGCATAGACCCAGATCGCCAATACCGTTTACATAAATAAGGAACAATAGTGGCCCCAGAATAGATCCCTGCGGAACACCATATATGATTGATTCTGCTGAACTCTGCATATTATCGATCCTAACAATCTGGTATCTATTTGTGAGATAGGACTGGAGCATTTTATGTACCATTCCCTTAACGCCGATCGATTCCAATTTTTGTAGAAGTAATTTGTGACTTATCGTATCGAACGCCTTCTTAAGATCGATGAATATACCAAGGGCAATCTTTTTGTGGTCGATTTCCGTTTTAATTCTAGTTGTAAGATCTATACATGCGGACAGGGTATTGGATTTTGGACGAAAACCGTATTGCTTACTAAAGAGAAAATTAATGGAATTTAGGTATCTTTCCAGTTGTGTATAAATAACCTTCTCAAACACTTTAGATATAACAGGCAATACAGATATGGGCCTGTAGTTGCCTGCATCAGTTCTATTACCCGACTTAAAAATTGGACTAACCTTGGCTATTTTCAGTGAATCAGGGAAACAACCTCTCACTAGGCACTGGTTAATACATTTAGTTAATTCAACCAAGATACATGGCTTAATACTCTTAACAACTTTACATGTTATGCCGTCTAAACCGCTGCTGGTATTTGGATTTAAATTATCAATTATTTTTCCGATTTCGTCAGATGCAACGGGGTCAAAAATGGAAAACTCACATTGGGAATTCTGCCTATGATACACTGGTATATTATTTAAAGTAGGTATCTGATTAGCCAATGTAGAACCTATGCTAGCAAAAAACGAATTAAAATGGTTACATATATCTGCAACTTCGGTAATCTCACCTGAACAGGTTACAAGTTTAGCAGGGGCAGCGTGGGTTTTAACTTTCCTATTGTTTAGGTTGTTAATAAGTTGCCACATTTTAAGCGGTTTGTTTACACAGTGTTCAAATAGTTTCAGGTAATAGTTAGATTTTGTCTTCTGTATGTATCTTCGCACTCTTCTCTTCTCTGCAAGGTATTCTTCTTTAGCTATTTCATCATTCGGTCTTCTAATGTGATTGTATCCTAGTTTGTCTCTTGTGCTTATTGCTTTTATGACATCTTTATTTATCCAGTCTTTATTTAGAGGGTTGAGTACCTTAGTTTTTGTTATCTTGCATTTGGTAATGGCTTCAAGTAGCATTTTTTCCAGCTTATCATAATCACCATTGCAGTCACCGAGCTTCATCGTGTTCAGTTCTCCGGGTAGTTTATTATAGTTGATACTTTGATATTCAATTTTCAAATTCTTTTCTGGTTGAAGTTGGTGAATCTCTAAGTAAATCTGTTTATGGTCTGATATTACTGATTCCACAATGGCTAAGTGGAAAGTGTTATTCTTTATATTAGAGCAGACATGATCAAGTATTGTTTTCGAGCTTTCAGACTCACGTGTGCAATACTCGGAATCTACTTTGTTTAATATCAAGAATCCAGTCTCTTTTAACATCTGCTTATAGGCTGTGGACGGTCGATTTCTTTTAAGTAGATTGTAGTTAACGTCTCCAAACACCAGTGCTCTTTTTCGTTGTAATAATTGCTCGGAGTACGTTTCGAGAAATTTAGGGTTATTGGTTCTCTCTGGTTTGTATACGGCGCCTATGTCCACAGAAAATCTATCCAGGTGTACCCATAGAAAATGATTGTCGTCTTCACAAAGATCGTGGATGTAATTGTGTTTTAAGTTCTTGTGCACAAATATCGAAACTCCACCTCCCCTCATTTTACTTCGGTAATTATAATAATGTGCATAATTTGGAAGTTGTATACTCTGTCCTTCTGCTTCTGTTTTTATCCAGGTTTCAACCAATACAATCACATGAATTTGATGCTTTGTTGAGCTTATAAGGCATCTCAATTCGTCTAGTTTACCTGGTTTGACAATACTTCTAATATTTGCATACAGGAACTTCAGTGATTTCGCAGTTTGGTTTATACTAACGTGGTCCTTTGTGAGTTCATAAGTTATAGTATCATTATTATTTGAGCGCTGGGTTTGGGTATCTGAATTGCTTAGTTTTTTGCAACTGTTTTTATTATTCTTGGAGTGCCTTTGACGTATTTGATAATTAGGTCTTTTTCACCTAATTCTGTTCGCTGTTTAAGTTCATTTCTTAAAGTTTCCATCGCCTTTTTCTGAATAGGTGTTTCGTCAGAGTATATTTTGATTTTAGAAGATTCTTTTTGTATAGTGTTTTTATTTCGTAGGATTTTCTTTGGTGTTTCTGGCGTTGCAAAAAATGCTTTGATGGGACGAGTTCTATTGATATCAAACTTGCCCAGTCTCATCACTTTTACAGGTGCCTCACATTCTGGAACAATCATATTGATAGCTTTATTTACTTGATCCATATCGTAGTTGCGTCTTTCTTCAGCGTTTTTAGAAGACAATTCATCAATTCCACTTATAATCAGATTTTTAGCCCTTTCTGAACGCTCGTGAACTTCGGATATTAGATTATCATATTCACTTTGCAAACTCTTGCTCGGAGAAGTTGATTTCAATTTATCAATGTTAGTTTCTATTGTTTTGATTCATTCATTCTGATATAACAGGCATAACAAGTTTCTGTTGAATTTTTTAAATTAGAAATACCTAATGTACCTATTTGTAAAGATTTTCTTTCGTAATGTAAACATTTAAATAAGTACTAAGACTAGTTTTCTCTCGAGAAATATTTATTTATTTTTATTTACCTAATTGATACTTCAAGCTCAACATTGTGGCAGCGTAGTTAAAGGTGTTCGAGTCGACTTTGTTTTAAAAATATCTAACGTCTATTCTTAATAATTCATTGTTTTTCCAGCCTTGACTTTGAAGTCAAGGATAAATAAAACGTCACAGATAACTAAAGTAAATATTTATTTATTCCTTACCGCGCGAAGTACACAGCCATTTTGATATAACTTAAATTACTTCTACGTATATTATTATGATAAATTTTGAAGTGTAAATACGTAATATGAATTTAACTTGTAAATTTTTGTATATAAAATAATGCATTACATTCTTTAACAATATGTATACAGTTTGTTTTACAATCTAATTTATTAGTCTATTCATTTATTATAACATTATTATCTATAATTAATCTACTTATCCAACTAAATAAAACATAATAATATTGTATACTATTAAATTTAGTCACTAATATTCTTTGTTTACGATTTCCGAATAGTTACGACTCGAGACTTCGTCTCAAAAATACTTATTATACAATTTTGTACTCATAGTACGACCATCACATTATAGAAACTATTAAAATTTATTTAACCATAATGCACATGCTAAAATACAACTCGAGTCGAATTACTGTGCGTTGAAATTAGCAGTAACATGTAGTAATTAAAATAAACTGAAATCTTTAATACATAGGACAATAAATATTTATGTATACGCTGAACACTAAAAATGTATACACACAGCTGTAAATATACAGGCAGTGTCCCAAAAAATATCAATGAAATAATAGTAAATAGGTAAGTCAATATTTTAAACAATTTCATTAATAACAATGAGGGTTTTCGTGATTAAAAAATCCGCCAGATGGCAATACGTAGACGCGAGGTCCAAATGCTGCATGATTGGTTATTTTTGACATGACATTGACAGATATGTCAAAATCCACCAATCATACAGCATTTCGACCTCCCGTCTACGTATTGCCATCTGGCGGATTTTCCAATCGCGAAAACCCTCATTCAAAGCTTGACTTCGTTCATTCAAATAACGAAACCTTTTAAACTTTGAGTTAATAATCTGTTACTGTTCATTTAAAAAAATACTAAAATACGTATTATTTCATTTCCACAAAAATATAGTCAGCGTTTTCTTGGGGTATTTTTAACTATGGAAAAAATTTTGCTAATTTTCCAGACAAACTTGTAACTAGTCCGACCTATCTCCAACACCTAAAGAATCCCCAACCTTTATCACAAAACATAGACCTTATACACATAAGAATCTATTACTATTAACAGATCTAACTAGAATAAATAGCTGTCATTGTAAACGAGAAACATAATACTTGTGTATTTTCAAAAAGGCCAGTTTACACTGGGTCGACCAACAATTTAGATGAATATCGCTTGAACCACCGACTTAACCTCGTAAGACCGAAGAGTAAATTGTGTCGACTTCTAAGTATCGCCGAATGTGCTTTCAGAAGAACGAATAATTTGAAGTAGTAAACGCCGAGCACTTCGAGTAAAAAAAATTCTATGTTAGAGATTTTCTTTTGCATTCATATTTTCAGGGGCCCTATATAATAGTGCATAGAGCTTATTTTAGGTGAAAAATAATAAAAAAATGTTTTCTCTTAAAAGAACATTCGGTATTACAGACTTTAAAAAGGAAAAGTAAATTAATTGTATTTTATACTTTATAGTAAAACATAAATGTAACCTTCTTAATAAATTAATACTACATAAAGATACAATAACGATATTAATAAATGTAACTGAAAAGGAACAACGGTTTTAAATTTATTTAATGTTTCATAATTAGTACTTTTAAAAGTACTATCGGTTTTATAACATACACTAATGATAGGTTAAAATGTACAAGAAGTAAAGTGAATATTCATGTTAATTATAATATTTACTAAACTAAAAATCAGAACGTTCTCATGGTAAATTTTCTCCATCATATCATAATTTTAAAAGGCCAATACTCAATCCCATCTCAATAGAAAAAAATATACAAAAATAAAACTTTCACCATCAAGACCGAATGTTCCTTGCAAAGAACTTTTATTTTAAAACGAAAAAAAATCTTACAAAACTACTTCAAATTAGAAAAAATAATTTTTTTGCTTCGTTATCAGTATTTTAACTTAAATTATACTGGTCAGTTTTGCAATTAAACTACGTTTACGTGAAGAAAAAAAATTAATCGCACATCATGTCTTCTCGGAAGAACCACCTTGTCAAAGAAAAATGATAATTTGACAGTGACATTTTGTTTTTTTTATATTAATAAGTTCGGATACCTGATTTTGAATACTTTAAGCCATAGACTATCACTCTTTTTTTTCGATAGGCGCGAATTTTTGAACTTAAATTTATCGCTAAAGTTTTAGTTCCTCTGAAGGCACATCCGGCGATACTTCGAAATCACCTCCGAAAATGTCTCGGCGTTACTGACTACAAAGTTTCAGTTCCTTCTGAGGCACATCCGGGCTTACGAGGTTAATGCAACGATCCAAGATAATGTAACTACGGCTTAAATGACACTAAGATTGTCAGGTACTCGAAAGTAGAAACGTATAACGTTATTTTCAGTCAATTATCAGTTAAGCCTTTAATGGGCATAATAACAAGTCCAAATTTTTCATTGTTTGACCCTAAAACAAGGGAATAAAGTTCAAAATATGCTGGGAACTATCCCACTGCCTAGGGTTAAGTCGGTGGTAGAAGTTCGTCGGTCATACAGGTCGACCCACTAAAACTGTCCCCGAAAACTACGTATTATCTATTTCATAGAAACAAGTGCATATATGTACCTGCAAACTAGTTGCAGTCGGTCGACGATAACATTTCAACTGCACAGATCAATTTGTTCTATCATTATGGGGAACAGTTCACTTGGCTTGCACCATGAGGGTCTGGATAAGGTCTTGGAAGTCAGTGACGTACCACGAAGCCCTCTTTTTCACCTCCTCCCTTACTACGTTGCCTCCGAAACCTGTAACAAGGAGAGTAAAACGGTTACTGACATAAAGCAAATGTTGTGTACGTAAAATCTAGCATAGTGGAATTCAGAGTGACCAAGTTTGTAATATTGAGGATTAGCAGATCTATCTGATTTTTAGTGTATATATTTATGCTAAAATATCCTTGAGCTGGGTATACAATATTGAGAAAGTCTATGTCCAGCTGTGAACTGAGTAGAGAGTAATGAGCAGAGTCAGGACACTGAATTTTGAGTCAGGTTGCCTCTACGTTAGTAGCGCCATCTCAAATCACCTCCAGAAGTCCAGAGGCCAGATTACTAGAACCCTCTGACCATAAGATTTATTTAAATGAGTATATACTCGCCTCCCCAACCCGGCTGGCCAGCGTGGGGAGTGTAGGCCTAATTCTACATTTATTGCCTCTGGTAAATTAGAGAGGGTCGTCCTTCTGCAGTGGAGTCTCCACTGTTCACACCTCTCCTATGACTTGATAATGATGAGTGTATACTAACCAATAAAGCCGTCAGCAGGCGGGCATGCTTCAGCATCGGTGGCACCATCTCCGATCATGATGAGCCTCTGGTACCCGTGAAGTTCCTTCAGCCGCCTGATCACCAGCCCCTTGCCGCCAGACCTTGAGGTAGGTTCGTTCTCATCGAAGCCCGCGTAATCGCCTGCAAAGATGAAAAAAACAATTGTTATTTACAGAAAATATTATGGAAAATGGAAGCAAGAAATAGGAAACTGTTATAGTTATGAACAAATTATTAAAATCAAAAATATCTTTTGGGGAGTGGATTCCGACCACATACATAGCTAAGACCACATAGATAGCTAAGCAACAGAATCGAGGCCTTCAATTTCTGGTAGACACAAAAAGAAATAAAAAAGTGGCTAGGGTGCATCGTAGACTGATTATAAAATATCAATATTAAATTAACCTGATTGTCCGATAAAGAAATAATGATTCAGAGTACACACCACTTCGTGTCGTATGAGATAGGACAATCTATTGTTGCCCTACTGTACAATATAGTAAAAAATAAAACAAATAAACGAAGCTGTATACAAATACAAGGTATAGTGTTGAAAACAAAAATATTGCGTTCTACAGTGTAAAGTAAACAATGGCATTGCGTCAACATACAAGATGCCCCCTGCGAAGACGCATATAGTCATTATAACTCAAAACAAGTGATAAGCATACTAGATAGGTACCTAGAAGATTACTGTACATAATTATCATTAACTCTAGTATTGAAATCTTGTATAAACATTTTGCGCATTAATTAAATATACGATTCACCTCCCAATGGATATTGAGTTCTGTTTAAAATTCAATTTTGTTATAAAAGCCGGTTCAAGATAGATAGTACCTTCCTTCTAAATAAATATGTTTATGTATTAGCTAATCACGATACCAAAATAACTTATTACTGGTTTTTGCGGAAAGTTTTGCAGATTAAATCGCAAATGTAAACAACAAACGAGTTATCTTATCATTTATTTACAGGTAAATATAAAGAAACTTAGCAAATATTTTACCAAAATGATATTCACACTTTATTTATAGAATTGGTAACATTGCAAAACAATATTTTTTCTTGTGTACTTTTTACTGCTGAATTACCATTTTGATCAGTCTATTCGTCTTTCTCACTCACCAAAGGTTGATGAAATGTGTGATAGATATGGATAAACACAAAATAAAAATATATTTTAAAGTGCTATGTCATTGTCGGCGCTTTATTATAATAAAACCAATTTATATAAAAATGATAAAAGGGGACAATGTGCGATACGTGCGTAAGAAGAATAAATAAATCAGTAATCTGAGCTAAAAGTTAATAAAAATAATATCTAACATTGTTTTTATCTGTGCCAAGACAACAAAGGAAAGAGAGAAAGAAAGAAAAAATATTTATTTGATGTAAGTACCGACAAGCACTCTATGAAAGAGACAAAACGCCTGGCTGGGTAATGTCACTATTTTTCTGCTACTCCTGTGTTTGTTACTCTTACTATTTGCTTATTGTGTGTCAATGTGTTTTGCAAATAAACCTTTTATCTATTTAAGGTAAAATGGTGTGGTTGGCAACAAATCGATATTATAGGCCAAATCTACAAAGAAATTCACACTGATAGCGGTTGCTAATCAATCAATCAGATCTTTCCGTTCAAAAAACACACATTTCTTCTGTGTTTACAATGTTTTGCAAATACATCCTAATAGCAATATGACTTTAAGATAACTTCATGACATTATTGTGAAGGCTAAATAGGATCTCGTGTACAGTCCACGTGTATGCATGCCACACGCTGTTGCAATCAATTGAGACTACCTAGTACACAACAAACGGCAATGGACATAGTTCTAGCTATTAACTCAGTCAGAGCCTGAGGTATGGGAGCGGCACGGGAGATCTAAGGCCTCAGCCTCGAGTTTAGCGGGCAGCGGGGCGGGAGCGGCGGCGGCGCGGGAGCGGCAGGATCTTATGCGTAAAATCAAATAGACCGGTTCTCGAAAACAACGGCGCGGCAGCGGGGCGGGAGCGGGCAACGAGCGGGCAGCGGCGCTTGAGCGGGCAACGAGCGGGCAGCGCACTCCTTCTTTTGCCCACAATAAATCGAGCGTTAGGAATAAATTTGAATCGAAATAAAATTGTCGCCGTTGTTCAAACATTTCGTTTGCGAATAAAAACAAATATCTCGACAACACAACCCCGAACACAACATTTCGCCGGTAAAGCGCCGCGCGAGCTGCCCGCTTGTTTCGAGAACGGGTCTGCGTTGCACGTATTATGGACGTGACAAATCAAATCATATCTGAAGGTCTGAAGGAGATCTGAAGTCTCGCTGACGTTTGACGTCTCGAAAACATCCTCAGAGCCGATCCCATACCTCAGGCACTGACAGAGTTAAGCACTAGACTTATAGTACCTACACAAACGGCAATGGACTAATAAAGATAAATAAAACTCAATAGAAACACGCAATATGACCGCCATGTTTCCCTGATCTTATCTACTATTAATAGTGGTATGACGCTTCCAGAACACGCCCCTCTGATATTATTAATATCGAAGAGAACATAGGAACATGACTTCGACCGATCAAAACAATATAATCGTGGCCCAGTTTGTGCATATAGAACGTAATGATGATGAATTCAGAAGGTTCGTTTTGAATAAGCACGCAAATGGTGGTAAAAAATTCATGTTTTAGACGTATTCTTCCTCTAGATGCAAATTAATATCTTGGACATTATTTTGGGCAACTGTCTCTTCAAACCCACAATTTGGGATACTAGATAGCAGTAACATCCTTGATCATTTCATACTTGGCCAATATAACCACCACCCACAAGGTGGACCGGATAGCAGGAAGGCACTGGATGCAGGCCGCTACCAACCGGTCATTATGGAAGTCATTGGGGAGGCCTATGTTCAGCAGTGGACGTCCTATGGCTGAAATGATGATGATGATACAAATATGCATGCACACGTTTGTCATGAACCTTAGAATTCCTCAATCACTCTGAAAGTTGTTAGATATAAATGGACTAGGCTGTAGAGTAGGGGTTTTCATTTTTAAATCGGCCGATCAAGCTGTAGATTTTGTCTCCACAGGAGTTTCAACGGTGGGAACGAGATGTGGGAATGGTCCCGTCTATTATGCTGAGATAGTGATGTATTTCGTGACACTAGAGCCTCTACTTAATACACGTATCGTGTCCACATAAACATAAACGCAAGAGTTGGCGTCCGACCGTCAGCTGCGCACGCGTTCGCAGCGTGCAACGATAAACAGTTGTTTGTCTCGTCGCAAAGCGATGCAAAGGAATGATTTTAAAATGCCTGGAAAGTGTTAAGATGCATCGAATGAAACTGTGACACGCCCATTTTCTTATGAATTTCGCGAAATATCATACATAACTCACTTTTAATCCAGGATTGTTCCGACCTTGAGTAAAGCATTATTGTCCAATACTGGCACACGCATTGTTGAAGGTATATGTGTGGAAGAGGCATAAAGAACTTGAAATACAAGTACAAGTTGAAGTTCGTATTAAACTTACTCGTATCTCCTATGCAATAGTCATAATTGACATAATAATAGTGATAACAGGAGAAAGATATGCTTCTTAATTAATTAAGTGAAGCATGTGACTCACGAGTGGCACGTTTGAATAATGACCCGACAATTACATCATATGGATCACAGTCCGTGACATTGCAAGAGATATTAATTGTGTCTGATAGGTTTCCCCAAGTCCCCGCTATCTATTTGCTACATTGTGAAAGAGGGATTCCTTCAAATTGGGGAGGTACCTACAACCCGGTCGAGGTAAGTGCGCACCTGACAGCCGTAACGTCACATCGACGCTCTGGTACGACGGGGCGAACGCGGGGGGTGTGCGGGTGAGTGCGAGGGCGATTCGCATTCCAACTAGGTGCGCAGTTAACTCAATCGTGTTGTACCCACAACCAACTTATTTAGTAATCATATAAATACGAAACTGTGAAGATAGATGGATATCTATTACTCTTTCTGGAAAAATTACTGGACTTTTGATGAAATTTTAGTTTTATAGCATCAAAAATAGTTTTTATCCAAATCTACGATAACAAATTCGCAGGCAAAAGATAGTAACTAATAATTCAATAGTACTGATAACTACTGATGATGATGATGCAAAAGTGGTAATGGGGAATTTAGAACAAACGGGTTCCCGAATGGAGACCACATCTTGACAAACGCATTGTGTGACCCTGCTCGATTGACCGATGACCTCAAAAAGATAGCCGACAGTGACTGGATGAAAAAAGCGAGGAATCTTGCTTTATAGCGCTCTTTGGAGAAGGCTTATGTCTAACAATGGACTACTGTACCTGACTGACACACGAACCAATCGCAGAGCTCTATACAACGCTGTGCGTTCGATTTGCTGCTTCACTTAAGCAAGCATCGTTTGTGAATACGGGCGTCAGTTTCATCAACTAGGGAAACCTGATCAATCTATATCTTATCTTAGTCAGAAACCTTGCTATTGCGATAATTAGCCAAATTCAAATTACCTTGCCTATGATATAATATTACGCAATGGTTAACATCAAATGTCTTATCAAAATTAAATGAAACTATGACACTGTTTCTAAGGAAACAAACATTATG
Organism: Ostrinia nubilalis; assembly: GCF_963855985.1. NCBI lineage: Eukaryota > Metazoa > Arthropoda > Insecta > Lepidoptera > Crambidae > Ostrinia > Ostrinia nubilalis. Next base: position 12,631,073 of record NC_087097.1, read on the forward strand.
CGTATTTTCCCAGTCACCGGTAATAAACCGGCTCCGAGGTTATTCCCGATTTCATTCAATTAATTTAAACGACTTTTTAACTACACGAATAAAGTGTTTGCATATTGTTTACGCGCCCACTAGTACTTGACTAAATTGGTTAGATACCAATGCGGCTCTTTTTTTCTATTTTACTAGTTCGTTCGTCTCAGCCAAATGACGTCCACTGCTGGACAAAGGCCTCCCCCAATTTTACTAGTACCAACTGTATTTTATGTCTTTGCATTATTATGACATCCTACCTCGTTGTTAAACTGTCTTTCTTTGTACAAAATAAACATTGGGGAAATTAAAAAAGTAAGTATGATACTGAGCTATAAACCTATGGTAAGTAAGTTCTTGGAAAATTAAATGAAAACTTTATAAATCGATAAACACCTTTTCAATGTACAAAGTAATCATAGACATGAGTACTGCGTAGGTACATTTTTCACACAATAACAAAGTGGTGATTGACCCTGAGTGCAACAAACACTTGCACCGCAATCGATGCACAATACAGCTGCTGATATGATAAGCGACCCAGTTCCTGTGTCGGAACAATATTGTGCCCTTCATTGACAATACATCATCGACTGATGTATCTGCATCTGTAGCTTGAGACTCTTGAGAGTCGAGATAAATTTAAGTCTCGATACGAAAAGGTGAATACTATCTTAATCGATTTCAATATCATCGATTGTGCCCTTCAATGACAAAACATCATCGATTGTCGTTGACATACTCTTGAGAGTTAAGATAAAGTCAAAGGCTAAAATAAAATACATAGGCGAACACGATCTAATCGATTTCAATACCATCGCTGCATCGCATCGATAAGATCTTTGTGCGATCAGATTTCAGGAACAGAAGAAGATAAGGACTATTTACATTCATGACTTGCTATTCAGTGTTATTAATTCCTATATACCTACTTAACCCCTTAAATGATGCGACGACGATAACGAGTAATCGAACTATCGAATTTGCAGGGTAGTCATCTAAGAATTGGAAAAGAAAATCATGAATTGAGCAGTGTAATTTTATTACACATACAATAAAAATGTGATATTTAGCAGCGATGGAAAACGTGCGTACCGAGGCACCGTGTAAAGTGGCAATGGACTTAGCAGGCCCACCCTAACAAAAGGTCTTATAAATTGCCACTAAATTGGCTGAAATTGTACATTTGCAAAATCACTTGGCAATGCGTATTATTCAATCTGCCGTTTCCTGGTCTTTCAACTGTGGTCTCATTCTGCGTCTCTTATAATATGGTTGTTACAACTAAGATCATATTATTACCTAGTGGAATTCCTTGTGTGACTACTACAAGCATTTAACATGTCTCTATTAAAAGCACTACGACTTTTTCGGACCTCTACCAGGTTGATTCCCACCTGGCACAATCTCAAAGTAATTTACACCTTCTGTCCTCCTAGTAAGTTTCATATTCCATTGAAAGACTCACCATTGAAGAAGAACTTGAGCCTATTCGCGTAGACATTGGACCGTGGGATGCCGAGGATGTCAGCAACCGGTTCGATGAGGCTTCTGAATCCACCGGAGACCAGGTACACCGCCACTCCTCGGTCGTGGAGCTCTTTCACTAGTTGTCTGCAATAGAAGAACCAGTTATAAAGTAATGCCCATGGGTAAAACATAGACGTCACTTCTTAATTGGTAAGGGGGATAAGGAATCCTACAGTGACGAGTTGAATATTTCGATGGACAAGGTTTTACTGTGACAGACAGATGGTTATGATAGTAAATATGTATTGCATTCCCACGATATAATAACGAATGCAAGCCGCTACCAACCGGGCGATGTGGAAATCATTGGGGGAGGCCTATGTTCAGCAGTGGACGTCATGTGGCTGAAATGATGATGATGAATAACAAATTGAACAGAAATTTAAATTCAACTAGGTAAGTATAAGATTGGATTATGCTGGAGGTTGGTAAGTGAAATGTATTTAAATACATACATGTGTCAGAATTTGTCTAGATGAAATTGTAAGATACTAGAGCATGTGCGTACCCATTCAGGAAGGCTTTGAAGGAATTAGGTCAAACAATCTGACCTAAAAGTCTGACTGACCCCCCCTAGACCAGAAGCTGGGTACGCCCATATACAGTAGAATCTCGATTATCCGGACTTCGATTATCCGGATATCCGATTATCCGGACTCATTTTTCACGTTTTCTAATTACCGATTTAGGGTCTGGACCCAAAAAACGGAAGGCGCCGACACCGTAATACGGTACGGACGTCGTCTTAGTTCATTGTTAAAAGAAATGGATTCATCCAATGGTCTAAAATTTGGTAAAATTTAGATTTTTAGACTCTAAAATGATGTTTTGAAAACCCTTTCTATTGAAAAAAGTTCATTTATTATTTGATTTTACTTTGAAATCGATTATCCGGATTTTCGATTATCCGGAACACCCCTGGTTTTAATTGATCCGGATAATCGGGATTCTACTGTACTATGAGGTTCATGCATTCTGATCACATGCAGTCACGTGAGTAAAAACGGTCAAAAACAACAGTATCAGTAATAAACACATGCATATCGGAAACAAAGTACATAATTGCATTTGCACTTGATTACTAATATTTATCTATGCAAATAAGACATATTTCCGGGCTAATAGAGAACTGGCTGTAAGCGGATATTATACTGGTGCAATGACAAAGATGACCTTTTGGCTTGTGTTGCCATAATTATTATCTGAATTCTCATTGGGATTGAACTGGAATTTTATCAATCATGTTATTTTATAAAGACTAATTAGTATTTTTATTCAACTGAAGTTTCTTCGTAGCTTAGCCCAAAGGGGATTGCTTGGTTATTGAATACGAAAAAGAAATAATCAAAGTAGTATGACAGGGTGCAAAAATAAAAAACAGAACTTAATATACGAGTAAAATGAGCATTAACATATTTAAATAATCAGCGACCTCGGATAAAAAGAATTGACGTCAATCTCAGTATGATCAAATAAACTAATATTATTAGTATTAATGCGAAAGTTACGTATTTGGTATGGTATAAAATTTTAGGACAAGCGACCTTTTTATCACAAATAAGAATGGGGAATACATAATTTTTTATATTAGTGATATACTTAATAATAATATTTTTATAATGCTTTTAGTAAGAAAAAGTTTTCAGGACGCGATAAGATAAACTGAGAACCACGCGCACAGAAGCTGATTAAAATAAAAACAATAAATAATGTGAACTTTAGTACATACTTCCAAACCATATACCTACTTGGTGATTAGAAACAACCGTTCCCAAAAATATTATGACTACAATCCACAATGGGGACTAAAGATTAAGATATACTATTTATACATTACATTTTATATCAAACCGGCCTTGCATGAACACTTTTATTAAGGCACATGCGCGTAATGCTTTTATATATCTTTTTTCTTTATAAACGATCAAAAATATTATATAAAAATATCAAGTTCTAAAGGTAATACCTACTTAAGCTTTTTTTACGGTCCTAGCGTAGGTTCCGAAATAATTTGTATTGAATGATGTTTTCAAAACAAGGAAAGGATCTTGTAAGTATCGTAGTCATCGTAGGTAAATCTCTATTTACCTACGTCTCTACGTTTACGCAACCACTTATTATAGCCATTATTTTTCAAAGGTATCTTGAAAATATATCTATTACTATACACATAGTAAACATTGTACGCATTTGCGTAAACAATACATTAACAATTCATTTCAAATAATACTTTTGCGGTAATAATCGCCTTAAAAAATATATTGAGTCAGACAAAGTTCAACCGATATCGCGTCATGTGACGCAAAAGCAGAATAAACTGGACCATATTGTGTCAAACAATTCACGGGTCAAACAATGTTTGTTTTTTCGACGGAGTTATCATGGTTAATTATGGTAAATGGGAAACAATGACAGTTAAATTGATATGTGTTTACTAATACGAGTAAGATATTGCAAATTGTGATTATTTGTTACTAGGGGAAAATCATTACAGTAATATTGAAACTTTTTTTAAATATTACATTACGTTTTGAGAAAATAAAAGTTAATATTTCAACCCGTTCAAGTTAACTGCGCGCCTGGCTGCCCGTGACGTCACATCGACGCTCTTACCAGATCTATCTATCTATGCCAGCCTTTGGGTTCGCCTTCGAACATAGGCCTCCTCTTCAACCCTCCACCGTTTTCTGTCCCTGGCCACACGCATCCAGTTCACTCCAGCCTGCTGCCGGATATCGTCTGTCCATCGTTTAGGCGGTCTTCCCCTGCCGCGGGTGTTGTTGCGGGGTCTCCACTCCAGGGTCTTTCTGGCCCAGCGATCCTGGTCCATCCGTGCAATGTGTCCTGCCCATTTCCATTTACGGCTCTCTATCTCTTCCACCACGTCGCTGATCCTCGTCTTTTCTCTGATCCACTCGTAATACCTTACCAGATACCATCATTATAATATTTTATCGTACCAGAGTACGGGCGGGGTGAACGCGGGGAAGTGTGAGTGCGAGATAAAGTCGCATTCCAGCCAGGTGCGCAGTTAGCTTGACCGGGTCGTACACAATGCTAATGCTAAGCAATTTGTTTACGAGTATTTGCCATTAAATGCAAAATGAACCACGCGGAAGTTTCGCCATATTCGGAGTTTGTTATATCGGTTTGCCTTCACATTCTAATTCTAATAGAGTTCAAGTCTTTGTTTAAGATGACTAGTTAATGAATAATATGACTGGATCAGTGATTTATAGTGAATTCAAAACGCAAACACATTAGATTGTTTATTTGATTAGCCCCTAGACAAAGTTACAAACTTGAATAACACAATTCAGCCCCCCTAGACAAGTGGCAAAATGTGACAGTTGTAATGCCGAAAGATGGTCGAAAGGCCTTTTTTGTATGGAGTTAATTGGAGTTACAACAGATTCTTGACCTACTGAAAACGCTTCGATGCGGCATTTTGTATGGCTATTTCTGTGTAAAAAAAATCTGTTTAGTTAGGCCGCTAAATATCTTAAGATTATTCCGTCTAAAGAGGTGGTCTTACAGAAATTCCCGGCAAAGATTTATCCAGTTGCTATACATTACGTACGGGCTCTATTAAATTATAAGTGATTGTAATATTGTGTTAATTTTTACTCACTTCACTCCAGGCGTCAGGTGGATGGGGAACTTCTCTAAATACTCTCTGATCTGGCTGACTGAAGGCCTGATGATGTCCAGTCGTTTCTTCAGCGCCTCTTGGAAGGTCATGCTTCCACCCATCGCTTCAGCCGTCCTGTTAATAGAAGTAAACATCAGAACTACATTTGTGTGGCAAACTAGCACTATTACAACCACATAAGATGTACCTACATAATTTAATCTTATCAGCTAAACTTTATTTTAAATGCCTCAATCTTCCATATAGCTAAGTACTTTTTGAGATAAACATATTCCACGACCTCGCCTACTGATAGAAGTTTGACTCGCCTTAGGTCATGGGAAGGCCCTAGATCAGGTCAATTATTTTTGTGATGATTTTTATCAAATCACTTTATCTCACCAGCTACAGCACTTTGACAGCACATGAGCTCCCCTGGCCTATTTGGAAGTCTTTAAATAGACTTCGGACGCAGGTCGGCCGTAGTAAGGTCAATCTGTTCAGGTAGGGATTCTTGGATGACTCAAACTTGGAGTGCAGGTGTGGATTCGTTCTCCAGTCGACGAAGCACATGATGCCATGCCCTGCGTGCCCAAACAACTGCACGCAGGAAGATTTAATGAAGGCTACTGACAACGCCATTCCTGTGGCGGAGTTCTGGGCCGACGCTGTGTAGATTTGTTGTCGACACGACAAGAAGAAGAAGCACTTTGGCGGGACATGGACGCCCATCCCGTAGCGGTTTCTTCGGGGCAAACCCGAAACTTGCTTGGTGTACAAAGTACCGTGCCGTTTTTGTGGAATAATAAATAAAACTTCAAATTGGTACTATTACAGACAAGGTAAAGGACCAAGGACATTAATGGTATAATCATTATAATTTATAGCGGCAAGGCAGCTATAATCTCATTTTAAAAATATCTTGTTGTTTAGCCATAAAATAAAAACATCGAAAACAACTATGATTTTACCTTTAATAGTCACGATATCCTTATCTGATTACTTTTGATAATATCAGGACAGGATTTAATGAATTTCTCGATTTATCTTGTTTTGATGTTTGTTACTACGCTACATCGTAAACAGCTGTTCAATGATGCGTCATTTTTAAATACCTATTGACTATAACAATCAAATAACATGATTTGCAATCACAAAGGCAAACTTAAGTAAGTGCGAAGATAAAAAATATCTGTGATATGACTGGGTAGATATTTTAACGAAAAACATTATCTTAACAATGGGCTAATATTTGTTGACAACATGTTGTATTTCACAATATTGGAGAATAAACAACGTGACTTTATAAAAATAGAAATTTGAGCCATATTGGGAGCGGTCTTTGAGGAAACCCGTGGAAAAAGCCTTTGTGCCAGCAATGGAAGCTGAAGGCATCAGGTTAAAACGAACGAACTATATCAAATCAAAGCCATTGAGTTATAATGTACTACGTACTAGAGAAGACATGTCAAGTAGACTGTTTCTGGCACGCAAATAGGTCCAGGGACCGAAATTCAATTAGTATGTGCTCAGCGGTTGCTGTGACAACACGCTTGAGTGCAGTTTTGTTTTTTGAAATATGCCATCCTATAGACGAAAATACTGTTCAAATAACTCCAGATACATATTAAGTAAAAATCAAGGAATGACTCTTTACCATTAAGTTGTACATTTATGCACTTTAAAACACTAATTTAATTTTAATTTGTTAATTACAAGGCGTCACCGCGGCGGCAGCCATTTTACGAAAATTTCAAAGAATAAAAATAGCAGACTTGACACTGACGCATAAATTAGTATACGAAAGGAAGGTTAAATACAGCAATAAAAAGATTTTTTTAAAGATTATAAGCACTTTGTATTGCACAAATTACTAATAGTCCCGTCCAGCCCCTTGTGTTAAGCTAAATAAGCTTGGGTTACGGGTGGGCTCACACAATAGTCGTGCGGCATCATGGATCAAACTTGTTTGAATCTCACTGCTGTTGTTCGTATGCGACTGGTTAGTTAGTAAATCACCCTAATTATTGACACCTAGCTCACGAGACAGGCTAAAATTATAATAATTGTACAGTGTGTCTGGTCACCAGTGTCCGACCCGTTAGGGCGCAGTAAATATGATCAATTTAATCGACAAATTCAGTATTAAAAAATTACAGTTATTTTATTTTTTTTAGTTTCTGAGTCCGGATGGATTCATTTATTTACCAAATCTACCGATGTACAGGACCTATGAGTATAAAAGTGATTCGTTCGACAGCTGAAAAAGTAAGCAATACGTTGTCATTAAAAGCTTCCATTTAAATTTCTTAGAAACACTTGAACGTAAAAAAATGATGCTTCTTTTTAGATTTTTCAATGTTACAAAAAAGTAGAAAGTTTTACATTTTTAGATGCACTAAGTCATTACCTAAAAACTGATATACCTTGGCTTTAAATCAACTAGTCTAGGTGCTAGCTACACAGGAGATGCAGCGGTGAAAAGGAGAGGTGGGAATAGTCCCGTAACTTCTACCTCACAGCTATTATACGTGTACTCAACCACTGAGATAGTTAACAATAGAGACAATAAAATAACTGAAAGTTTCTGACTTTCAGTTATTTTATTGGTTCTGGAGTGAAGGCGTGGGTCATCCCTAGCTTTGTTCCTACCGTGACGAGTGGGAATTATTCTAAAATCTCAAGATGGACTGACTGAAGATAGCAGGAAGACGCTGGGTGCAGGCCACTATCAACTGGGCGATGTGGAAATCATTAGAGGAGGCCTTTGTTCAGCAGTGGACGGCCAGTAGCTAAAATGATGATGACGATGTTTCCTTACAGTATCCAATTCAATAGGCAGAAACTAAACGTAAACGAAGTGTCGCCTCTGTAATGGTATCATTATCTATAACTCATAATATTTCGTGCGCTGTTGGATGACAGTTTTAAACTAGAGATGGGTAATTTTTTTATCGAATTAGAAAATACCAGTTAACGATTCTCAAGGCGATTATCGATTACATTAGATTTTAATCGGGCAGAAAAATAATTAATGGCTTAAGCATCAGTATGAAGCCCATACGCACTTGTAGCACAAGTAACACGATTAGCCTCAGTCCCCTCAGTTGTGAATTCGGAATCGCCAGTTGTAATTTTAAAATCGCATCACAGAGTGAAGTAACTAACACCAAAAAACGGCAGAGCGAAGTGATTTCGAATGTTTCAACTGCTACGTTTTGTCACTTGTCTAGGAAGGCTAATTTTAGTCTAAGGGAGGGGAGCTTAGATTACATTACAGGAAACGCACAATATAATAAAAGAAAATAATGTAAGTAGCTGAACCTTTTTGCTATTGAGCACCACGAAAATTTAACACAATTTAGCCGATTTGTTTATTTTCACAATCGATTCACAATGTCTATGATGAGGCGACCGCAGGAACGTCACTATTCGTGCAATCCTATCAATGAAGTACGACATTTTCTGGTGCAGATTTTATCGCCATAAATTATGAAACTTGATAGTCATGGATTTGACTGACAGCTGTCCGTCAAATTCCCGCCCCGCACCCCGCACTGTACATATTTTGTTCGCGATGTCTGTTCTATACGTAGTAATATTAGTTCAATGATCAAAGCAGCAGTTTTCCGTATATTCGGGGAATCTGTGACAGTACCTTTATCGGGAGTGACAGCGCACTCATTCTAGAATCTCATCATGAGTGAAAGAAAAAGGTGTAATTTGAAAATTTGAAAACCGCTCCTGGACGCTATGCTGGGGTGACATCACTTGATGGAGACCAGATAATGATACTTACAGCCTCTTGACCTCGTCTCCCTTCCCGCAGAAGTTGGCCAGCTCGTCGATGCCCTCATACCGAATGACGGTCGGGTCCACGTCAAAGCAGACGCAATCAACCGTATATCCGGATGTTCTTAAGTAATTTCTACTACAACATCGATACTTACAGCCTCTTGACCTCGTCTCCTTTCCCGCAGAAGTTGGCCAGCTCGTCGATGCCCTCATCCCGGATGACGGTCGAGTCCACGTCGAAGCAGACGCAATCGGCAGTCCGGAATAGCTCCTGGACGCTCTGCTGGGGTGACATCACGCTGATGGAGACCAGCGATAGAGTCTTGAGCGTGGCTAGCTGGATGTTGTTCTTGATGCTGTGGGACGGTACATGGGTCAATAAAGATAAACTTTCACACAGTGCAAATGTTTAAAACATGTAACATTAAATTACAGACCCTTTTTCTATAGTTTCGTTAGAGCGAACATGCACTAACAGATTACTTTTCAAAAAGCCCTGTAAATAGACAATAATTTAACATTGCCGAATAGCTAAAGAACATGACGCGGAAAACAATATTTGCAAACGGTCGAAGATACTCGAAAAATAAGGTTTTCTTATTTTAATAAATAAGAAAACAAACCTAAACAAGTTTGTTTTTTTTAAACGCAAGAATTCGTTAACTGCTCCAAAAACAAAACGTTTTTGTGAGGTTTCTTTAGATCGATTGATTTAGGAAAAGTAAAAGAAACCAGCAGTTCAAAAATTAACAAAAAAAAATACGTATGGCAAAACACCAGTCAACTGAAATTCAAACTACAATTTTATTTCGTTTTATATGGAAAAAAAATCTAACCGCGTGCACAAAAACCGCAACCACATCAATTTTGCACGCGTTAAAAAATATTTTTCACCCGTTCGTCAACTCCTGCGCACCTGACCTCAATACTGAGGCAAACAGGCTTGGAAACGAGTGCGTTGTGTCGTGTTACAGAGAAACGCATAACAGTTGTTTACAGGATTCAAGTGTTATTGACCATGGAACAATTAATACATAAGTAGTAGGTATCATATACTGTGATTATTTACTTTGATGGTTAAATAATGCTTTTTATTTCATTTTATTGAGAAATTAAGTTTTTTACTGTGATTGGACTTTAAATTCTAGATTTCGAATATTATAGTTATTGTTACGTTATGTGATACAATTTATTTTGATTTCTTTTTCTATATTATGATTTTTTATGTATTTTAGATTATTATTTTGCAATTTTAATGATGTATTTGTATTGGATGTATGTATTTTTTTTATAAACGATTATATTTTATGTAAATACGAATAAGTTATTATTTCTTACAGTTATGTTAGTTGAGGTATAAATGGCCCCTTTTATAGGGTAGAAACTTCTAGCAATGGTGCGATTTCTCTAGAAGTTCATGGCATGCAAAAAAAATATCAAAGTACCTGTATAGTGCCATCTTCGGTATACTCTGCTAACAAAACGAAAGTGAGCTGTTACCTAGACTTCTTGTAACGATCTGATATCGTTTAAAGTTGAAATAATAAAGAGCCACTTGTAGGGAACTAACGCGAACACGCCTCCGTCGAGTGTGATATCAGAAAGTACTGTACAGTCACATCATCACCCTTATCTCTTTATATCCACACAACACGCGAGTCAGCCTGTGATGCGAGCTACAAAACTACTCTCTGAGAGCTACGTACTATGAATGACGTCATACCGCGTCTTCATTGAAAAGACATATGGCCAGACAAGAGCCACACTCAAAGTAGGGGCGCCGAAACTACGTTTGTCTCACTCACTCGCGATAGAAGCGTATGGAATATTTGTGGGAGAACTTGTTTTGCGACTTGCGTCGGGTGCAAAACAGATAAACGGCTATTAAGATTGGCGGAATTAAATGTTTTGATTAAAACTAAAAATATTTTTTTAAGATTAATGTGTCTATGCAATAATGTTGGAGTAAAACGCAAACCACAGAGCACTGACGCAAACAGCAGCGCCCCCTAGAAGTCTCTCCTCTCTCTGTGCTCTGACGTATCGTTTATCGGTCGAATGATTTGTAATATTAGTTAAAAATAAAAGTCTATTTAACTAAATCAGTGCTTTAATTTATAACAACAGGTTATGGGCCGTCCCATCCTGTAATAGTTTCAGTAAGAATTTAGTAAATAGTAAAGTAAAGTAAAGTTCAGTAACATAACCTCACAGACCGCGTGCAGCACATTTTCTCTTTCAGCAATTTCAGATTATATTGCTATAAAGTCAATAAATATGGCTTCGAACACCTTGTCCATACAAAAGCTAACTGGAAGAGATAATTTTTCGACGTGGAAATTCGCAATGGAAGCGTATCTACAACATGAAGAACTGTGGGAGTGTATAACCTCCGTGGACTCTGTAGACACGAAGAAAGACATCAAAGCTAAGTCCAAGATTATACTTTCAATAGACCCACAGCTCTATGTGCATGTTCAAGACGCCACGACTGCGAAAATGGTATTGGGACAAGTTATCTAAAGCATTTGAAGACTCGGGCCTACTCCGTAAAGTTGGTCTTTTAAGAGATCTAATAAATACAAATCTCAGTTCAAGTTTAAATGTAGAAGATTACATCAATAAAATAATGTCAGCAGCACACAAGTTGAGAGCCATAGGCTTCGGAGTTGATGATGAGTGGCTTGGCACTTTAATGCTGGCCGGCCTCCCCGAAGAGTACAAGCCTATGATTATGGGGATTGAGAGCTGTGGAATAAAGATTAGTGCCGATCTGATTAAAACCAAATTGCTACAAGAAGTTAAATCAGATACTACTACTGCTTTTTATGTCAAATCTAGTAATTACTCTCGACCCAATCAGCCTAAAGGACCCCGATGTTTTAACTGTAATAAACATGGTCATGTTAGCAAATATTGTTGGTTTAAAAATAAAAAAAAGGAGGAAAATGAAGATACAAAGAATAGTTTTGTTGCTGCTTTCTCTGCTTCTTTACTGAATGACAGCACCAACTGGTATGTGGATTCAGGGGCATCTGCTCACATGACAATGCATGGCCACTGGCTTGAGAATGAAAAAGCACCATCTGTAAATACCATCAGAATTGCTGACAATACAGTACTTCGTGTTCAGAGCTGTGGTACAGTCACTATTCAAGTCAAGAATGAAGACACTGGGACTGTGGACTGCATTCAAGTGAATGATGTTTTATATGTGCCGGGTCTATCCACAAATTTGCTGTCAGTGAGCAAAATAATTTCCAATGGAAACCGAGTTGAGTTTAATGAAAATGGATGTGCAGTAACAAACAAGGAAGGAAATGTAGTGGCCAATGCGGAACTAGTGAATAATACATACAAATTATTAACATGCAACAGTGGAAGGGCTATGTCTGTCATAGCTGAAGACAGGTACATATGGCACCAACGACTCGGACATCTCAACTTCAATGATTTGAAGAAGATCCCCAATTGTACTCTGGGTGTGAAACTATCTCAAGACAATAAAGATGTGACATGTACTCCATGTCTGCAAGCCAAGCTGACCAGACAACCATTCAAGCATGAAGGTTCCCGAGCATCAAAATTATTGGAGTTAATCCACAGCGATGTATGTGGGCCAATGGAGAACCAGTCTATCGGAGGCGCAAGGTACTTTTTAACATTTATTGACGATTATTCCAAAAAGGTGTTTGTCTATTTTTTGAAGCAAAAATCAGAGGTTTTTGAGAAATTTATAGAATTTAAAAATAAAGTTGAAAATGAATTGGACTGTAAAATTAAAACATTAAGAAGTGACAATGGGACAGAATACAAAAATCATAAGTTTGATAAATGTCTGAAGCATTTTGGTATAAAACATGAGACAAGTACTCCATACACACCTGAACAAAACGGTGTAAGTGAAAGAATGAACCGTACTTTAGTTGAAAAGGCTAAGTGTATGATATTCAATGCCTCTTTGCAGAAGGAGTATTGGGCAGAAGCCATAGCAACTGCTGCCTACATCGTCAACCGTTCGCCAAATCGATCACTGCCACATGTCACTCCTGAAGAGCGTTGGACTGGATGCAAGCCTGACCTCAGCCACCTGAAAATATTTGGATGCCGAGCAATGGTACATATACCAAAGGAAAAACGTCAGAAATTAGATCCCAAATCTCGTGAGTTGATTTTTATTGGATACAGTGACTGCACCAAAGGTTATCGCTTCATTGACAAGAAAAGTAAACAAGTTGTGATGAGTAGAGATGCAGTATTTCTTGAAAACAGTATAAGCCAGAATGTTTGCGAATCTCATAATTCTAAAATATTGAATGAAAATGAAAACACACATAAGGCAGAAATAAATCAGAGGAATGATTGTCATGAGTCTAATAGTACACATATTCAAGTTGAACCTGAAAATAATTCTAACAATGCAGAATTGAATAATGAAACAAGATATAATGACTCAGATTCAAGCACATACGAAGACCTGGAAGATGAGAGTTACATACCTTCAGATAGTTTGAGTTCTCCAGAAAGTACATACCATGTAAACCTAAGACCCCGTCGACAAAACCTGCAAGAAAATTTACAACATGAGGATGAAAGTAATGATACAGAACTTAATTCATTCTTATGTTCTAACTCTGAGTCTACCATGAGTCTTTTAGATAATGAGCCACAAAGTCACATTGAAGCACTAAATGGAGAAGATTCTAACCTGTGGAAAATGGCTATGGATACTGAATATCAATCATTACTAGATAATAACACCTGGACAGTAGTAGACTTACCTGCAGGCAAAAAGTTAATACCATGCAAATGGGTTTTCAAAACTAAGCGAAATGATGTTGGAGAAATAGTAAGATACAAAGCTCGTCTTGTCATCAAGGGGTTTAAACAAACAAAAGGTATTGATTATCACGATGTTTATGCTCCTGTGGTCCGCTTGACTTCATTAAGATACTTGTTTGGCTTAGCAACAAAATACAGACTGGAAATCCATCAAATGGATGCTATTACAGCTTTTCTACAGGGAGATGTTGAAGAGGAAATATTCATGTCGCCGCCGCCTTGTTATGAAGTCGAAAACAAAGTGTGCAGACTTAACAAAGCTCTGTATGGCTTAAAACAAGCCAGTCGTCAATGGAACAAAAAGCTCAACGCTGCACTATTGGAGATTGGATTGAAAAGATCAATTATGGATCCTTGTATATACTATAGACTTAATAATGAACATGATATACTTCTTATAGCAGTGTATGTTGACGATTTACTCTGCTTCTTCAATAATGAAAAAACTGCATCATTTGTGAAAGAAAAATTACAAGAAAAATTTCAAATGAAGGATCTTGGCAAGGCTGTACAATGTATTGGGTTGAAAATTTCACAAAGTAAAGATTTAGATGAAATATCTTTGGATCAATCACTTTATATTGAGAAAATCTTACACAGATTTCGAATGTTTGACTGCAAACCAGTACCAACACCATTTGAAGCTGGAACACAATTAAAAAAGGCTGAAAATGAAAGTGAAATTCTACAGAATATTCCCTATCAAGAAGCTGTTGGCTGCCTTCTTTATCTGTCGCAAGGCACACGCCCAGACATAACATATGCGGTGAACACTGCAAGTAGATTCAATAACAGTCCTACAATGCAACACTGGACAGCTGTGAAAAGAATATTCCGTTATCTCAAAGGAACAATGAACATGAAATTAACTTTCAAAAAGAATGATGAGAACATGGTTGGCTACTGCGACGCCGATTGGGCGAGTGACACTTTAGACAGAAGATCTTGTACTGGATATTTATTTATTTTTCAAGGCGCATGTATAAGCTGGAACTCAAAGAAGCAAACAACAGTTGCCCTCTCCAGCACCGAGGCTGAGTATATGTCTCTGGCTTCTGCTGTGCAGGAAGCACTCTGGCTTCAACAATTGGAAAAGGACATCTGTCAAAATACTTTAGGGGCTTTGACTATGTACTGTGATAATCAAAGTGCCATTAGCATTTCAGGTTCTGATGTCTATCAAGCTCGCAGCAAACACATAGATGTCAGATACCACTTCGTGAAAGAAAAGGTTGCAGCAGGCCAAATACACATGGAGTATCTATGCACTGAAAAGATGGTGGCTGATGTATTGACCAAAGGACTTCCTCGCTGCAAGCACCATGCCTTCACCGCTGCAATGGGTTTGCGTTTAAGGGAGGGTGTTGGAGTAAAACGCAAACCACAGAGCACTGACGCAAACAGCAGCGCCCCCTAGAAGTCTCTCCTCTCTCTGTGCTCTGACGTATCGTTTATCGGTCGAATGATTTGTAATATTAGTTAAAAATAAAAGTCTATTTAACTAAATCAGTGCTTTAATTTATAACAACAAATAATGATCATGTTTATACACACTGTAGGTAGACAATGTAATAGATTAATAATCCACATTAAGTATGATTTATTGTAATTAGCTTTTTTAAATAATTGTTGAAAATACCTTAAAATAAATAATTACTAATGCGTAACAATTTACTAAAGTATTTTAAGGTATTTTCTACATGGTATTTTTATTTTCTGTATAATTTATTTGTAGCAAATAGTACTTATTTTCTAAACATTTTCTGTTTGATTCAGTATTCTTCTTTTTATAAAAAAAAAAACATATTGTGCAGTATAGATTATCTTTATAATTAGATAAGAAATCAAATAAAGATTAATTTATTAAGGCACTTTCTGACCTTGGTACACCAATATCATGTGATAAATTATCAAGCAGCGGGTTATCTATTACACGCATTGACAGAATGGCATCTTCTTTCGGCGATCTTTTCCTTGCTAGAATTGTTATTGTTTTCATTACGGGTGAATAAACATGCAAGTTATCTGTGGGTGATCCAATGAGTATCTATGCAGCAAGAAGTAAAGCCCTTACATCATGTAATATTATTATAAAGTACAACACACACAGGTAAGCTTAGGCTTAGGCATGCAACTGGCTGAAACTCATATCTATTTTTTGTTTGTTATGTCCAGTTTCAGCCAGTTTGATATTAAAGACTGGTAGATCAATAAAAAGCCTAGTAACTTCAAAACTGGATGATACTGGACATATTAGGTATTTATCAAGCTGTCAATGGATTTTCGATAAGTACACAAATAATGCATTATCATACAAATTGTTACCTTGGAGTTCAAATGGAAAAATCCATTTACTTAATTCCTTTACATCAGAAGAAACTTTTTCAAACCTGTGGCTATTTCTCAGATATGGGTAAGTACTTACTTAATTAACAGATTAGTTCTCAACAGATTGGTAAACTAACTTATATGTTAGAAGCTGAGATGGTAAATGAATGGCTAGAAAAGTTCTGTAAATTAACTTGTTTATTTTTCAAAGTCATACTTATCATACAATAGATAATGATCGGTATTAAATCGATAAGAAACATTGAGTTATAATGTACCTACTACGTACTAGAGAAGACATGTCAACTAGACTGTTTCTGGCACGTAAATAGGTCCACGGACCGAAATTCAATTAGTATGTGCTCAGCGGTTGCTGTGACAACACGCTTGAGTGCAGTTTTGTTTTTTGAAATATGCCATCCTATAGACGAAAATACTGTTCAAATAACTCCAGATACATATTAAGTAAAAATCAAGGAATGACTTTTTACCATTAAGTTGTACATTTATGCACTTTAAAACACTAATTTAATTTTAATTTGTTAATTACAAGGCGTCACCGCGGCGGCAGCCATTTTACGAAAATTTCAAAGAATAAAAATCGCAGACTTGACACTGACGCATAAATTAGTATACGAAAGGAAGGTTAAATACAGCAATAAAAAGATTTTTTTAAAGATTATAAGCACTTTGTTTTGCACAAATTACTAATAGTCCCGTCCAGCCCCTTGTGTTAAGCTAAATAAGCTTGGGTTACGGGTGGGCTCACACAATAGTCGTGCGGCATCATGGATCAAACTTATTTGAAACTCACTGCTGTTGTTCGTATGCGACTGGTTAGTTAGTAAATCACCCTAATTATTGACACGTAGCTCACGAGATAGGCTAAAATTATAATAATTGTACAGTGTGTCTGGTCACCAGTGTCCGACCCGTTAGGGCGCAGTAATATGATCAATTTAATCGACAAATCCAGTATTAAAAAATTACAGCTATTTTAATTTTTTTAGTTTCTGAGTCCGGATGGATTCATTTATTTACCAAATCTACCGATGTACAGGACCTATGAGTATAAAAGTGATTCGTTCGACAGCTGAAAAAGTAAGCAATACGTTGTCATCAAAAGCTTCCATTTAAATTTCTTAGAAACACTTGGAAAAAAAAATGATGCTTCTTTTTAGATTTTTCAATGTTACAAAAAACTAGAAAGTTTTACATTTTTAGATGCACTAAGTCATTACCTAAAAACTGATATACCTTGGCTTTAAATCAACTAGTCTAGGTGCTAGCTACACAGGAGATGCAGCGGTGAAAAGGAGAGGTGGGAATAGTCCCGTAACTTCTACCTCACAGCTATTATACGTGTACCTACTCAACCACTGAGATAGTTAACAATAGAGACAATAAAATAATTGAAAGTTTCTGACTTTCAGTTATTTTATTGGTTCTGGAGTGAAGGCGTGGGTCATCCCTAGCTTTGTTCCTACCGTGACGAGTGGGAATTTTTCTAAAATCTCAAGATGGACTGACTGAAGATAGCAGGAAGACGCTGGGTGCAGGCCACTATCAACTGGGCGATGTGGAAATCATTAGAGGAGGCCTTTGTTCAGCAGTGGACGTCCAGTAGCTAAAATGATGATGACGATGTTTCCTTACAGTATCCAATTCAATAGGCAGAAACTAAACGTAAACGAAGTGTCGCCTCTGTGATGGTATCATTATCTATAACTCATAATATTTCGTGCGCTGTTGGATGACAGTTTTAAACTAGAGATGGGTAATTTTTTTATCGAATTAGAAAATACCAGTTAACGATTCTCAAGGCGATTATCGATTACATTAGATTTTAATCGGGAAAAAAAAAAATTAATGGCTTAAGCATCAGTATGAAGCCCATACGCACTTGTAGCACAAGTAACACGATTGACACGAGAGCCTCAGTCCCCTCAGTTGTGAATTCGGAATCGCCAGTTGTAATTTTAAAATCGCATCACAGAGTGAAGTAACTAACACCAAAAAACGGCAGAGCGAAGTGATTTCGAATGTTTCAACTGCTATGTTTTGTCACTTGTCTAGGAGGGCTAATTTTAGTCTAAGGGAGGGGAGCTTAGATTACATTACAGGAAACGCACAATATAATAAAAGAAAATAATGTAGGTAAGTAGCTGAACCTTTTTGCTACTGAGCACCATGAAAATTTAACACAATTTAGCCGATTTGTTTATTTTCACAATCGTTTCACAATGTCTATGATGAGGCGACCGCAGGAACGTCACTATTCGTGCAATCCTATCAATGAAGTACGACATTTTCTGGTGCAGATTTTATCGCCATAAATTATGAAACTTGTTAGTCATGGATTTGACTGACAGCTGTCCGTCAAATTCCCGCCCCGCACCCCGCACTGTACATATTTTGTTCGCGATGTCTGTTCTATACGTAGTAATATTACTTCAATGATAAGAAAGGACTTAGAAACAACCTTGTATTATTGTTACCTTGCCTACTGTGCTAAACAGCTGCTTAGACATCAAAATAAAATAGTATTAAATTAATTGCCTGTATGCTGAACCTTTAAATGAACTGTGGGAAAAATACAAGAAAACACTGGGTTTGCCTGTTAGATATCAAGTAAATGGTATTTTATTTAGATAAAGGTTAGTCCTAGGTCAAAATAAAGGGTAAACAAGGTCTAACAATACCTGTTCAAGGTTATTTTCTAACAACTTATCTATACAATATTTCGTAAGTAAAACTTACTGTAAGTCAATTCGATGCTTGAAAAGGATTCTGTGAGCCACGTTCATTTACAAAGTTAAAGTTAAGCCATTTAATACTTACAAAACAGAATTTAAATGCGCACCGCGAGATCGTAATGGATTTTGTCAGAAACTAATGTCAAAATTGACACTGACAGCTGCCTTAAGATTTTTTTTTTGCAGAAATGCCATTCGCATTTCGTGTTTTGTATTTTTCAAAATCCTTTCAATGTCATTACATTATTATAAGAAAACATAATTACAATAAAACGTAGTGCATAATAAATATACATTTCTAAAAAATATTAATTATGGTTCAAAATTCCCCATGAATTTTATGGAAAGTTAAAACTTGTCTATGGTTAGACAAGAAATTTAAAAAATAAATGAAAATAGCGCGAATTAAAAAAGTTTCTCCGAAGTTTTGGAGATATTTTCGCCGGTTTTTATTATGTATTTATGTTGCTTAAAATGAATGTTGTTAAAAGGGAAAAACGAAACAACAATAACGCCAAAACAAAATATGATTTGGTCAGAAAAGATTTGACATTAGGTAATAAAATAAGTCTTAAAAACCAAATTAAAATTTTAAATAAATGTACTGACTACTATTTTTATATACTTACTTAGGTATTCGTGGAACTACATCTATAATGCCAACTGTGTCGTATGCAACATCCAACCCTTCGCGAATACCCAATAAACAGCCTCGCTACCAGTTTACAAGAGAAGAAATGGGTACTGCCACAAAAAAATCTTGCATGGGGCCTCCACTTCAGTCGCCAAGGAGTTTAAAACGAAAGTAATGATTGTTGTTCTTACTTACTTTTTATTACTCTAAAAAGCTTATTAATTAAGGTATGTTGTACTTAGTAAATTGGTTCAATGAAATTAAACTCTTGATTGTTTCAAGAATAATAGCTTCAAGCTCAACCAAACCCGAATCGTCATCAAGTGGTCCCAGGCCAAGAGTGCTGGCCAGCGATTCTGCGGCGGATACCCAAGACATGGTGACGCCTAAAAACAGACCTAGTGCTTTGAGATACATCAGCAGTAGTAGCCGTGGTAAGACAAAAAGTATTACTTCGAACTTATTTTGATGTTAAATCTAGTTTGACCAAAGTAGTCCTATAAGTCTAAAATTATTATTTTTTATTAGACAATTTAGTATATAAGGTTTAATCTTTACAGGAGGACACAGTGGACCAAGATCCGGTCGGTCAACAAGCACATCGGCTGTTGAAGCCAGCGTCATTCTCGGTAGGCTCAAATCTAGAAATTATATTTTAAATGATGATAATTTTCATTATAATTTTTATCTTCGTTGATTAATAGCTATATCAGAAGGCAGAGGGATGGCAAGAGGTGAAATAGGCATAGCTGCGGTGGATCTAAGGCACCCAAATCTAGTCCTATGCCAATTCAGTGACACGCTTTTGTACACCCATACGCTGACGAAAATAAATTTCTTCAATCCTATTGAGGCATGTATTTGTAGCAAAGTCTGTTATTTGTTATTGTTGTTATTTTTGGAATTACCTATTACTTCATTGTTTGTTTATTAAATAAAAATACGGGAACACCCCAGCCCCCGATTATGTCACAGGTCACAGCTAAATCATATCATCGGTAATTTCTATTATCGTCTGGCTGTAGGTGTCTTGAATATTCGTTATATTATTATAACTTTATTAAATACTATTAGGTATTAAATACTTTTCATTGTTTACTTTATATGTATATATAGTTAGATTAGTACCTATTTAGAAAATGTTTTTCCTACCATAAGATGAATATACAACATTTTATAATGCCTACTTGAGTAGATGGTAACCGTTTTCTGATTATAAAATAGTACCTACATTATTTAAATAAACTAAAAATAATTATGGATGACAGATAATAGTGCCTCATACGTTCTGCGAAGGCGTGCAACCAAGTCAACTATACAAACTGATAAGAGACCAATACCCACTGATAAACCTAACCACCGTGCAAAGACGGCATTTCAATGACGCAGCCGGTCGGCAACAAATACAAACACTATGCGCACCAGAATATAGTGCGGTATATTTGCAAGTCTTACCAAAGTAAACATTTTTAAAAACATTTATTTTTGTTATTGATTTATTCTGTGTAATTTTTACTGCTTTCACTATTTTTTTTTATATTTTGCAGGTTTTACGCTCTCACGGCTGCTGCAGCAGTATTAAAATACGTTGAATACATACAATGTGTTGTTTTTGCAAGGGAATCTCTAAAGATTCAATACCATTCTTCTGAGAATACGATGATCATTGGTACTTATCATAATTATTGCATCATAAATAATAATTGTAATAATTACAATGTGTGTAGGACCTACACACATTGTAAAAAATATTTTTAATCATTACCTAATTATTATGTTTAAAACGTTACTAATGTTTTCTGGATTACACCTTTGAATAAATAGTGTTAATTTTTCAAGGAGGTATTCTGTACCTACTTTTTTTTTTTTTTTAGGTTGTAAAAATGCATTGAGCTGCATACCCGCCGCTGTGGTCAGGCGACGGGTTATGTGGGGCTCTCCCCTCCAGACGGGAGGGGCCTACCCACTAAAAATCCACCAGTGTCCTTCTTTCTGAGCATAGGGGAGTTGCCGGTGTAGCGAACCTTAACCCGAGTTCCACCTATGCTCAGTTAATCCGCTGTGCGGACCCACCTTATTATTACCACAGGACAACTCTAAGCAGGCGCCTATGCGCCTTCCACCAGTTTATGTACAGCTGTACAATCTTTACAATTTATGTACACAATATATACAGAAATATTCTAAGACTACAACTAATTACAAATATTTACAAAGATAGTTTACAAACGACGCCAGCCGAAGGGTGTAAAGGGCCCATCGGCTGGCGCCCACCACGCCTACTCCTTAATAAATTATATATACATAATTTAACCTGACTAGATGTCAGAAACGTCGTGCAAAATCGCGACGCCTCCGACCCAATCTCTTTCGCCGAGCAGGGTCCGCGAGGGGATCCTCCTCTCTGGCTCTCTCGGCTTCCTCCTTTGAGGACATGACCGCCTCGCAGAAGGCCTTCACTGAGTCCCATCCCGTGTCACTACCGACCATAGCTTTGACCACAGCCGGCAGCCTTAAATCACTTCCAATAACTGCACAGAGCTGAGTTCTGTGCTGTGTCCATTCCGGGCAGTCTTCCACAGTATGCTCCGCTGTGTCGACAGCGGCGCCACAGTGGTGACACATAGGGGTCCTCTCGCGGCCGATGCGGTGCAGGAATTTCCCGAAACAACCATGTCCGGTCAACACCTGCACCATCCGGTAGGTGAGGGAGCCCTTTCGTCTTTCAGTCCAGTCTTTAAGGCAGGGCTGAAGGGCAGCAACCGTGCGGTGGCCTGCACTGGGCTCCTCCAGCCACTCAGCCCATTCTTCTATAATAGACTCGCGGGCCTCCTCCCTCCACTTCTCAATTTCGCGGGGTGCTGGGGGGTTCCCACTGCGTTTTGCAGCAGCGGTTCGGTGGTATACATCCGCCAGCACCTTGGCCTCAAGCTCCCAGGGGGGAGTACCCGCGAGGGCGCATGCCGCTTCTCTGGAAACTGTGCAGTATGCACGAACTACCCTCTTAGCGACGATCCGCTGCGGCTTTCTGAGCGCTGATACGTTATCCCGGCAAAGGGAGTCTACCCATATTGGGGCGCCGTACAGGGCCATAGATCTCACGACCCCTGCAAACAAGCGGCGGCACCCCATGTGTGGGCCTCCCAAATTGGGCATTACCCGGCATAAAGCGCCGGACACCCTTGTCAGTTTTGGAGACAAAGCCTTAAAATGAGCCTTAAAGTTCCACCGGCTGTCGAGGACCAAACCTAAGTATTTCATGGTCGCCTCGACGCCGATGGAGACGCCACCCACAACCATTGCGGAGCCCACCGGAGGTCTTCTTCGCGACCCATGAAAGCAAATGGCCTCTGACTTATGCAGGGCTACTGTGAGGCCTAGGCGTCTGATGCGCCTGACTACTTCCGCCACCCCTGCTGTTGCTCGGACGGCAGCTTCCCGGTATGTCTTGTCTTTGGCCATCACAAGTGTATCGTCTGCGTAGCAGACGATTTTTACTCCTGGCAGACGGTTTCCTCTTATGGCCCAGTCATAACCGATGTTCCACAGGAGTGGCCCAAGAACCGAGCCCTGTGGCACACCGCATGACACCGGCCTTCTGCCCCATCCGTCGGCCGTCGGAAATACTACCTCCCGGTCTTTGAGGTAGGCTTGAATGATCTTCTGCAAGTATAAAGGGACCCTGTGGTGTTTTAGAGCTTCCTCTATACATGTGTGGGGAAGGCTATTGAAAGCGTTGGCGATGTCAAGAGAAACCGCCACAACACTGCCCCCTCTAGCCACCTCTCGCTCAGTAAAATCCTTGACGTCGGCTATGGCATCCAGGGTGGATCGACCACGCCGGAATCCGAACTGGTTTGAGGCCAAGTTCGGCCCAGTTTCTTCCAGGTGCCTGTTCAGACGGGTAGCGATAACGCGCTCGAAGAGCTTCGCCGCCTCGTCTAACAGGACAATTGGCCTATATGCCGATGGTGACTCGGCCGGCCGTCCCTCTTTCTTCAGGAGAACAAGTTTCCCTGTCTTCCACTCCTGTGGGAAGGTTCCGTCTCTTAGACACGTCGAGAGTAGCGCTCGAAATCGTGGCTCAAGGCCGTTTTTAAGGGCAAGCACCCACGCTTTTCCTGGCACTCCATCTGGGCCAGGCGCGGTGTTCTTAGCCTGGAGACGCAGAATAGCCGCACCTAGCTCTCCTTCAGAGACATCTGGTGCTTCACTGGTATCAGCCCCGGCTGAGCTATACCGTACCGGTGGTGTAAAGTCCGGCCTCGGTGGGAAAAGGGCTGTTACAACGGTTCGAAGGAGACCAGGATCCATGCTGGTGGTAATTGGAGGAGCCCACGATCTCAATTTGCTCATAACGAGCTTGTAGGGCCTCCCCCATGGATCCTGATTAAGAGTGGAGAGGAGTTCCTCCCAGGCCGCGTTTTTAGCCGCCCCTATCGCACCCCTTAACTCCTTTTTCGCCTGCTGGTATGCTGCATACAGTGGGACGTCTTGCGCCTCATTCCTACGCTGTCTCCTGCGATGCCGGGAGTATTGGCGCCTGGCCACCACACATGCCTCCCTGAGACGAGCCAGTTCCGGAGACCACCAGTGCACCGCTGTACGAGCCGGCAGCGCCCTTACCCTGGGCATCGCCGAGTCGCACACGTGCGACATGGCCTCGCGGAACCACCCGACCTCGTTATTCGGCTCAGCATTAGATGACAATGGTGACCAGCTCTCGACGAGAGACGCCACCACTAACGCTTCTCTGTCCAAACGTTTAAGCGCCCATCGTGGACCCAATGTGTCCGGGGGACGGCTTGAACTGCTCGGGGCAGCCTGGAGGGGAGAGATGTCGAAACGCACATATCTGTGGTCCGATAAAGTCTCAACCTCCTCCAGCACCTCCCAGTTCTGGACGCGGCACGCCAAGGCGGGAGTTGCAAACGTTACATCTACAACCGATCCACCCTGCATCCGCACGCATGTTTCTACCGTTCCCCTGTTCAGGATGACAAGACCGTGCGACACCAGCCACTCCTCGAGTACCTCACCCCTTGCGTCTGTTATGCGGGAGCCCCACGCAGTTGACTTTGCATTTAGGTCGCCCATCACGATAGTATGATGAGGGTGGCCCCAGCCGGATATTAGTGTTCCTACCTCTGCCAGAAATCTCTCGAACTCCGAGATAGGTCGGTTTGGTGAGAAGTATCCCCCGACAATTACTGTGTCACCCACTAGGACAGCGACACAACCATGGCCTCTCCGTACCTTTCTAAAAGGTTCGGAATCAGCTGCTGTGTTGGTAATTACAGCTACTTTTTCATCCACATCGCCGGCCCAGTTTTCTCGTTTGTGGACGAAATAGGGCTCGGACACAACACAGATATGGGTCATCCACTGTGTCAGGCTCTGATATAAAAGGTCTTGAGCTCTGGCACAGTGGTTGACATTCGCCAGTAAGAACTTTCGAGCCATTATTTACTCTCCAGCCATGTCCACCTCCTCTTGCCCCACGGTGGGGTGGGATGGCACTGGCTGGCTATGTGCACTTGCCGCTGCCCTCCTTCCTACCTTCTTTGCCGGTGCCTTGCAGGCTTTGGCACCCACTCGGTGTCCGGCTGGTTTCTCGGTCGCTGCACATATCGAGCAATGAGGCTCGTTAGTGCATGTTACTGCAATATGGCCGAGTTGCCCACACTTGTAGCACTGCCGGCTACGATCAACTTCAGCCGGACATACGGCCTGGACATGCCCTGCTTCCAAGCAACGGAAACACCTAAGATCTCTCGCAGGAAGGAGCCGCACTCTAGCTGCGACCCATCCTACGAGAAGGCGCCCCTCTAACACCTTTTTGGCTGCAACGATTGGGCAGCGAACCCACGCGGCGAAAAGTCCGGTGTGATCGCGACGTGGGGCACCGACTTTGATCTGATCAGTCGGGCAGTCTCCCAATTTAGCTATCGCCGCTGCAACCTCCTCAGCTGTCACCGAGTCGTCCAGCCCCGACACCCTGAGATCGGAGCTCTTGACAGGTCTGGACACCCGCACTTCCTCCTCCTTAAATATTTGCCTGAGCTTATCCGCCAAGGAGTCCGCTTTATCATCGCTTGCAGTACCGGAGACTTCTAATATAGTGGCTCCTGTCAGTGCCTTCCGAAAGCGAACGGCCTCAATGCCCAATTCGGCAATGTCAATTCGCCGTTTCGCCTCCCCGATAACCTTTTCATATGTTAATCCCTTCTCGTTAGCCCCAGGCTGAACAGATACCACCACTGCAGCGGATTTGGGCGGACGCATCCTGGCCGGTGCGGACGGAGCCATTTTCTTTGGCACCTTGGTAGGTGGTTTTTTCCCCCCGCTGCTATTTATCTTCCCCTTCTTCACTACCGTGTTCCAGCCTTCGCTCATGGAAGCCGGTGCAGGCGGCAGGAGTCGGGGGACGGGTGGGGCAGAGGCTGCTGGAGCCACTTTTGGCGCTTTCCCCTTCCGATTCTTTCTTTTGGAACTGCTCTCCTTTCCCTCTACGACAATAGGGGTAGTTATTTCTTCTCTAGCCGGTAAAGAACGTGGTTCAGGTGGCTGTGCTTTGGATTTCTTAGTTTTAGGAGGTGGCTGTAAGGAGGCCTCCTCTCTCTTCTTCTCGAAGGCCAGGGCCGGGCGAAGCCGAGGCTCAGGGTTTAGACGCGGTTCGAGTCCTTCGACTCGAGCATTGATCCGCGCCGTTGCTACACCTAATATTTTCGCTGCCCACTCCTCCATATTGGAGGGTGATGCCCCGTCGGGGGTGGCGTTATCGTCTGCAGCTGCAGCTGTCGGAGGAGTCGCAGGGTTGATTTTGTCTTCTTTGAGTTTGGCAATTTCGCTGCGAAGCTCTGCTAGTTCCCTTTTTAGCTGCTCGTTCGCCTTGGTGAGTTTTTCTATTTCCTCACTTTGTGTCCTCTTGTTGAGCGTCTCTACCACCGTGCTGATAGTAGTGGCAGCCTCATTAAAGGTATTTTGAAATGTACCTTTCAGATTTCCGCTATTTTTTGCGCAGTATATGATGGCTTCGGTACTGGCCTGAGCCGCCTCCGTAAGCTCTTTAGCAGTAAGGTCTCGGGCGAGCAAGTGCGCCCGTGCTCTCATTTTTTTCAACTTGCTCGTATAAACGACAGCTTGTTCTTCTGCGTCTGCCTGACGAGCTTCCCATTTTCCTTTCTTTCGCTGCTCTTTGGCAGTGGTCTGTTCGGCTCGGGCGCTAGTAGTAGTAACCGGCCTGCCTCGACCTCTTCGGTTGTGTATAGCAGCAGTAGAGATCTTTGGTGAACGCACCGAGCTGTCCGTTGTGCTACCATCGTCGTCCATATACGGAAGCTGACGTTTCCGTGACCAGAAGCGCGGCGAGCGCGGCTCTGCACGCGAAGCGTCAGTGGTGTCAGACCAATTGTCAACATCCAAGCGTTCCAGCGACACACGTAGTTCGCGGCGTGCTGTCTCTTCCATCGGTCCTGCGCAGGAACCAGACCCAATTGTATTTACAATCTGTTCATTATCTACAGTCGTCATCTCCGCTATATACATATTATTATTTACATTGTCGGCCTCTCCGTCCTCTCTATCTCCAAACGTTATATCTACAAACGCGGTTTCCCGCGGAACAGGCTTGGTCTCCCCGTATACGCGAGACCGACCACCCGAAGGGCGGCCACGGGATTCCCCAGCACAGCTGGGACCCGCCCGGGTACTATATTCATTTACAGCACTGTCCATAATAGCATCTGCTTACGGGCGCAGGTACCCCACCTTTCCTCTCCGGGCGAGGTAGCGGCCGGTGCTACTCCACCGACCATATCGAGCCTATTCAGACCCGATATCGCTCCTCGGCCCCCACCAGTCCTTGGCGTTTGAGGGTTTTAGAGACTTTTCCTTGTCTTGGCTCCGGCTTCCGTAGCCGAGGCCCCCGGCCCCCCTCCATTGGGGGGTTACGGGTTGCCCGACAGGCCCGCCGAGTTGACGAAACCTGCCGCGCCGGTGAGGAGTCAGCCGCCCGCGTGACAGAACACGCGGACGTTGCCCGGGATGCACCACGGGGAGGTCCCTCACCATCGCACCCCTTCTGTACCTACTGACTCAACTCTAATGTTTTCACAGATGTTGGGACAGCGACTCAACTTGAATTGGTACAGCCTCTAATACCATCAGCCGGGCCAACTTGTTGCCTTTTAGGAGTGCTAGGTCCAACATACACTGTTGGTGGAATACGAGCATTGAGGGCTGCTATTTTACAACCTTCTTGCAATAAAGATTTCATTGAAAACAGATTGGACGCATTACAAGATCTCATCGAAAATGAGTCGGGTTTGATAACTAGTTTGCAGGTAGGTGCCTGATAAAATATACTGAAGTTGTTATCTTTCTTTATTAATCTCAAGTTATTTATTGTTTACTTTATGTAGGATGTTATCAAGAAACTGTCCGATATCGACAAGATACTCCTCTTATGTATGGAAAATCCGAATCAGAACATGGACAAATTGGGTGAAGCTCAACTAAATCAAACATTGTTATTGAAAACAACCATGGACATGGTTCCGAAGTTGGTTGAGGCTTTAGAGTCTGCAGATAGTGGACGGCTGAAAAAGATTAAAATGGTGCGTTATTTTTTTAATCTCTAGGTGCTCATTAGAGCACCTCAGTAGGAACCATTAGGTAGTAAGGGATTCTTCACAAGCCTTTAACAATGACAAGAACTCATGTTTTGTTATAGGACTTTGAAAATCAAAATTACAAGGAAATAGCTGAACGGATACATAGTGTTATCCAAGAAGATGCTCATTTAGAAAAAGGTGCCATGGGTAGCTTACAGAGGTGCTTTGCTGTGAAACCTGAAATAAATGGTTTGCTTGACGTAGCAAGAAGGACTTACTCCGAACTGATAGAAGATATTCAAAAGATCGTAGAGAATTTGAGTGAGAGTTACGATCTACCACTAAGACTAAATCAAAACATGCTAAAGGGATTCCACATAGTACATCCGATTGCACCAAAAAATAGACGCAACTTTTGCATTGAAGAATTACCCCCAATTTTTATTCAGGTTGGTTCCGATCTAAAAAACTAACTTTGCCTTCCTCTACTCCGAATACCTGTTAGAGAAGATGTAATATCCCTGCTAATGTATTTTATGATTGTTTAGGTCCATCATAGTGGAGCCAGTGTATCCATGACAACAGAAGAATTAGTTGTTTTAGATCAGCAAGCAAAAGAAGCTCTGAACGAAATACAAAGAATGAGTAACATGTATGTTAAAATAGATTTTAGTACTTTATAGCTTAATTACTAATATTCTATCCTATTGCTTATTTTTGCTCGTAATTTTCAGTGTTATCTCTAGTTTGCTGAAAGATTTGCGACCCTTTATGTCGAGTCTCTACAAATTATGCGAAAATGTAGCGGAGCTGGACATTTTGTTGGCATTAGCTAACGTAAGCAAATTTTTGACCCTTTGTATTTTTTTAACATCTAATAATCATTCAGAATGATTATTATTATTTCTGTTACTTTGCAGGCAAGTATGGCGGGATCTTACATCAGACCTCAGTTTGATAATTATCTTGATGTAAGGAATAGTGTGCATCCTCTTCTAGATTATAACAGTCAAGTTTTACCGGTGCCAAATGACGTTGTTAGTAATCTCATTATTATTATTTTTTTTACAATTAAATTACAGTACATTTTCAATGTTTTATTTTATTTTTGTAGAACGCAAGCCCTGAATACAATTTTACTATAATCACCGGACCGAATATGGGAGGCAAAAGCATTTACATTAAACAAATTGCTATCATGCACGTCATGGCGCAAGTAAATATCTACCTTTTTTATTCAACGTGTTGAGTTTTTTTTAGTTTTATTATATTTTCTAAAAGAAGGTCTTAATTTTTGTTGTTATTGAATTTTCAGTTGGGCTGTTTTTTGCCAGCAACTAATGCAATACTAAGAATTTGTGACAGAATATTCTCGAGAATCGGTTTTAACGACAGTGTTGAGTTGAATGCTTCAACGTATGTTTTGGAAGTATGAATATGACCTACTATTTCAATTATACTTAATAAAAAACATTTTGATAAGTACACTGAACATTATAAAATGGTTACAGATGAAAGAAATGCAGCACATATTAAAAAGTTTAACGCCGTCCAGTCTAGTGATAATAGACGAACTATGCAGGTCAGTAACGTGATGTTATCTTTATTTTTCACGATTATAATGTTTGTTATTCCGACTCCCAAAAGCTACTGAAGAAGAAACATATCACAACAATAATGGAGCTCATCTGACCTGACAAACAACGATTATCTAATTCTAATTAAACTTTTTTTTTTTGACTATCCCGCGGATTTATTGCCGCGGTTAAATTTTAATTGCACTTCAGAGGTACGTCAACTGAAGAAGGAACCAGTATTGCATGGGCCATTTGTGAAGAACTGTTGATAAGTGATGCATTTACTTTCTTCACCACCCATTTCATGTATTTGACGCGACTACAGGATTTGTACTTCAATGTTCAGAAGTAAGTAGTTATACTGTATTGATAATAATTACTTAAAAAACAAATTTTGGCACTTAATCATCTCCTTTTATCTTCTCTTTTACCAGTCGTCATACAGCAGTGACTGAGGAAGACGTTACGAATGGTGAAAATTCTCAAAAACGGATCATTTATCAACATAAAATAGTTCCTGGAATCTCGAAAATTGAGCACTATGGACTCTCACTAGCTGCAAAAACTAATTTGCCTGACGAAACAGTAAAATTAGCAGAAGAATTAGCTGAACTTATAGTCAGCAATAAACACGTAAAACTTTGCATTATGTATTAATAATTTTGTAATTTAATAATCAATGATTTCCTACTAAAATTCATTTCGATTTTTTTAGCCAAAACGATTATCCACCCCTGAAATGAGCGATGATGGAAAATTGTACGAATTAAATGCAAAACTGCGCATTGAATCTAGAAACCATGAAGATATTGAAGCTAACACAAAACGGATACTTCAAAAATTTAAATACGACAATCCTGATTTAATTGAACGGCTAAGATTACAGAAAAATAACACGAGTAAAACTGATGTTTCTGCAAATTATTCTTCTGTGTCTAATTCCAAAGAAGAAGCGACCAATTTCCAACCAAATGTAATAGTAAATAGAGATAAAAATATTGCAGATATTGGAAACAAATCCAATTCTTCAGCTATAAATACATCAATAGAAAATAGTAATCCAATTGAACCTTCTAACGCAAACGGAAATAATTTTACTCTAGTGAAATCATCTAATGAGTTACTTAATACTATGATGCACAACAATGAAGAAAGTAATTCAAAAGTATGTAATAGTGATAATTCAGATCATGAAGTAACAAACCAAGTTTCAGAAGAAATCCCTGACATTGAAGATAACAACATAAACAATACCAAAAGTAGTTTTAGTAGTGGAAATCGTGGAAATAATAACGATGGAGAAGAAACGAAGACAAATAATGATAGTGATAGTATTGAAACTGTTAGCAGTACTGAAAGTGAAGATATTGCAGAAGCTCTTACTCAAATTCTCGATGATCTTTCTAACGAAACCGATCAATGCAAAGGTAGTGATATGTCTGTAGACGAGGAATTGATGAGAGAAACAATAGAAGAGATAAACGTAGAGCTTGAGAGTGGTGTAGCTAGCATTGATAGTATTGTACTTACACCACCTTTTGCATTTAGGGATTAAATGAAATAGTAAAAAGTATTTTTATCTTAATAATGTATATGCATGATGACTTCGTCAAATAAATTAAAATAATAAATAATGTACTAGCTACAATGTGTATTTTTTTTAAATATTATTAATTTAAATTAAATAAACCTACTGTGTATTTCAGCAGTACCGACCACAAAATATTAGTTCAATCACGGTCCGGCCCTGTCAAATATAATCGATATCATCGATACAAAAGAATAGGTGACAAAAAACAGCGAAGAAAAAGAATATTTTAATAAAATATTTTTTTAACCAAGCGGCGAAAGTTTCCTCCATATTAATTCTTTATGACTGATTTTTTATTTTGCATGCGACTCATTTTTTTTTAAGTTTTGCTTTGGAGGTAAAATACAAAACCATAGACAAAAATTGCTGTAGCTGGCAGAGTGGCAGACAAAGAGTGGCAGATGTCATTTTATTTTATTGTCAAAATCGCATTGCAAATGGCCGTTTACCAAGCACGCATTTTTACAATAGTTTATCGATTGTAACGTAGTTTTGTTAATTTACGGTGATTATATGACGCGCTACAAATATAGTGGTTAAGTAAAACAAGTAAGTGCATTTTTCTGGGTATTATTTGTGAAATATTGGCGCGTACCCGGTGTTGTATTGAATTGAACATGCTTGCGTTGATTTTTGGTATGTGAAGTGTGAGTTATCTTTGTAGAAGGCGGTCAGCATGTCGCTGCCGCCGTACCTGCTGGGGCCCAACCCCTGGGCCACGATGATGGCGCAGCAGCAGTTGGCGGCAGCGCAGCAAGCAGCCTTGCAGGCTCACGCTGCCGCCGCTGCTGCCGCGCCGCCGGTGCCGCCCTCGCAGCCCCCCAAGCCGCACCACATTCCCGAGGAGAAGATAAAGGAAAAAGGTTGGTTACGTCTTCTTTACGTTTTATGTTGGTAATGCTGCTTGACTCTCAAGTTTTTTTTTAGGTAGGGTTATACTAAGCTGCACAATAATGTCATGGCATTTTATGAATTTTGCTATTTTATTGGCATTTTTAAAATTTATTCATCTACTAGGTTTAGATGGTTGTCCTGAAAGATGCTTGCTTTTTTTGAGACTTGTGTATAATTTAAAGTATCTTTCATTTTCATAAACACCATCTCGTAGATAAATAAAACACACTACTGTAACTACAAATAACAAGTTAGGAATATTAATGAGTCTGCTTAATCTTTTAAACCCCCTGGTATACCAATATGTTTTGATTTGAGTTTGTCAAAACAATTTCTGCGAGGGGTACATTAGTAATGCAGTTGGATATAGCTTTCCACACCAGTCATGATGGAAAGAGCTTATATTGCATCACAAATTATCAAAAGGACAACATTTAATAGGTATTTTAAAAATACAATTGTATTGATTTGTATAATTCTTTTCTACAGCCCAAAAATGGCTACAACTCCAGTCCAAACGTTTCGCCGAAAAACGCAAGTTTGGTTTTGTAGACGCACAAAAAGAGGATATGCCACCAGAGCACATCCGAAAGATCATAAGGGACCACGGAGACATGACCAGCAGGAAATACCGTCACGATAAACGTGTATACCTGGGAGCTCTCAAATACATGCCCCATGCTGTCATGAAACTGCTAGAAAACATGCCTATGCCCTGGGAACAAATCAGAGACGTCAGAGTCCTGTATCACATAACCGGTGCCATCACATTTGTGAATGAAATCCCATGGGTGATTGAACCAGTCTACATAGCTCAATGGGGAACCATGTGGATCATGATGCGTCGTGAAAAACGCGATCGTCGGCACTTCAAACGCATGAGGTTCCCTCCTTTCGATGATGAGGAACCTCCTCTAGATTACGCCGATAACATCCTCGATGTTGAGCCTCTAGAACCCATCCAAATTGAACTGGATCCTGAGGAAGATGGAGCTATTGCTTCCTGGTTCTATGACCACAAGCCCTTGCTGGGTACCAAACATGTCAATGGATCCACATACAGAAAGTGGAATTTGACTTTACCACAGATGGCGACACTGTACCGTCTTGCCAACCAGCTGCTGACGGACTTGGTAGATGACAATTATTTCTACCTCTTTGATTCAAAGAGCTTTTTCACAGCGAAAGCATTGAACATGGCAATACCAGGTGGTCCCAAGTTTGAGCCATTAGTCAAAGACAACTCAGCCGGAGACGAAGACTGGAATGAGTTCAATGACATCAACAAGATCATTATTCGCCAGCCCATCAGGACGGAATACAGGATTGCTTTTCCGTATTTATACAACAACTTGCCACACTTTGTGCAACTTTCTTGGTATCACACACCAAATGTGGTCTACATCAAGACAGAAGATCCTGACTTGCCAGCGTTTTACTTTGATCCGTTGATCAACCCGATTTCGCACCGGCACTCAGTGAAGTCTCTGGACCCCGTGCCAGAAGAAGAGGACTTTGTTTTACCTGAAGAAGTGTCTCCATTCCTGCAGGAGACAGCCTTGTACACAGACAACACAGCGAATGGTATTGCATTGCTGTGGGCTCCCAGACCTTTCAACATGAGATCTGGTAAGTTAATCCTTTAAATTGTTTTCCTTGCTGTTTTTCCTTGTTACAGTTAAAATTGTTTGATTTAGCTGTTGTGAATCTTATTATTTATGTCGTATTCTCTCGTTAGG
This sequence comes from Ostrinia nubilalis, assembly GCF_963855985.1. Classification (NCBI taxonomy): domain Eukaryota; kingdom Metazoa; phylum Arthropoda; class Insecta; order Lepidoptera; family Crambidae; genus Ostrinia; species Ostrinia nubilalis. The sequence goes on from NC_087097.1 coordinate 12,665,026, forward strand.
CCGCTCGCGCCGAGCTATCGACGTGCCTCTGGTCAAGACGTGGTACAAAGAGCATTGCCCGCCTGGACAGCCTGTCAAGGTCAGGGTATCATACCAGAAGCTACTGAAGTACTATGTACTGAATGCTCTGAAGCATAGACCGCCCAAGCCACAGAAGAAGAGGTGAGTACAAATAAAGTTGTGATTCCTATTTTCTTCTCATAACCTCAAAACACAAAGATAAAATTTTTGGACATAGGATACTCAATGGACACAAGTTTCAGCAGTACATCAAATTGAACAATGTGTTTTGCTTTGCTATATTTTATGAACTTAAAAGCAACAAAAATGTAGTCTCAATCCCAAGTGACTGGGTAAATTATTTTGAACCCTGTTTTGTTGGTTATTGAATTTAGATGTTAATAAAATTGTTGTTATAAATGAATTCTTGTAAAAAGTGCAATTTCATAAGCCATATGTTTATAATTTCTAAGGCCTCAGCCTCGAGTTTAGCGGGCAGCGGGGCGGGAGCGGCGGCGGCGCGGGAGCGGGGCGGGCAACGCAGACCCGTTCTCGAAACAAGCGGGCAGCTCGCGCGGCGCTTTAGCGGCGAAGTGTTGTGTTCGGGGTTGTGTTGTCGAGATATTTGTTTTTATTCGCAAACGTAATGTCTGAACAACGGCGACAATTTTATTTCGATTCAAATTTACTCCTAACGCTCGATTTATTGTGGACAAAAGAAGGAGTGCGCTGCCCGCTCGTTGCCCGCTCCCGCGCCGCTGTTTTCGAGAACCGGTCTATTTGATTTTACGCATAAGATCCTGCCGCTCCCGCCCCGCTGCCCGCTAAACTCGAGGCTGAGGCCTAATGGATTATGATATCAAGAATGTTTGTTATTTGCACAGGTACCTCTTCCGCTCCTTCAAGTCCACAAAGTTCTTCCAAACGACCACCTTGGACTGGGTGGAGGCAGGGCTCCAGGTGTGCCGCCAGGGCTACAATATGCTCAACCTGCTCATCCATCGCAAGAACCTGAATTACCTGCATCTGGACTACAACTTCAATCTGAAGCCGGTGAAGACACTGACCACTAAAGAGCGCAAGAAGTCCCGGTTTGGAAATGGTAAGGGTCTTTGTAACATTTTTTATTTTTTTATACAGAATAAAGTAGGTATTTCCTTCTAATCATACCTGATGTTAAGTAAGAATAGTGATATGCAGTCTAGGATGGTACATACTTGCCCTGTAAAGTGCCTATCACTCCCGCCTTAAAGAGGTTTTGAGTGTGTTCTTGAATTGTAAAGATTATGCAGTTAATTTATATTATAATCACAAAAGTAGGTGATGTAATATTCTTACATTTTCTTGGTATCATACTGCTGACATGTCTTTTACTAGTACTCTGAGGTTATCCAGTTTCTGCTCATAACAACGTAAATACTAAGGCCAAGTTCAGATGGTCACGCGTCAACGCATTTACATTTTATTTTATTTTAATACATTCTTACGCTTGTAAAGAGGTTCTGTATTATTATTACGAGGGAGGAAACGCGTCAACCCAACCTACTTTTCATAAAACTATTTAGTAACAGCTTGCTTCACGATGGCGTAACAAATAACTGTAATCTTTCTCCCACCAGCATTCCATTTGTGCCGCGAGATCCTCCGTCTCACGAAGCTCATCGTGGACTCCCACGTGCAGTACCGTCTGAACAATGTGGATTCCTTCCAACTGGCCGACGGTCTGCAGTACATATTCGCGCACGTCGGACAGCTGACCGGAATGTACCGGTACAAGTACAAGCTGATGAGGCAGATCAGGATGTGCAAGGATCTGAAGCATCTCATCTACTATAGGTTCAATACTGTGAGTATTTAGTTACTACTGAAGTTTAAGCATTAGAGACATTTTTGACACAACATTTAACTAAATTAATGAATGGAGAAATAGAAAATAAAATGTGACCCAGCCTAAAAATCCTATAATTAACCCCTCTACTACAGCTTTAAAAGACAGTACTCACCAAAGTCCGGTTGCCGAGCAGATAGAATTTCGTCCAATGACCCCAAGCTACCCATCCTTATCACTCGCAAGTTATTATATTGCTGTCGCTACTGTGCGACGGGCGTCCGCAGTGGGTGTGCGAGAGCGTCTCAGCACTATAATCACGCGAGTGATAAGGATGGGTAGCTTGGTGTCATTGTAAGAAATCCTATCTGCTCGGCGACTGGACTTTAATCTGACACTTTATTTGATTTATTTTTAGAACTTTAATATTATTATTATGTTTTTTTCCCAAAGCATGTAGCTAACTTGTATCATGTGATGATAATCCAATATCAACCAATACTGAATTATCGTAATTCCTATCTGTAGTAACCAGTTTGTTTTATCCCACAGGGTCCCGTCTCCAAAGGTCCCGGGTGCGGATTCTGGGCGCCCGGGTGGCGAGTGTGGCTGTTCTTCATGAGAGGAATCACGCCACTCCTGGAACGGTGGCTCGGAAACCTGCTGTCGAGGCAGTTCGAGGGACGACACTCGAAAGGTAATATTATAAATGATAAGATATTGGGGAATGGGTAATGTTATTATAAATTCCGCCAAACTCTTCATTTGCAGAGATAAATAGGTTCTATAGTCTGGTCTGTGAGCACATAGAATTTTGTCCAATGACCCCTAGTTACCCATCCTTATCGCTCGCGCGTAATTATGTTGCTGTCGCGCTCGAACACTCACTGTGAGCGCCCGTCGCACAGTCGCGACAGCAATATATTTACGCGCTAGCGATAAGGATACGTAGCTTAGACAAAATTCTATGTGCTCACAGACCGGGCTTTAGCAAGCTTAAAGCAAAAGAAAGAGAAAACGGCTAGAAAGAAACAGCGTGATACTGGAGTGGTGCATTGTTGTTACGTCAAGTTCCGCAAGATTTCGGACGTGAATATCATGCCAGCTCTGTTAGGTCATGTTTCCAGTAGAGGAACTTAGTCATGCGGTATACCTGTAAATCACTAACTTCAACTGCAAGTCCATATTCTCAAACAATTTATCATCTATGTTGAAAAAAAAACTAAATATGATACAGAAAAGGAAAAGCGTTCACGGTATTTACCAACTATATCCTATGTGCGCAGGAGTCGCCAAGACGGTGACCAAGCAGCGCCTCGAGTCTCACTTCGACTTGAGCTGCGAGCTGTATTCTATTCTAATCAATATCAATTACAATCTGACCGAACAAATTAATGTAGAAAACGCCGGTCAGTCGGATCGGTTCCCTAACAGATTGTAGAATAAATAACTTAAATAGTTCTTCCACGTTTTTGGTATTAACAATATCCACCTATGTGCGCAGGAGTCGCCAAGACGGTGACCAAGCAGCGCGTCGAGTCGCACTTCGACTTGAGCTGCGAGCTGTATTCTATTCTAATCAATATCAATTACAATCTGACCGAACAAATTAATGTAGAAAACGCCGGTCAGTCGGATCGGTTCCCTAACAGATTGTAGAATAAATAACTTAAATAGTTCTTCCACGTTTTTGGTATTAACAATATCCACCTATGTGCGCAGGAGTCGCCAAGACGGTGACCAAGCAGCGCGTCGAGTCTCACTTCGACTTGGAGCTGCGAGCGTCCGTCATGCACGACATCGTGGACATGATGCCCGAAGGCATCAAGCAGAACAAGGCCAGGACTATCCTGCAACACCTGTCGGAGGCCTGGAGATGCTGGAAGGCCAACATTCCTTGGAAGGTAAGACTACTATTCATGTACATTATTTTGTTCGGAAAACATTCAGTGAAACATTAACAAACAAATTATAACTGTAACTGTATGTGTTTGTGTAATATGTATTTTAATGCCCTGTTTCCACCAAGGCGGAGCGGAGAAGTGTTTTGAATAACCAATATGATTTCAATATATCCACATCTCTCCGCTCCGCTCCACGCCGCGTCGTCGCCGCAGCTTTCAAATTCTATTGAAAAATTCGTCCGCCCGACACTTCTCCGCTCCGCTTTGGTTGAAACAAGCCTAAGATTTGTAGTTCTGATGTTTGTGAAAATCCAGTAGAAAATAAATCCCAGCAGAATTTTGGTGCATGAGGTGTGGATATAGTGGAAGGAATCTTTTCATACAACGCCAATCTTTTTAACGTTTTCTTAACTCATTTGTTCACCATTCAATATTGTATAGTAGTGTAAGAAGAGGACATTTGATTATGAAATCTGTGAGTGGATTTCTATTTCTATCTGCCTATTCGGAGAAGGCAGTTGCCTAATATTCATGACTAAACCTCTACTGACATACTTTCCTTGTATTCTACTATATGAGACATTTTTACGGAAGAAATAAACCTTGTTCCGTTCATTTTTCAATCTATACTTAATTATCATTCAATAGGTGCCCGGCCTGCCAACCCCGATCGAGAACATGATCCTCCGCTACGTGAAGATGAAAGCGGACTGGTGGACCAACACGGCGCATTACAACCGCGAGCGCATCCGGCGCGGCGCCACCGTCGACAAGACCGTCTGCAAGAAGAACCTCGGCCGCCTCACCCGGCTCTACCTCAAGGCCGAGCAGGAGCGCCAGCACAACTACTTGAAGGTATATTCAAAATTAAGCGTCTACCTACACTCTCGGCTAACACTACACTACTTCTCGAGACAACACTACACTACTTCTCGAGACAACACTATACTACTTCTCGAGACAACACTACACTACTTCTCGAGACAACACTACACTACTACTCGAGACAACACTACACTACTACTCGAGACAACACGGCGCACTACAACCGCGAGCGCATCCGGCGCGGCGCCACCGTCGACAAGACCGTCTGCAAGAAGAACCTCGGCCGCCTCACCCGGCTCTACCTCAAGGCCGAGCAGGAGCGCCAGCACAACTACTTGAAGGTATATTCAAAATTAAGCGTCTACCTACACTCTCGGCTAACACTACTTTACTTCTCGAGACAACACTACACTACTTCTCGAGACAACACTACACTACTTCTCGAGACAACACGGCGCACTACAACCGCGAGCGCATCCGACGCGGCGCCACCGTCGACAAGACCGTCTGCAAGAAGAACCTCGGCCGCCTCACCCGGCTCTACCTCAAGGCCGAGCAGGAGCGCCAGCACAACTACTTGAAGGTATATTCAAAATTAAGCGTCTACCTACACTCTCGGCTAACACTACTTTACTTCTCGAGACAACACTACACTACTTCTCGAGACAACACTACACTACTTCTCGAGACAACACGGCGCACTACAACCGCGAGCGCATCCGACGCGGCGCCACCGTCGACAAGACCGTCTGCAAGAAGAACCTCGGCCGCCTCACCCGGCTCTACCTCAAGGCCGAGCAGGAGCGCCAGCACAACTACTTGAAGGTATATTAAAAATTAAGCGTCTACCTACACTCTCGGCTAACACTACACTACTTCTCGAGACAACACTACACTACTTCTCGAGACAACACTACACTACTTCTCGAGACAACACTACACTACTTCTCGAGACAACACTACACTTCTCGAGACAACACTACACTACTTCTCGAGACAACACTACACCACTTCTCGAGACAACACTACACTACTTCTCGAGACAACACGGCGCATTACAACCGCGAGCGCATTCGGCGCGGCGCCACCGTCGACAAGACCGTCTGCAAGAAGAACCTCGGCCGCCTCACCCGGCTCTACCTCAAGGCCGAGCAGGAGCGCCAGCACAACTACTTGAAGGTATATTCAAAATTAAACGTCTACCTACACTCTCGGCTAACACTACTTTACTTCTCGAGACAACACTACACTACTTCTCGAGACAACACTACACTACTTCTCGAGACAACACTACACTACTTCTCGAGACAACACGGCGCACTACAGCCGCGAGCGCATCCGGCGCGGCGCCACCGTCGACAAGACCGTCTGCAAGAAGAACCTCGGCCGCCTCACCCGGCTCTACCTCAAGGCCGAGCAGGAGCGCCAGCACAACTACTTGAAGGTATATTCAAAATTAAACGTCTACCTACACTCTCGGCTAACACTACTTTACTTCTCGAGACAACACTACACTACTTCTCGAGACAACACTACACTACTTCTCGAGACAACACTACACTACTTCTCGAGACAACACGGCGCACTACAGCCGCGAGCGCATCCGGCGCGGCGCCACCGTCGACAAGACCGTCTGCAAGAAGAACCTCGGCCGCCTCACCCGGCTCTACCTCAAGGCCGAGCAGGAGCGCCAGCACAACTACTTGAAGGTATATTCAAAATTAAGCGTCTACATACACTCTCGGCTAACACTACTTTACTTCTCGAGACAACACTACACTACTTCTCGAGACAACACTACACTACTTCTCGAGACAACACTACACTACTTCTCGAGACAACACGGCGCACTACAGCCGCGAGCGCATCCGGCGCGGCGCCACCGTCGACAAGACCGTCTGCAAGAAGAACCTCGGCCGCCTCACCCGGCTCTACCTCAAGGCCGAGCAGGAGCGCCAGCACAACTACTTGAAGGTATATTCAAAATTAAGCGTCTACATACACTCTCGGCTAACACTACACTACTTCTCGAGACAACACTACACTACTTCTCGAGACAACACTACACTACTTCTCGAGACAACACTACACTACTTCTCGAGACAACACTACACTACTTCTCGAGACAACACTACACTACTTCTCGAGACAACACTACACTACTTCTCGAGACAACACTACACTACTTCTCGAGACAACACGGCGCACTACAGCCGCGAGCGCATTCGGCGCCACCGTCGACAAGACCGTCTGCAAGAAGAACCTCGGCCGCCTCACCCGGCTCTACCTCAAGGCCGAGCAGGAGCGCCAGCACAACTACTTAAAGGTATATTAAAAATTAAGCGTCTACCTACACTCTCGGCTAACACTACACTACTTCTCGAGACAACACTACACTACTTCTCGAGACAACACTACACTACTTCTCGAGACAACACTACACTACTTCTCGAGACAACACTACACTACTTCTCGAGACAACACTACACTACTTCTCGAGACAACACTACACTACTTCTCGAGACAACACTACACTACTTCTCGAGACAACACGGCGCACTACAGCCGCGAGCGCATTCGGCGCCACCGTCGACAAGACCGTCTGCAAGAAGAACCTCGGCCGCCTCACCCGGCTCTATCTCAAGGCCGAGCAGGAGCGCCAGCACAACTACTTGAAGGTATATTCAAAATTAAGCGTCTACCTACACTCTCGGCTAACACTACACTACTTCTCGAGACAACACTACACTACTTCTCGAGACAACACTATACTACTTCTCGAGACAACACTACACTACTTCTCGAGACAACACGGCGCATTACAACCGCGAGCGCATCCGGCGCGGCGCCACCGTCGACAAGACCGTCTGCAAGAAGAACCTCGGCCGCCTCACCCGGCTCTACCTCAAGGCTGAGCAGGAGCGCCAGCACAACTACTTGAAGGTATATTCAAAATTAAGCGTCTACCTACACTCTCGGCTAACACTACACTACTTCTCGAGACAACACTACACTACTTCTCGAGACAACACTACACTACTTCTCGAGACAACACTACACTACTTCTCGAGACAACACTACACTACTTCTCGAGACAACACGGCGCACTAAAACCGCGAGCGCATCCGGCGCGGCGCCACCGTCGACAAGACCGTCTGCAAGAAGAACCTCGGCCGCCTCACCCGGCTCTACCTCAAGGCCGAGCAGGAGCGCCAGCACAACTACTTGAAGGTATATTCAAAATTAAGCGTCTACCTACACTCTCGGCTAACACTACACTACTTCTCGAGACAACACTACACTACTTCTTGAGACAACACTACACTACTTCTCGAGACAACACTACACTACTTCTCGAGACAGCACTACACTACTTCTCGAGACAACACTACACTACTTCTCGAGACAACACTACACTACTTCTCGAGACAACACTACACTACTTCTCGAGACAACACTACACTACTTCTCGAGACAACACTACACTACTTCTCGAGACAATACGGCGCACTACAGCCGCGAGCGCATCCGGCGCGGCGCCACCGTCGACAAGACCGTCTGCAAGAAGAACCTCGGCCGCCTCACCCGGCTCTACCTCAAGGCCGAGCAGTAGCGCCAGCACAACTACTTGAAGGTATATTCAAAATTAAGCGTCTACCTACACTCTCGGCTAACACTACACTACTTCTCGAGACAACACTACACTACTTCTCGAGGCAACACTACACTACTTGAGACAACACTACACTACTTCTCGAGACAACACGGCGCACTTACAATCGCGAGCGCATCCGGCGCGGCGCCACCGTCGACAAGACCGTCTGCAAGAAGAACCTCGGCCGCCTCACCCGGCTCTACCTCAAGGCCGAGCAGGAACGCCAGCACAACTACTTGAAGGTATATTAAAAATTAAACGTCTACCTACACTCTCGGCTAACACTACACTACTTCTCGAGACAACACTACACTACTTCTCGAGACACACTATACTACTTCTCGAGACAACACTACACTACTTCTCGAGACAACACGGCGCACTACAACCGCGAGCGCATCCGGCGCGGCGCCACCGTCGACAAGACCGTCTGCAAGAAGAACCTCGGCCGCCTCACCCGGCTCTACCTCAAGGCCGAGCAGGAGCGCCAGCACAACTACTTGAAGGTATATTAAAAATTAAGCGTCTACCTACACTCTCGGCTAACACTACACTACTTCTCGAGACAACACTACACTACTTCTCGAGACAACACTACACTACTTCTCGAGACAACACTACACTACTTCTCGAGACAACACTACACTACTTCTCGAGACAACACTACACTACTTCTCGAGACAACACTACACTACTTCTCGAGACACACTATACTACTTCTCGAGACAACACTACACTACTTCTCGAGACAACACGGCGCACTACAACCGCGAGCGCATCCGGCGCGGCGCCACCGTCGACAAGACCGTCTGCAAGAAGAACCTCGGCCGCCTCACCCGGCTCTACCTCAAGGCTGAGCAGGAGCGCCAGCACAACTACTTGAAGGTATATTCAAAATTAAGCGTCTACCTACACTCTCGGCTAACACTACACTACTTCTCGAGACAACACTACACTACTTCTCGAGACAACACGGCGCATTACAACCGCGAGCGCATCCGGCGCGGCGCCACCGTCGACAAGACCGTCTGCAAGAAGAACCTCGGCCGCCTCACCCGGCTCTACCTCAAGGCCGAGCAGGAGCGCCAGCACAACTACTTGAAGGTATATTCAAAATTAAGCGTCTACCTACACTCTCGAGACAACACTACACTACTTCTCGAGACAACACTACACTACTTCTCGAGACAACACTACACTACTTCTCGAGACAACACTAAACTACTTCTCGAGACAACACTACACTACTTCTCGAGACAACACTACACTACTTCTCGAGACAACACTACACTACTTCTCGAGACAACACTACACTACTTCTCGAGACAACACTACACTACTTCTCGAGACAACACTACACTACTTCTCGAGACAACACTACACTACTTCTCGAGACAACACTACACTACTTCTCGAGACAACACTACACTACTTCTCGAGACAAAACTACACTACTTCTCGAGACAACACGGCGCACTACAGCCGCGAGCGCATTCGGCGCCACCGTCGACAAGACCGTCTGCAAGAAGAACCTCGGCCGCCTCACCCGGCTCTACCTCAAGGCCGAGCAGGAGCGCCAGCACAACTACTTGAAGGTATATTCAAAATTAAACGTCTACCTACACTCTCGGCTAACACTACACTACTTCTCGAGACAACACTACACTACTTGAGACAACACTACACTACTTCTCGAGACAACACTACACTACTTCTCGAGACAACACTACACTACTTCTCGAGACAACACTACACTACTTCTCGAGACAACACTACACTACTTCTCGAGACAACACGGCGCATTACAACCGCGAGCGCATCCGGCGCGGCGCCACCGTCGACAAGACCGTCTGCAAGAAGAACCTCGGCCGCCTCACCCGGCTCTACCTCAAGGCCGAGCAGGAGCGCCAGCACAACTACTTGAAGGTATTGTCAATTAAAAATGAAACGTCTAAAGTCCGGTCGCCGAGCGGAGATAATTTCTTACAATGACCCCAAGTTACCCATCCTTATCGTTCGCGCGTTATTTATATTGCTGTCGCGATTGTGAGACAGGCGGCCGCAGTGAATGTGCCACCGCGACAGCAACACAATTACGCGCGAGCGATAAGGATGGATAGCTTGGGTCATTGAAATTCTATCTGCTTGGCGACTGGACTTTACACTCTCGTCTACCTTCGGTTGGCGTCGAGACATTTGTCCTTAGGAGTTTGAACTTTGTTACAATGATTGAGAGTGCAAATTGCAATGGCAGCCGCCACTTGTAATCCATGTTGCCACACATGTTGCCTAGTGCGCGGCTTCTGGAAACTGGGTACATCGCGAGATTGCACGAATGTGTATTAACGCGTTTCGAACTTCGGTTAAAATTTGATTTATTTGATTCCGTCGATACGCCGAAGCGAATAGAATAACACCGACATTACATAATACACATAATATTATTTATCTCTATTAAAAAACAAACAGCCTTATTTTAATACATGTAGCTGAAAACTATATGTCTTATTGTGTATTAAAGACCATACTTTCTCCCAGGACGGCCCCTACATATCGCCCGAAGAAGCCGTTGCGATCTACACAACCACAGTGCACTGGCTGGAGTCTCGGCGCTTCGCCCCGATCCCGTTCCCGCCGCTGTCATACAAGCACGACACGAAGCTGCTCATCTTGGCTCTCGAGCGGCTCAAGGAGGCTTACAGCGTGAAGTCCCGGCTCAACCAGAGCCAGAGAGAAGAGTTGGGGCTCATTGAGCAAGCGTACGATAATCCACACGAGGCCTTGTCCAGGATCAAGCGACATCTGCTCACGCAGAGGACTTTCAGAGAGGTACGTGTTTATTCAAAAATTTGATGCAATGTTTTTTCTATGTAATAAATATCAGACTAAACGCCACGATCTTATGTAGATTGTATAATTTGTTATTGGACATTTTTGAATGCTCCAATGCCTTCGTAGCTCACTCTGTCTAGTCGCTTGGCAAGCGAAAGGGCGTATCTGCTGTTGAATGTAACCAAAGCAAGTATAAGTTAAGCGGCCAAAAAGTTGATAATACATCGTTATTTCAATTCCAATTGTAACAAAGACTTGTTGCGAACTTTTGGCTACTTTGGGTGTCAGTAACTACTTGCCGCTGACTGTTCCACATTATTCTTTTTAATTCAAACTCCTCGTCTTCCAAACAGGTCGGCATAGAGTTCATGGACCTCTATTCCCACTTGGTGCCGGTATACGACGTGGAGCCTCTAGAAAAGATCACGGATGCGTACCTCGATCAGTATCTGTGGTATGAGGCCGACAAGCGACGCCTGCTGCCTCCCTGGGTGAAACCAGCGGATACAGAACCTTCACCGCTGCTGGTTTACAAATGGTGCCAGGGTAAGTTGTTTTAGCTAGAAAAATAGATACTCTATTGCACAACACAAACAATATCTTACAGCAACCAGATTGTATTTGCAAATGAAAAGGGATACCCTAGATCTCTGAACAGCAGTTTATTAGTTAACTTGGCAATACTGGACCACAAGAGCGGCACGCGTTCATTCATCAAAAGATAATCCTAATCACCCATTTTTGTTTTCTTATATGTTGCGGGTTTCCCTTGTGTTTAAAAAAATATAAATGTTGCAATACAAACTTATTTTTTAGATGTTTCAATATTGTGAGTGTATGTATTTTGTAGTACTTCTTTATTGACTCACTGTGTGTGTCACTCACCTGCAGAGGTCGTGTTCTAAATAGTTCCTTTTTAACAGCTCTGTAATGTTGCTGTATCCTTGTCAATTCAAGAAGATATCAAGATAAAATGAAGTGATGCGACTGCCCATAGTGTGCGTTGTGGCAAAGGAGATCTGTATGGGCATACCATCCCCTTGTTACAAACCTCACTTTGGTTGGTCGCATTGATCTACAACAGAAGAATCTCAAGATCATCAATGTGTCAAGCTTTTGCTGTTTTTAATGTGTATTTTTATGAATTAAGTATTACTTGCAGACATTATCCCAATAAGTCATGTGTCTTGCTGATATCTAAGACTAGCCATACTTTGAAGTTAGACAAATGTCTGGTTTTGTAAAGTTATTTTATGTGAGTCACCATCATGCTGACATTTTTTCCACATTTATCATTTATGTGACAAATCACTGAGAAATGTTTAGAATGTAGTATTACTCTAAAATGTAACTCTGTAACATTTGGCTCTCTAGTGTTATTCTATTTGTATTGGCATTTGGTGCCCATATTTACACCATCTAAATCAATGCAATGTTCGCTCAGGCATCAACAATCTACAAGACGTGTGGGAGGTCGGCGAAGGCGAGTGCAACGTGCTTCTAGAGTCGCGCTTCGAGAAGCTATACGAGAAGATAGATCTAACGCTGCTCAACCGACTGCTTCGGCTCATCGTCGACCACAACATCGCCGACTACATGACCGCCAAGAACAACGTCGTCATCAACTACAAGGTTCGTTTGTATTACAGCTGTTTGTTCTCATTCGAGTCGTGACTCGATTCGAGGAGTTATAAGAGATAGATCTGACGCTGCTCAACCGACTGCTTCGGCTGATCGTCGACCACAACATCGCCGACTACATGACCGCCAAGAACAACGTCGTCATCAACTACAAGGTTTGTTTCGTCAAGGATTTATCCCTACAAGGTTATCCGAAGATTCGGGTCAATGTCTTCAGCCTTGTCACTCCTTGTAAGAAGATATCAGTGAGAGCGATATGTACACCGAACAATAAGCATCCTCGCTCACTTCAGTCTTATGAATTATTGTAAAAGAATAGGTCTGATTGCCTAACAAATTTCCGATTTCAAATTTTCGATTGATAGATCAAAATATTATGATCGTCGTTAATGTAATATGTTTTCTCACTAAAGTAGTCTCACTTCAAAAATCTGACGTTATTTTTAGGAGAGAATCAGAGGATAAAAAAACCTATCTGTTTCTTGACCAAAAACATAAAAGCTGTTTTGTAAAATGTAAATCATCTATAGTCTGGTCTGCGAGCACGTAGAATTTTGTCCAATGACCCCAAGCTACCCATCCTTATTGCTCGCGCGTAATTATGTTGCTGTCGCGCTCGCACACTCACTGCGGGCGCCTACGCGCCTGTCGCACAGTCGCGACAGCAATATAATTACGCGCGAGCGATAAGGATGGGTAGCTTGGGGACATTGGACAAAATTCTACGTGCTCACAGACCGGGCTTTAGCTAGACTAATAATTCTTATCAAACTAGAAGAAAATTAATTACATAATTATTTTCCCCAGGACATGAACCACACAAACTCCTACGGCATCATCCGAGGTCTCCAGTTCGCGTCATTCATAGTGCAGTACTACGGTCTAGTTCTGGACCTGCTAGTGCTTGGTCTGCAACGTGCGAGCGAGATGGCAGGCCCGCCGCAGTTGCCCAACGACTTCCTGTCGTACCAGGACCGCCAGACAGAGACGGCGCATCCCATACGGCTGTACTGCCGATATGTGGACAGGATTCATATATTCTTCAGGTATGTTGTTATACAGCTAGCAAAAAGGCCCAAACTTAGTATGTATAACTTCTCAATGGGCCGACCTCGAAATTGTAGCTGTAAGCGGCTGGATAAAAATCAGGAGATCGTGATTTGTATCGTGAAGAGGCCAGTCTGCTAATCTTAGGCATAACGGTGCAGCAAAACCAGTTTCCAACCCTAACAGTGACAGTCCTGCAAATGCAACTGGCCTACTTCCACTGTTTATAGATTTAAAACTTTATTGCTCACTGTATAAGGCTGGGTTGCACTATTTTACTTGACTTTGACAAACGTCATAAATCTGTCAAACTCCATACAAAATGCACCGGTTATCGTCATAGTAACCGTTAAAGTTAGGTGGTGCAACTCAGCCTAAGAGTACAAAAGGTAAACTGTTATTTATTTCACTTCCATTCTCTCAGGTTCACAGCAGAAGAAGCCCGCGATTTAATCCAGCGCTACCTGACGGAGCACCCTGATCCCAACAATGAAAACATCGTGGGATACAACAACAAGAAGTGCTGGCCCAGGGACGCGCGCATGCGGCTCATGAAGCACGACGTCAATCTGTAAGTATAGTCCTTATTGCAACTACATTAGAAGTCACAGTGTATGGCTTTGTGTGCCGTCGACCTTCCCGTGAATTTATGACGTGCTGCTAGCATATTTCCGACTCAAAACCATGACAAACGAAACTATTTCAATACACATGTATGCGATCACTTCCCCGCATTGGAGAAGCGAACGTAGAGAAAAAACACACTTCTCTGCTACTATGTTGAAGTGAATACAGTCATGTGTATTGAAATTGTTTGGCTGTTATGGTTTTGCGGCGGACGTCGGTTAGCGGCGTATTGGCTCCTTCATGCCTAATTAATATTGGTTTCTGAAGTCGAAGTTGAGCATAGTGTAAGTCCAAAATTACTTAGCTTACAAAGAAATATAATGTTCATGCATGTAATGCCAATGATCACGCGACATTTTTGAAGAAGAATAAGATGCAGTTCTCAACCACCAATCAACTAGCATGAAGCTAATAAATTCTTAGCACAGAAATAGAAATGAGACCGAATACAATCTTAACAAACCCTTGTAACTTATCTATCAAGTGATGAAAGATGAGCGTCAATAAATAAGTGGTCTAATAAATGTGTGTTACAAACAGGGGCCGCGCCGTATTCTGGGACATCAAGAACCGTCTGCCGCGCTCGGTCACCACCATCCAGTGGGAGAATAGCTTCGTCTCAGTCTACTCGAAGGACAACCCCAATCTGCTGTTCAACATGGCCGGATTTGAATGCAGGATATTGCCTAAAGTAAGTTTTATTTAATTCTACTTTTTTGCCTGTACGTTTCGATGCATAAGCTTGAACTGTTTCTCTTTTGCTATCTAGCTGAATCACGAAAATAATTTATTCCAAAAACAATTTGGCTTAGTAGTACAATCTACTACTATCATAAAACAGGATGTTAGGTTCAAAATAAGTATAAACAGAAGGCTAATTTATTGAGTAGAACCCTTGTCGTATTAGTCTCAATGACTTGATTTTATTTCATCATTCGTCTTCACTATTTCATTTTCATAAGTGGTTGTCTTGTTCTTTCATGTGACAAAACCAAACACCATACACTTTAGATGTATTATATTCTATACTAAAATATGCCTGTTCTTTCCCAACAGTGCCGAAGCCAGCACGAGGAGTTATCTCACCGCGATGGCGTATGGAACCTCCAAAACGAAGTGACCAAGGAGCGCACAGCTCAGTGCTACTTGCGAGTGGACGACGAGTCGCTCGCCCGGTTCCACAACCGAGTCAGGCAGATCCTCATGGCATCTGGATCGACCACGTTCACCAAGATCGTCAATAAGTGGAATACTGCTCTTATTGGTAAGATTTTTACAAATATAATAATAAAAGTTGTAGAACATGGTAATTTATTTGTACTTTAATTTAGAGAAATGAGTAGAATTATTGAGTAGGTTCGACGGCGTAACGAATAGGTAGCAGGTAGCTTGGCTTTTTTATGAGCAGCACACGCGGGTTCCCGGCATTTCCATACATTTATAGGCGGGCACCGTACATCTGCGTGAATTTTAGTGGAGGCTCTTAGGACTTCGTTAGAGAAATATAGGACGGTTTCAATGCTTGATTGAATCTTAAGTTATTTACATTACAAGTTGCATAGTAGGAGTCAGAACATTCAACTTTAAAATTATTCACAGGTCTGATGACATACTTCCGCGAGGCGGTAGTGAACACACAAGAGCTCCTCGACCTCCTAGTCAAGTGCGAAAACAAGATCCAGACTCGTATCAAAATCGGCCTGAACTCCAAAATGCCTTCCCGATTCCCTCCCGTCGTGTTCTACACGCCCAAAGAGTTGGGAG
This sequence comes from Ostrinia nubilalis, assembly GCF_963855985.1. Taxonomy (NCBI): domain Eukaryota; kingdom Metazoa; phylum Arthropoda; class Insecta; order Lepidoptera; family Crambidae; genus Ostrinia; species Ostrinia nubilalis. Next base: position 12,681,149 of record NC_087097.1, read on the forward strand.
GGCTCGGCATGCTGTCTATGGGACACGTTTTGATTCCACAGGTAAGTGTGGACATACAACTTTACGTTCATAAAATCCGCTGCTTTCAATACTTTTTAAATTATCATGTAGGTACTTTTTTGCATAATCATACCGGGTAGAAAAATCTTAGTAGGATTTACTTACACTTTGACTAAAGCCTGGTCCGTGAGCACGTAGAATTTTGTTTTGGACCAGGCTTTAGTATGTGAAAAACATGTTTCATGGCGATTTCAACCTTTAGTTCAACTAGATGGAGCTGTATGTAGCCCTTCAAAAGTTCAAATACCCGCGAATCGAAACATCAATTGTAACCGCGGCCTCATGCGACCGCTTAAGGTTTGATGAGTTAAATATGGTGGCAACAGTTCATTCATCACCAGAAATACCCATTATTTTTCCTAGACAACCGCTCACCAACCTTATATTTCGTCCCCAGTCCGATCTCCGCTGGTCGAAACAGACGGACGTGGGCATCACCCACTTCAGATCCGGTATGTCGCACGACGAGGACCAGCTGATTCCCAACTTGTACCGCTACATCCAGCCGTGGGAGGCCGAGTTTGTGGACTCGCAGCGAGTGTGGGCCGAATACGCCCTGAAGAGGCAGGAGGCTAACGCTCAGAACAGGTTCGTACAAGTTATAATCGTGTGTAGGATCTTTTAACAACACATGTATTTGTTCGTCTACAGACCCTTTTTAGAGCACTGTTCATGGCCTAAATATGGGTTGCCACCACTTTTAGATAACAAGTCAACTAGCGATGAGAAGTAAATCGAGAAACTCAGTCATTTCAGCTATTTGTTAGTCTTTTGTTTTGTACAGAAACACATTAAATAGTTTTCTTTGTTGTACAGGTACACTACCTTCACTATAGCTAAGAAACATAAACTTTAATGTCTTGCTATATGCAATAAATGGTTAACGTAATACATTTGGAACACAAAACACGTTTATAAAATATCTGATATTTTATTGTGAAAACTTACGTGGACGTAAGTTACTGTCACAAAAGTTTCGACTCATAGATAGCCCAAAATGATGGTTAAATGATTTATAGTTGTGTATGAAACAGTCATATTGAACGCCTGCATTAGTATCTCAATATTGGAAATGAAAATAGAAGTGATGAACCGCGTAGGGGTCCTGAAACCAGAGAGTCCCTGTGCTCTGGGGGCGGGCGGCGGCTGCGCGCGCGCTGATCGTGACGTCACGCGGCGCCGTCCGCCTGAGACTACGCTATCTGATCAATAAGTTACACCTATAAATAATTCTTTAAAAAATTGACAACCAAACATTCACATTGCATTTGTATTCTGTCTTCGTAGGCGTTTGACGCTGGAGGATTTGGAAGACTCGTGGGACAGAGGCATTCCCAGGATCAACACGCTGTTCCAGAAGGACAGGCATACGCTGGCCTACGACAAGGGATGGCGTATCCGCACAGAGTTCAAGCAGTATCAGGTTAGTGACGTGTAATACATAATGATAGTATTTTGGCTAGTAGGAATATTAGTGTAATCGTTCTCGTCTCCTTTCATTACTATAAGCAGACCTTTTTCCTTTTAATTTAATTTTTTCTATTTAGGTACCTCTATAAGATATGTATTTTTTTTTAATCTCAATCACCTTTTAAAGTTCGTCATACCTAAGTATACGTAGCAATGTGTATTAAAGGGTTTAACTGAAGATAAAAGTCCCCTGCATCCTTACACGTTGCGGTTTGCTGACTCCTTATTTCGTATATTATTTCCAGTTGTATGCCAACTTGTATTTGTACTAGTTTTCTATCTGTCTATAACACTCTTCCTTTCTCCAGGTCCTAAAACAGAATCCGTTCTGGTGGACGCACCAGCGCCACGACGGCAAGCTGTGGAACCTGAACAACTACAGGACCGACATGATTCAGGCGCTGGGAGGCGTTGAGGGCATCCTCGAACACACGCTCTTCAAGGGCACATACTTCCCTACGTGGGAGGGTCTCTTCTGGTGAGTATATTAATAAGTTATGAAAGGGCATTTTCCTACGTAGAAATCCCGTTTAGGTATACTACCTGTTTTGTCCAGTGTTGTCCAAAAACCGATCCGTACGAAATTGGAATTCGAATTTAAAACACACACTTGTTTATTCACACGACAGTCCAGTTTTGCGTAATCCAGGGAAAGGGTCATAAAGACTGCTCAGGAATTTATCGAATAAATTCAGTCTCATTGTCAGTTGTGTACTATATGCCCAAATAATACAACAAATGAGACGTTTTTAATCAAGATGCGAAGGGATTATTAATCTTTAGACATTTCATAATTTAAAACTTCTATCACAGGGAAAAGGCCTCCGGCTTCGAAGAGTCGATGAAGTACAAAAAGCTCACAAACGCTCAGCGATCCGGTTTGAACCAGATCCCGAACCGTCGGTTCACGCTGTGGTGGTCACCCACCATCAACCGTGCCAATGTGTACGTCGGTTTCCAGGTAAGTTCTTGTGTGTAAAGCCAGGTCACCGAGCACGTAGAATTTTGTCCAATGACCCCAAGCTACCCATCCTTATCGCTAGCGCGTAATTATGTTGCTGTCGCAACTGAGCGACGGGCGCCCGCAGTGAGTGTGCGAGCGATAAGGCGCCCGCAGTGAGTGTGCGAGCGCGACAGCAACATAATTACGCGCGAGCGGTAAGGATGGGTAGCTTGGGGTCATTGGACAAAATTCTACGTGCTCGGCGACCAGACTAGAATTTAAAATGTTTTTTATTATGCTGTTGTTGTTTTTATTTAGTATACACACTGATCGTAAATTAACATCAGGTGCAATGGTGCGATTGCAGTCAAATACCTGCCTTGTTCTGCATAAAAATCGAATATGACGTAATTTAGTGGTGGATATACTTTACAATAATTTTACTGTATAGTTTCCAATCGTAACTATTCGAAAATAGAAGTGATGAACCGCGTAGGGGTCCTGAAACCAGAGAGCCCCTGTGCTCTGGGGGCGGGCGGCGGCTGCGCGCGCGCTGATCGTGACGTCACGCGGCGCCGTCCGTCTGAGACTACGCTATCTGATCTATAACTTACGCCTCAAAAGTAATTCTTCAATACTTTTGTGTCTTAGTTTTAATATACTATTAGATTGAAGGTATCATTTGTCTACAAATAACGGCTCATCATGCTAAATATGGGCATTTTTAAATCATCATCATGATGCAAAATAGCATCATTCTATTACAGCTGATATTCTGTAACGTAACGTTCTTGTCCACAGGTGCAACTGGACTTGACAGGAATCTTCATGCACGGCAAGATCCCCACGCTAAAGATCTCGCTGATCCAGATATTCAGAGCCCACTTGTGGCAGAAGGTGCACGAGTCTATTGTCATGGACTTGTGTCAGGTAAGATTATTATGTTTTTATAGGAAGTTCACTATAAATGATTTTACTGATAGCATTGAGCCAAAAAGAAAAAAAAAACTACCACAACCCGGTCGAGCTAGCTACGCATCTCACTGGAATGCGACTTTCCCAGAGCGTCGATGTGACGTCACGGCTGCCAGGTGCGCAGTTAACTCACCGGGTCAATATTCCAACTTGCTTGGGTTATTTTTTATTTGCACTTTTCTGCTTTATTCTGCCGAATTTAAATTTATAGAGACTAAGGCTTGATTTTTCAATCGTCAGATACCTTTTAAATGAAGAATAACATTGTCATTTCGACATATTTCCATATTTCCCATACTAAAACTGTCAATGTGCCCTACTTATTCTTTAGTTAAAAGTTATCCGACGATTGAATAATCAGCCCTTAGAAATCTAGTAAATAAAATGTCATGAAATAAACATAAACTTTGCCTTCTGATCTTATTATAAGTCCTTGAATAAACACGTTTCCTAATATCCTCTATTTCCCACGCTAGGTGTTCGATCAAGAGCTCGACGCCTTAGAAATCGAGACAGTGCAAAAAGAAACCATTCACCCCAGGAAGTCGTACAAGATGAACTCGTCGTGCGCCGACATACTGCTGTTCTCTGCATACAAGTGGAACGTGTCCAGGCCATCGCTGCTCGCTGACACCAAGTAAGTCTTGGAGATGATGAAAATGCTTGTTGTTAAACGTCGTAACTCCAGGTTAAAATCGCATAATGTATGTAGAAGATATAAATTAGTGATTTTTATGTAGTTTGATTCTTACCTGTTCATTACATGTTTTAGAAAATAAATAGTTCTATTCTATTTGATGCTTCAAGGCAAGGCTTTTAGGTTTCTTTTTCTCTCTTATCGAGCTATATGACAGGTATCCTAAGACCATATTAGATCATTTAGGGCTGATTTTTAATTCGTCGTATAAGTTTTAACTGAAGAAAAAGTTTGGCACAAGTGATGTGGATGGAACCTACTGAAATCCATTATTAAATAGCTTAAAATTTAAAAATCAAAGCAGGCCAAAATTGGGCAATATTTCACCTGAACATGTTGGCAAATTTTGCGAGCATGACGTCATTCCTTTTTTAAACCTATTTTATTAACAAGCCGTTGAAATCATGATCTAATTTACACGCTCCATTTCCAGAGACACGATGGACAACACAACGACCCAGAAGTACTGGCTCGACATCCAACTGCGTTGGGGCGACTACGACTCCCATGATGTGGAGAGATACGCGCGAGCCAAGTTTCTGGATTACACCACAGATAACATGTCCATATACCCGTCGCCCACGGGACTGCTCATTGCCATCGACTTGGCCTACAATTTGCACAGGTACGTGTGAAAATAGACGACTCATGGTCGTTACATATTATTATATTGACATTATACAGGGTGTCCTTTCTAGTATGGATCAAAAAAGATTGATTCTACTGCTCAAATGCAACAACTTTCCTACAGAAACATACTTGATTTGTTTACGCTCAAGCTCAGTATCAGATAAAATAAGATGTTAATTAATGTTCCAGACTACATTTTCAACTCTAGCAATGATCTGAATATTTAAATGTGATATAGTTGAGTGTCAGATTCTCCATTGCTGAACGTAGATGTCTAATGGCACCCTTTATAATGGCGTTAGATACACTGGCTTCCAATGGTTCCATCTAATAAGCTAATCTCCTTATCATTAAACCTATGTACAGTAGTGTACTATAACCCTTTCACCGTTCTTTTTCTTGTCGTGTCGACAACAAACCTACATAGCGTTGTCAGTATAGCCTTCATTAAATCTTCCTGCGTGCAGTAGTTTGGGCACGCAGGGCACATACCTTTAAAACTAACATACTTCTGTCCACAGCGCATACGGCAACTGGTTCCCCGGTTGCAAGCCTTTGATCCAGCAGGCAATGGCCAAGATCATGAAGGCCAACCCTGCGTTATACGTGCTTCGAGAGAGAATCCGCAAGGCGCTGCAGCTGTACTCGTCGGAACCCACGGAGCCTTATCTCTCCAGCCAGAACTATGGGGAGCTATTCTCCAACCAGATCATCTGGTGAGTGTCAAGTCTGTTTTGATTTTTTATACCCATAATTAGGAAGCTCTTGGCTTGCATCTCACCTGATGCAAAGGGACAATCAGGCCGAAGTTGGAAGTGAGTTTCACCTGGAATCTTCAACTACAGAGGAACTGGCTATCTAACCTCTTAACTGCCGGAACGTAACAATTGTTATGGTGACGGAATTAAGTAAGATGGTGATAGCTAGCCAGGTGGACTTCAAGCCCTACCACCAATCAAACTGAACAGAAAAATGTGCCCCCAATGGGAATCAAAACCGGGACCTCTGGGTTTGAAGCAGGTGGCCTTACCATTAGACCACAGAGGGGATTAGGGGAATAGACACATTCACAGTTCGGCTATTGTAATTTAATCGAACTACCTACCTACTTGAAAAGAGCCGGCTCGGTTTTCTATAACGCTGGAGAATCTCCAACATTTTAAAATCATTTTGTTTTAATTGTGAAATAAAAAATGACAACGTTCCTGCGTTTACTATGCATACTATCAAATACACAACTCTCAAACAACATTATTCTTCCCCAAAGGTTCGTCGACGACACAAACGTGTACCGCGTGACAATCCACAAGACGTTCGAAGGCAATCTCACAACCAAGCCTATCAACGGCGCTATCTTCATCTTCAACCCGCGCACCGGACAGCTGTTCCTCAAGATCATCCACACCAGCGTCTGGGCCGGACAGAAGCGTCTCGGACAGGTAAAACATTCACTAAAATATTTGAGACGTGTCAGATGCCTATGGCAGTTCACTGCTATAGTCAAACCATTCTGAAACGTCCAAGTGGCAAAAAAGTGGTGTCAAGTGAATATTTAATCAGATTTTATTTTGTCAATTTCATTCAATTGATTGGTTATTCAAAACATGTCTCCGCTCCGCTCCGTCTTGGTGGAAAACGGGTCTTAGAAATAGCTCTAAAAACAACGTGTTCTTTGACACTGATGTCCAGCTGTGAACGCTAAGATTGATTGACTGGGTCTGCGGGTGTCTATGGGCGACGGTAATCACTTACCATCAGGTGATCCGTCTGCTCGTTTGCCTCCTATCACATAAAAAAAAAAATATATGAATTCCAAAAATACGTCAGAAAATTCCTTAATTACTGAAGAAAAAATGTAACTAATGCTTTTAGACTAAAACATTTCTCATTTGGTAACAGCTCGCCAAATGGAAGACGGCTGAAGAAGTGGCCGCGCTGATTCGTTCACTGCCCGTAGAAGAGCAGCCTAAGCAGATCATTGTCACCAGGAAGGGAATGTTGGACCCGCTTGAGGTATGTGCTGTTTTTAATTATGATAAAATCAAATTACCACTTACTTCAAACATGTGCAGAATTTTAACAATTATGATCTAACTTCTGACATCAAGGACCACTTGCGCGCGTATTATGTTTGTGCATTTTTATGGTTGTCCAAGTGTCACAGTAATTTACTCAAAAGATTCTTGACGTCCCGTCCCGATAGACTTTATTTCTGGGACACATATTTGGAGAAAATGTTGTCCAGAGCAAAATAGTTAAGGCATTTGGTAACTATGGTAACATAACTAAAAAATAGCCTTTATTTATTTTTATTCATAGAAAGTTCTTTGCCACGTTCCAGACCCAGGTCATATTGCTTCAGGAAAATATTAGAAGGCAGCGAGTTCAGTCTTAGCTTATCTCTATTATAATAAATATAAACCGAACAATTACCTACTAGCTGATCACTTCAATTTATTTATAACTATTACCCTCAGGTCCACTTGCTCGACTTCCCGAACATCGTGATCAAGGGTTCGGAGCTACAGCTGCCGTTCCAGGCCTGCCTGAAGGTGGAGAAGTTCGGCGACCTCATCCTCAAGGCGACCGAGCCTCAGATGGTGCTGTTCAACCTCTACGACGACTGGCTGAAGACCATCTCTTCGTATACGGTTAGTACACGTTGCACTTGAGAGAAGTCCTAGAATTTGTCCAAGATAAGACCTTTTGTTTATTTATTGTATAACTAGCTGTGCCCGCGACTTCGTACGCGTGAAAACCCGTTTTCGCAACATTTTTCATTTTTGCTCTGCTCCTATTACTCGTAGCGTGATGGTTTATAGCCTTCCTCAATATATGGCTATCTAACACTGAATGATTTTCTCAAATCGGACCGGTAGTTCCTGAGATTAGCGCGTTCAAGTAAACAAACAAACTCTTCAGTTTTATAATATTAGTATAGATATATAGGCCACTGATCTGTATTATTACACACTGGACAGGCTGTCTCCATACAAATGACAGCTAATTTTATGTGCCAATTTGAAGCGCCACTACGAACTAATTTTGACGTACATTATATGGAGTAACCGAGAAAGAACATCACTAATTTTAGTTCCATGGACAATCGTATTTGCCTACAGTATGGCCTACAGCGCCAAAATGGCGAAACTCATTTGAGGCACAAAAATATGACAGCAGCCAGTCCAGTGTGTTATAATACAGGTCAGTGGAAATGGCTCATTGAGCAAAAAAAAAACATGTTTCAAAACGCGTTGTGGTCATTGTAGAAAGTAGACATAGTGCAAATGCGTGTTATTGTACTTTTGAAAATGCTCCTGGCGCAATGCAGCAACGAAGAAAAGCCATGACGCGTTTTGAGCACTAAATGGTATAATCATATCACGACAGACATAACTTGTCGATAACGAAAGGGAAGGTTTTCCGTCCCTTTTAATAATTCTATAACATCCTCTAATATCGCATGGTTTTCATGACTAAAACGTATAACATTATTTAGTGATATTATCATGAAGTGATGAACCGCGTAGGGGTCCTGAAACCAGAGAGCCCCTGTGCTCTGGGGGCGGGCGGCGGCTGCGCGCGCGCTGATCGTGACGTCACGCGGCGCCGCCCGTCTGAGACTACGCTATCTGATCTGACAATATCACAAATGTATCACTAATCAAGTAGGCTTACGGTGATTATTTAAAATACTAGATATAATTGTCTCAATTACAAGTTTTTCAAGACCGTAAATAGACATTTTAAATCAGTTACCTAAGTTCTTAGAACCAAACGATCTTTACTAGGTAGTCCTAATTGATTCGGATTATCACAATCGTTGTATGTCCATTTGACAACTCCATATGTTGTCCCGAAGTGGTGGTAGGGGGGCAAGCTATGTATATTTGGGACGTGTATAACTGCCCTGAAAAGGGCCTATGTACTGAATAAAATATTTGAATTTGAATTAAATCGACAAGCAAAAAAGTAAGGCTGAGTTGCACCAACCTCCTATAACCGTAACTATAACAATAACCGGTGTTTTCGGTATGGTGTTCGACATAATATTTTTGACATTTGTTAAAGTTAAAATAATATGGCAACTCAGCCTAAGACCACACCACAAACAGGTTCCTTTTTAATTTTCGAGTTCTTATAATTTGATTCTCCCTTTTGCTTCTGAAATAAAGGGCCGTTCTTCTGCAGTTGAGGTTAAATGACATGATGATAATAAAATAATCTGTTCAACAGGCCTTCAGTCGTCTGATTCTCATCCTTCGCGCTCTGCACGTGAACACGGAACGCACCAAGGTTCTGCTGAAGCCGGACAAAACGACTCTGACGGAGCCGCACCACATCTGGCCCACTCTGTCCGACGACGATTGGATCAAGGTTGAGGTCCAGCTCAAGGACTTGATATTGGCTGATTATGGCAAGAAGAACAAGTAAGTTTTTGTACCTATATCATTATTATAGGTCTAGCTTGGAGATACTGTAGCACTGTTTGAACCGGAAGACGTGGAATGGGCATGCGTCCCACTAGGTGGACCGACGATCTGGTGAAGGTCGCGGGAGGTGCCTGGATGCGAGCCGCGCAGGACCGGTGTTTGTGGAAATCCTTGGGGGAGGCTTTTGTCCAGCAGTGGACGTCTTTCGGCTGAAACGAACGAACGAGGTCTAGCTTAACCGAATCCCGATATATGAGGGCGGCACTGGAGCGAATTTTTGAGACGTCAAACGTTAGCGACACGTCTTCAGATAAAATGCTTCAAATTTCTATGCTCTGTCACATTATAGTATGTCAATGTTACCCCTCCCGTGCCGTTCCCATACCTCAGGCACTAATTCAGATGCGATAGACCTAATTTAAGCTTGTTGCCTGTCAATCTGTAGATGGACAACACTTAAGCAATGATAAGAATTGTCTGGTTAAAATGATTGTTGAAAGAAAAGCACGAAAAAATCTCGACATCAAATCGTATTTGAAACCACAGCTTTCATCTCATTAAGATTGATGTTCTCAGCGTTTGTTTTTACGCCCTGCTATTAACGGTGAAGCTCCACATTTGAAACCTACCCAAAACCATGACTAAACTACAAATCCATTCCACAGCGTCAACGTGGCCTCGCTCACCCAATCCGAGATCCGCGACATCATCCTGGGAATGGAGATCTCCGCGCCTTCAGCTCAACGGCAGCAGATCGCCGAGATTGAGAAGCAGAGCAAGGAACAGAGTCAGCTAACGGCCACCACCACGCGCACGGTCAACAAGCACGGCGACGAGATCATCACGTCCACCACCAGCAACTACGAGTCGCAGACCTTCAGGTGAGATGCACTCAGCGGCAGCAGGTCGCCGAGATTGAGAAGCAGAGCAAGGAACAGAGCCAGCTAACGGCCACCACCACGCGCACGGTCAACAAGCACGGCGACGAGATCATCACGTCCACCACCAGCAACTACGAGTCGCAGACCTTCAGGTGAGTGAGATGATGATTAACCTTTGGCGTGCTATTGAGCCGCGCAAAACTGCACCCCCAACTGCTACGGTTTTCAAATGATGTTTCAAAATGACCAAAGCAGTCTTGTCTTAGATCTGAGAGGTTAAGCCTAGACCACCGACTTTTAGGCCCAGAACACACGGTGAAACGCAACTGCAACGAACTGAAACCTATTTGAACTGGTCAAACTGGTCGCGTCATGTGTGGTCTCTCAACGGACGTTATGGCAGAAACTTAGATGCAACTCAAAAGTAACTAGAAGTTGCAGTTGCATTTCAACGTGTCTTCTGGGCCTTAGTTGGCCAATACTTGGGGTGCTGATCGCACAATACATCGATTTGGTATTGGCCGATTTTTCATACAAATTGGAAATCGATCCAACTATCGGCAGTCGGCGGGGTATCTTAGAAGCACTGGCAGTATAGTTGCAAAAGTCCTAACGTTTCTGGACCCTATTTGTTATTGTGTTGAGTGGCTGTTCTGTTTCAAAGGGGTATAAGCTGCGTGTTACTTTTGGTATGTTACACATTCCTTCATTTGAAAAGATTACCATCTCAGGGGGAATCGCGTTTTGATAGCTCGTAAAAAGTATCTCAATTCGCAGCGTTTTGTTTCGTAATTTTGTAATATAATTTCTGTCGACAGTTCGAAGACGGAATGGCGCGTGCGTGCGATTTCGGCGACTAACCTGCATCTGCGCACCAACCACATCTACGTGAGCTCGGACGACATCAAGGAGAGCGGCTACACGTACATCCTGCCCAAGAACCTGCTCAAGAAGTTCGTCACCATCTCTGACTTGAGAGCGCAGGTAATATAATTTATTAGTTTTTTTTTTTCGTTTCTTTTTAGTTCATGTCGGACATTGGTGTTTTCTGATTCTTTCATTTTGTTTTTAATTATTGGACTCTTAGGTCATCTTATCTGTGGGTGATCAAAGAACACCAAATCGTCGCTTGGATCAAAGTGGAATAGACCAAATTACTATCTAATTAACTAAGAACTGATTTAAACACTAGGGGGCGTAGTGTGAGTTTACGTCAAAAGCATTCGATGTCGAGTGTGTTAAAAAAATGTATTAAGATTTTAGTTCTTGTAAGTTTCCGCTAGGGGCGCTGTACAATCCGTCATACATTTAATGTCACTTTTTTACGCAGTCGATATCGAATGCGTTTGAAGTAAACTCACATTACGCCTAGCTTCTGATCACCACCACCCATGGTTCTTTCTGTCTCACGGCGTACGAACCGAATCTCGGGAGAGCGCGCGGGTACTTGCTCTGGGCTCCCCGGGCGCTTTGCTTGACTCCCTACTTTCTCTGATCCATGTCTCTTCTCATAGTCAATTCTCCCCCTTCTGGGGCTTGACACCACAAATACGGTACTTCGCGTCAGGCTGCTATCGTTGATAAATGTCATAACTTCCTATCAAAACTTCGCCTGATTGTGTGCCAGGAGTGCTCCCTCCTGATCAGTTTTCTAATCGCCAGAGCTACTATTTGTTCGCTTCTAATCATGTATTGTACTTCCCAGATCGCGTGCTACCTCTACGGCACGTCGCCAGCCGACAACCCTATGGTGCGCGAGGTGCACTGCGCCGTGGTCCCGCCGCAGTGGGGCACGCACCAGCAGGTGCACCTGCCGCGCCAGCCGCCGCGACACCCGGCGCTTGGGCAGCTGCAACCGTTAGGATGGATGCACACGCAGCCTAATGAGCTGCCGCAGCTGTCTCCACAGGTGAGGCTGTGAGGCTTATGCGCTTGTTATAGGAGTCATTTCGTAACGCAACTGTAGTCAGCCGCCGCGGCACCCGGCGCTTGGGCAGCTGCAACCGCTGGGGTGGATGCACACGCAGCCCAACGAGCTGCCGCAGCTGTCTCCGCAGGTGAGGCTGTGAGGCTTATGCGCTTGTTATAGGAGTAATTTCGTAACGCAACTGTAGTCAGCCGCCGCGGCACCCGGCGCTTGGGCAGCTGCAGCCGTTAGGATGGATGCACACGCAGCCCAACGAGCTGCCGCAGCTGTCTCCACAGGTGAGGCTTGTGTGCTTGTTTAGAAGTCGTTTTGCAACACAACTGTAGCCAGCCGCCGCGGCATCCGGCGCTTGGGCAGCTGCAGCCGCTGGGATGGATGCACACGCAGCCCAACGAACTACCGCAGCTGTCGCCACAGGTGAGGATTATGTAGCTGGGATAAGTGTCATTTTGCCACAACTGTAGCCAGCCGCCGCGGCACCCGGCGCTTGGGCAGCTGCAGCCGCTGGGCTGGATGCACACGCAGCCTAATGAGCTGCCGCAGCTGTCGCCGCAGGTGAGGCTTATGTGCTTGATATAGGAGTAGCCAGCCGCCGCGACACCCGGCGCTTGGGCAGCTGCAGCCGTTAGGATGGATGCACACGCAGCCTAATGAGCTGCCGCAGCTGTCTCCGCAGGTGAGGCTTATGTGCTTGATATAGGAGTAGCCAGCCGCCGCGACACCCGGCGCTTGGGCAGCTGCAGCCGTTAGGATGGATGCACACGCAGCCTAATGAGCTGCCGCAGCTGTCTCCGCAGGTGAGGTTTATAGGCTTGTTATAGGAGTCATTTTGCAACAAACGGGCTGCAACGCAGCTGTAGTCAGCCGCCGCGGCACCCGGCGCTTGGGCAGCTGCAGCCGTTAGGATGGATGCACACGCAGCCTAATGAGCTGCCGCAGCTGTCTCCGCAGGTGAGGTTTATAGGCTTGTTATAGGAGTCATTTTGCAACAAACGGGCTGCAACGCAGCTGTAGTCAGCCGCCGCGGCACCCGGCGCTTGGGCAGCTGCAGCCGTTAGGATGGATGCACACGCAGCCCAACGAGCTGCCGCAGCTATCGCCACAGGTGAGGCTTATGTGCTTGTATAGAAGTCATTTTGAAACGCAACTCTAGCCAGCCGCCGCGGCACCCGGCAATTAGCTGCCCCAGTTGTCTCCACAAGTAAGGCTTGCTTAGCTGTCGTCATCATCATCAGGTGGCGAATTACCTCTAATTCACTAGAGGCAAACGGAGGATTACTCTCCATACTGACCAGAGGGGAGGCCTTTGTCCCTTAGTCAGCAATTTATTTTCCAAAAATGTAATCTCAATATTTCACCCACGTTTATTATGCAGAATCAAAATAGCATACCACCAATCTTATTCTCTTATTTTTCTTCAGGACATAACAACGCACGCGAAAATAATGGCTGAAAACCCATCCTGGGACGGCGAGAAGACGATCATCATAACGTGCTCGTTCACACCAGGGTCGTGTTCGCTCACCGCCTACAAGCTCACCCCTAGCGGGTACGAGTGGGGCGCAAGGAACACCGACCGAGGGAACAACCCTAAGGGATACCTCCCGAGCCATTATGAAAGAGTGCAGATGTTGCTGTCTGATCGCTTCTTGGGATACTTCATGGTGCCTTCGCAGGGAAGCTGGAATTACAACTTTATGGGTATGTTGATAACTTCATTATGTTGAGTAAGAAGGACTTATCTAAAATAACTTATCAGTTCTGAAACCCCACGTTAGATTTCATTGTTTACAGCGTGCTATCGCAAATAAAAAATGCTATCCTAAAAATAGTCCTGAAAGCATCATGTTCCAAAAGTTAAACTTATTTAGTAATTAACATGGCTGGCAGTAGTTGAATGAAAAAAAACGGGAGAACAAGTGAAAATAGAGGATCATGTTTTGTGGCACTCCTAGGAGGAGGCTTATGTTGAGCAGTGAAATTTCATAGCCAGGAATTATTATTCTCTTAGTCGGGAACTCTTGTAAGAGTGGTCATGGTTGCGCTGACGAGGTACACGGTGGGTTGTTCGATGTCATCTCCGAGGGTAGATCTCCTGGCGATGTGTTTCCATTTCTGAAGGTTAGAGGCGTCGCGAGTACACTGGACCATGGTGGACTCAGTGGCCTTTGTGATAGCGTCTATCTAGCGGGTTGGCGATCGACCGCGTGCTCTCCTTTCCACCTGGCCCTGAACTACCAGTCTCTCCATCGAGTTCGTATTATTATAATGACATACATTTTGTTAACAGGCGTCCGGCACGACCCGAACATGAAATACGGCGTTCAACTCGGCAACCCTCGGGAGTTCTACCACGAGGTGCACCGGCCGGCTCACTTCATGAACTTCGCGGCGATGGAAGACGCCGCCGCGCCAACCCTCGCGGCAGACAGAGAAGACCTGTTCGCGTAGATTAAGCTTTTGTAGGGATCAATGTCGATCGCCTGTAAATAGCGTTAAGAGAAATACATTTTAATAAATTTGAAATTGACTTTTATTTCACGTGAAAGTATGGCTTTGTGCGATTAGGTTTAGCCAGTGTCAAGTAAAAAGATATGTTTTTCAAGAACACAATTAGAGCTAATCTAATTGTTCTTCCTTGCTGCCTAGTGCACCAACAGGAGACCTTGAAAGAACATTCAATTATTTGATGAATGAAAGTATGGAACCTTTATTTTACTATGGCTTCGTGCGGTTTGCACGATTAGGTTTAGCCAGTTTCAAGTAAAAAGATATGTTTTTCAAGAACACAATTAGAGCCAATCTATCAATTATTCTTGCTTGGCTGCCTAGTGAACCAGGAGACCTTGAAAGAACATTCAATTATTTAATGAATGATAGATAAAATTTATGATTATTGAAGCACAGAATGTCCAATTCCCAAGACTAGCAAATTATATTACCCAAGTTTGGAATAGGAGAAACCCAAAGTTCAAAAAGAGCTACCTAGCTCAAACCTATTCTCTGTTCCTAAGTTTTAGTAGAATAATTGTTATGAGGAACAAGGGAACAATATTATGTTTTAAATGCTTTATCTTTATAATTTTCAAAATAAAACTAATGTATTAAAATAATTCTTATTTAATTCTTTACTAATACTTCAGCAGTCACTATGTAGTAATGTCAATGTGGAACTTTCATTCAGTATCAAAAAATTTGGTGGCCTCTCAAAATTTCATTGGTCCTGCATTTTACTGAAACGTGATCTTTTCAAGATTTTTTTTTCTACTTCTTTGCTGTATATCCTTGATTATTTTAGTCAAGAGCGCAATCTTCTTGTCTCGTCTCCGTACCCTTTCTTGCAAAATTTTTACCCGCTTTTTCAGGAAATTACACCTTTTGTGATATTTTATTTCTTTATTTTCTAGTTGAATCTGGAAAAGTAACAAAACAGTTTTTAAACTGTTGGAAATAAAAAAATATTAGTTATCATTGAAAGATCTAGCTAGAGAAAGGATAATAAACATTGACATTTTAAAATTCTATGCAAAATAAAAGACCTCACCTTTTCTGCAGATGTAGGATTTTCTTGGGAGCATGGAGTTGCTGGTGTGTTGCTTTCCTCTTTGATTATCAATATTTTAGTAATCTAAAAATGTTTATCCATTTTAATAAATACTTTCATCACAACAACGTGGATAATCTTAATGGATACATTCTTAGTTAATAACAAGGTTTATGGCGCCTTTAAATTTGCACTGCGCGGCAGTTGCGCTGCTGCTGCGGGTTATTATTTATATCTGTCAACATGAACTTCAGTTTATAAAGCACTATTGTAAAATTATAAACTAACAGTGAATTGGGTTAGATTGTAATCCAACTACGATATATCGATAAACAAAGTAGCACAACTACTGCGCTGCCATCTCTCATCTCTTTACAGCTAATCTGAAGACTGTATGATTACATAAAGTTTGCTAAAAATATATATTTTTTTTTTTTTTTTTTCCCTTTTTATATCTGCAATCGACTTAGGTCATAATCAGATGTTTTGTCTTGCTTTTTTGTTTGTGTTCATGAGGAGGGGTATTCCAGTAAATTCTCTCCCTCGGTTTTTACTAATTCACGTAGCAATCTAGTCCAGCCTTCCAATATTCAGTCCAAGCCACTAGCATCTTTGGTCCAACTGTAATATTTGCCATCTTTTCAGTCTTGTGGTGGTCTTGTGGGTTTGTTCCACAATTTCTCTAGCAAGTTGGTTTGTGTGATGTTTTAGCCTTTCTAAAAATATATGAAAAAAAAAGGTTCCTCACCTCAGAAGATGTCAATGGATCAACATGTTGTCCAATGTAGTTTGCTATTAATTGATTTGGAGTTTGTTGTGTTTTTAAATTGGTTTGATTAGGCTGAAAATGAAATATAATAATGCAATTAACACTGCCAGTCCAAAATCTGTCATACATACATAAAACCTATTAAACCTACTATTTGTATATTACGTAATTTTCTATCACACTTGGTGTGTTGTGCGATAAATATTATTTTTAGTTTCAATACAACTCTAGAATATAGCTAGGTATTGAATATTTTGCAAAAACAAGAGCACAATTGATTTATATCAGAAAAAAATGCTTACCAGAAGTGAAGAAGATGGCAATGCGTCATCATGTAATCTTGTTACATCAAGAGTTCTGTTGATGCATGATTCCTGGAAATGCATCGAACAAACTGCTGGTTTTCTATGCTTTGGGTTTATATTATTCGGACCAATAATCTCTAGCCATTTCTTTTTCATTACTTCATTATTAGGAAATCTGTTGATTTAAGATATTTATTAGAGTACACAACACAATATACTGCATAACAAACGTCTTCTCATTATTACTAAATAATAACCTTTGTCCAGCAGTGGACGTCATTTGGCTGAAACGAACGAACGAACGAATAACCTTTTTCAAAAACCTATGGAGAGTTTAAGCAGGAAGGTTGATAATTTATTTCTTGCACCACACTGACTCACACATCAAGAGGGCATAATTCTGTACTCTTGCACACCATCTATTCCAGGAAAACCTGGAGCGCAAAATAATAATAATAATAATGTTCCCATGACGTGTAGTTTTATTTAACACTAGCTTTCCGCCCGCGGCTTCGCGCGCGTGGACTACATTATCTACATATTTTACGGAACCCTATTGTTCTTTTCCAAAATAAAATTTTGCCTATTTTTACTCGTGGATAATGTAGCTTTCGAATGGTGAAAGAATTTTTAAAAACGGTCCAGTAGTTTTTAAGCCTATTCATTACAACCAAACAAACAAACAAAGAGTGTAGAAAACCCTAGCCTCTAACCAAACGGTGCACATTATTAATGTGTAAAAACAAATCAAATCATTTCCATAGATTTCTTTTAGAGGTCTGGAGCTCTAATAACTGAAACTTAGGGTTAAACTTATGGCATAATTATAATTGTATTGTTTGTTTGGTGGTGTTTCAGCAGAATAATAGTACGTACCGATGTAATGAAATACGGTTTTCACTTTTAATGCCGCAACCTAACACACTGCAATTAGGCATATTTTTTGATGCTCTGTGAAAGATCACACAGACAGATTTATTTATTACAATTTACAAGAAATCATTGAAGAAATCTCGAAAAATCAAACACATCAAACAAGATCGCGCGTTGACACTTGACATTTCATTTGACAAGTTTGACAACTCTCTAATCTATGGTATGAAATGAAAAAATGACACTGGCATATGGCACAAGTACACTATGTGAAAAATTGTCCAAGTCGTTAGCCCGCACACCGAACTATTGGGCGAAACTAATGGCGCATTTTCATTAGTCGATTACTCGTTCAGTATACAGTGTGCGGGGACTCCCCACCCATGAAGCTACAGATAAAAATGGAGGCCACACTCCGAATACCTACTTGAAGCACAAACTAAGTATCACTATCTCGCTCTCTGTGGGCAGACTCGCTCTTTCTAAATAAACAAAAAATATTAAATTGCTCAAATTCAATGAAACCAATGTAAAATCTTTATTTCTTGACATAGGTATCATTAAAAATGATAAGTGTAATTACTGGTAAAACGTTTTAGGAAGAAATTACTGTAAAAAATGTGAAAAATGTTTACAATGATCCAATGTCGGAAATCACGAAATAAACACTTACGCGTGGAATCTTATGTCACTTCCAGGACACCACGTACTACCGCAACCACGCACTACAAAATTTTGCACCAATTCTTGTGATAAAACAATGATTATTTCCTGTAAACAATCCCAAACGAAATTAACTGATTAATAAACAAAATAGTAAACAACCGCCATGATGGGCCGGATTGGGCCGATGTTGCCACATGGTACCGATTACCCAGGAATTGGGATTGTAATTCCCTGATTCGCCAACACATTAAGCCTAAATGGCCGACAATTTTGTGATTTTTTATTTAACTAGGAAATCTTAGTTTCGAATATTAATTATTTATTTACAATACCGAATAAATTTTATAATATTACATTAACTTAAAATGACTAAAAACTAAAATTTAAAAATTACTAATGATAAAAACTATTTACAAAATAAAAAATACTTCACCCCCAGCGCCGCAGTCAGGAATCGTGCCCAAAAGGCTGGCAGCATTGCCACGTTGAATGGCCAGGCTAATTCTCTGACCAAAATAGCTGCCAGCCTTTTGATCACCGGTCACCTCGGTGAGCCTCTTTGCCAGTTCCTTATAAAAGGAACGAGCGCTTGGACCCCATGGTCCCATAGTCTCAACCCCAAACGGCACAAATATATAACTCTCATTGAGAGCTGCATATTTGCGCCGCTTGGAGCACTCAGCCGAAGCCGCCGCCGCGCCTGCGGCAAGGGAGGTACCTCCTGTATGAGACGGAGCAAGCGTATCCGCGCATGTTGCGTCCCACACAAGAGGACGTCCCTGCTTCCAGGGAATGAGCGTCATGCCGTCAGGTCTCTTGCCGTCGTCACGGAGTATGCCGTTAGGCTCTAAAACTGCTGGCACATTGACGGCGACAAGAGCTCTGCGGATGACGTCATTGATGCAGGCGTGTCGGGAGACTCGACCAGCGCTCATTTGGCATGAGAGGCCATGGTGTCCTAACTCACCGACGCGAGTACCGCAACGACAGCGATGGGGATGGTTTGTCTTGACGCCAAGTCTAACTTTTGATTTGGTTAGTAAATTGGCTATTTCGAAGAATTTACAAGGAGATTTAAATCAGAAGATAGCAATACTACAGTTCACACTAAAAAGAGAGGTAGGGCCGCAGAGAGCGAGATAGATATAAGTAGGTATTTGACTCAAGTTTTTGTTCCAACTCTGCCCTCCATTTTTATCTTTAGCTTCATGTCCCCACCGAACTCGCACTCGTACCGAAACGAGTTATCGACTAATAAAAATGCGCCATAATAATATGCGATAATGCGACACACGGATTATGTGATGGGAGGAGAAAGTAACCGAGATGGTGTTCACACTATTACCACAAATTACGTCTGTCCCGCTCCCGCAATAGTGTACTTGTGCCATCCATAGACTAGAGAGTAAAGTCAAAATCAAAATTCAAATTGTCAGAAAAAAAAATTGTCAAACTGTGTGTCACCAGTGGGTCTAGACAAAGTGCAAATTATAATCGCAAACCAGTCGAAAAGTGGTCGAAAAGCCCCTTTTTTGTATGGAGTTTTGACGGATTCGATTTTCGATTCGATCAAAAAGTGCGTTTTGTCTAGGGGGGCAGAAACAAATCGTCGTTTTGCGATTGTTTGTGAATTTCAAAAATTTATTTTATCGAATAAATAATGGCAGATAACGATGTGTTTGAAGATAATCAATATCCTGACAACGACGAGTTCGTACCATACGTAACAGCTGGTAATCTCGCACAGAAGAATGGCGCGAAAGTAACGCTTTGGGGCAAAGTAACCAAAGTTTCGGCGAGCGAAGGGTTCTACGTAAAGACTGTAGATGACCAAGAAGTTTTAATAAGGTTAAAAAAGCCTTTAAGTGAGCCGCTTGAAGGGTGGTATGAAATCCATGGAGTTTCCCAGGGGAAGAGCGTACTTTGCGATGAATATGTGCCATTTCCTGAAGCAATTTGCAAGAACATTGATACCGAAGGACACAAGGGATTAGCAAGACTGCTGGTAGCTCTCGACGACCCCTGGAACCTCGGCGACGACGGATCAAATGCCATGAATGGAATTACAGAAATGGAATAAATGTGATGCGTGGTTAGAGGTTAGGATAAGTTCGCATTTAGTGTAAACATTATTATTTTTAATACAAAATCCAAACATAACCATTTCTTTTAATCAATAAGCCATAGTAATTCATCAACAGGGAGAATTACAAACATAATAATGTTAGCTATCAAACCAACAAATCAAATATTAAAATTATTATTAAATACATTAAAATGCTTAGGTACTTACATAAAATGTATCTCATTCATACAAGTTGATAATATAGACTTAGGTTTAAGCATCTAGTGGCTCTGATCATTCATTATTTCTCTTTTATATCTCAAGAATTGCATAAATGTTTCTTTGTCATTCGCCAGATTTAATGAGCTGTTACATTAAATAAAATTCATATAATATAATATGACTTATTTCAATCTTAAATAAGACGTCACAACACTATTGGTTACCTTAGATTCACTTTAACACATTAAACTTACATTACTTGAAAAATAGATATGTATTAGTACCTAGCTAGAAAATTCATCGATTTTTGCAATCTCTAATAACTACATACATAAAATATCTGCTTGTTTTGTACAGAATATTTTGGTATTACAGGGTGTCCCACAAACAATGGATAACTTTGTAACTATCGATAAGGCTCACTATGATTTTGGATAAAAAAAAAACAATCTGCAATTGCGATGCCACACTATGAATTAAATTATCCTTTTCTTCTTTTTTCTTTTCTTAAATAATTTTTGAACTACTTTGTTGAACTTCATGAGAAAAACTAATCACACAGGTGGCAATTTTCAAAAAATTCAAAAATAAAACATCTTGAAAACTGTGATACATTTACTAAGGATAAAGAGAGATATTGATAGTTGCAGGGACCATTGTTTTTGGGACACCCAGTATTTATATTATGTATTTGGCATTTTGAAGGGTTTTATTAGCCTACAAATTTTGGTTTTATCTACATTGTAATAAAGGAGGAGGCCTTTGTCCAGCAGTGGACGTCATTTGGCTGAAACGAACGAACGAACTACATTGTAATACTATCTGAATAATGTAGTGTTTTTAGTAGGTAAATTACCTACCTACTAAAAACACAAAACCAACCGTTCCCGCCGCGTTTGCACGCCCTGAGTCGTTCCGTGCTCCCGCGCTAATTTTAGCGGAGGCCCAAATCCTCTAAGGCCCCGTTTTCCGCGGAGCGAAGCAGAGAAGTGTGTCGAATAACAAATCAAATTTCATTATTTCCACTTCTCGTCTCCGTCTCCGCACATCTCCGCTCCGCGCCGCTGTCTAATTCTATAGAAAAAATTGGCGCTCCGTTTTGGTGGAAACCGGGACCAAGGCTGTTTAGGTTTTAGGCCTTGCTAAAGCCGAAACAGTCGTCTTACATCCAGCACTGCACCCGTGGGTAAGCGCGTACGTCGCCTATATCTCTGTTGCGTTTCTCCAGGATCTTCATGCGTTTCTCGTGCTGCACTGCGTTTGACAGCGCTCCCTCGATGCAGGTCACTGGACGGTTTCTGGTGAAACAATGAAATATGGTAAGATACCCATGAAATCCTATTAAGGAGTACGTAGGTAGGTACTTATGTGAGGACGGATGGATGTTTGTTTCATGGTGCCTCACCACTACCACTAACTATAGTCCGATTTTTAATTCGACGGAATTCTGACAGCTGTCATTTTTTGACAATTCAGATGTAATAAGCCTTTTTTGCTTTGAATTATTAATAAATAATATGAAATGAAATTTCATCAACTACAACTTACAAGAATGAACTATTGTTTGTTTCGTGAATTCAATGTACACTAATTATTATGTACATTTTAGAGATTAAATAGAAAAAAACGTGTTTTTAACACAGTAAAACAACATATTAACATAAACGAAAATATGTATTGATCATCAATCATCATTATCGTCATCATAATCAACTTGGATTATAAAATTGGCATCTTGTTAAATTGATTATTTTATGAAGCTAAGATTTTATTAACAAAAGGATTTTCATAAAAAAGGTTTTTAACCCATGGATTATTGGCCAGGGAGTCCAGTAATAGAAAAATAATTTCCCAATTTTTTTTGTAACTTCTAAAATATGATAATAAAAATTCAAATAACCATTTTGAAATGATCAGTACATTTTTAAGCCTTAGTTTTTTAAGTGAAACCTTAAATTCAAGAAAGGATTATTTTTTAATTTGTGAAAATGCTCTCCATCCTTAGTGGGAATGTTTCAATGTTGGCAACACTTCTGAAATGTCAAATAAATAGGCTGAGATTTGGCCATTGCCACGCTCCCACTCACCTGAAGAGGCTTAACTTGATTCCGAGCGCTGAATGTACATATTGCAATGAAGAGCTTGCCGATATGGAACACATAATCCTGAAATGTAGAAGTTTTGGAATCCAGAGACTGGTCATGATCGATGACCTTCAATCTATTTGTGAACGTGTACCACAGTCGTTGGACGAACTCCTCAAGGATCCGAAACTTTTCAAACCCTTATATACTTTCGTGGTTTCAACTCTGGGAACTATTTGAGAAATTGAGAAGATTAAGAACTAAGAAAATATCAGTGAATCACAGTGAATCAGTGAAGTGTCAAACACAGTTGTCATGTGTCAAATTCAAACAAAAGTTCAACGGACTTCAAAGACTGGCTTAAAAGGGCATGCACCCAGAGCCGTGAAAAACTATATTAAAAAAAAAAAAAAAAAGTCAAAATTCCGTCGAATTAAAAATCAGAGTTTACGTACGTCATTGACTCATTGAGAGGAATTTTCAGATCTATTAAAGACTTATCAACGAAGATACACAATCAATCTAGTTAATTCATGCTTGTTATGTGGGTGGCATTTTAGGTGGATAGTAGTAGCAACAGGTGCGATTTTACAAAAATGTATTAGTCCAATGTGCTTTCGGCTACTTAAATAAGTCTGTGGCGACGCCACTACAAACTAGTGACCAACAGATGGCGCTGTCACTACTTCACTATGGCACACTCCGCCGCTCATACAAACCTGCATCGCGGTGACGGAGTTTTATATCCTGCCAAGTATATATAGGCAAACCAAGATGGTGTAAATTGGACCTTGGTCCCCGAGCATAACACCCGCTCGGAAGGAAGCACTAACATCTAGCTTCCTTATTGTGGTTGAGCATCATATCCCACAAGTCGACACTATATTGACACTTAGCAGTTGGGTGGGATCAAAGTAGGAGGCACTCACAGCATCTTCCCATTAGGTTCAGACTGCAACGCCGACTGTATCTTCACGCTGACCGGTCGGTCCTTGCCTCCCTTCAGGGCCAGGTCGGTCAGGTACCGCTTGATGTAAAGCTTGAGCTGCACGTTCTCCTTGCCCAGTTTAGCCTTTTCGGCTCGAAGGCACATGGTCTGAACCCTCACGCGGTTCAGCTTCAACATGAATTTGTCCATTTTGCTGTATTCTTTGCATTCATTCTGGAAAGATATTTCCGATATTTGTGGATTCATGACATTCAAGGTATTTTAGATAGTTACCTACATATTAGTTACTGTACCTATATGATTTCCAAGGAAGTATGTATGTACCTGCTCGTGACCTTCACCAGAACGTCGGATCACCTAAGGAGGTCTAACGGTCTGCCTACCCTACGTCTTGGTCGCTACTTGAGAACTTTTTTGACCCCACAGCCATACTATGTGAAAATTCTTGGGGCAGGCCTTAAAAGTCCAGCAGTGGACATCATTTAGCTGAAAAAACTAACGAATGTAATGGTACTCACAATCATAGCCCCATCCAAGTTTTCAAAGTCGACAGGCGAGCCGTCGTCGTCTACATCCTTCAGAAATACCTCATCGTCTTCATTTTCGTATTTACGGCAGATTTCTTCCAGTTGCATTATCTTATTCAATTTCTCCTGCACTTCTTCAAGGCGCTGAAATAAATTAGGAATTCGAGCATTCTTGAATCGTTTCTCTCGTACGTACTTACCTACCTTTAGAAACTTTACCTGACTTTATCGTACGTTATGAACTGTCATATGATAACGATTGCTTTACACAATTCCACCTCTGACCCACCTGGATGTCAATTTAATTGGGGGTTGGTGAAGCAAGCAGGACCAGCTGTAGAAATCTTTGGAAGAAGATGAAGAAGTATACCTTGATAGCATCCTGGCTAGCGTTCACCATGACAGTCATCTGGCTGTCTCCCTTGCTCCTGTGTGTCTTGGACTCCTTCTTCATCTGCCAGTACCGCCTGGACAGCTCTTCTTTATGGTTGGCCATCTTCGCCAGCTTATGGCTGATCATATTGGTCGTCTTTACCCACTCACGCTGCAGGGTCATGAGTAGATCCTATGTAGAGAAAGCTTATGATGATTATTAATTTCAAACTTAATGCTGTCAATATTTTTCAAAAGTAACGCACAATTTTGCTTTGAAATCGTCGTTTCCTATTCATGAGTACCCAGGTCATTTAGTCTCCACTCCACCAAAAGGACGACTTTATAATTATTCATCAGAGGAAAACGGAGAATTTGGCCGACACTCCGTATGCTGGACAAACGGGTTGGAGAGGCTTGACGTTCCTGACACAACCATCTATTCTGGAAACGGCATTCAAACTCCCCTCCGAACTTTTCCACTGAGTTAAATTTATAGCAGTTGTGCTTTTCTTAGCTTGTAATAGTTTTCCAGGTGCAATCACCGTTAATTGATCTTAATACTGAAGTGTCTTCTTCGTGCTAGCTACATCACATAAATAAGTAACAGATCTATTAAGCTATTAGGTTGGTGAAACTTGAAGTAGGCTTACCGTGGCCTGTTGAATGTGAGCGTCATTTCTTCCTATCTCCTGGCGGTAGAACTCGTCCTTCTCCCGCAAGGAATGGTAGTGCGCCAGCATAGGCTTGTGGTGTGCGAGGTACGAGTTGTACACTTCCTTCAGCTTGGACCAGTACGCTTCGATCTCTAGCTGCTTGGGTCGGCAAAGATCCCGCATTTCTTCTACGTGCTAGAAATTTATAAATTGATTTGTCTTGTGACAGACAATGAACTGTTAATGCAGCGAATATGAGAAAAAGTGTAAAGAAAGATGCTGATTTAATGTTATGTAAGTGTTATAAGTCTTCTTAATGTAGAATTTATCACGTGGATTCTTAGTGTGGATTATAAAAGTTGAGATTGTAATAATGGTTTCAGGCATAACGAGCCGCAAATGTCTTATTAGCTAATCGGACCATAATATTCTTGTTTTTATCATCAAAAGTCGATTAACATTGCCTTGTTTGCTACACAATGAGGGTAGTTGACTATGCATATTCGCTAACAAACGACTGTATCACACCAATTTTCGATTGGCCTCAGTTTTCCTGTCATTAGAGCTGGCACGGGTTTCCGCCCCTTGATCGCATGTCACGATGTGACAGCTGTGACTGATCGCCATGACGAACCCTTTGTGGTGGTGTGGAGTAGGGCGCTAAAATTCGCGTTCTGTGCTTGCTAGGGTCGCTACATGTTAATTTATGTAAATTAGGCATGCATTTTTCATATTCTGGTAAAAATTACAAAAGATCTTAGATGAAGAAAGATAAATTTAATAACCCTCGAGTTTTCATGTCTGATGTCGTTAACAATTTTGCTCTTATTAGGTTTCCTTCCTATACCAAAAATAAATACTTTCCTACAAAAAAGTCTATTTGGCTTAGCGCGGTTTCCCTTTGGTTTTTCTCTTCTTCAACTTCGGAATTAAAACCTAATCTTACCAGGAACAATAAGTACTTACCTAGCTAAATTAATGCATTTTCAATGATAGAAAGAAAGAAAGAAGAAAGAAAGAAAAATTATTTATTTGACAACAAAACAACAAAGAAACAAAGGGCAATATAAAAATACAATTATAAAAAAATAAAAAAAAGTACAAAGACAATGAAGAGAAAAGAGAAAAAAGAAAAAAGAAATGTTGCCAAAAAGGTTACCCACTCAGTATCATCTTGACAGTTGACATTTTACTGCCAAGTGCCAAGACACTGGTTTTCAGTGGGTACCTTGTACGCAGGGGCAAAAAGAATGTAATAAATTAAAAAATATATATATAAACTCAAATCAATTAAAAATTCACATTAAAATAAAATTACAATAACAATTACAATAAAATTAACGAAAAACAATGCAATTACTAATTTCAAATAAACATGTCAAGAAAAAAAAAATAATTAAAAATTAAAATTCACAATAAAATAAAAATTATAATAAGAATAAAAATTAACGAT
This sequence comes from Ostrinia nubilalis, assembly GCF_963855985.1. Classification (NCBI taxonomy): domain Eukaryota; kingdom Metazoa; phylum Arthropoda; class Insecta; order Lepidoptera; family Crambidae; genus Ostrinia; species Ostrinia nubilalis. The sequence goes on from NC_087097.1 coordinate 12,707,650, forward strand.
AAAAAAAAAACAATTAATTTCAAGTAAACATGTCAAAAATAATTTAAAAATTCACATTAAAAAAAAAAATAATTAAATATGAACGCGGCCAAAGAGTCAGGTGACGGACCGTGAAAGAAGAGAAAAAAAAAAAAAAAAAAAAGTAACAAGAAAAAGTCACCTGACCTGACGTTCACGTTTTGTAATTGTTCACGTTTGCCACGTAAATCAGCCACGCACGCACAGACAGAATATTTTCACTTTCACAATGTACCTATAATAAATATGTGTTTATGTCTACTGTGTTAAAAAATAAATAAATACAGACAGACGGATGGATGAACTCCAACACCCAGAAGCCGTGAACTAATGGTAAGTGACTTGTTGGTTAAGTGTCGACAATCCCGCAAGCACAGTGGTAACAAATATTTTACCTATTTGCCTATTTGCAGGGCACTCATCAGGGAAAAAGACGAAAAATCTCAATGTCTTGGCAGTTCCTCGCAGCCACAAAAATCGTTCGAGCATCCCAGAGCCGAATCCAAAAGGGGAACCACGATGAGCAGCGTTCTCAATGCCGGAACGGCACCTCAATACCCGCATATACGACGTGCATACTCTGATGGTACGTCTATCAATAAGTTTCATTTTGCCTAGACAGTAAGTATTTCTTTACATGTATTTTGAAAGAGTGTTTTACTTTCAGAGCACGCAGCGGCGGGGGCAGGTCGTTCCAACATCGAGACGCCGCAAATCTAAACGAGCCTCGAAATGCCGCCGTGCGATGCCTCGGCGTTAGGAAGACGTGAGTAATCACTCTTCTCTCATGCTCATTTCGGCTTGGGGCCTGGACTAGCTTGTCAAAGAGATACCTCGGCCGTCCTGTGTTAACAACGCCAAACAACAGTGTCGCTAAGTGCAACCTTCTACGGGCCTCCATCTTCAACAGATTGCCAGTGATTAGAAATGGTGTTACATGAGCTCGAGGTGGGATGTGGAAGCAGAAACGGGCACATGCATTCTGCACTCGTTGCAACAATTTTGCTGAACTTGCCAATAGACATGGCCCATAAACGGTGTCGCAATAGTTCAGCTTAGACAAGACAAGTGCCTCACAAAGGTTTATCCTTAGTTTTTCACACAAATATGGTCTTATTCTGTACAGGAGCTTCAACCTATAGAAACAATTCCTTGCACACTCAGTTATATGTTTTTCGAATTTGAGATGACTGTCAAGCACCATACCCAAGTTCCTAGCATTCTCAACCCTCTCTATTGACTCCCCGTTTAAGGTGACACATAAACCGTTGATCTTAGCTATGTTTTTAGGTGTCCCTATTAGCATGAGCTTAGACTTTTTTGGATTTAAGGTAAGGCAGTTGTCAGAGCACCAGGTAGATACGCTAAGTAAGTCCTTGTTTATCAAAGCCATAGCTCCGCCCTGATCACAAGGCATAAATGAAAGGTACAACTGTAAGTCATCAGCATACAAGTGATAACGACATTGTGCAATATGTCCTATGATATCAGCACTGTACAAAATGTAGAGGATCGGCCCCAAGATCGAGCCTTGTGGGACCCCACGGTTCACTGGTAGAGATTGTGAACGAAGTTTTTTACCGTTGCTCAGCCTCAGCTCCACATACTGACTCCGTCCATGCAGATAACTGTGGAACCATTTGATAGCGCTTTGTTCAAGACCATAGAATCTGAGTTTCGACAGCAGCAGCGACGTGTTAATTGAGTCGAATGCTCGTGAGAAGTCAAGGAGAAGCAACGCAGACACCATTCCACGGTCCTGAGCTGCAAGAAGGTTGTCCACAACATCGGCCAGAGCAGCCGCAGTGCTATGCCCCCTACGAAAACCTGACTGTAACTCTGGAAGTATATTATGCCTCTCCAAGTAAGTGGTCAACTGCTTGCATACAATTTTTTCCAATACCTTGGAGAGGCATGGAAGGATACTGACAGGACGAAGGTCTTGGAGTGAAGCCGGCCGGTTGGTCTTGGGCAAAGGTGTCACCGCTGCTACCTTCCAGTCATCAGGAAACACTCCCTGCTGCAGTGAGCAATTGATAATAGTGGTCAAGGTCTCGAGCGACTGTGGCAGAGTGAGCAGTAAGACATCCAGTGCCAGGCCATCACATCCCTGCGCATTAGATTTCAATCCTCTAATAACCTCCAGTACCTCTTTGCTAGTTACCGCATTAAGTGCAAAAGTAGCTGAAGCATCGTGCCTGTTATGCTCATAAAAAGATAAGGCTGAAATTGACACTTTGTTTGAGCCTGGTATGTTCAGAAAATGCTGGTTTATAGCATTAGGGTCATTAAACTCAGGTGGCAGCTCACTAGTCTTCCCATTGTTAGGGAGTACAGTATTCTTAAGATTCCTCCATAATCTCTTAGAATTGCCTATATTGCTATTTATATGCTTTTCAAAATAACATTTTTTCTCCTGTTCCAAGGCCTCCAGTACCATCCCTCTCATTTGTCTGTAACAGTCCTTTAGAGTAGATGTTTTGAGTTTTTTGTATTTATTGTGGTAGTTGTCCCTAATACGCATCATGGCTCTGACAGTGTCCGTTACCCACGGATGGGGAGGGTTTTTAAACTTTTTTGTCACTATTGGGGCATGTAAATCCATCAACCCTATAATACACGTTGTAAAAGCTCTTACTAGTTCGTTAACTTCGTTGATTTCATTAAAATTTCCCCACCGTATGGCACATAGATCTGCGTTCAGCCGGTCCATGAGAATGTTCTTGAGCGGTCTATATGTTACCCATCTAGGACTAGGTTTATCCACTTTAATTTTGACCTCTGCTAGTATCATAGCATGCCCTCCTCGATCCGGCGAGTGCCTCACCGTCAGCTTGGGAACCCTAACATCAGTACACAACACATCTATTAAAGTGGCACTATGGTCAGTAAAGTGAGTGGGGTCCTCAACCATTTGAGTTAAATTTAAACTCTCGATGAATTGCATGAAGGCCCCATAGCCGCGACTGCTTTTATCAAGGAGATTGATATTAAAGTCTCCCATCACTATTATGCCGTCAGAGTGCGAGAAAGAGGTGACTGAGTCTGTGATAGCCTCTAGGAACATATTTATGTCTTGCCAGGGTGGTCTGTATGCAGTTCCAACGATTATATTTTGACCGTGTGCGTGAACTTTTAGCCACATCTGCTCGACAGGTGGGATAGATGTAGGAAATTCCAATTGTTTGGCATTTAAACCCTTACGTATGTAAAAACCTACCCCCCCTCCCCGACCCCCCCGAACTTGAATATGTCTCGGAATATGTCTCAAACGATAACCTGAAAGTTTAGGCGCCCTATCCTCCTCTCCCAATCGCAACCAGGTCTCATTTATGGCCACAATGTCAGGAGCGATTTCCACCATCGCAGCGGTAAATTCGTCATGTCCTGTACAGAGAGACCCTGCATTATATAGACCTAACAATAGATTTTTTAGCCTAAGGCCTGTGAATCGGGTAATGTAAATAAACGACAATAGCGGGATGTCAAAGTGTGATTCATAATTATTGATAATAATATCATGTAAATATTGTAATAAATAATATAGATAATTAGATTAGAACATAAATTAACGATTATATAATTAGAGATATTATTATAAATTAAATAAGTTACAGAAATAAAATTAGTTTGAAATAAGTAATACAATAGAATACAATTGTCAAATAGTTCAAACATTCCATGCAACATAGTGAGTTTAGGTAGCAAACGGCATACTATTTCATACCCTTGTACATAGTTAAAACCATCAGTGTAATCAATGTATTTCAATGGAAACATATAATAATATAATGAATTGCAATGATGTTTGTCAATAATTCGGACAGTTAACAAATACATTTGGCGTCTGTACATAATTTCAACAATAAATACTATATCTATTACACAGGAGATTGGATTTATAATTTTCAATACCAAGATATAAGATTCAAATACAGGTATAAAATTTAACATTAATAAATTATTTAACCTTATCATGCTGACACTGTTTTGACCTTTTTTGTTGTAATTGCAGGTCTCGGTTAGTCATATTGTAGATGACTCAAACACCCTCCCAAGATCACCCAGCGAGCGGATTTGAAATACCTGCGCTCCATCACTCTTGCGCGCAAATATGCGCCCTCGCCTCGTCCAGGAGTACCTCCACTGCAGCCTGCGGCACTCCTCGCGCACCCGGTGGAATAGCTGACGGTTTGAGCGCGTCAGGCGCTCGTTGATGAAGACACGAGCGCCACCCTCGCCGGCCAGCCCGCGGCGCACGCGAGCGGCGCGCAGCAGCTCGTCGCGCAGGTGGCGGCGCGCCAGGCGCACCACCACGCGGCGCGCGCGCCCGCCCGCCTCGGCCGGCGGCGCGCCCACGCGCTCCGCGAACACCACGTCCCGCTCGTCCAGCGCCACGCCCAGGCGCCCGGCGAGCACGGCGACGCTGTGGAGGACGTTCTCCCCCTTCTCCTCCGGGAGGTGGCCGATCTCCAAGTCGGCGACGAGCGCCTCCTGGTCCCGCTCGTTGAGTTCCAACTTGAGCTCCGATATCGTTCGCTCCATCTGCGCGAGCGTCTCCGACCCGGGCGCCGAGCTGATCGTCGCCTGACGGGACTCCACGGCCTCGAGTCTCCGCTCGATGTCGCCCAGGCGTTCGTCGTGAGCGTCGACCCTGCGCTCGCACAACGAGACTCTGCCGATCAGTGTGTCGATCTGGGCCCGCACGGATCTGAATTCGTCGCGCATCTCCTCGCGAAGTTGCCTGATCTCCAAGAAGAGCGCCTGCACATCCGTCACCTCCATAGTGATGTTCAGAGCAGTAGCGTTCGGATTCTCCTGACCGTCCCGCTCCAACATAGAGGCGTCGAGACTGGTGGGGCTCATGGTGGCGGCCCCCCTCCGCATCGTAACACCGTCTGCAGCAGCGCGGACCGGCGTCTCAGTGTTGTCCCTCTTGGGCTGCTTACTGACGCATGTGACGCACCTCCACGCATCCCTACGCTCACCAACCAATGTGCCGTGGAAGCGCCTTTCAGTAACGCCGGCACACTTCAGGTCGAAGAATTCCTTGCAGAGGTGGCACGCTAGCCACCTTCTGCTATCTTCAATTGGCTCGAAACATCCACCACAGATTTTTCTATTTTGAAGCGACATTGTCTTGAGAGGTGAAGATAAAAAGAAAAAAAAAAAAAAAACAAAAAAACAAAAAAAAACTTGAGGGATTCGAACCGTGTTGTATTGGGTTAGACCGGCAGCGTGAGCCGATGCGCCAAAGTCGCTTGAGAGTCAAGAACGAAATATACAGTCGTGCTCGAGACTACTGTTGACGCAAGTGTTATTTGTGTCGGGTATACCACATTCGGATTGTTTTACGTCCACCAACACAGATTGTCACTACAAGCCGATGTCTCACTTTTCGCAAATGTATTTGCAAATAACACTCACTGCAGCATTGTTTTTTACGAACCGAATACACTGATTAGAGTTCCATAACTTTACAATTAAAATGGTGTATAGTATGTTTGATTTTGATTACTATTTTCACTACTATTTATCAAAAATTGCGCAGACGCGTCTTTGTATAGTCTACTAGGTAAAGCGCCACCTAGCGTGTGACATATGACATAGACATAATCCTAAATGTACCTACCTATTTACTTACTAACATTTCAGTAAGCGATAACGATACTGGTTTACTTTACACTTGAGTAGATATAGAAGAATAGAAAATGCAGTTGGACATTGTAAATTTTTGAAGCTCATGGAAAAATTGGTGACCCTTTCAGACAAGATTATTGAAGCGTGGAACCGTTATATTATGGTGTTTTGATTCAGAATCACCAGTTGCGCGGGCGCAGCGAAAGTGAACATGTGTCATACCTTGCATTGTATTGTGATATTTGCCTTTATTGTATTGAATTGCGAAGTGAGTAAAACAAGGGTAGATTTAAAATTGATACGCCATCCATAGTCATAACTTGTGTATTACCATCAGATTAAAACTTATTTCGAATTCAATGGACACCACCATACAATTTAAAAATATTTTAAAATCGGTTAATTCATGTTTAACTACAGGCTTTAACCTGCCGTTCAGAAGGCGGACCTAAGGAAAATGAGCTCAAATCCATATACATGACTTGCTTGAAGAAGCAAGAAGGGAAAAACACCAGCGATTCTCACGGGTACACAGAGGACCAGGATTTGAAGGAAACTAGGGGCCAATCGAAGTTTCATCCAAAAACCAAATGGAACAGCGGCTCTATGGGAGATATAGATGACAGAATAAGAGACAGGGATGATAGAGACGATAGATCAAATCGGGATGATAGATCGAGAAATAGAGACGATCGAATGGGAGACAGAAATGACAGAATGGGTGGAAGAGAAGAAATGTTCGGTAGAGATAGAGCAGGCGGACGGGATAATATGAATGGCAGAAATAATATGATGGATAAAAATGAAGATATGAACAGATTTGGAAGGGAACCGTATGGTGATCGACAAGGTTTTCCGCAAAGCGATGAATACGATAGTGTAAGTATTTTTTATCATGATGTTCCAAGTTAAATCCTTTGTTTAATAATTCCTTTTTGATATAGGAAATGATCCGTTACGGGCAACACTCTACAACCCAGTCGTCCCGAAGGTTCAAGAGGAGCAGACGTACGGAAATTAACTCTGGACAAAGAAGTCAGTACAATCCGAATACCAGAAAGACCTCGCAGTACGAGGAAACATTTAAGAATGATGACAAGAACTCCAGTAATTCTAGCAGAGAAATAGATAACAAAGCATGCGCTTTGCATTGCTTTATGGAACAGCTGGAAATGGTAAATATTTAAAAACTTTGGTTCTACTCTGACGTTGTTTGTAGTGATTTTCAATTTTTGTGTTCAGGTATTGTAAATTTTTTGAAGCATTACATGAATTTGTATTGTAGACAGGTGACAATGGTATGCCAGATAGATATCTGGTTACACATGCTATCACAAAAGATGTGAAGAATGAAGATCTAAGGGATTTTCTGCAAGAATCGATTGAAGAGTGTTTCCAGATACTTGACAATGGTATGTAAAAACTGTATAATATTGGTATTTGTTTTATTGAATAATTTAATTTTAAGTGAGAATGTTTAATTTTGCAGAAAACAGTGAAGACAAGTGTGAATTTTCGAAGAATCTAATGATGTGCTTATCAGAAAAAGGACGAGCCAACTGTGATGACTGGAAAGATGACCTACAATTTTAATTTTGTAACAGATTTTATTAATCCTAAAAACTTATTAATGATTTAATTTTGTAACTATTGCACTACAGCATTGATAAATCTTATACCTACCTACCTGAAGGTTTATTTATCTTTTTAACTCCTTTCCGTCAGTTAGGTACCTACTTACGTCCTTTCAAGCAATAATCATACCAATCTATGTAAATCGTAATTACCTACAACCTAAAATAAACTTTAACTACAAAGTTACAAAGTACCTTCATCTAAACCTTGGTCTTCTTAGATCTTACCTCAAGTCTAGCATCATTTTTCGTTGTAGCCCGTTTCAATTCCATCTCTATTTTGTAGGCCTTAAAGTCCCTATTCTGGATATACGTAATCAGCTTCAGTTTGAACTCTGCTCGGTCCTGTTTGTCACTGATATCGAACTCCTCTTTGTCCCAGTTTTCCAGAAGAATATTCTTCTGGTAGTCATATTCTGCTTGCAATTTGTCTAGGCGTTGGGTCCCTATGCCTAGAATAGAACAGATTATGGGAATTGTGAAAGCAAACATCGATATAGCTTGACAAACTACCTAGAGCGTAGAGCGTTTATACCTACTTATTCTCTACTTTCTTCTTTGTAATATTTCTTTCTTTTCTTGTCTTGTTTGGTGTGTTCTATCTATCTACACAAAGTTCTTCGTCTCTATATATCAGTGTCTTCAAGAACAGTCTCATAGAACAAAAGGTTATTTTATCCTTACCTAAGAAGTAGCTGACGTTTTCTGTATGAGCCTGGAACGCACGCCGGTGTTGATCGTCGGAATCGTCGATGGCCCTCACCAGGTACTGTATGAGACGGTCTTTCCTCTCGATCAGAAAGTTGAAGCTTGTGATCATTCCCTAAAATACGGTTAAAAGTCAAATTAAAAGCTCCTTCCAAATAAGATAGGTATCTACATGGGATACATGGGAAGATATTTAATTCCCATTTGATTCTAGTTGAAGTACCTACTAATTAGCTTTAACCAGGTAACATTTCAATGCACTGTGACAGTGACAATACATTCATTTGAGAATTTATTTGACTTTACTGAATCCTCGAAATCTTTACCTGAATATCCAACGCCATTTGCTTGCACTTGATTCTTCTGAGAATGTATCGCCATTCTTGATTTATCTTCGCTCTATTCATACGGCTGTACGTTTCTTCTTTGTCCAGTTTGTTCTGGAATTATGAAAATACAGACATAGGTATAAATAGTACAAAATCATCAGCTATTTGATTCGACTATTTACATCCCTTGTCTCACCCATACCTGTCAAAGACTTTAGAATAGGAGTTCTGACCTCTCATAGACCTTGTGGTCTACATTTGTATGTACTATGTTACCTTGATGAACCTCGCGATGAGTTCCCTCTTCCTCCGGCGAGCCTCCTCCTCCATATCGGCCCTGTGCTGGAGGTACCGGGCCCTCTCCTCGTCCGACATGCGGGCCAGCTTGTTCACTTTGTTCTTCTTCCCCACCCCACTAGACCAATGCATCATGTTACCTTGATGAACCTCGCGATGAGTTCCCTCTTCCTCCGGCGAGCCTCCTCCTCCATATCGGCCCTGTGCTGGAGGTACCGAGCCCTCTCCTCATCAGACATGCGGGCCAGCTTGTTCACTTTGTTCTTCTTCCCAACCCCACTAGACCAATGAATCATGTTACCTTGATGAACCTCGCGATGAGTTCCCTCTTCCTCCGGCGAGCCTCCTCCTCCATATCGGCCCTGTGCTGGAGGTACCGGGCCCTCTCCTCGTCCGACATGCGGGCCAGCTTGTTCACTTTGTTCTTCTTCCCCATTTTTGATTATTTCAACAGCTTTTTCAAAATCTGCAACGCAAGATAAACTCGTACTTAGAGGAAAATTGCTGTAGATACAAGTACGACTGTTTTCCTAATGCTACGAGTATCTAAGTCTTCGATACAGTGCGGATTTTGTTCAAACTTAATCCAAAGATACTAAATTCTTTTGTTTTCCGAAATGATTTTTATCAGCCTACCGTCTACTAAGTGGTTGGCAGGAATGGCAGGTATAGAAAACTAATAGGTACCAAACATTACCTTATTATCTGGACAGTATTTTCTAATTATAAGTTTCAGACTAATTAACTTTTCAACAACACAGAAGAGACAGAGAACTAAACAGAAACTCATAAAAAATTTAAAGATCTTACCTGAAATCAACCAATTTTATTATCAGTGCGGAGTTTCCCGACGGCAACGCGTGCATTGAACAAACTAATAAATTCCCACCATGGCAACAGGTGGGGAGTCATTTGCTGAAATAATGTTTCGGGGCTTGCAATTTGATTACATTTGGTTTGCACGCAATTTTCGATAAACATGTTGCGAAGTCTTATTTTGATATCATGTTAATGATGCTAACTTCATTATAATTAATTTATCAACCGAAAACAGAAATGTTTTATAGGTCGTTGAATCATTAGATGCTTCTTGATGATGATTTTGCTTATGACTTCGATGAAAATCAGATTAAAACCTTTACTGAAACTGAAATAAGTAAGTGCTAATTTTTTATAAATTAATTAACGATCACTCGAGTGAAAATTAGGAATTGGTTTTATAATAAAAACAAAAGAATACGATTGAAGTTTTAATACTCACTGTGCCTGCCAGTGTCATAATAGTTAGTATGAAAATGCAACAAAACTTTTTACAAAATTAAATTTTTTTTTCGCGCGCAAAGTTTCGACGTCTGTCATCGTTAATGCCGTTGCCATAGCAACAGTATTTATTTACCACTTGTTACTGTCAGTTTCTGTTTGGTGATTTCGAGGCTTTCTAGCTGAACAAAAAGTTGCTGGAGTAAGTATTCGTGGTAATGGACACCCAGTCCTCAGGGACCTTGCAGTCTCCGTCTACGTACTCTGAGAGCTCCAAGACTGGAAGCAGCAAGTCTGGAGCAAGTGGTGCTGATAAAGATAAGGAGCAGGACCTTACTAAGGATAATGGTAGGTTAGAGTAGGCGCACACCGTTGATTTTTAGTTGGCCGATAGTTGTGTCCGAATTCAAATTGTATGAAGAATCGGCCAAATCGAATCGGCGTAGTGTGCGCACTCCCATACATGCCCATACTGATCAACAGCCCGACTAAACTATCGGCCGACGAAAAATCAACGGTGTGCGCATTAATGTGTTGTTTCCAGCTGTTTTGGGTTCAATTCTTGGCAATCTCTCGCTCTTAGAGCTGAGATAGGAGATTATTCAAGTCACTTAAGGCGATTAGAGTCCTCAATCCGCGCCAAATGGGCATTTTGTAAAGCCTACTCCTCTTTTACCACTGGATAGAAATAGTTGAAAAAAATATATGTTATACCTACAACAGTTCAAGGACTACATTTGTGACGTTTGAATTTTCGCTACGTCTCTTTGTTTTGGATTAAAAAAATAAATACGGGACATCGATTTTTTACTTAAATTCCCTACTCCTCCAAAACGGCTACGTTAATTTAAAAGATTTTTGCACGAATAGATTAGGAATTCTTTAATCTTTAAATGACACGTTGCGTTTTTCAATCGAACATTACTTTCATTCATAAATTTTACTTTTGATAAATTCCGAACGTTTTGCTGTTGAGGGGGCCTTCACGGGGTGCGGGCGGCAGTCGGCCGCTGGCCTTCAGACGGGGAGGTTGTGTCACTCGCTGCAAACTGACATTAGCGATCAAAATGAATTTTTTCTTTGGCTGAGTTGCACCACCTGACGTAACCTAACTTTGACCGTAGCTTTGGCGATAACCGGTGTTTTTTTTATGGAGTTAGACAGACTTTTGACGCTTGTCAAAGTTGAAGTAAGATGGTGCAACCCAGCTTTTGTTCGACAATAGATTTTATGTCAGAATTGTTCATAGAGTACATGCAGTCAGACGATACAATTGAATTATGACGCGCTCAGACGCTATTTTCTACCTGAATAGAATCTATTAGTGTATAAAAAAACTATAATTGACTCCAAAACAACTGCACTAGATAAATACAAGTAGAAAAATTATTACGTTATTTATTTACTAGGCCTTTGCAATCAGTATCCAAATTAGGAGCTAGTCAGAATGTGTAACTTAATCGATTTACGTGAAGAAAACAATTTATATTTTTCATACTTATTGGAATTAGATTTTCAATATGTTTCTTCGCGAAAATACAACAATTAAAAATAACACCTGTAACGCCCCTGGGTCTGCGGGTGTCTATGGGCGACGGTAATCATTTATCAACAGGTGATCCGTTTGCTCGTTTGCCTCCTGTCACATTAAAAAAAATTAAGATAAGGTGGTATTGAATTTTTCTATAGAGCTTATTAAAAAATTTGGATACTGATTACAAAATTAGCCATTTTCGGAGTCGGTGGCAGCCTACCTTTTGGTGAGTCGTTTTGGAGTTGGTTTTAATTTTAAGTGAAATTAATCTATTTCATGCCTTTAGTAGATTATAGGTACTCAGTAGAGCTTGTTGTTGCCACTGATGAAACGTACCTATATTATTAAAAAATTTCGCAGATAAAAACTGAAATCCTCTTATTAGGTGATGAATTTTAGGAGCATGTCATGAAACCAAAATTATTAGCATCATCATCATCATCATCATTTCAGCCACAGGACGTCCACTGCTGAACATAGGCCTCCCCCAATGCTTTCCATGTTGATCGATTGGTAGCGGCCTGCGTCCAGCGCTTCCCTGCTACCTTTACGATGTCGTCGGTCCACCTTGTAGGTAATTATTAGCATACAAGAGCTTGTTTTAAAAAAAATCTTTTTATTTATGATGGGGAATTTACTGCGGCGTAGTAGCAGAGATTTTCCGTTTGTAGATCGTAATAATTTCGAAGAATAGGGATGTTTTGTGGATAAAGCAAGAAAGTAGCAAGAGTTTGAATTAGTCCGTCGGTGAACTTACCAAAAAAAAAACTCTAAATGTATTTTTCACTTTTTTAAACTTATGAAAATTTAAAGAGATGAAGCGCACCAAAGTTCAGAAGATGAGGCACATGACGTCAAGGCATGCTTAAAAATGTGGCGATTTGTGTCATCACGCGGAATTTCATCGCAACATATCTTCGTAATTACTTGTTTAATTGACAAATAATAATATCCTGTGTCCAATATTTTTTGATAATGTAAAATTGACGGACCAAAAGTTTTTTTTAAGAAACTAGCCTATTCTTATGGCCACATTCCAGCTCCATCATCAGACCCTGCAGTTTACCTTAGAGAATTGAAGACTCATGATTTTCAAAGTAGCGTACATACATAACATTAGGTAGGTCAGACAGATAATTAGAAAATATTAGACTCATATTTTTTAATTTTTTCTATAAGTAATCGAATAATTACAGTATTATATTGAGTTGAAATGTCGCGTGGCGTCACATTTGAGTAAAAATTCTACTCAAGCGTGGCGTATCGCGCCATTTCAACTCGATGTAGCACTGTTATTATTTAATTATGAAAGAAAATAAAAAATATGAGTCTAATATTTTCTAATTATCTGTCTGACGGACAAACAATTGAAATTTTGATCTAGCCTAGTTGTCGTCAGGAAGTTGGTCTAACTAATTCAGCTTGCAAGATTCCACCCGAACAAACATTTATGTAATTACCTACATACATCATAAATTGCAAGCTAAATAAAAGCTTGTAATAAAGTCGGGTTTGTTCAAATTTCGAGAACGACTGAACCGACAAAAGCATTAGAAATTTTACGAAAAATAAAATAAAATTTTATCCCGTACAAAATGTTCATGGATTTTGTTATTTTTATTAAATACCTTTACGCCTGAGTTAAATGACACCGACATCAAGGTTCATCAATTTAAGTTTAAAATAATAGGCAGTAATGTATGAAGAAAGAGCTTCTATTCTGTATCTACCTATGCCCGTGTATTTTTGATCGGTGTCAAATCGGAATTTTTGGTGCGGGGTACGCGGGTGTTGTTCGCGGCGTGAAGGTCAAACGCCCAAGGTCATTGAGGACTCTAATCGCCTTAAAACATGTAGGTATCTAAAGATTCGCGGTTGTGCTTAGAGCGCTTTCATGTCATGGGATGGGATGGGAGATTAAATAATAATATCAAAACGCTTTGAGATTCTTGCTGCAAATCCTCTACGAGTTCTTGTTTTCGACGTCGTTTATACCCTCTAAAGTCTAAAATAACAGTTTTACTTACTATGAAAATGTGCCTGTATTTTTATAGCTGCGTCGCCCATCGACCTGGAATGCCACATTCAGGCGGAGCGCATCACCAAGATCCTGGACGAGGCGATATACAAGACGAAGCTGGCCATCTGTCTCCCGAACCTCGTGCAGGAGTACAAGACCCTCAGTTCTATCCTGTCCTCTCAGCACATGGACGATCTGATCTTTATATTCGAGCAGTACGACAATCCGCTGTTTTCGACTAGTCTGCTGAATATGGCTGCTATGGAAGATATAAAAGGGGTGTGTTTTTATAAACTAAGTATTTATAGAGACTTGGTAAACCATTTCATTGTTTTCTGTCGTGGTTGAATTGAGTCTCCTATACCTAATCGTTCGTTTCAGTCAAATGAATGACGTCTAACTTCTGGGCAAAGGCCTCCCCCAAGGAAACACCTTATATTTTTTCTATATTTTTGTTGTTTCTTTTTTATTCTTATTTCCTAGTTAACTGACTTTTAGCACTTCTCATGTGGTTGCAGACTGCAGTGTTCCTTTCATTGAATTAATTTTGGCGTAGGTGTACTTTTCAGTTTACCAATGTAATTTGTTCCAGGGAGACGTATCTCTAAAAAACCGACTGAATCCAGAGCTAGGTCACCTTTTGTACATCATGAACAGCTATCCAGCGCTGAGACCCAAAGTCGAGGAGATGGTGGATGAGGTTTGTACCTCAAACGCTTTAGAATTGATTTACGGCATTAAATACTATTTTAAATGACGTCAACCTTCCGCAGATGAAAGCAGATCATGCTGAAGGGTATGAGGTAAGTGTACAAGTTAATGTTTTTCTTTCTTTAACCTCATTTTTCTTTGATTTAACAACTTAAGATTGCCTTTTACTCGTATTATACATGACACTTGCATTCCTTTACCTATACGTCTGCCATTGGCCCATTAATATACCTACTGTCTACACCTACCAAGTTTAATCTTAGTAACTAAGGTAATTTAAATCTTCCAGCACCTCAGACCAGTTCCAGGTCTAGATTATCTCCTAACGTTTGAGCAGTTCCGCGAGCTGATGGTGCGTCAATTACACATGACGGCTGCCGAGGAGCTGGCCACCAAGATCAGCACGAGGAAACTGGAGGCTTCCAACGAGAAACTCATCGACAAGATCAAAGGTTTAAGGCATTAAGAACAATAGTTGTAGGAAGGAAGAGTGCTTTATTGATTGAAGTATTTCTGCTTTGCGAGTTGCATCATTGCCAATCATTATTTATGATCATCATCATAGGATGAAGATTATGACCAATTTGATAAAATGTGGGTTACAGAATACACCGCAACATTGAAGGATGAAAACACCAGATTCGAGGAGACGATGGCTCTGAAGTCAGACATAATAACCAAGTTGGAACAAGAGCTGGCTCTACTGAATCATGAAGCCACCATAAAACTTAAAAAGAAAATGTAAGTTCTTAATCAAGAATACTGTATTTTCTACATTTTGTTCTTTTCCTTGCTATCCCGCTCCATGATAGAGTCTCGGAATTAGAGAGAGAGGTGATCTGGTACGGGTATTGTTGATGTATAGCTGATCAGCCCTTTCGGATTCAAAGGATTCAGTGTTCTCTGGCGACATTCTTTCTTTTATTTACTTACTATTTTTGTACGTTGTTGCTGTAATGTTTGTCAAGAAGCTCATTGATACTAATCGTTTAAACTGAATTCTTGAAGATAGTATAATTTTCAGATTAGATTCAGACCGTCAGATGGTGCTCGCGACCCGCGCCCATGCAGTCAAGAGCGAAATGCTGAAAGAAGAAGAAGTGGAGAGCCGAGAGAGCTACGAGTCTCTGCTCAGGATACACCTCATTGATGAGAAGAATCAAAGGGCAAGGAGGTAGGGATACCTTCTTATAGAGGTATAAAAAGACAGTATTCTGGTTTTCTGATTATGCGCGTAGGGATTCTAGGGATCAACGTGACATTATAAAAGACACTGGATACGCTTTAGGTTGGCTGCTCGATTTGACGACTCATGATGACAGTATTGATTAACCATTCTATTTTTATAGCTTATTCAGATTGCTTTTACTAATAATTATGTTCTTCTGTCACTGGTCCTGAGATATGGCTTTAATAGTAAATTGCTTTTACAGATTACTAGCTGACCTATTATGTTAAAAATTTGTCCTAGATTCAAAGTGGAAACCCAGCTGTTATCATGGCTACAAAAGTACGACCTGGAAATGGGGGATAAGCAGGTGGAGCTTGACGAATACACAGAGAAGTTTGAAGACGAAACGCAGAAGTGTGAAGACTTAGAGGTAAAGAAATAATGAATTTACTTGCTTAAGAATTTCAGATTAATAACAGTATGGATCGTGTCATCCACGAAGACGCGCCCCACCATACTTTCGCTAATGTTTGAGTGTTATCGGTAGATGCCAAATTATCCATGAGTGCACACGCACACTACCTACAATATGACGCTATTGCACGGATCAAACTACCCGCACCCCGCGCTTCCCACAACCAAAAATTGGTGGGGCGCGTCTTCGTGGATGACACGATCTACCTAGCTAACCTACATTCTGTTTATCAGTATGGTCAACTTCAATGTCTATCAAAAGCGTAGCCCGAAAGGTGGTATTCAATTTACTTATCACGAGTGACTTTATCGGGTGTAATGTGAAGCTTGTACTGCTGATGTCGACTCCAGTTTACCGCACCTATTTGCACCAACATTTAATTTTATGATGTCCAAGTGGCAACCTTGATGTGCCATTATCAACCCTTGAACATTTGTCTATTCCCTCAAATCAAACACGTCTGATCCTCAGGCGAAACTAGCCGAGCAAGACAAGGAGTACGTGCCGCTAATGGCCGAGCGCGAAGAAGAATACCACCAGGAGATGACGGAGAAGATGCAGAAGTTCCTCATGGAGCACGCGGCCAGGGTCATCCAGGTCGCCTGGAGAGATGTGCTGGCCAATAGAGCGGAGAAGAAACGGGTGAGACGATTGATGAGAAAATAAAAAATATTTTATGATAGGTATTGTAGGTTCGTTCGTTCGTATCGTTTTTGCTGTACCGCTTTGAAGTGATGAGAACCATTTCCTAACTAAAGAAGACATGAGATTGGGTACTAATATTTTATTTAGCGCATAGTTGAATAGGTGTACTGCGGTGTTGGAGCGGGGGAAGGATGTGTTTTTCTTATGTCAAATGCCGCGACTCTTCAGATTCAGACGTGTGTACTGTGAAAGCTCTCTGACGTCACACGTATGTCACCCCATAATCAGTTATGCGCTACCTATGCCTGTTCATGGGAATATTATCTTAGCTTTCTTTGGTGGAATATTTTACGATAAAGTTATTGTCTTTTGGCTTTTTTTCTACCACTGAAAGCGTGATTAATCATTATGAATGTTCTTGCATTTATTTATAACGTTTCGTTTTCTTCTTTACATGCAGCTGAAAGGAAAGTCGAAAAAAGGGAAGAAGAAATAATACTCAAACATACAACATACCACCTACGTCTATCTATTACCACCATCATTATCCTTACCATTCCTATTCCTTGTTCATCCTATCTTCTCAAGTTATACCTTTCCATAATGTTTATTCTTCTAACCCACAGCTGAAGAAGATTCAGAAGAAAATGCAAGCAGCCGCCGCAGCCGCCGAGAAGAAAGGAGGCGGGAAGAAATAATGGACCAAGTAACCCATTTTGTGATATTTTTATTTTATTTCTATAGCTTCAAAATAATAAATAAAGATATGATTTGCAATATTTCATAGTTTTGCATCACAGAAATATAATTTACAACAGTAAAAGCTTTCAAATTCAAAATAACGGAGTCTAATAATAACAATATGAATAGTGTAAAAGTTTAATATCTACTTAGTACGCGGATTTACAAATCTATGAAATTATATTTGAGACCAAAGACATTACAAAAATATAAAATACTCAAGATTTTAAAAATCTTCTCGTCCGAATTGAACTCTTGTCTGTTCATCATTGCTTCTGTGTTTGATAGATATTTTTATCAATCGTTCAAGGATTGGTACTAAGGGGAAAGTTCCTGATAGCTATCTGACTTAATATAACGCTATCAAAGAGTTGCCGATTACTGGGTCTTGTGACTACTGCCAGATAGGTACTTGTACCGGTTAAACCAAAAGTTTCAATATATTTACCAGATCTAAAGTCCACAATAGGATATCCGGGACTTAATCAGTAAGAGTGAAGCAAGCCATGATATTATTACCATCAACACTCCTTACTCCATGCGATATATTTTCATCAAAAGCAGTTCCTAAACAATTAAGTGTATCTTCTCAAATTTTCTCTTCATCATCAACGACCTTCAAATGTCTGATGGCGCGGACATCTATGAGAGTATCAGAGGAGCTCTTGGTGGTAGGCACGAAGGAGATGGCCCGGCGCGCTCGCTCGCCGTTCCTGATGGTTGGGTTCATGTCCTGTGGGGTGCAAAAGGAGAAAGTGATGAGAGGCAAAAGCTTAAATTTGAATAATTGCGTTGGAAGGGAAAAGACTCTCTCCCAAAGTGGGAAGGATAGTGATACTATAGTCTGCTTTCTGTCTATACCTAATATACTCAAGTTCTTAGGATCTAATCATCGTTCTGAGGTGAGATTGAGGTGAAACGCTCGCTGACTCAGCACGAGTAGAAGGGTTTTACACAGAAGATGGTGGTTTAGTATAAGATAGATAGCTTACTTCGGATGAATTTCATTTAGATGTTTTGTCTGTATTGATTTGACCTCGTAAATGGCATGGTGTATCTATTTAAAGTTTATTAAGTTTAAATAATTCTAAGAAAATAATAATACCTTTCCACGTACCCTCAAATGCACATGCAACGCTTTAGATATCTCAGTTTTAGATATTTTCTCTTGTGCGGCTTTTAGTTCAGCATCTAATCTTTGCTTCTCTAACTCCAGCTCTTTCAGTCTTTTCTCTGCTTCTCTGTATTGCGCTTCTTTTTCAGCTTGTAATATTTCAAACTGTTTCCGTTTCAATCGTTCTTCTTCTAACATTCTATTTTGTTCTTCTTGTAGTCGTTCTAATTCTTCTCGTCGCTCCCATTCTTCTGCTAGAACTCTGAAAGTTTTAGAAACTGTATAATTTTAAACTGTTATTTTTTGGTCTAGTGTAAGATTTATTTAAAACATAATGCGGGAGAATTTACCTAGCCTGAAGAGCTCTAACGATTTCTTCGTCTCTCTTCGCTTGCGTTTCTTCTTGTAGTAATTTCTCCAGTTCGGCTTGAGTGTGTTTTAATTGTTCTAATTTCTTGTTATCTTGTTGTGCCATTTCTACTAATTCCTGTTGGATAGAAATATGACTTAGTATTTTTTCTGAATAAAAAAGGCCATGTGGTGGTGAAGTCGAACATTACCACTTCCACTCTTCCCGAGGATATTGTTAAAGGCGATTGAGGGACAAAATATACGGATACCAAGGCAGTGTCGGCCAAATCCTTTCTGCCTCTGATAGATTAGAGGCGGTCGAAGGTCGTGCTGCTGCTGCAGCTTAATGATGATTCAAAAAACTGTCCACGCCTGTCGGTAATTACTACAGCCCTTCGCACCACCAGATAGCGCGGCCGCTTGACTAATTGATGCTGATGATGACGCAAATAAGGTATTTTCTTCATCGGCTATATTCCTGAATGAATGTAATTCTGAATTCTGAATGAGTTCCTACCTGTGCTTGCGCTTCAGCAGCTAATCTCGCTCGGACCTCATTCTGCAGCCGGGCCTTGGTCTCGCGCACCTCCCGCTCCCTCCGCGCCCCCGCCCCGAGTCTTCCAGACCTTGCTCTTCGTTGGTAGCCTTCTGCACCGCCAGATACCGCGGTCGCTTGACTATTTGATGCTGATGATGATGCAAAAAAGAGCGTTTTGCCTGAATCCTGAATTAGTTCCTACCTGTGCCTGTGCTTCAGCGGCCAATCTCGCTCGGACCTCATTCTGCAGCCGGGCCTTGGTCTCGCGCACTTCCCGCTCCCTCCGCGTCCCGCACCGCGACCTGCGCTGGTACCCCTCTGTACCACCAGATACCGCGGCCGCTTGACTAGTTGATGCTGATGATGATGCAAGAAAGAGCTTTTTGCCTGAATCCTGAATTAGTTCCTACCTGTGCTTGTGCCTCAGCAGCTAATCTCGCTCGGACCTCATTCTGCAGCCGGGCCTTGGTCTCGCGCACTTCCCGCTCCCTCCGCGTCCCG
Organism: Ostrinia nubilalis; assembly: GCF_963855985.1. Lineage (NCBI taxonomy): Eukaryota > Metazoa > Arthropoda > Insecta > Lepidoptera > Crambidae > Ostrinia > Ostrinia nubilalis. Next base: position 12,727,337 of record NC_087097.1, read on the forward strand.
CACCGCGACCTGCGCTGGTACCCCTCTGTACCTCTAGATACCGCGGATGCTTGACTAATTGATGAAGATGATGGCACAAAAAGGCCAAACAGATTCATCATTCATTTAGGATTCAGGAGATCCTAAATGAATGTACTTTTGAATCCTGAATGAGTTTCTACCTGCGCTTGTGCCTCAGCAGCCAATCTCGCTCGGACGTCATTCTGCAGCCGGGCCTTGGTCTCGCGCACCTCCCGCTCCCTCCGCGCCCCCGCCCCGCGTCTCCCCGCCCGCGTTCTTCGTTGGTACCCCTCGGCACCGCCAGATACCGCGGTCGCTTGACTATTTGATGCTGATGATGATGCAAATAAGGGCTTTTTATCCTCATCAGCTGATCTACACAATATTCGTTCCTACCTGTGCTTGCGCTTCAGCGGCCAATCTCGCACGGACCTCATTCTGCAGCCGGGCCTTGATCTCGCGCACCTCCCGCTCCCTCCGCGTCCCGCACCGCGACCTGCGCTGGTACCCCTCTGTACCACTAGATACCGTGGACGCTTGACTAGTTGATGCTGATGATGATGAAAAAAAGAGCTTTTTGCCTGAATCCTGAATTAGTTCCTACCTCGGCTTGCGCTTCAGCGGCCAATCTCGCTCGGACCTCATTCTGCAGCCGGGCCTTAGTCTCGCGCACCTTCCGCTCCCTCCGCGTCCCGCACCGCGACCTGCGCTGGTACCCCTCTGTACCTCTAGATACCGCGGATGCTTGACTAGTTGATGAAGATGATGACACAAAAAGGCCAAACAGATTCATCATTCATTTAGGATTCAGGAGATCCTAAATGAATGTACTTTTGAATCCTGAATGAGTTTCTACCTGCGCTTGTGCCTCAGCAGCTAATCTCGCTCGGACCTCATTCTGCAGCCGGGCCTTGGTCTCGCGCACCTCCCGCTCCCTCCGCGCCCCCGCCCCGCGCCGCCCCGCCCTCGCTCTTCGTTGGTACCCCTCGGCACCGCCAGATACCGCGGCCGCTTGGCGGAGCGCCGATATCCATTGGAGACGACTCCTGAAAGACAGCGGATTGTTTCAGTGTCTCTTGTGTTCATAGTCCGATCTGGCAAGTATTTACGCTTGGCGGCTCGCCAACTAGTGACCGTCGAAGCGGTAGGAGGATCCAAATGCGATTCTCCTACCGCTTCGGCGCCAGGTTGGTTCGCTTTTTCGTTTTAGACATTTTTATTAAACAAGTTTAGTATTTCATCATTTGAGATCATTTTTGACTGTCATCAGGGACAGGATTTCGTCTTGAGTTTGGAAATACTAATACAGACTGAGAAGTTTCATCTTGATTTGTGTCTTTTCTTTTTCTTTGAAGTTCTGAACAATTATTCCTTACCAGTTTTTTAGTGGAGAGACTGGCTGAATAGACTACTGTCTCCTATCATCACTTACTTATGATCCTGAGTCCCAAACTCGAACGTTCTATCAGGGGTGATGAGCTGGAATCTCTGCAGCTTGCCTTCTCCCGCTGCTGCTTCCACAGAACAATACTCGTCGATCGAGATCCTTCCACACTGCTCCTTCTGCGAGGAGCTCTTGTAGTAAGTGAGGGCACACGGCTGGAGCACGCACCAGTATTCGCGCATCGTTGGAAGCAGGTACCCTCGTTTGAAGAGGTAGCCCTGAAAGGTCGTAAATATTTGACATGTTACGTTATGTTCTTTAGATAAAGGAATATCCCAAGGTTGCTTATCAAGACCTATGTTATTGTAATGGATATTTCACTAATTCAATAATTATTATCAGCTGCGTAAATAAATATTTATGGTTAAAGATAAGATGTGTGACAATGTTTTAAAGTTTATGTTTAAACAGTGTTATCATCATAGTTTTATAATAAAATTGCGACTTCCACACAACTATTATCCTCTAACTAATGTGTGGTAATAGATAGGTTCTAAAAATGTTAAACCTAAAAAATCTTACGTTTCTTACCTTCTTAATAATATCCTCTATGAATACGTCGTATATCTCATCGACCGCCTCCACCAAAGCCTTGGAGTGGATCTGCTGGTCGCAGCAGTACTTGGCTTCGAGCACGGCCAAGAAGGCAGCCCACTTGAAGTGGCCGATGGAGGAGCCTAGAGCCTCCCAGTCGGCGGCGTCCCAACGAAGCCCGAGGCAGTGGACTAGCTGTTCCGCTACGATGCCGGCTTCGGACGGCTGCAGGACTATCTGCAGATGCAAAATGGTATCTTATGTAACAATAAATAGCCACGATTATTAAAAAAAACATGGCTACAGTAGCCAATCTTGTTGGTAAACGTGCGCGAACAATGTCGACACGTTAGGACACCGCTGATGTAGTTGTAAATGATAGCCTGCTGGTCTGGCTATATGAGCATCGGGCTTCGAATAGCCACGATAGCCGAACCACGCCGAATGGTGAATGGATCAGACTGACCGACTCGAGATCCGAGGAACGCGGGTTCGAATCCCACCGCCGCCCGACGACACGAGGGGCTAACGGGACTATTAGTAATTTGTACAATACAAATTGCTAAAAATCTTTAAAAAAAAAGATAAGTGAGTAAATGCGCTTTATAATTTAACAAACAATCCACTTTTGCTGCACTTATGAAGCGAGTGAAATTTGAATGTACCTACCTAATTTTGAAGTTTAAGGAAAAGTTTAGAGAATTGGGTTACAGTGGTATTATTGTGGTATCATTGTACGACGATAGCGTAGCTCTATCTATAAAATTATTACTCAATATTATGAAGCGGCTCGTCGATAGAATTTACTCTCTTCAAGTCTTGAGTATTATTTGTGCTAGTTTAGAGTTAGTGATTCTAGATTCGTCACCAATCCGTCTCGTATTTAATTTTGTAATCAATGTTTGTAGGCGTACTACTTACTTAGGTATTGTTTTTTGTAACATAATCTTCTCATTGTCATTAGCATAAAAGATGCTTTGTTATAATTACAGGTTGTTGACCCCAATCCTTGTAAGCTACATGTGGCCGGCATGTGCAGCATATTAACTTTATGATCTCCTAATTAGTGACGTCATAGTTCTGGGGAGGTCGGAACAAAGTACGAATTACGGACATTCTCAATGGCTACTCTTTATGAGATAGAAGTGCTTCTGAATGGACGGATGATTAAAATGATATGGCGTTAATGGATGGCCGCCATATTTGATGGGAGTTTTATCTTATCGTCAATTTGGGACTTGAAACTAATAGTTATAAGTAAAATACTGTTTTATTGACATTGCTTACAGAGGCTATCACTCACTAAATGAATCACCAATGAAATCATCTCAACTAATATAGTTAGGATATCTATAAAAATTATGTAGCTATGTGTTTATTTAATTTGTTATTTTTTTTTTCGATTTCAGAAATATCTTTGAAAATTGGATCAAGTCGATCTAATCTGACTATCTTTATTAGATTACTAATATTGTTCCAAAGAGCATAGTAGCATTTATCGGCAACTTTTTCTTCTGTAGACAGATTTTTAGCTTTAGCATTACCCAGCAAAAACGGGATCCACGCGTACGAAGTCGCGGGCGGCCGCTAGTTAGAAATAAAACACAAATTCGTCTAGTTACTAACCACATGGTTCTTGGAGTCATCAGCGTCCTGGACCAGGTCAGCCAAGAGGCAGAAGATCCTGAAGAGTTTGAACACGGAGTCATCGCCGAAGACAGGCTTGTCCCGCCCGAGGAGGCTCTTACGGCAGACCAGCCAGCAGACCTGGAAACCACGTGAGTTTTGAGCAAAGTGTTTTTGTTTTCGCTGGGTCACTTTAAAAAGTTAGAAAATATGTGATATAATTAATTATTTATTGCTATTTCTGTGTACCTGTTACGGTCAAAGTGATAAATATGAAAATTATGAATAATCGCCGGTTATTATGAATAATCACCGCTTGATTTGGTAAATGTGATTAATATGAGGTCATTTATGTGTGTATAAAACTAAATAGGCGGCTTAGGGGTGGCCCAAGGGCCACCCCCGCCGCACCTTAACCTATTTTTCACTTTAAATCAAAACATTATGTTATAGGCATCATGAAAAAGTAATATTATGCAAGAAACATTCCAAACTCATTATGCCAAATTATATTAATATATGATATCAAAACGTTCAAAAGTTTGGCTGTACGTACACGAGCACGTACACAAGATGTTGTTCTCTTTTATGAAATTTGTTAGTACTAAGCTTGAATTATTAAATAATCACTGTTAAATGTGATTAATTTATCACTTTTACCGCGACTGTCGGTAATTATTCATAATAACCGGTTATTATTAATAATTTTCAATTTATCACATTAACCGTAACATACCTACTATTATTGCAGGTGATATTTGTATACGTTCGTATAGTTTGCGAAACCTAAGAAAATGTGGGTGAATCCACTAGTGCATCATACGGTGCGAAACCTTGCATCGTCACGTAATCTTACATTTCATTTTCTAAGAAATCTTGAATAGGTTATTGTCAAAAAGCTTTTTGTGTGTTTTTCAGGCCGTTTGACTCAGACAGGGTGACTGAGGGTGAACCCTTAGATTCCACATTCTCATTATTGATCGATTATCTAATTAAACTTTGGCAAAATGGCATGGCTTGTGACTTTTTATAGCTTAATATTCTCAGGAGTAACATTCGCTTTTGTTTACGTCTACTACGTTATCTACTTGCAAGCACTAGGTTGATAAACCTAAGATATATTTTGATGAACTATGATGAATAGCTCGCCATGTCTTAAAACAAATTAATTGCTCGCAAAACAAAAGTGGCAGCGGTGACGTGAGTGACGTCTATTGCACAGTCCAATTTAGTCTTTGACGCTAATGGATTGAACTTGGCTGCCACCCTTCATTGTGTCATGAAGATGACGTGTCTCTTGACCTGAATAGGGCTCGTAAAGATAGGAAGTTGGATAACCCATGAATGGCTGCGGTCAACATAGGGTTTTGCTATGACGTGTGATGTGAGTGAATAAAAGGGAGTTGAGTCTTGGTCATATTCATTTCGTGATCTGTAGGCCTAGGATGCGCGCCGTGGTAAGCGGTTATCACGCCATTTTATCGATTTTGCCCATACATTTTGACGTCGCCTAAAGTATATCACGGAGAGCATCGTAGCCCGGCTGCTTATGATTTTAATCAGTAGGAGTAGCCCTAGGATGTGTGCCACGATAAACTTTTATCGCGGCATTTTATCGATTTTGCACGATAAGCCCATAAATTTATCGCCTAAAACTGTCTAATTTTATATTTGAGGACCACCATTTGATGTATGAGTGCAAAAAGGCATTGTTTTTCGTCCTTCATTTGACTTGTGGGTTGGTTTGGTTAAGGAATAGGTATGATGAAGTAGGTAAGCGCGTTAAAAAGATAATATCAAGCTTTGCAGCAACAGTGCTATACATGTAATTTTACTTTATTAACGTGTAGTTTAGAGTTCTAGACGTTAGAGGCTAAAAATATGTTTCAATTGAAGCTGTGATAGATATCGAATAAGCCCAAGGTGAGCCCAAAGTGAACAAGTCTGTCTGGAAATATTTTACGTGCAAAATCGATACTTTGGCCGCTCATTCAGATCATTCAGTCGAACGGAAAACTGTATAAATCTAAGAAAGCAGCATATTTTCTATTAAGTGAGCTTTAATAAGCGTGGTGGCAATCACTTTCTTATCGGTCGATAGTGAGCTATTGCTTCTGTATTTAACAACAGTTTAAATCGCTTATAGGCAGTGGGTAGATATTTTGCTGTAACACGAATAATTATTGTTACCTCAGCCGGTGGCAGGCCTTCATAACGCAACTTTTACGAACGCCTAGTCTACTACGCGTTATGAGTGTCGCGGCAAGGACGCAGCCGGTCAAGCGTGTCTACATAAAACGCATTATAATATTGCTGACAAAAACTCATTATTATGTGATACTTTAGTAGATAGTAGACAAAGAAACATAACAAGTACTTAAAGGTATGATAAAAACTTTAGTCTGGCTATGTAGCTAGCAGACATTTTGTTGATGACGAGTCATGGGCGCTTTATTTTGCGATGTCCACAATAAGGCTTCTTTAATTTCTTCATGCGCTCATATTACGTAGGTTGGACATTCCTCTGTTGTTTCTAGCCACAGAATATAGAAAGAAGTTTCTAGCGTCGCCTATTCATTATTATTATTATTAGGTTTAGTCTCAACGAACTTTAAACTGAATAACTGAATTCCTTGACCTTGATTCACTACAAAAAAAGCCGTGCCACTAATGATTATTATGATTATGTTCTTCCTTGGACGCCTGTTTCTGGAGCTATGACTTGTATTTAATGACCATAATGTATTTTATTTTTGTATTTGATTTGACATGGTAATCCTAATTTATGACATGCAACTAAATGTAGAATTAATTATATTATATGTATGTGTTTTGGACCTGTCTGTAAACATACATTTTCTGATAATAAATAAATAAATAAATGCAGTACGAAACAGAACATCTTACCTCACTAATTTTCTTCTCATATTCTCTGACGATGTGTAAGGTGACGGCTTTGGGCAGGGAACTGAAGACCTCATGCTGCAAGTAGTATCGGAACTCGTCGAAAGTCAGCTCCTGCGATGACCTGAAATGGTCCAGGCCTTTCTCTACGCCGTATAGGTCGAGGAGAGTGCCGATGTTTGCTGTGAGGACCTGGAAATATATGGACTATCTTTAGGATTTCTAGTGACGGCGTGTATGTACGGCTGGAAAATATTAAAATTATAGTCAGTCTTGCCAAGAGAGACCTCATTTGTTAAACTCTGTAGATCTCCTTTGCACTGGAATCCTCCAGTTGATCGATCCTTAAGATCTAACTACTCCTTTTTGTCGTCTGATTAATTTAGTTGCGGGTTAATTGACAGTTTAACTTTCTCCTGGGACAAATTTGGTAAGACTTAAAGTCCGGAAGGGGGTTGTCCATTAAGTCTAGTTGCCCACAAAACACACAAATACCTACTCTACCTAATTACCTATTACTAGTTCGGTCCTACCTATTTAGTTTACGACTGTTTACTACATTATTTTGTACGTACAAGTAAACATAAGAAAGAGGCGAACGTGATCGTTTGTTTGTGTAGTAAAATGTGTGTGCACAGTCAAGTCATAATATTTGCCAATTTTGCTTCATTATCTAGACAAAGACGAAAGGCAAGCTTGCATGCGAATGTTCTTTAGACTTGGTAGAGTCGCAGTAAGTAGGACTGACTATGTCTTTTTGGCAGTTATTGTTATGAGACTACTTACTTATTCCCATTTCTTGTTCTCACCACATAACTCCTGGGCTTGGAAGTCAGGAACTTCAGTTTATTGATTGGGAAGTTACAGTAATTTAATATTTTCAGCATTAATCCTACTTTGCTAAGTTCTTTTTGTTTTGAAAATGATGTTAGTATCTTATTGTAGGTCAAAATGTGTCACCCTGAGGCAAAGTATGTATTTTAGTGATTCATGTGTATTGCAACAAGATTTTATTCATAATCGCTTGTAGCAGGGTGTAGCTGGAATGAGATGACGGTGTTAAAGAATATGTTTACGTCTGTGTTTGAACGCTCGTAGTCGATGAAGTTTTTCCTTTTCTATGAAAACCCTAAGAATTTTTATGTATCTTTTCCCCAAAAACTTAACTCACGTATTTTTCTATCCTAAATGCTTTTGTCTAGATAGATTTTATATTGGCTTCACAACTCTCTTCAGACCAACTATTAAAATTTGTCCTAGCCCAGTGGCGTAGCATGCGTTGGTACCCGGGGCGATCACCCCCCCATCCCCCCGTCATAAGTCCTAAGGCACCTCCTGGTACTGGTATTTTGGGTTTACCTACCGATTCGCACCCCCCCCCCCGTATCATGACATAACTTGCCATGCAGATGCGCCAGTGAGTACTAATCTGCGTAACTTGTGTCACCCCCTGATGCTTGGCACCCGGGGCGCACCGCCCCCCCTTACGCCGCTACTGTCCTAGCCACCTTTATAGTGTTATAAAACCATGCCTACCACAACCGTTTGTAGAGTTACTAGACCTCTAACACAGTTGCATGTGGTTGCAGTGGCCCAGTGAACAATGCTATCGGTCTGCGCCCACGCATGCGTTGTGGAACTCGTGTACAATGACCCAGTCATCGTCATGCGTTATATCACTACGTGTTTGTCTGAATATTATGTGTGGTAGATAAGGAGCAGTTAGTAATGAGTCTTGGTAATGACTCAATGATTATTAGGAAAACTGCTTCAGCACATGAGAAAAAAATCTGCACCAAACACCGATAACTTGTGCTCTATTTCCCGCTGTAAAAATGGTCAATTAGTAGGTATCTTAGCGGAGCGTAACGACCCAATAAAAAATGTTTTTTAGATTTAACAGATGCTGTGCATTGGTATTTTAATAGCGAATGTAGAGCCATTCCCTTTCTACTTCGGAAGAGAGTTGCTAGCATTAGGAGCGCCTATGCCGTTAGTATTTTTTGAGGTGTGCTGGATCGCTCTTTATAACACTAGTAACTACTCGTACGCTAGCATAAAGGACTTTCCTAACCCACCTTCAGCCTTCACTATACTTGGCAATAACTTACCAGCACAAAGTCAATCATCCAACATGGCTGCCGTGGGCGTTAGTTCCGTCCCTGACTCATACACTCAGCTTATTAGTACTTATTGACATTGTAGAGCTAATAAGTGCTAGACAGCACGATATTTTCGAACGCTAAAAATGTAGCAAACATTGTATCTGTCTGAATAAGAAATTCTAGACAGTAATTGATGTTTTCGGATGTTAAAAAATGTAGAGTTTAAAAAGTTTGTTTCTCTCTCGAACCTTTTGAAAAGCTTTGAAAGTTCAGAAAGCTATTTTTGATAAAGAAAAAAAACTTTGGTTCGTGCTGTCAAGCTCTGATTCTTTGATTGCATAAAATATTTATTATTTACCGTTTCACTAAGCTATAGGTACTTCAATCAAGACAATGATTTGCAAGAAACCCAAAGATAAAAGGCTAATGTCCTGTGTGTATGTTCTATGTTCTCTGTTACACTCCATACTCACAACAGCACTGTGCGTACTATGTTAGCTTCGCTAATGACTGCTCGTACTACTTAGGATTACTTAACTACACAACTTACTTGGCGTCGAAGGCGCGTCTTGCTTGTATAAATTACTGTTGCAGCACAAGAAAGAACTACTTAAGGATATCACTTTAAAAACATGCCCTTTGTGTTCATTCTAATGTTTACACACACTTTTTACTTATAATAACGTAAGTACTATGTTAGCTTAGCTAATGACTGCTCGTACAGTCACCGTCAAATACTTCGTGAAACTCAAAGTGGCCAAAAATTTGACAGCGCAACCCGTGGCGATCCGATTGTGACAAAGATGTGTTGCGAACTTTTTGGCTACTTTAGGAGTCACGAACTATTTGATGCTGACTGTCCATACATAGTTACTACGAACGAGTAGGTTCTATACTACTGCCTATTGACCTTATAACGCCCACTCGACGTCTGTCGAAGCGACGTCAGTCTGATGATATCATAGGTAATCGATAACTGTGTAATCGGCTTCCTAAAGATTTGTCTGCGTTTGGATGCTGAATCATATTTTAGAACCCACACAAAATTGCGAATGAAATTAATTCTTTATAGACTTCGACTCTATAATTCGATTGCGTTGTGTAAAGGGTTAGAGTTCACGTATAAAACAAATAAATTGTTTTTTTTTATGTATCGATTCTGCGTAGTAAACCGTCAGTGCTACCTAAGTAATTAATGGTTTGTCTTCGAGTTCTTTGACCAGTTGAAAACCACACAAGCAAAGCTCTAGGAAAAGGTTATAGTGGTTTTCAGGGATACACGCAAAGCGCCTTTCTAATAACCACAAAATAAATATTATTTACGACTTAACCCATATAGTAAAACTGTTTTTACTGATACAACCAACCATTTCTTGTAAACGATTTTGTAAGTTATTAATTCAGCGACACTACGAAATTTTCTGCAATTATTTAAAATTTATTACCGCTTCATTTTAATGTGGTGTGTAATTGAAAATTACTCGCCCTGAATATATTTAATTAAAGCTTTCAGTTCCGAGACATTTTTAATGTACAAGATTGTCCGAGTTAAATGCATGGAATTATCGATATTAATCGATAACAGCTATCAATTATGTCGGTCGCCATTAATGTGAAATGTCACTTTTTTGACACGCTCCGCTCTAAAGTGGGCGTGATTTGACATTTCCAGTCGATATGTCACGGTTGCCACGGTCGCAATGATTGCTGAAACTTCAGCCAAAATAGGGTTGTTTGTCTAAAGCAAGTTTTTTATAATCTCCAATTTTGGTTCAATATTAACAAATAGCTTAATGAGTAGGTGGACTTATACTTGATATAATTTTCAAGGATTGTTTAAAAGACTCAATAAATGTACATGATTCAGCATTTGGTACACTTTCTAGATTAATATATTTTTTAAAGAGTAATAAACATTTCTTAGTGTGAAGCAAAAGTTTCATCGTAATCAAGCAAATGGAATGTCTTCAGTAATAAAATCAACTCTAATTGTAGAGACAATATTATGGTAACCACTTTAGTTCACACCTAATTGCATTTGTTCAGCTACTGTTTTGCAAAGGTTGCCGACAATTCCATACAATAATTGGAATTTAATGTCTGGTGATTTCACTCCACTTTCATGGGTTAAGCTTTCATAAAATGTTGCTTTGTAATTACGCCCACTAATTGCTTTAAATTGTTGCGAACACGAGTCCAGCGGGGTTAAGCAGAGTAACAGTGGTTAAAATATTAAATCAAACGAGTTTGTGAGTATTTTTCTACTTTTCACAACAGCTGCTGTTTTCACAGACGAACTGAAACCCAGTAAGCTTTTATTTTAATTTTTTGAAAAACATTTTCTCGAATAATGATAATCTTTAACTTCACTTAAAGAAAATGAAAATCCTTTCAAAAGTCTTTATAATGACTTTGTGAAATAAGTACAAAATTTTGAAATAAAAAATACTGAGTGGTCTTTATAAAACTCTTTAAAATAACCTGCAATCCAAAAAGACTAAACGTGTAAATGGCTCTTAGGAATGGTAGATACAGTTCTTCAAAATTTAGGTGGTTCACTTTCAAACAACCTACCCTGCATGAATTTTCTTCCCTTTCAATTAATGTCACAATCGATCTCTCATTTCCATGCACGGAACAAGTAAATTAATTAAGTTAGTGACACGTGATCTACGTCTTATCGTCTTCATACATATTCTATTGAAGGTAATTACTGCTGCTTCCATATGTGGTAAGGTATTTAGAATGTTTAGCAACACGGTGTGCTAGAATTAAATGCAGTTTTGCGATTCCTATTGTAAGTAGTAATTAATGATACCTACTTTGATTAATTAAGGTATTGATTCTCGAATGAATAACTGGAGCTTACTCGTCTGAGTTTGTCTTTTGTATTTCAGTATGTGTGTCCTAGTTAAACAGTAAGATCTGAATCTTCTTAGAAGGATTAGTGTTCTTAATCATCATTTAACTGTTCGTTATCTATCTACCTATTTATCTCTAGGTAAAGACTAAGTAGTGCAGTTCAGTCTTTTTGGTTTGGTTTAAAATTATAACCTAGGAACTCTTCCTTGTTTATTTGCCTACAACATGTATTATTTACCTATTTTACTTCTCACAGTGGCAACCCTAGCATGGACTGTCGTTGCGGCCATAACCGGCGCGGATTGCGACTGGCGACATTCAATTGTAATTTATTTTTATTTGCACAGCTTTTTGCCAACGAAGCGCAATATGGCCACTTCAGGCTTGTTAGAAAATATGAAAGCGACACCTGGAACCAGTAGAATTGACGTTTTGTGTGGAAAATTGGCACAACTGGGCATTGTTTTAATCAGTAGTTCTTGATCGTTGGAAGTTAGCGTCAATTTTGTGATAGGATTTTATTCAGAAAAACTAAGAAAACATTAAATAAACAATGAACATAGGTAAATCTTATCTATATATATAAAAGAAAGTCGTGTTAGTTACTCCACTTATAACTCAAGAACGGCTGAACCGATTTAGCTGAAAATTGTCAGGGAGGTAATTTAGAGCCAGGAGAAGGACATAGGATACTTTTTATCCCGTTCGAAATTAAAAAAAAAAGTCTGCTTATTTATTGCCATTAAGGCGGAACAAAGTTCGCCGGGTCAGCTAGTATCTATGTTACGGTTAATGTGATAAATTGAAAATTATTAATAATAACCGGTTATTATGAATAATTACCGACAGTCGCGGTAAAAGTGATAAATTAATCAACATTTAACAGTGATTATTTAACAATATTCAACCTTAGTACTAACAAATTTCATAAAAGAGAACAACATCTTGTGTACGTGCTCGTGTACAGCCAAACTTTTGAACGTTTGGATATCATATATTAATATAATTTGGCATAATGAGTTTGGAATGTTTCTTGCATAATATTACTTTTCCATGATGCCTATAACATAATGTTTTGATTTAAAGTGAAAAATAGGTTAAGGTGCGGCGGGGGTGGCCCTTGGGCCACCCCTAAGCCGCCTATTTAGTTTTATACACACATAAATGACCTCATATTAATCACATTTACCAAATCATGCGGTAATTATTCATAATAACCGGCGATTATTCATAATTTTCACATTTATCACTTTGACCGTAACATCTATATATATGTTACGGTTAATGTGATAAATTGAAAATTATTAATAATAACCGGTTATTATGAATAATTACCGACAGTCGCGGTAAAAGTGATGAATTAATCACATTTGACAGTGATTATTTAATAATTCAATCTTATAGTACTAACAAATTTCTTAAAAGAGAACAACATCTTGTGTACGTGCTCGTGTACAGCCAAACTTTTGAACGTTTTGATATCATATATTAATATAATTTGGCATAATGAGTTTGGAATGTTTCTTGCATAATATTACTTTTCCATGATGCCTATAACATAATGTTTTGATTTAAAGTGAAAAATAGGTTAAGGTGCGGCGGGGGTGGCCCTTGGGCCACCCCTAAGCCGCCTATTTAGTTTTATACACACATAAATGACCTCATATTAATCACATTAACCAAATCATGCGGTAATTATTCATAATAACCGGCGATTATTCATAATTTTCACATTTATCACTTTGACCGTAACATATATAAAAGAAAGTCGTGTTAGTTACTCCACTTATAACTCAAGAACGGCTGAACCGATTTAGCTGAAAATTGTCAGGGAGGTAGTTTAGAGCCAGGAGAAGGACATAGGATACTTTTTATCCCGTTCGAAATTAAAAAAAAGTCTGCTTATTTATTGCCATTAAGGCGGAACAAAGTTCGCCGGGTCAGCTAGTATCTGTAAAAAGATTGGCGTTACCTATGTATACGCCTCTACCTACCTCGGGTAAAAACATTGTGACCTTTAAGTTGTAATTAATTAAATGTAGTTAAATGTTAACTGTAACTTTGTCGCACATAACTCACGTTGTTTTTGAAATATGTGCTATTATGCAGAAAAATATGTGATAGCTTCGCTTTGAGCAATTAATTATCATTTATCTTAAAACTTCCTCACATATTTTTACAGCGCGAGCTTTCGGGTTAAGCTTGTAATACGCGCGCTTTCGGTGAAAGTCGAGCTTCTGGGTAGTGCTTTTTCGGTTAGCGTAATACAACTGTACTTCAATTAGTACGCCTTTGCGAAATTGTTCAACTGGATTTAGGTCGAGCTGAAGCACATTCCATTTTACAACTTTTTGAATGGTTAAGGAGAAAATTAAATAAAATTGTAGGTAAATTTTAACATGAAACTTGGTAATAAATAATCTAGATCAACTGTTATCCCATATTTCAGCTCTTTTTATGTTTTATTTCACACAAAGCAGCTTCCTTTTCTTCTTCTCTATCATTTAAATTAGTAGGGAATTTAGTGCAATGATTTGTATGGAGACCCCTCCACTTTGGTATAGAAGGCTCATTTTTGCAACAGTGGTTCTTTGGGTCCTCCTGAGTGGATTTCCGTCGGTAGACATCGGGAGCCCCCCCTGTGGTAGCAGGGGGAGGGGGGGCAAGTTTCCTTCTGCCGCGCTTCACTGTAAGGCCCATATCTTCAAAACTATGAGTATTAGGGCAAGTGTGGTATCATTTTCAGATAATTAAAGGATGGCGAATTCATTTCTAGAACAAACTTTTTGCCTTTTCATACAAAAAAATAGAAATATTGAGCAAAATTCACAAAAACCAAAAAGTATTTTTTTAAATAAACGTCGTTTACTTTTAAACCACTGGAGATAATCTAATAAAAAAAATATGTCCTGAAAGCTACATTTATCAGGATTATAAATATATACCATTTTATGGTACTTTTTTCGCAAAAAGTAGGTGAAAAAAATTTTTTCTTCAGGACACAGCGGCCGAATTTTATTGCGCAACGGAAAAAAATATTTATTATATCCATGAATTCATACTATTTGGTTCTTAAGCAAGTAAGGATTATTATTTTAAAATTTATTTAGAGTTGCTGGCACATCAATCTACCATGATTAGTATTTTTTCTTCAATTGATTTTGAACTCTATGTGAGAGACATAAGGTTGAAAATAGCTTAAATACATTTTAATATTAAAAATATCATAAGAAGAAAGCACTTAATAAAGAACTTGAATTTGTCTAAATGTCTAATGATTATTATTATTTTAATTAATACTTTTATTTCTAAATACCATTGTACCAGTGATTTAACGGAAAGGTAAATGTGAGGAAAATGGAGATTGACAATCATAGTACGGCATATATTTTAGCACAAAGGCTACGCTTGTGATCATTTTAGTTGTTTTTTCAGACAGCACCAGCTTCACCAGCACTACTTCTTGCACTCACATCTTACCATTTCCAGGCAAGCTTCGGCAGCTACGGGCAAATCGGTCCATATAGGCTCCATGTTGCTATCGACTCTGGTCCACCCCCAACTAGTCGGGTAAAGGGAAGACTGAGTCGGTTGTTTGCAACTGATCCTATACGCGAAGCCCTTGATATACAAAATTTTGAATAACTTGAAAAAATCCTAAGGAACAAGAGACGACGAAAAGAGGACCAAAATCTCAACATAACAGCCTAATCTGGTTTACTGACAGCTCCAAGATGGCCTTTTTAACGGGAACGGGCGTCTACTGAAACACTTCGAACACTGTGAACGCATAAGGAGGTTTGCTTCAGTGTTTCAAGCTGAATTCTACGCTATAAATTATGTGTGCACTAAAGAACAGGGGCGTAAAAAACGCAATATTTACTTCCTGAGCCACAGCCATGGCCATAATATGGCATGAGGTATGCTTTTAGATAAAGGTACTATCCGTTCTGACCCAATAGGTATGGTCTCTGACCCTTGTCTCGCTAAACTGTCGGCTCTCATTCGATCCGTGTATGTCCAGGTATCCCACATCAGGGACATTTTATCATGCCTTCCGAGTTTGTTCATCTTTAAGATCTCAACGTTCACTGAGGCGATGGCTTTGCTTGAGTGCTGCCTGGCTGCGGCTCAGGATGTAAATATTGCGTTTTTTACACCCCTGTTCTTATATCCAAGAAGCACAGGGCTGAATGGGAAAGCTCCAACGATATAAGCCTCTCCAAATCATTCCTAAAGGGAAATACAAGGTCATGGAGAAAACTCATTAAACGGAAATAAAAGGTAAGCCCAAGCAATTACGGGTACGCAAACTGGGCATTATGGAACGAACCCAGCGTTGCCAGTTTTTTATTTCGCCAAGTCGGGACTTTGGTACTTTTTGAGTGAAAATAGCGGGATTCTGCCATCAGAAGCGGGACATAGTAAAAAAAACGTATATAATCAAAGGTTTTCAAATATTTATCTTTTTATTTGACTTAAAATTACGTTTACGTGACAATAGATAGCAAAATTAGCCATAGAAAATGTATTTTAACAAAAAAATAATATTTTCAATCAGTTTTACTCTATATCGTTAAATTCGTTTTTAGAATAAAATAAGAAAAAAAAAAAAGAAAAATCGAAATTAAAAAAGTTTTATTCTTTAGAATAATATGGCGTTTCAAACAATAGTCTGGTGAAATGAGTGTCTCCGAAAAGCGGGACCGAGCCTGTCCCGCGCGGGACATTTAAATTTGATTTAAAAATCGGGACGTCCCGCCAAAATCGGGACGTCTGGCAACGCTGAACGAACCACATATCCCACAAAATGGGCCTAACTACAGAAGACAGCTTTCGAGCATGTGGAATACATGTGGGGTCCATGAAACACTTAATACTGTAAGGATGGGTCTGCTTGGGTCAGCATATCCGGCATCAGAAGACTATTAGGTGACTTTCACTCAGATGCTTAATTCACCTAATGGATAGGATTTTTTTGGATGATAGGGAATAAAAAAGGAAGCATAAAGATCCTAATGGGTCGCTGTGGACTACGCTTAGGTGTGGTGGCCCTACATAAGATAACCCAGACAGCTTTGTATCAGCATTGGCTACTGGCAGTATATTAAGGAGTTCGCGTATAGGATCAGTTGCAATTGCAAGCAACCGACTCAGTCTTCCCTTTACCCGACTGGTTGGGGGTGGACCAGGGTTGATAGCAACATGGAGCTACATGGACCAATTTGCCCGTAGCTGCCGAGGCTTGCCTGGAAATGATGAGATGCAAATGCAAGAAGTAGTGCAGAAGCTGGTGCTGTCTGAAAAAACAACTAAAACGGTCACAGCCGTAGCCTTTGTGCTAAAAATATCTCCCGTACTATGATTGTCAATCTCCATTTTCCTCACATTTACCTTTCCGTTAAATCACTGGTACAATGGTATTTAGAAATAAAAGTATTAATTAAAATAATAATAATCATTAGACATTTAGACAAATTCAAGTTCTTTATTAAGTGCTTTCTTCTTATGATATTTTTAATATTAAAATGTATTTAAGCTATTTTCAACCTTATGTCTCTCACATAGAGTTCAAAATCAATTGAAGAAAAAATACTAATCATGGTAGATTGATGTGCCAGCAACTCTAAATAAATTTTAAAATAATAATCCTTACTTGCTTAAGAACCAAATAGTATGAATTCATGGATATAATAAATATTTTTTTCCGTTGCGCAATAAAATTCGGCCGCTGTGTCCTGAAGAAAAAATTTTTTTCACCTACTTTTTGCGAAAAAAGTACCATAAAATGGTATATATTTATAATCCTGATAAATGTAGCTTTCAGGACATATTTTTTTTATTAGATTATCTCCAGTGGTTTAAAAGTAAACGACGTTTATTTAAAAAAATACTTTTTGGTTTTTGTGAATTTTGCTCAATATTTCTATTTTTTTGTATGAAAAGGCAAAAAGTTTGTTCTAGAAATGAATTCGCCATCCTTTAATTATCTGAAAATGATACCACACTTGCCCTAATACTCATAGTTTTGAAGATATGGGCCTTACAGTGAAGCGCGGCAGAAGGAAACTTGCCCCCCCTCCCCCTGCTACCACAGGGGGGGCTCCCGATGTCTACCGACGGAAATCCACTCAGGAGGACCCAAAGAACCACTGTTGCAAAAATGAGCCTTCTATACCAAAGTGGAGGGGTCTCCATACAAATCATTGCACTAAATTCCCTACTAAATAAGCTATCAGGATTCAAAAGTTAAGGCGTTAAACGTAGGTAACTTAACAACTTAACGGTTTACAGCGTTTAAACCTTGGAACATATTATGACTTGGATTAAAAAGCACTTCAAATACAGTTATTTTTTACTAGTTTTTTATATGCTCTTTAAAATGTTTCACATCGTAAAAAGGCCGGGCTTTATATTTTTATAAGCCTTTAAAATCCTAATTATGGGCAGTTGTTACAATTGATTCTTTTCTCATTGGTAACAAATAACTTGTTAAAATGTCATTGCGTTATTTTATTGAAAACATTATAACAATAGTGACTGAGTTTCTTGCGCTGCTTCTTTTTTGCACTGGCCCATTTTATATTGTCCCGAAGCAGTTAGGGTTAGTATTGGAAGGTTTTAAAAGCCTACTTGCAAAAATAAAGTGTGTTTTATGATTTTTTATGAGTTTTATTAAAATTGATTTTATTTTCCTGAAATATTTCTCATCGTATCCGTGCACTGGTCAACACTTCCCTTTTTTAGGGTTTCGTAGTCCTGACAAGAAACCCTTATTATCAAGCCCTATCAACTAAGTAGTTTTGTTGCATTCATAGATGACCTAAATCTAGTCTAGGTCACCAGGCACAACTAGTATAGTTCCAGCTAGATAATGGTGAGTGACGTCACTCTCCCCTGGCCTCTGGCCTCGGGGCCGTTACTATGTGCTTTATGACCTATATTTAGGTCAACATATCGTCTAATATGTATACGATAAGGGAGAGCCGAAAATTTGATAGGAAAAGTTCGATTCGATTGAATTTGGCTTTTTAGGAATTATATTTTACCATACTAGGTATTCAAGGAAATAGCGCTCTTTCTTTAAACATAAATTTATAGAGACTAGAGAGTTTCCAGTGTTGGGTTTTCCTTCCGTGCCCAGTGGTTTACAAATGCAAGCACTCAAGGTTTTAGGTTCGATTTCAGATGAAATACAACATTATCTACCTAATAACTTTAAAAAATAATTAGTTTTCTGTGTTGTTCTTTTGTGCTCCAGTGGCTGTCCAAGTCCTAGGGTCGGTTTTAAGATGGAACATAAATTATTATATTATACCTACTAGAGACAACAAATTAGCTCATACACCGGCACTTGAGTTAAATAAGCAAAAATAACTTACTACCTACTTATTAAAATCTTTTCCTTAATAAACTGAAGGAAAACGTGTCTTTGTTACTATTACTCATTGCTTGTATAATTTGCATGCGTCTACTATTTGTTTATCAAACTAATTTGAGTCTTAATTGTATTCCCTAATAAGTTCAATATCTCGTGCGCTTGCATAGCTGAGTCATTTATCTTGAATGGGCAGTGTTGACTTTACACGGCTTCGTTTCCAATAAATCGTAATATTTATTTGTTTTATTAAACAGAAAAGAAGTACCTAAAACATACTTACTATTTTAAGTGTGTTTGTACCTAGGTATTTCTTTTCCTACACATAGAGCTCAAAAACACTAACATTAGACATTGAGTTCTACTTTAGGTAAACTTTGCTCTACATACACTTTCTTTTAGACAAAAGTATTTAAACATTATTTACTAATTTAATGATCCTCCTTTTATTTTCCTAATAAGTTAAATACATACTTTACAATAATTATCCTTAAGGAGCTATGTAATTTGCTCAAAATGTTATGTTGTCAACTTTTTACTAATTTAGTAATTGATATTCTTCATTTTTATTTATTACAAAGAAAGCCTTTTATTATACGGTCATTTACTTAATACTGAACATACCAGTAATTCTTTTATATTTTTCTCGAATTCAGTTTGGCCTTTCTTTAGGTAATTTAAACTTTTTTAGGAAGGATGTCTTGGTGACAAACTGCGAGAGTTTTTTAAGTAACTTAATTTAACATAGTCTGTTCTTCTTTGAAATTAAACCTAAAACTTCTTCAAAATATCTAAAAAAAAAACAAGTGAAAATAAATACGCACCTTCAGCTTCGATTTGTGCACAACAGCATTATTTTGCAACGAATCAAACGCATACCAGATGCAGTTTGTAACATTTTTCAAAAGGGCGGACATTTTCACACAGTATGGAGCACAGACAAAAAACGAACATCACCAACAAAACTTTTTGTTCCAATACGACAACGGAATAAAAAAAAACAATACGCGCGTGTTTCCTTCGCGCGTTCGATATTTGAACTGAGCGCGAATGTGATAATAGCAGAGACAAGAGACAGCGGACAGAGCGGCTTGAAGCAGTGTGGAAATTATAAATTAACTTAGCGGTATACGAAATTGTCAGCGTTTTATTGAAGAAGGTTTATTAGCTTTAATAATCATGAAGAGGAAGTTAATGATAGATTTTATAGATAGCGGTTGGTACCTAAAGGTCTTGGGCAAGATTTCCTGCTAGAGGCACATTGTTATCGTTACTACGAATTTAAAAACTTAATAAGACAACCTTCCTATGACTGTGCCTATTTTGTTTTATGTAGAGTACGTACTTAATCTGTTCATTGAAGTTTATTTGGGTCCTGATAAGGAGTTTAAATACTTTTATTACATTACTTGAAGCATTTTTGTTATTTTGGATCAAACTTCAAAACGACAGGTTTCGTGTGGAGACCTCGTCTTGGCAAAGCATAGTCCCATTTAAACTCTATCGACGAAAGATTATAAAAATGACTGAAAACCAGTAGGGTCAGATGTTCAACAATGAAACAATGGTACACAATAAAACACTGCAATATTTCTTAAATGCTGCGTTGCCATATCGTGCACTATATCGCGTAAGGATACTTTCGACAATACCCCGCCGCACCTCAGTTCGTGTCGGCGCCACGTGTGAGAAGACGTGTCTGTGGAGCATTATTTATTTTTTTCACCAAAATGTAAAATTTTTGTCGTTATTAAAAGATTTTTGATAAAAATATGGTTAATAAATTTATATTTTTCATGATTACCTAGCATTACACATATATCATAGACTAAGTGGAACTAAATTATATGTTAAAAGTGTTACAAATTAGTGATTATTTTTTTAGTTATTAAAATAAACCCTATGTAGTCAACAATGAAACAGTTGCATGATGGACACAATGAAACATTGTTTCATTGTATAATACCATATACCAAACAAAATCTACTGTCCGTGCAAATAATCATTTTTAAGGCTATAAATTACTAGGTTATCCTAAAATTTGATGTTTATTTTTCATTTAAGATGGCGCGAACTAAATCTCTAAAGAGGAAGAAAAGTGATCATTTAGGAGATAATATAAAAAAATATAATAGTAAATAGTAAGGAGTTATCTTAACTAGTTATAGGTAATCTGATGAGTCTGATTAAATTTCAATTATTAATAAAACCTTTTGATTGGACTCGGGCATTTTTTTTTTATTCACTTACTTCATATTAAATTCAATAAATATGATTCAATCACTCAATTATAATGTCCCATTGTTGAAATTGTAGTGTTTCATTGTGCACATCAGAACGGACACAATGAAACATTTCCAATATGTTTGTTTTTATTGTTTTGCTAATTGATTACAAATTTATTAAAAAAAACCTAAATGACATCCGATACCTACCCAACTAAGTTAACTATGTAGCTTCAAAAAATTAGACTTGTATCTGTAAAAACAAAAGGTGTACGAGATATTGAATTGTTAGTGTTTCATTGTTGACACACAATTAATTATTATGTTTCATTGTTGAATTTGAGGTGTTTCATTGTGTACACAACAGTGGACACAATGAAACATTTCCAATTTATGTGAATTTATTTTTTTGCTGATTGATTAAACATCAATTAAAAAAAACATTAATGCCATCCTATACCCAATAAAATTGCCTACATACCTGTCAAAAATTAGACTTCTATCTATGAAAGTAAGAGTTTTATGAGACTTTGAAATTTTAGTGTTTCATTGTTGAACACATGACCCTATCTGAAAAAATAAGTGGATGGAGGAAACCTACTTTTAGGCGCATCTCGGGGGAAGAAGTGCCTTTTAAGTGAATATTGGCAACTTTTCGCCGTATTCTCAAACCGAACTTGATTAACGAACTTAACAAGCAAAGGAAATAATTGCGGTCCACATTCGTACCGATATTTCTGCATATTCGTTTGGATTGCATGTGATTACGGCGCTCAAAATGGCCGGCCGCTACATTATAATTACGTTACTCATCACAACACGGCGTCGTCCTCGGATGTTTTCTCCATATCCGCACGATTGACTCATGCATACAGGGCTGCCCTCGAAGAGCTTTCATAAGCATAATAAATTAAGGAACAAAACAACTCAACCCCGTCAAACCCCTGCGACATGGTGTCGAGTTGAGGGGGTCGAGTTGTCCCGAGGTCATCATTCAATTTCTGCCCGGTCGGGAATCGAACCCGGGACCTCTCGGCATAGTAGTCCGTTCTGAACCACTACACCAAACGGCCGACAAAACAACAACTACAATATTAAATTTTTGTAACATTTTAAATGCAGAAGTTTTATGCATCTATCAGTTAGATTATTACGTTATCGCGCTTTTTAGCTAGGCAAGTAAAATAACTTGATTGATTTATGAAGTAAAATTGGCAAGATCAAAATGGACTCTCAGACTGGACAACCCTAAGCGAGGACGTTCGAGCGCATTTAAATATGTTGTGCCTCGCCAAATTCAGAAGATCTGTAGGTCACCAATACGTAGGTATATTCCATTGAGATCCCCAAATGTTATCAGATGGTAAACGACCTTTTAAGAACAACCTCAAGCCACCAACACTACATTATAAGTTTTGTTCTATAACAAACTCAAATAGGTAAACAATAGTAAAAGCAGACGTCCTTAACCTTTAAAAAGAGGCGTAATCGCTCTTTTAGTTTCTAAAAATACACGAGATGTTATTATGACACCTAAATACCTACATTTCCTGAAATTACGCTCTACTAACTCCTGCATCCACAAGGAAACTTAATTCACGTTAAATAAGAGACGGAAAAGAATTTGCTCTATTTTATTTTCAAGATGCGACAAGCTTCGAGAATGGGTAAGTAGTAGGTACTAATAAATTGAAGGCGGCGAAACTACGCACAGTAAAAAAAAAGTCTAACCTCCAAGTAAGTTGGATTCTTGTTTATTATTTAACCTAATCTGTGCACCTGGATCGTCCACAAATCACGTAACCGGAACCATTCGCTTTGCCCATATAAGTAGGGCCATGCAAAACACTATAGGAAGCCAACCAAGGTCTTACCCTTATCTGGAGCCGGCACTTTCAAACTGTATTCTAAATTGTCTATGTGATTGAGTGGATTAGTGGATCAATCTCGTGTATTTCCGACTTGTAAATTATATGGGACCTTCTAGGTAAGTTACGGTTTTGTTGCATTGCCATCAGGAAACCTGTAGAATTAATTTTATTATGTTGGTTATTGGTTTACCATCAGAATCCGAATATGAAATAAGTTATTATTTAGTATATTAGTTTCCACAAAAACACATTGTAACTAAGTCCTTTTAAGTCTCAAAAACGTACATAAGTATACCACATAATTACGAATTCCTATATTCATTTAAGATTTAATCAGGATATTGCTAAAATAAGGTGACAAATGAAACACGAATTCTTTGGTAAGATTTTATTAAGTTTTATATCTACGGATAAAATTACATTTATAAATTTGAAAATACCGAATACATAGTTGACGCTAGCGCCAACACTCGGTAGTGATAACATATTGCCGTAAGATAAAAAAGCAACTATATTTACTTGTACGTATAGTTACTTAACCTTACCACTCACTAGTTGCGGTGAGGACTTTGCCCAACAGTGGGACATTGTAGGTATTAGTTACCTACCTTTAAGATTTAAAGAAATTAATCTAGTTGCCATAGCTATTCTATGCTGACGTTGCCAGTAACCTTATAGATATTGTAACAGTGTTGCTAGCAGTTGATTCGATGGTCAGCACAATCTTAACAAATCTCTAGTCTGATGGTATTCTTCAGTGCCTTTACAGTGTATTTAAAGAAAATTTGCAGATCTAGATACTTCTACCACGTGACACGACTGTCTTTTATTTATGGCAATGACTTGGTTTTGGGAACCACGATTTCGCCGATGTCACGTGAGCAGTTGCAAACTTAATATGATAAGGTCAACCAAATTTTTTATAATGTACTAGATTTTTCTTTGTTTGCAAAAACTTGCAATACACTGCCAATTTAAATAACTAAAATAAAATAACCCTCCTTCTGGCGCAGTCGGGTAATTATAATACTCGATTTTTTTTTATCTTACGGCTTTACAATAGACACATAGATTCTCAAAAACGGTTACAATAGCTTGAAAAGCCAAAAACTACAACTATCCTTACATGATTAATAGCTGTGAATTAATAAATAATGAACTGTTGATGTAATTCATAAATACGAATGCGTAAGTACTTACAATACGATTTCCCAATCTAACCACGCGTGTTGAGAAGGATAAGTCTTGTGAATAAAATGTATGGAACATCAATTTTGGCACCCACTATTTCCTTCTGGTGTGTTAGCATGCGTGAAATAATGTGAAAAATTGCCATGTTGGTGTCACTCTGTATTTCTGAACCATAAGTAGAATTTTTGTGCGATTTTTTTAGATCTTTACATGTATTGACTTTCACATGCTGCTTTGCAACGTGGTTAAAATCTTGATACATTTTATTCACCTTATCCAATATGAAAATTATATCTAAACTCCAAATTTTTAGGTCAAGTCAGTAAAATGGGGTCTGAATTGGTTTTGTTGTATTGAAGAATCGTATAAAGAAACGATAAACTTCAGTATGAAGAGTATTTTTACGTCGTTTTTTAAAATGAGCTTAAATTACTAAAATTACACCCTTGAGATTCTTAATTAAGTCGCTGTCAAACCAAATGCCAATTTACCGACTTGAACGAAAAATGCTTTAAAAATATTCAACTATACGAAAATATTGTACATGTAATCAAAATTCGCAATGGAATGTCAGACTATTTAAACTTAAAAACATTATAATTACAATGGCAAGTAAATAGAGAGACCACCCCCAGTTTAATGAACTTCAGATCGTAAAATTTTACAGACGACAGTTTTTTTTCTAATGACAAAGTGTTACACACGAATGACAGGAATAAAAAAAACTGTCAAGTCTGTCAAATGTGACACTGTCAGTTCTATTAAACGGGCCCCAATTACTCATGGTTATTTCGTGATGTGTCCGTTTCCTTAAAACACTATAGAAGACCCTGGATTATGTTGACCATACATGCGAGTACGCAACCTCAATTGAAAAGAAATGTCAGCCGTAGGTGGAGCGAGAAAGTTCTGTCAGCTGTACTGTATTCCTGTTAAATGTTGAACCTTAACAGCTTTGTATTAAGGGTCAACATTTTTCTGAAAAGAGCATGATCTAGCGTCCGTAGCCGTACTTTGGGTGGAACATCGCATATAGAGTTTGACATTTCTATTACATGAACACTTCACGAAACAATTCATAAGTCAATAAACATAATAAAATATTGAGTACAGTCGCGCAGAACAGTTGTCCATTTCATTAATAAAAAGTTGTTTCCAATTTGCTTTACTATCTTGACACGTTGGTAAAACTCTCAAAAGCTTTCACAATAATCGCGACTGCAGAAAGGTATAACTAATAATAAAGCCATATCCATTTTGAAACACTTCATCAGATTCACAAACTTACGTCTAAAATCTATAAAATGTAATAAAAATACGTAACAAAACATTAATAAATTACTAATGAGTAATCACAAAATTTTAAGTCATAATAATGCATAATCAAAAATATAATTTATGATAAGAAACATGTAATGAGTTAAATTAAGTGATAATTTCAAAATATAGGCAGCTATTTATTCTTATGATACTGATACATATTTTGGTCAACTTATTGTTTAATTTTCAGGTGTAACCGGAGCTGTTTAACGCCTATTTCCTTAATCTGTAACGATTCGTTAAGCGTTGGCAAATCGAACAGTTTTTGGAATAAAGAAACCAGACATAAACCGACGACTGGGAACAAACTTTACCTGCAGGCTACAGTACCGTATTTGCAGGTCACTTTAGCTCTGGGGGGCAACTTTGGCTCAAAACAAAAAAGGATTTAATTTCCCATCTCTTCATAGCAATGTCGATAAACGACATAATTCGACAGGAATGTAGATAGCATTACTGACGCATATTTATTTTAAGTTGGTTGCAAGATACTTTGCTCAATTTCAATACTTTATTGTTGAGCCAAAGTTGCCCTCTAAAGAAAGTAACTCGTATCTACGCTACCCCAGTTTTTTTTAATCCATGCAAATATGTATGGCATCGTGAGCGTCTCATTTGTTACCTAGTGGATGCATAGCTTAATCGGTGGTATTGGTTCCGAAGAACATCGTCAGCAGCCTCGGCCTACCCTCTAAGAGCGCTTTCACATTAGGACGTTAGTAGCGCGACTGCAGCGCGGCAGCGGCGTTTTTATAATGTGAAGGCATGCATCCGCTGTCACATATGTAGTATGAAATTTTCGGCAGCGCGTCTGTCGCGCTGCTAAATCGCCTTAAGGCCTATTCAAACCTGAGCGATATTCGCTGCCGCTGTGGGTAGAGGTACATACCGCGCGGGTTTCGCTCAGGTATTTAGTATCAAGTATCGCGGCTAGAGCGACCTGTGCGATATTCGCTGCTGCTGTGGGTAGAGGTACATACCACGCGGGTTTCACTCAGGTATTTAGTATCAAGTACCGCGGCTAGAGCGTTTTCTCTGCCGCAGACGGTAGCGAATACCGCTTAGGTCTGAATAGGCCTTAAATGTGAAAGCGCTCTAAATCTCTTCAAGTTGGGAGAAGAGCCATGTGACATCAAAACCATGTAAGGAATGCATCATGTGTATCATTCATGACTTAGGGCGCCAATTAGAGACGTGAGAAAACCTCTCTCAATTAGAAGGCGCCCTTAGACCCTTATTATAAAACGGAGCCCAAAACCGGATTGAAACTCGAGCACTGATTTGACCTGAGATTTATTGAAATATTCAGACCATAATGGGGTGGAATTTGTACTTCAGTGTAGATTCGTACGTACCTATGTGGACCGTTTTATAATAAGGGCCTAATCAGTAAAACGACTAATCAATAAGTTGACCAAATATTACAAACACCGAACACTACTGTATTGATTCTGACTAGGGTATGTCACAGGAACGTACCTTACGCTAAGAATACACTGAACGACTATTATATTTTAAATGTTTGGCGCCGCCCCTCAGCAAATAAATTTTGTATCAGCAAAAAAAAAACCAGCTTCCAATTTCATCTCCTGAGAGAGCGTCAAAGCAACACAATGCCATCGGAAATAAATCTAATCGTAACTCAAATGAACTTAATATTAATTTAATTTGAAACGAGATCAACAAATAGTGTAATGGAAATGAGCAAAACAATAAAAAAGTCTAATCTATCGATCAAATTAATTAATCAACAAAAAAAACTTTTTTTTTGCATTTTTTCATTTCTTTTTTGTAACAAAATTTTAAGCGGTGGCATTGTGTTGCTTGTAATTTCAGAAAGACACATTTATGCAACTGGGTCACGGGACATTTGGTTTTGTTATTTGATAGCACTTAGTAGTTGACTGGGACTGAAAGTCTGCGACATTTAGGTACGGTTTATCAGTTTTTGTTTAAAAAAGCTTTGATCGAAATAAAATATATTATGAAGATCATGATTTTTTCAAAAGAAGCAAAAATGGACTGACGATTTGTAAAATCGACACGATTCAAATAAAAATGATCTAACCAAATATTATGGAAGATTTTAGGTTACTTGGGAAAAGGTGGAAAGTACTTTGATATAAAGTTAAAATGGATCCATTCAAACATGCTTCTGAATTCATTTACTAACCCTAAGATATAATTTTGATATGGACCTAATAATGCTTAAATATTAAATAATAACTTTTTAGAGCATCGTTTTACTATCTGAGATACCTCTTTGTACGTTTGTACAAAATGTACAACTACGAATGATCCAACAGCATGTTTGAACATTTACTAGGAATTATATCACAGAATGAGTGTCAACAAAAATATATAAATAACTATACAATCATCTCGCGATATAATCGAGCAAGTGGTCCACTCGTGAGGATATGAAAGTTTCGAGGAATAACACTTAAATGTATTGCAATAAAGCTGAATATTGTGCGGTTACGTACATATAAGGTTAAGTAAATAGGGTAAATCGTCAGTCTCGAAAATTCAGTAAAATAGGACCCTGTTTTAATAAATAATTGTGGCACGATATAGTCGAAGACTTTCTTTCCCACGGCGGTGGTGGCGGGTGACGCTCTCTCACTCTTATGCGTGATAAAAACTGCGACAGGAATACTTAAAGTCGCGTTAGTAGACTCACGTGAGCACAAAACGCAGAATGACCCAAGACCAGTGTGGTCTGTTGCACAATTTCGATCTTCAAATATCGATTCTGTGCTCGATTTCGGTGCGATCGCGATGGTCTTTACTCGATTAGCGAGTTGGCTTCCCTTCAAGCTGTTACCAATTCCTATCCAACTGGCAATCGAGTCGATGTTATTTTTTGTGTCTTTCTGAGAAACATCAATAAAGTACACAAATATTTTAATAGAGAAATTCCTAAACATTAGCCAATACGTTGGACAAGTCGTAGCCATAGGTAAAGCTTGTGCACGCGATGTCGTTCCCCACACTAATTTAGAGGTGCTAAAACAAATATTACTTTTCATTTTTTTATTATTTTTTGTTATTTTACTCCCTGCAGCCTTTGAGTGGATATTAGTTTCAGAGTCGAAACAGCTGCATTCCACTTTATTGTTCTTTTGAAAAGGGAGGCGTAAGCGTACCTCGAAAGTCATGAGAGCCAGACGCATGGCAAGGCACATCACATTCTTAACAAAAGAGAAAGATAGTACCTTGCATGGGGCAGAGCGCCTCCCGTGCCTATCATACAGGCCACGCCTTCGTGACGAGGTGGAATGTTCATGCTCGTCGTACAGACCGAGCCCTAGCATAGGGGGAGACGTGACCTTTCGAGGGGCGTGCCTATTCCTTTTAAAATCCGAAGTCAGAGTCATCTGGGTTTTGTGATCGCGCGAGGCGAGTTTTACAGTGGATGTTTTGAGTGTTTTGAGATCTGAGGGAGGTGGGGGTGAATGCGAACTTATAGGGGGAGGTGGGGGCATGCAGGACGAGGGGCAGCGCTACGCGGGGGTCGCGGGGGAGGCCGGGCGATCGTGTCACCGCGAGCCGGCGGGCGCGCCGCGACCGCGCCGGCCGCCGGGCTTGCCGCGGCGGTTGAAGCCCCTGCGAAACCATTGTACTGTTAAGGATTTGTCACACTGCATGCTTTCTGCGGTCATGTTAAGAGCGTTTACGCCGTTTGGCGCAAAAACAGTACTTTTTCAACCCGTTACAATCATTAACCAGTTACATTACAAATATGTTATAGGCATAAATAATTAGGCAATTTCGTCGTCTAAATAGTTAGTTGATAAAATATTTCGATTAGTATAGCATTTAAGAATTCTATCAAGATAATTCCACACAGGTTTTCAAATTTCCACTTTAGCGTCAGTTTACAAGCTGAATTTTTTATAAAAATACTGTGAAAACGATATAACAAACATTTATATCGTATAGCATAGGTCATTAGGCAAATAGTTAGTTGAGAAAATTCTTAGATTTAAGCATTTTACAATAAGAAATCACAAATTCAAAGAACGTGAAATACCCAAAAATCAGTGTGATTTTTACACCATTATTCTTCTTTAATTCAACATAAAAATAGCTCAATATAATAAAATAACATCTTCTTTAAAATATTTACTTTGAAACGATATGTAATTAATTGTTATTGTTTTGCTATAAACATTTGAAAACTATTAAAAAACGCCGCGCGCGAATTATTTCCAATGATGCCCCTTGAAAAGCCGCGCTTCGCGTAAACGCTCTTAAAGTCAAAGTAAAAACAAAAATCGTAGCCCACATCATGTATCAACATAGACGGTCAGCGGTCCGGACAAAAAATCTGTCAGTGGCCGTAACTAGGCAATCTATCAGCAGTGGCCGGTGCAACGGTGCGCATCAATACGAAATCTAATAGGAATGACCTAACCGTAGACTGCATCCAGTGTGACAAACCTTTATCATCATCATCATGCAGCCTATGCAGTCCATTACTGGATGTAAACCTCCAGGGAGCTCCAAAGAGCACGATCAGCGGAAAAACAGCAGACTGTTTTGGATATTTTCGATGTTTATCGAATCGACTCACACTTGAAAACTTTACAATAAGTCTCTTAAGTGTTTTCTATAGCTTATTGTTCTTCCAAGCTGACCACAAAATTTCAAACAATTTGATTTGTGGATCCCTAAAAATCGCAAAAATATTTATATGGAAAAATGAATTTTCGTTAAATTCTCCATTCAAAACGCTAATTTCATAATAAATAAATAGCAGTAAAAACTAGTTCTTACCGGTACGGGCCGCGGTATACCGGAGCGGCCTTGGGGGATCCGGGCGCGGCCTCAGCGGCGGCGGCGCGGGCGAGCGCGTCTGCCTTGTCAGCGTCCTGGCTGGTGGAACCGCCCTGTTTGTTTAACAGAAATAAATAAGAAAATAGAAATAGAAATGATTTATTGACACAGTAAGAGTAGCCCACACCGTTGATTTTTCGTCGGCCGATAGTTTAGTCGGGCAATTGATCAGTATGGGCATGTATGGGAGTGCGCACACTACGCCGATTTGATTTGACCGATTCTTCATACAATTTAAAATCGGGCACAACTATCGGCCAACTAAAAATCAACGGTGTGCGCCTACTCTAAACGTTTATAACAGTAGGTATATGACAAAAAATGAAGGTATGTATACTGTGCCAGTATAGCATGATAGGCATAGGGTATGTCAAGAAGCTGGTCTTCCGCGGATGTTCTAAAATCATTATATTTCTTCTGTAAAAATAATGAGGGAGACTAAGTAATCGACTTTGCCATTGCCAAACTGAAGTGGCAGTGGGCGTGGCACATATAGCTCGTAGAATTTACGAACGTTTTCTAGTTACGACCATGGATTGGAAGACCAAGTGTAGGGAGGCCTCTCACTCAGTGGAACCGACGATCTCGCAAAAATGAATGAATCGACGCTCCCATAAAATATGCCCTAAAATCTTTAAGCACCGAAATATTGACATATTTAATCGCTTATGATATACATTAAAACAATTTATTTTTGATGATGAGCTGTGGTTTTCAGCACCTGTATCTGATCACCAAGTCGAGCAAAAAAGCGGCACGGCCGTACCATCCTTTTCTCGAAGCAATTCAGGCCATTTTCGACCGCCTGTAACTTCGTTGTGGATAAAACTAGAAGGCTAAATTTTCATTAGCTATGCAGGCATTGTAAAGACACGGTATATTTAAAATTTCATTCAATTTGAACCAGTAGTTTAAGAATTATAACGGGTCAAAGTTACTTAATTTTGTCACTCACTGACTGACTCACTGACTCACCGATCATCAAAACTCTAAGGCACTTCTAGCAGACCTAGAAGCTTCAAATTTGGAATATAAGTAGTGTTTGGTGTATGAATCAAGGAAAAACTAAAATATTTGGGGGCACGGTAGTGCAACCGCCAAGTCGAGTAAAATTTTTCAATTTCGGTCCAGTTTTCTAGATACATAACTGCTGTCTACAAAATACAAAAAGAAATGATATTTGGGGGCACGGTAGTGCAACCGCCAAGTCGAGTAAAATTTTTCAATTTCGGTCCAGTTTTCTAGATACATAACTGCTGTCTACAAAATACAAAAAGAAATGAGATCCCATCAAAAACAATACTTGTCAAAAAAACCAAGTCTCGCAACTCAGTTGTTCTACGGTAAAAAGTTGTGAGATCCATGTAATACCAAGTCCAGGCCAGGAAATCTTTAACGTTTTACATAAATATATTGACTTGGCCATCGCATGAAAACACGTGTAAATTAAATTATTTAGTGCGATGGCCAAGTCAATAATTTATGTAAAACGTTAAAGATTTCCTGGCCTGGACTTGGTATTACATGGATCTCACAACTTTTTACCGTAGAACAACTGAGTTGCGAGACTTGGTTTTTTTGACAAGTATTGTTTTTGATGGGATTGCATCTTCTTGATGACAAGAAGAGTAGGGGAGGGCGGCTGCCCCTCCCCCACCCCCCTGGTAAATCTCGCAGACAAAATATGAACTCGTAGAAAGTGCTACAGTCGCTTTGAAGGAGCTAAGTCAAAGGATCTGACCTAAAAAATTCTAGGACCTAGGCCAGAAGCTAGGGACTTTATGCTTTAACTAGCGGCCGCCCGCGATTTTGCAATATCCTGTTGTAACTAAGCTTTACGTTTACTAAGGTACCTGCATGCCAAATTTCAAGCGTCTAACTTAAGCGGTTTAGATTTTTCATACAAAAGGATTTTCCCGCTAATTCCCGTTCCCGTGGGAATTCCTAAGTATACTATAACCTGCCCAGGAGTATGAAGAATAATTGTACCAAGTTTCGTTAAAATCCGTCAAGTAGTTTTTGTTTCTATAAGGAACATACATACAGACAGACAGACAGACGGACAGACAGACAGACAGACAAAAATTTTACTGATTGCATTTTTGGCATCAGTATCGATCACTAATCACCCCCTGATAGTTATTTTGAAAATATATTTCATGTACAGAATTGACCTCTCTACAGATTTATTATAAGTATAGATAAAATAATTGTCATAACAACTCACATCGTTATCAGAAGGCGAAGTGATGGTGAGCGGTGGGGGTCCGTTGTCGCCCATGCCCACGACGCCTCCCTTGGCCTTCTGGCGGGCCAGGATCTCGGCCATCTTCTTTTGGAGAGCCTGCGCAAACCAACAGTCTAAGGCCTGGTTCAGACACAGCGATAATCGCGCGTTTGGTTGTTACTCGTAAACTTGCATGAAATCGTATGTTCTCATAAGAACTCGCCAGTGGGAACCACCTGGAAACCTTGTGGTTATCGCGCGTCTGAACTAGGCCTAATGGTGGCGGTCCGCACCGCGACAAAGACACGCAACCGCGACGGGAGACCGCGACCGCTTTGACTTAGATATCTGTCGCCTGTCTCGCTTGCGAACTGCTGCTTGTACGTAAATTGCCTATAGTCCGGCCGTGGTTTCCCGTTTCGTTTCTTTTGCCGCGGTGTCTTATCCAAGACGACAGCGACGTGAGCCACTGCTTATGACGTACCAATTATCAATCTTTGTCTACGGTGCCTTCAGAATGAAGTTCTGTCTACCAAACGCAAACAACTGTTATGTTGGAGCAAACAAGTGAGAACCATCCCTTTGCAAAGGTTAAATATGAAGTCCTGTCGTGAAATTTCTTAATTTGTTTATTATTGTTGTTATTATGTTGTCTCCATTTATAAAAAAACAACTTAGTAAAATTATAGGAATCACAAAAACTGTGTTTATTAAACCATTTTCGAAAAGTATCCAAGGCATTTTTAATATTTCGTTGTTGGCTCCATACAAAAAGTTAAAGTTACACCTAGTAAATACCTTTAACTCAGCAGTCAGACGAAATGGTGGAGCATTGATGGAGTCCACTGGAGGCGGTGCAGATTTCAGCGTCTCGAAGTCCAAGTCCAAACGGCACCGGCATACCGGGCATGTCTGCTGCGGACAGGGCTCTTAGTTAATTTCAATGCTTCATTGTGCCGTTCCAAGTTTGTATTTCATTTGTCAGATTTGTGTGATGTGCAATAAAGAGTATGTACCTTTCAAGACATTAATGCCCGTTTTCACCATCATGCATCAATCCCAAATTTTTAAGTGACCCCTATGGTGACACATAACAGGCATTTTGTTTTCATAGGGGTCACTTAAAAATTGGGGATTGATGATGAAAACGGGCATTAATGTAACAATTCTTATGGGCAAAGAAGTGGCAAGTTGGGAACAGGTATGTTGAAGATGAAATGTCTTGATGCAAGTTTTTTTTGTGTTGCCAAATTGCTAACCAGTTGAACATAATATTTAAGATTGTGCCAGGTGCCTACAAGATTAAAATGTATGTAATAATGAAGAAATTCCTTAATCAGTATTGTATGTGTATAAAAATGATGTGGCTATTAGTCCAGTCAAATTAGACATGAACCCTGCAATAATTCGCATACAGCTGAAAATTGGTACGAATGTTCGGAGCACCATTATGAATTAACTGTGAAAAGTCCCCATCGATCCGACGTGTGCTAAAAAAAAATTCAAAGTCAAACTTAAAAAATTCGGGTTTTTGAGATTATCAGCCAAACGGTAAGTTTTATCACAAAAATATGTATGGCAAGGTTTAAGACTATACAATTATCTATCAAAATTGTCTATACACTTCCTCCTAAGAGTCGCGCGTAAATTTAACCGAAAAGTGACCAATCGTGATATTTTAAATAATTTACTTACTTCTTCGGATCCTTTTTTGTCAACAATAAGACCAAAAATGAGTGTGAGTCAAAATCTCCTCTTCCTAATGAAGTTAAAAATTTACTAGCTTCAAATAATGATAAAACTTTTGAATTTATAGATGTTGATGATGATGTTGAATAATAAATGATTAAGATTGGAATGATTGTTAGCTTCTTTTTATTTTAGAAAATCAATAAATTATCATAAAGTTGCCTTATATCCATATATTTTGTTTACTTTTTCGTACCTTAGAAAATATCACTTATATCCTAAACGGGGACGCACTGGGACAAAGTTGTTACTGTATTAGCTTCTATTGGTATGACTCTTTAAAACCTATAAGTAGTCATATCTAACAAACTTTAACATTTTGAATAAGAGCCTCGTGAAGGAAACGTTTCATACAAATAAAACACAAAACATGTAATATAGCAAAAACTACGCATTTCTCAGAAAAATATAACTTAAACAAAACGTTTTTTATGACATTCTACACATGATACCATCGAAAAAAGTGAATAAATCGCTAATTCCATTTTTATCATTTCTTGAACCAGCGTGCGACGTGTGCTAAAAAAAAAATTCAAGGTCAAAGTTAAAAAATACGGGTTTTTGAGATTTTCAGCCAAACGGTAAGTCTTATCACAAAAATATGTA
Organism: Ostrinia nubilalis; assembly: GCF_963855985.1. Taxonomy (NCBI): domain Eukaryota; kingdom Metazoa; phylum Arthropoda; class Insecta; order Lepidoptera; family Crambidae; genus Ostrinia; species Ostrinia nubilalis. Next base: position 12,762,221 of record NC_087097.1, read on the forward strand.
TGACAAGGTTTAAGACCATACAATTATCTATCAAAATTGTCTATACACTTTCTCCTAAGAGTCAGCGTTTCTGAGATTCGATGATCCGAAGAGTCAAAAAAGTGTTTTCTTCATAACGGTCTTACACATAAATTCAATGTGATATCGCCTCGTGCCACGACTCAGCATTGTATCATGATGTGTTGTCGACGTCGAATATAAAATAATCAACCTCAATGTCGTCTGTCATCTTTAATTATCCAAAAATGGGTGCAACTTTGACGAAGGACTGCACCGTGAGTTTCTAAGATACGAAGTTTTCGTGTCTATTATGTTTAAGAGCTCTTATATGCACACGTCACTACTCTACTTGTAACTCTATGGTCACTCTTTTAGCCCGACCAAGTTAGACAGTCCAGGTTATAATAATTCACATAGAGCTGAAAATTTGTGTGAATGTTAAGAACACCATCCTAAATGAAATTTTAAGTCCCCGACGATCCGTCATTTAAAAAAAAAGTTTTCGAAGTCCCAAGTTTTTTGCATTTTTTGGCCAAGTAGTAAATTTATCATAAAAATAGATAAGAAATAATAGTAGATCATAAAATTATCTATTAAAATTGTCTTTACCCCCTTTTTCCTAAGAGTCACCGATTATGAGGTAGAACGATTCAAAAAGTTAGTTTTGATGTTCTCGTTATATGCACATGTTTCCACAACACCTATGAGGGTTATTTGGCGTATTTTTTTTACTAGGTTTCCCCAGTAGATCTTTTTTAAGATGTATTTGTTATCCTGTTCAATTCAAAACTATTTTAATAGAGTTGAAGTTGTGGACTTTTGGAGTAGTTAACAGAATGCGAATTCTCCAACTTTTTGTATCGTTACCACATAAACGGTGACTCTTAGGAAAAAGGGGCAAAGACAATTTTAATAGATAATTTTATGATCTACTACTATTTCTTATCATTACTTATGATAAGTTTACTGTTTGGCGGAAAAATACAAAAAACTTGGACTTCGTAAATTTTTTTTCAAATGACGGATCGCTGGGGACTTTTCACATTTCATTAAGGATGGTGTTCTCAACAATCACACAAATTTTCAGCTCTATGCGAATTATTATAACCTGAGTTTTTTGACTTGACCGGGCTAAAAGAGTGACCATAGAGTTATAAGTAGAGTAGTGACATGTGCATATAAGAGCTTTTAAACATAATAGACACGAAAACTTCGTATCTTAGAAACTCACGGTGCAGTCCTTCGTCTAAGTTGCAAACACTTTTCGACAATTAAAGATGACAAATGACATTGAGGTTAATAATTTTATATTCGACGTCGACAACACATCATGATACAATGCTGAGTCGTGGCACGAGGCGATATCACATTGGATTTATGTGTAAGACCGTTATGAAGAAAACACTTTTTTGACTCTTCGGATCATCGAATCTCAGAAACGCTGACTCTTAGGAGGAAGTGTATAGACAATTTTGATAGATAATTGTATAGTCTTAAACCTTGCCATACATATTTTTGTGATAAAACTTACCGTTTGGCTGATAATCTCAAAAACCCGAATTTTTTAAGTTTGACTTTGAATTTTTTTTTAGCACACGTCGGATCGATGGGGACTTTTCACAGTTAATTCATAATGGTGCTCCGAACATTCGTACCAATTTTCAGCTGTATGCGAATTATTGCAGGGTTCATGTCTAATTTGACTGGACTATACAGGGTGTTAGGTAAATGGGTATATGAGCCGAAACTAGCCCATGTTAAGTGTTAACATACTCATATAAATACTATAGTGGTGTCAGAAAGTGGATATCGTAATATTTAATAAATAATATTTTCCCATACAAAACTAAATAAATAATTATTATTTTAATTTTTGGGCAGCCCTACGATCGCGCAACTCCCTCCTAGGTCAAACGGTATTTCATTCACAAATTTTGACGCGAGTCGGCACCGCCCACTTTTATTATTACTTTTGAACCAATTCTTCACTTACCTCTTTTTATTGACTCTGCAAGCAATCCAAGATATTCAGGGGGTAACACTTCACTCTAATTCACAAAACGAATCGCAACACATTATCACATCCATCCACTCACTTATTTATTTACCTTCCCACGCTTTCAAGTGACCGGGTAGGTACTTGTAGTGAAATCCTATTTTCAAGAATGGGATCTCCGGGTCTCCCTTCGCGGTGGTATGGTGGTGTCGATTCACCCACCCGCGAAAACATTATGACACAAGGTATCGTGGAACGGAAGGTCTCCCGGACATAAATCGTTCATCACACTAAAGAAAACACAAAGTCCTATTGCATCAACACCACTCAACACCATAATGTCATTGTATTACTTAGCTATTTGAATATCTAATTATCCAGAACGTCGAACAACAAAACATCGCAACAATCTGATCAAATAATAATGTAAACAAATAAACATGGCCGCATGGCGCATGCGCGGTGCAACTAGTGCGAGGTCATTATTTTTTCCATAAATTCGGTAATCGATATTGATATTACAAAAAATCGATTAAAATATCAAATTGTTTGAAACCCATCCGACTAATCAATAGGAATGTCTTAAAATCAATTATCGAATAATTGATAGATCCTACCTATCTGAAATCGCTCATACTATCGATTGGTCTAAATCAGATAGAAGATATTGAAAAAAAAAAAAACTAACAACACAGTTTTATTTGGTAAATTAAAAAAACCGTAATCTGCCATGCTTTTGGAAATGTTTTAGCTAAATGGCAATGCCAGATTTTGTATGGAAGATGGCGTCTTTTTTTTTTCGCGCGGCCATCGACCAAACTTTGTTTTTTGATTACAAAATAGTGTAATAAACCAAACTTACTATGACATGTATACCTCTAAACTCAGTCTGAACTGAGTTACGAGCATTAGAAGTTTGATGATTTACATACTAGATTTGCTTTTTGCGCGCAAGTTTTGTAAGAAATTGCAACAAAATATTGCGCTATTTTTTATTGCGCTGATTCTGCTCCAAATGGATGGTATTGTTTGTTTACACGTACAATGTCACTATTTTGTTGCAATTTCTTACAAAACTTGCTCGCAAAATAGTCCAGTAGAATTAGCTTTTAAATCGGAAATAATTCCTACAAAAGATTTTATTGTTTTAATGGCTTCATTGGTTGCCCATTAAGACTCTCCTAAGTTTTCGACTTCGACGGAGTTGTGCTTAAGTGGTGGGGGCCCCCGAAAGAGGCATTTTTTCGGTTTTCCGGTTATACCGCGTAAAGGACTTACCCTATCAAAAAGTGGTCTTAATGACGGTTGAAGGGCACTTAATCCTGCATTGAATAAGACCAAATTCATATGTTTTGGACAAACCGTTCTCGCGCTAAAGTTCGGCAAAGTAGAAAATATACGTATAATTAATGACCCTCTCCACGTCCAATGGTTTGTTACCCACAGACTTCCAAGTCTTGAAAAGGGCCACCTCAACCAGTGTAACCCTATCAAGGCTTACGAGCTTGATGCGCCTATCCTTGTTCGTCCCAGCCGTTCCTTAACTGCGGTTGCTGCACCTCTTCCTGGCACTCACCTGAACGACTCTGTGTTACCTACTGTGGCTGCCCCTCTTCCTTGTATCCTCCTGCATGACTACGTTGCCTAGCCTAAGGTTATATGCCTGGTCTAAGGTTCGACGCCAAAAATAAACAACAACAAGTTCATATTAAAACGCTGAAGAGTTTTTTGTTTATTTGTTTGAACGCGCTAATCTTAAGAATTACTAGTTTGATTGAAATCATTATTTTTGTGTTGAATAGCTCATACATTGAGGAAGGCTAAAGGATATATACAATCACTCTACGACTAATAGAGGCGAAGCAGTAAAGAAAAATGTTGCAAGCACGGGAAATAGTATTTAAACTATTTTCACTCGTACGAAGTTGATTTTGTGGTGTCGAACCTTGGACCAGGCATATGGCTAAGCAATGAAATCGTACAGGAGGGTACAAGGAAGAGGGGCAGCCACATTAGGTAACACATAGTCGTTCAGGAGAGTGCCAGGAAGAGGTGCAGCAACCGCAGTTAAGGAACAGCTGGGACGAACAAGGATAAGCAAATCAAACTCGTGAGCCTTGTTAGGGTTACACTGGTTAAGGCGACCCTTTACAAGGCTTGGAAGCATGTGGGTAACAAGCCATTGGACGTGGAGAGGGTCATTAATTATACGTATATTTTCTACTTTGCCGAACTTTAGAGCGAGAACGGTTTGTCCAAAACATAATTATGAATCTGGTCTTATTCAATGCAGGATTAAGTGCCCTTTAACCATCATGAAGACCACTTTTCGATAGGGTAAGTCCTTTACGCGGTATAACCGGAAAACCGTAAAAACGCCCCTTTCGGGGGCCCCCACCACTTAAGCACAACTCCGTCGAAGTCGAAAACTTAGGAGAGTCTTAATGGGCAACCAATGAAGCCATTAAAGCAAAAAAATCTTTTGTAGGAATTATTTCCGATTTAATCAATTTTTGTGTTTAATTCTACTGGCCTAAAAAGCAAATCTAGTATGTAAATCATCAAACTTCTAACGCTCGTAACTCAGTTCAGACTGAGTTTAGAGGTATAGATGTCATAGTAAGTTTGGTTTATTACATTTTTTTTTTTTTTTTTTTTTCACTATTTTGTAATCAAAAAACAAGGTTTGGTCGATGGCCGCGCGAAAAAAAAAAGACGCCAATTTCCGGCATTGTCTTTTAATTTGCGATAAACGCTGTTATTTTTCTTAGAAAATAATTAATATGATAATATTTTATTAACGATAGTATGAGTGATTGGGTGGCCCTTCGATAGGCTATTGATAGACAATCAGCAAGATTACTGACCAACTGGATTGTAATTTCGGCACTGTAATTACGACACTTTGACCCCAGAGACGACTCGACCTTCATTAGTCAATCATGAAATGAAAACTTAACCCCAACCACATGTCGTCTCCATTAATGATTGGAAATTAATTAATGGCACCTGAATTTATTATTTGTAGAAAAAAAAATCCTTCAACGATTTATTATTGAACAAGAGAAAAATCTTAATCGATTTTTTGCCTTCAATGTCACTTCCCTACTCCTGCGCCGCGATGATCTTCCAACTCTTTCTTGCAAGTTAAAGCCGCCGTGCGATACGTCTTGCGTCTCACTCTCGCTACACGTGCCGTCCCATTGTTCGAGAACAATAGGACCTTTCGTTGTCCTTCAAAGATTAAACAGTGCGTTGGACACTTTCTTTAATGCCTAAGGTTTTTTTTCAATAATCGTGATTTACGATGATAAAATTTAGATGATTACCTACAATGTCTCATTTTCCTTAATCAGTTATCAAGTTTAATGATGATTATTCAATTAATTTTAATAAGTAAGTTACAGGCAATGAAGTAAAATTAATTCTTGACCACTTTGTTTACTTTTACTTATCCAAATCGAATCAAATAAGGTAAGGGAGTGTTTGACTTATGCTAAATCTTTTTAGATGGACTGATTTTCCTGGGGAACTGCTTAAGGTTTTTGCCTCTCAGAGAAAAATTTTTAGGCAGAAAATAATAATGAATTCTGTTATTGGTTTTATCTACGCAAGTTTGTCGTACTATTAATTTTCAGGGGTATCACGACGCAATCTGGCGACAAAAACTGAATCAGCTGATTACTCAATAATGGTACCTTTCCCAGACTTTCTGACACCACTATAGTATTTATATGAGTATGTTAACATGGGCTGGTCTCGGCTCATATACCCATTTACCTAACACCCTGTATAGGTAATGTTCATTTACATTTTAAAGAATTATTTAAAAAATAATAACATTTAGCACAGCCATGTTTGTTAATCTTCTACAATAAATTCGCTTTTGCTGTAAATATGGGCGTCATGTGAAGTATGGTGCAGGTATCATGAATACTTGACAACTAAATGATCACTTGGATTAGCTAGCAGCAACATTTCAACTACAAAGAACAAAGAGAGTTGATCTAAAAGCTATTAAAAGACTCACCATCTCATAAGTCTGATACTTAAATTGATTAAGTAATTAATTTAAATTATGAAAACAACTCAAAAACTTGTATTCTGATTTCATCAAAGTTTCTAGCAACATTGCTCTAAGTAACAATGTATCTAATTTAAAGATTATAAAAACTACAACCGGAGAAGGTTTCGATAACAAAATTAAAGATGTGAAGCGCTGCACGAACAAAGTTATAATAAAGCAAGAATAAATATTTTTCCGAGTCACAGGATGATCTTACCTGGTGTTTAGGTGTATCAGCCTGCTGCCAACTGGGCAGTCTGTCCATCTCATCTTGGTACCAGTTCTTGCCGGCCTTTAGGTGGCAGGCCAGGCAGTAGCTATGGAAGTAGTGGTAGCACTGCGTCTTGATGAAGACGTCTCCCTCCACGAAGTCGAACAGACAGATCACACATTGCCCGCTCGGCAGATTGCTTCGAGTAAGATTTTCACGGACGAGCTGAAAATTTATAATTTTTTAAAATAATTATCCAATCACTACGTTGTTATTGTAATTGAATGTAAGGCTTAAAGGCATTCACTTTTTTAACATAAATAGTGCTAAGATGTTACGATCAATATTAACTGAAAGTTAAATAGAAGCTCACCTCTATAACTTCATAAACTACAGGTTGCCCCAAGTTATCCTGCAACTTCTTATCGATTTGTGTATGAATGGACTTAAGGACTTTGTCATCAAGACCTCTTGGGTTTCTCAAGAGCACCTCGGGGCTGACATCTGGGTAGCCAGAGACCAAACGAACTTCTAACGTAACACAAACAAATTGTTGATCAACGTCGTCACCCGTAGATGGGTGAACGACATATTCGATACTATCTGGGCCATCTTCAGTTTTTTTCACTACAAAATCATCCATCAAAATGGCTTTAAGAGCCTCAAGCTCATCAGAAATTCTGTAAAAAAGAAAAAACATTGTAAATAACGCAATAAAATCAAATTTTCAATGCTAAAATCACAATATTACATACCTTTCATCTACCGGGGACGACATGGTGTCCGCAATAAATCTCGATCGAGTCTAACTAGTGCATGCAATTGCCAATAAGTTGAGGCAGGCGCAATGCAGATGCTGCACCCGAACAGCTGGGAAATGGCTGGGAATTCAGGGATAGGTACCTATTCACGGCAAAAATCAATCACGATGAGAGGCACAGATAACGCAAAATTATAGAGGAATTCTCTATGTTCTCTATGAACGGAATGGACCATAGCCAAATTATATTATCTGTGGCCAAAGGTAAGTACAGTGCAAGTGACAGCACGTCAACAAACACTGTAGTATCTTACGCAGTTGCGATAGGGGCGACTTTGCAACAAAAATGTATAGCTTGAGGTGCTGTCGACTGTACATAGGACCTTCTTTCTCGGACACCTTAAAACTGATACAACGCCATCTATGAACAGACGTACTAAATATTATCTAATGTAAGCATCGAACATTTCCGAAAAGCTCCGTAGCATAGAGAAAAGTAAAACATAGCTCCGTAGCGTGTCGTAATTTTCTTACTTATTATAAAAACTAATCTGTATAAAGTAATGTAGCCCTCCATAAAAATTTTTTTGCAATATCTCATCTTGGTCACAAAGTTATAAGCACAATATTAAGAAGACCTTTATTAGTATGCAAATTGCAAATAAACGATTTGATTTGATTCTTTGTCGTTTTCAAACAACACCATTAATACTTATTATTATTTACGCAGCGACCAACGGATACAGCCTGAGACTTAAATAGTGTATATTCCCGTTGTGCCCCACTATTAGTCCTGGCATGGTCCTGGCCTGGCAGACATAGGAAAAGTTTGCCCAATGAAACAATAAAGATGTTATCGAATGTGTATCAATCGTCGTTATATTACTACACATCACCTCTCGTTCAAATCTGATTGGTAAGGGTATGATTTTCAGGGACGCATCGCGCATCGTGTAGGTATTTACCTTTCAGGTAAGCTTTAAGTAGGTAGGTAGGTACTGAATATTTTTCGGCATTATAGAGAGTGGTCATTAAATGGAGAGAAAAACAAGATAATAATTTACTATTCTATAACATTTGTTTATTTCACATAGTTAAATGTCTCACGGTATAATGAGTACCTACAAACTTCTACATAGCTTGGGGCGCGAGACTGCAGGTGTCCTCAGATCATATCCCTTCTATGGATTTAGTTTCAACGGGACACAATTTCAACGGGGCACATTTTCAATCAGACACATTCCCACGTGGACACAGTTGCAAACTGACACAATGCAGTCAGTCGAATAAATGAAAGTGAAATGAAAAATATGAACATTAAAATAACTATATTTTATTACAATTAAAAACAAAATTAAACAGAAATAAGCATCTTCGCGTACTTTCCTTAAATCAATAAAATAACCTAAACATAACATAGACCAATCAATAGAATTTTACCTTGGCTTTTATGAGGGGTTAGGAGGTCAGCTAAAATTCAGATTTCGTGACGTTTCCGCACATAGATATGGAAAGACTAGCGGCCGCCCGCGACTTCGTACGCGTGGATCCCGTTTTATTACCCCCTTCATCTATGTATCTTACGCGGTTTAGATTTTTTCATACAAATGTTTTTTCCCGCTAACTCTAATTTTGCAATATCCTGTTGAAACTAAGCTTTAAGTTTACTAAGGTACCTGCATGCCAAATTTTAAGCGTCTAACTTAAGCGGTTTAGATTTTCCATACAAAAGGATTTTCCCGCTAATTCCCGTTCCCGTGGGATACTCCTAAGTATACTATAACCTGCCCAGGAGTATGAAAAATAATTGTACCAAGTTTCGTTAAAATCCGTAGAGTAGTTTTTGTTTCTATAAGGAAATGTTGATTTTTGTTTCATACAGACAGACAGACAGACAAAAATTTTACTGGTTGCATTTTTGGCATAAGTATCGATCACTAATGAGGATCATTTCGATTTTTAGCTGTGAATGCAGATTTATAGGGCTAAGAAATCCTTAATATACAGTCCAAAAATTTTTGTTCTACGACAAAAATTGACGAAGTTATGGCCAAATTACTAAAAAAGTTCACTGACCGCCCGGCGCGGGAACGATGACGTCACTATATCCGATCCGAACGCTGCCGGCGTACTGCGTGGATAGAAAATATTTTTTTCTAGCCAAACTATCCACAAACAAGCCCATAAGCATAAGCTAGGTATGACTCCCCCTCGCCCAGACAGAAGCTGGGTATGACTTGCCTCTCCCCCCCTCCCACCAAGGCCAGAAGCTGGGTAAAGCTTGCCCCTCCCCCCAGGCTAGAAGCTGGGTATGACTTATCCCCTCTCGTAACCGTAATGGCAATGAATAAGCAGAATTTTTTTTTAATTTCGAACGGGATAAAAAGTATCCTATATCCTTCTCCTGGCTCTAAACTACCTCCCTGACAATTTTCAGCTAAATCAGTTCAGCCGTTCTTGAGTTATAAGTGGAGTAACTAACACGACTTTCTTTTATATATATATGTTACGGTTAATGTGATAAATTGAAAATTATTAATAATAACCGGTTATTATGAATAATTCCCGACAGTCGCGGTGAAAGTGATAAATTAATCACATCTAACAGTGATTATTTAATAATTCAACCTTAGTACTAACAAATTTCATAAAAGAGAACAACATCTTGTGTACGTGCTCGTGTACAGCCAAACTTTTGAACGTTTTGATATCATATATTAATATAATTTGGCATAATGAGTTTGGAATGTTTCTTGCATAATATTACTTTTCCATGATGCCTATAACATAATGTTTTGATTTAAAGTAAAAAATAGGTTAAGGTGCGGCGGGGGTGGCCCTTGGGCCACCCCTAAGCCGCCTATTTAGTTTTATACACACATAAATGACCTCATATTAATCACATTTACCAAATCATGCGGTAATTATTCATAATAACCGGCGATTATTCATAATTTTCACATTTATCACTTTGACCGTAACATATAGATATCTTCGTAAGTAATGGTCCGATTTGGATAATTCAAAAAGATATATACCCTGGAGGCAGTTGTTCATTCTCAGCTGTCTAGTCTCATTTTCACCAATAACCTTCTGAGTCCTTTCCAATCCGGTTTCCGTCCGGGTCACAGCACCAGCACCGCATTACTCAAAGTAACGGAAGACATCAGGATGGGAATGGAGTATGGCCAACTTACCTTACTGGTGCTTATCGATTTTTCCAACGCCTTCAACACAGTTGATCATGAAGTCCTCCTATCGATGCTATCCCGTTACAATTTGTCACCGGTTGTTATGGATTGGTTCGCCTCTTACCTCTGCGGGCGCCAACAGGCGGTACCTACGCATTGATAAAACTGTTTCCCACTGGCGTGACCTTCTGACCGGTGTCCCGCAGGGTGGCATACTTTCACCTTTACTTTTCTCAATTTTTATTAACTCTATTACCCACAATATTGGCTCATCTCACCATCTTTACGCCGACGACCTTCAATTGTACCGACATTGTCACTCAAGCAGTACAGTACATAAATGACGATCTGGAACATATCAGAAAATGGTCGAGTCGTTACGGGGTTGCTGTAAATCCCAACAAATGCCAGGCAATAATTGTGGGTAGCCAGCGTCAACTTCGCCGCTTAAATATGGATGATGTCACCTCTGTCAATTTTGATGGGGTTGATATCCCATACTGCTCGTCCGTCAAAAATCTCGGTCTTTATCTAGATTCTAGCCTCAGCTGGACAACTCAAGTATCTGAGATAAGTCGGAGGGTCATCGCCACATTGCGTTCCCTTTGCAGACTGAAATACTTCCTTCCAATTAAGACCAAAATCTCCCTTGTCCATACCCTTATTCTTCCGGTCATAGATTATGCTGATGTATGTTATCCTGACCTAAACCAAATTCATGTCAATAAGCTAGACCGGCTCCTCAACAACTGTATCCGGTTTATATTCTGCTTGCGCAAATATGACCACATTTCCTCATTCCGGTCTAAGCTTCAATGGTTACCTATACCTTTTCGCCGAAAAGTCAGAATCCTTCTAACACTTTTTTCAATCTTAAACAATCCAAATTCTCCTTCTTACCTAAAATCCCAATATACGCTCCTCAGTTCGACTCACTCTCGTCAACTACGTTCCTCTAATACGCTTCTTCTTTCCACTCCTTCTCATCGTACTGGTTTTCTTTCCAACTCTTTTCTTCTACATTCCATTCGTCTTTGGAACGGTCTCCCTGAAAACGTCAGGCAGGCTCCCAGCAAGTCCACCTTTAAATTCCATGTGCGCAAACATTATCTCGCTAGTGTTTCATCTTCGTAATTTCTGTTCAACCTCCTTTTTTTCCCATTTTTTTTCTTTCTCTCTTTTTTTTTGTCTCCCTTTGTCATCCATCCTATTATTATATATGTATGTGTCTATGTATGTATTCATATGTTATTTATGTAATTATATTTTTTCTAAATTCGTAATTATTCTATACCGCCTACTTTATTCTCAGTTTGGCCCTAAGGTTGACTGGCAGAAAATGCCGAAAGGCATTAAGTCCGCCTTATGTACACCGTTCTATGTGCATATAAGTTTTAAATAAATAAATAAATATATCTTTCTTATGTCTTAAATATTAACGTAGATACTAGTTTGATTGCATTTTCTACAACAGTACTGATCCTCATTAATCACCCCCTGATAGTTATTTTGAAAATATATTTCATGTACAGAATTGACCTCTGTACAGATTTATTATAAGTATAGATAGTCTAACACCCAGACCGGTCACAGAAATTAAAATGCATCATTTCAATTTCTGCCTGGCCGAGAATCGAACCCGGGACCTCTCGGCATAGTAGTCCGTTCTGAACCACTACACCAAACGGCAGACGAATACATACCCATGACAATTAACACATTTTATTTTTTTCATTAAAAAATTTAACTGATGATACAATAATTGATGTGTCCACGTGGGAATGTGTCTGATTGAAAATGTCTCCCGTTGAAATTGAGTCTCGTTGGAACCAAATCCTTCTATGATCTGAGCTGGTGTCTGATAAAGGTAGGAAAAACTCGTATCCAGGTCACTAGTGTTCCACCACTCCACCCCCAAGTTGATCGAACACAATGAAAAGTGTTTAATGATACCTAGGTAAAATAATACTTAATAATAGAACACAATGAAAATAATGCGACTACATAATCGCCGAAAAAGTAGCATGCCGTGTGCTCGCCTTAAAATAATGCTGCGTTTACAGCATTAGTGTAGGGTAGAGACAGAAAAATAAGATATTATTTTACCTAATATTCTACTTTATTATGAATAAATCTACATTATTATTTCCATATCTCACTTACAAATGATTAAGGTATTTGTTAAGTAGGTAGGCAACTTTTTAACTTAATTTTAAGTGATTAATTCATGTAAACACAGAATTTATAAGCCTTGCAAGTTAAATTTAATATTAATGGTAAAAAATTAAATGATAATAATACATTGATCAGACTGATTGCTTATAAATAAGTAATTTACAGATAACACGTCATGAAAATAAATAACAACGCTCATGCTCTTAAATTCATGCCTGCCTATTCCTTTGACTACTAGATTTTCTTATGTTAGTGCTATCCATTGAAGATTCCTGCGCCTGGGACTTCAGGCAACGAATGCTGATATTAAACCTGTAATAAAGAAAATTGAATTAATGAAACACCTTTAAATATGACACACTTATAAAATTGTTTTTTTTTTCTAAACTGAAAAAGATAAATAAAATTAATTAAAAATGACAACGCTTAGGTAAATGTTTATTATTTAACAATTATTATGTGATCTCGTAAAAAAAAACCAGTAAAAGCTTTATCTTCTATGGCTTCGTTCACCGTCCCCAAATACTTACAGTGTCAAGTAGGGTAACTTCCGCCCTCAGATCATAAAAAGAAATCCCTTCTATGATCTGAGCTTCCGCCACAGGCCGTGGAGGCCGCCACCAACCGGCCATTGTGGAAATCATTGGGGGAGGCCTACGTTCAGCAGTGGACGTCCTATGGCTGAAAATAATGATGATGACGATGGTGGAAAAGAAACTTACCTCTTACAAAGTAGTCTCAGAACACTCTTTTGGCATACGCAGGTAATGAAAAGTATGATCCCTAAAATGATGTTACTGAAATCCAAAATAAGATCCATGGTTCTGGAAAGATCCACATACGCCCCAATAACGTCCACGATCCAGTTGAGGCCGGTCAACAGTGAGAGCTTAGCATAAATAATATACCTGAAAAACAAGCGGCGATTAAAATTCCAGTTGTAGCTCTGGATAAAGATAAATTCCAGAGTCAGTTTTGGAATAGGTAGAGTTTCCAGCCATGTTAATCCGATCTTTATTAGCCACCAGAGGGCTTAGTGTGAGTTTACATCAAACGTCGTCACTAGCACAGTAGATAAATTAAACAGTACGGAAGCTTCATACAAACGCTCGAAATCAGACTCACGCACACAGACGCACGCTTTACACGAGCTCTAAGCGAACCTCGCAGTCCATCCGTCGCGAATGTCGCGCGCGTTGTGTTTTTAAAAACATGCCACGAGTGTATTGCGTAGTATACGGCTGCTTGAACTCGGCATCTTCAAAACCAGAACTTTCATTTTTTAAACTTCGTAATAATTCTGAATTGTAAAAATGATTAAATATTACTTTTTAAATAAAGTCCTTACATCTGATTTTGTAATAGTTCTTTTTAAATTACGTAATTACGCTTTTTAACAATTTATGTGTTCTATTTGATTAAGTAATTTGCTCCGCGCACTTTTGTAGGTACTAAGTGATGAACTGTATTTAAAATGGGGCAGTAGGTATGTGAAAGTAAGTATCCGGTATTTTATTTATGAGAATAGAATGTTCTACCGGCCTCTAATAGTACTTAATCAATTTATTCGATTATGTATTCGATCATTATAGAACCTAATTAACGTTTTATTTTTTTGTTAACTACTTAGTCAATTAATTTATTTCATTAGGTATTTGATAATTAAAAAACCTAAATAAACGTTTTAATAAATAAGTAAGTAAGAACCTTATTAATTTTATAAGGATTAAGAGTGCCAACCCTAACACTCAGTTGAAGTGTAGGTATTTAACTCGCCGAAAGGGCTAAGTTTCCGTACTGCTTTAGCTCATATATATACTGTGTCACTAGTGAGCGCGTAAAAAATATCATTTAGATGTATGACGTACAAGCGCCCCTAGCGGAAACGTTCAAGAACTAAAATTTTCATTTTTTTTTTAACGCGTGGTGTCGTCACTAGCGGTGACGACACCACGACGACATTCAAATACACTAAGCCCTCAGAACTTTTGCCCGCAGAATGGTAGTTAAGTGGCAGTGGGCAGCTGTACTTAAGCGTACAGCTTTATTAGAACTTGTCCTAAAAACAGAAAACAGAAGCGTAGGTGTAGCTTAATTGAAGGTTACTTACATGTTTTTATTTTGCTTCGTATTCTTGCTCTCTGGACCGGAAAAAGTGTTATTGCTGTCCTTTTTTTTCATATAAAGAGAATACAGCGTCATCAAATAGAATATCACGTTGATACATAACATTATCGTAACGGGAACGTACAGGTAATATAATGTAGCTTTTTCTGAAAGGGAAAATTAAAATATTATGTGGAAGTACTAAATGTATTTTCTCATATTAGCGAGCTTATCTTTATAAAGAGATTTCTTTCAGGCCCAGCTGATAAAAAGGAGATGTAAGGTATTGAAAACCTTTTACAATATTGTGAATAGTCTCACACGTTACATGTATGTAAGTTGGGAAAACAGCGCAAATAATGGACGACAAAATAATTATCCTCGTTATTATAATTTAGGTATTATCTGGACCTATTTCGTTTACAAGCATGAAATATTTTTTTGCAATCCCATGCTCTGTTCCTCACCTGAATGCATGCAGTCATCGAATTTCGGTTTTATTTTGATAAATTTAGGGTTTAATTCTTCAATGAGCACGGCACCGACTAGCATGAGTAAAGGCATGCCGAATCCATATAGACAAGCCTGGAGAAATTTGTGCGGCTGTGTTGTCACTTGCTGATAATTGGACCTGTCGAACATTGTTAAATTGAAACGAATAAGGTTATTAAACCTACCTAAGGTTACCACTTGAGGAAATCATTCAATTTAGTGAAAATCATATTATTCCACAAAGGTCTGTTTTTTACCCAAACGGGGAAGCTTATCCTGTATCTCACCCACGTGATGGAAAAGGAAGGTGGAAGCGAGCTTAACCCGGAATCCTCAATCTTGCCTCAAAGAACCTGCCATCATAACTTGTTGATATGGACGACAACTTAGGACGTAGCTTAGCTCAAATCGTACCCGGGACTTTGAGTCTGAGACGGGTGGTGTTAGCACAAACTAGACTAAATAAATTTTCTTTTAAAACGTGATAAGATTTTTCTTACCTTACAGCTCTCCAAACTTTATAGGACATCACGTTCGACCAAAAAAAACAGGCCAAAAACGCGTATAAAAGCCCCTCGCCTGTGAAAACATTGAATTGTTTAGTTTGCAGTTTGCACACAACTTTGGAAAACTGAGTTAGCTAGATGCCAGCTAAGCTAGAATAGAATGGACTTTATGGAACACAGTGAGCACAATTTATAAATACAATATCGAAACACGAAAAGAAAAAAATAAAATTAGTGCTTAGTGGGCCACTGCACCATTAAGCTCTCCGTCCCGCTCAGCATTTATCTTGACATGCTCGTAAGGTAAGGGCATGTCAAGGAACTGGTCTTCCGCGGAAGCCCTTATTATATTTTTGGGCAATTCGCAGGTCATTTCAAAAATTTAATACTCAGTCATCATCATCATCATCATCATCAACAGCCCTTTACAGTCCACTGTTGGACTATGAGCCTCCTCCACTATAGTGGAGGGTTTTGCCAATACTCAATCGCTTATTGCATAACCACATTTAGGCAGTTATACATAAATAATAATATTATAATGTGGACCCAGTTAGGGCACAGCAACTTTAGGAAAGGAAATTAATGTACATTATTTTTTCTTTTGAAACTATTAAGATCGTATAAATTGAGTTTGGTGGAAATGTCATTATTAAACGATTCAATAATTATAAATTAAAAATACAAGTTGAAAAGTAATGACCGCAAGCAAGCAAAAAGTTAATTACAAAACTAAAGCGAGTCGGACTTACTGAAAATTTTACATGCGGTGCTTTCAAAAGTTTTAAGCATCAATCCCAATAGCTGGACGGCCTTCAGCGAAAAGGTTGCTGTCAAACATGCTACATAAGCCAGTAGTATTTTTCCATATTGCGAGCTACGGAGCTTCTTGAACATTGAATATATTACTATGACCAGGGCCATGAAGAAGCAGGATATTATCATTACTGAAATAAAGAGTAACGGTTAAAATTCAAGTTGTTCCAGTCTGACTTTAAATAAATATACCTACTATAGGCGAGTCTTCATAAAGTGATCATAATGAAAATGGGTGAAACTGGCATTGAAGGAAACTAGACCTAGCAGGGAAACTAGAACTAGGCAACTAGATTGGAAGGAAATAAATCTGAGATTTTTTTAAAGATTTTTTCTTTTAATTACTTAATGAAAGATAATGTTATAACTTTTGAACTAAGAAGTACCTACCTATATCCTGATAAAGTAAAAACAGATACCTAATATGGTAATTTATCAAGTGATACTAATAAAATAACATAAAAATACCCTAAAAAGGCAACAAGTAAACCTCTCTGACTATCAGTGTGGACTGTAGACATTACTATAACATAACACATGCTCCCAATTGTTTTGTAACAAAAATCTCGCTCCTCTAAACCGTTCCCACCAGAGCCAGAGTAAATACAAATGAGTAGGTCATCTTCATAGAAACGCCCGAGCGCGGTTTGTATGTGTGTGCGTGCGCGCCGCATACGTATTGGCGCGCGCTCACATACAAACCGCGCTCGGTGCGTTTCTATGAAGATGATTTACTCATTTGTATTTACTCTGCCAGAGTGTTAAGAGAAGCGATTCTACATATTTTATTGTTATTTACAAATACATCACTCGCTCGCTACACATCCTCTCACATCTCTGACCGAAACGCACCCTTTTGGTACGATGGATTGTGGACGGTTTACCTATGGCTTTACACATATTTGACGTGAAGTCTTCTTCTTCTTCTGTTAGTAATCTGACCTTCAGCATGGGCTCCGTCCATGTCCCGTCTTTTCGCTGTGATGTTTTGTATTCTACAATGAAGTTGCCAGGTTCTATTCGGTCATCTCCAATTAACACTGATCCGTCCTGCAAGGAGATACCAGTTGGATATAAAATTAATGAAGTACAATTTTTTTTATTTTCTTAAACTTTGTTTGTTAACTAAAGTACGTTTTCCGGCCCGTGGTTGTAATTCGAGAACTATTCTGCCCCGGCGGCCATCAGCTTTGCGAGCTATGTACCCTTTCATCTTTGTTTTAGCAATTACACTTTTTGGTTCTCCTGCTGCGGATCCCCACATTTCTGATTCGATCACGCAGGGAAACTCCGAGCATATCACGCACGGACCGACGATCTGGTGAGGGTCGCGGGAGGTACCTGGATGCGGACGGCGCAGGGCCGGTCATTGTGGAAATCATTGGGGGACGCCTTTGTCCAGCAGAGGACGTCATTTGGCTGAATCGAACGAACGATGTTAAAGCCACAACGAGGAAGCTCTTTGCCTACCTGACATGCATCACCTGATAAAAAGTGATGATTAGGCCAAAGGTGGAAGCTAGCTTCACTCGGTAACTCGATTTTACAGTACATAAAAATAAATTATGGTCATCATCATCATCATCAACAGCTCTTTACAGTCCACTGCTGGACTATGAGCCTCCTCCGCTATAGTGGAGGGTTTAGCCATAAAGTCCCCACGCTTGGCAGGCGGGTTGGAGATCGCAGTTTAAAAGATTGATGTTTTACAGAGAGCGCTGCTGCCCGTTCTCTTTTTGATGTGTAGTCCCTAAGTCGCCTCTTACGACACCCGTGGGAAGAGTAGGGGTTGGTGACAAATGTATTCTACTCTGCCGTCACCACACGGCAAAAATATGGTATTGAATATTATTACCTCCAACAGATGTGCAGGATCAACAAAAAAATCCGTCAGACATTTGTCCTTTATCAACTTGTTAAAATTTTTGACTCGGATATAACTAATGTTAGATTTAACTTCATTCGACGGGGTTTTTGTTAAATCGTGTATTTTATTCCATGGGAATGGATTCACTGTCCTGTTTAACTTCTTACTAGCGTCATCGTAAGTCGTACATACTGTGTTAACTAGCATAGAGTTAGACTTTACACACAAACGAAAAACACAAATTTTATCTTTGCAGAAGTCATCTTTATCAGGCACGAATGTTTTGTTTTGTAAATCTATAATTTCTTTGACATCACATTTTAACTTAGCACAGCTTATTTTTACACAAATGCACATTGACAGAGACACGATAATTTTCCACATTGTGAACTTGTTCAGCGAGCAGTATGCCGTGAACTGGCGAGTTAAGGAAATAATAATTAGGGAAATAAATGTGTAATTTACAGAATTTACTGTATTTATTTTACATAAGGATGACGTCAAGTCACGATAGAAGGCCTAGATCAATAAGGTCTCCGCTGAAAAACAGTTTCAAGACAAGCCCTGGAGGTCTACAGCTTGACCGCCGTTAAAAACCCTAACCAGTGAAGGAAAGTTAACTGTCATTGGACCCGCAACGAAATTAATCAGAAGAACAAATATTTTGAAGTTCATTTCGACTTCCCTCCAGTGCAAAGCGGATGACAGATGTAACCTTTAAGAAAAGATATGCAACACGGACAGTAAGCATCAATTATTATTATGGGGACATATCCTGCCAATGGTGCTTTTTTCACAAAATCGCTTAAAAGCACGGACTTTTTTTGTTTTTGAAAATAGTCCAGTCATTTGGTGCAAAATAATGGCTTTTCCTTTCGGGTTAATTTTATGACAAAACATGCTTAGAGAAACTAAAAGTAGAGAAAATGTCCTATTATTTGATGTCTACGTAACCTTTTTGTGAAATCAATAGTTTAGGCGTAGGAGTGCCGCAAAGTACTTCTATTGTCGCGGGAGGTGCGATTTATTTGATGTCGAGTGTATTTTGCGGCGCCTACCCAAATTCTCTGTTTTGCCTAACTTTCTGGTTAGCTGGAACTGCTGGAAGAGAATGCCACATGGCATTAAGCTCGCCTGTTGTACTACTATTTATTATGCGTGCAATAAAGATTTTAAATAAATAATTAGTTCCGTGATTTAGACGCAAAAAGTGAAGTAGACAAAAATTATTAATGTAGTGTAAAATTACAGTTTACATAACTAGATTAAAACAATCCACTGTTGGTGTGCCCATCATGAAATAGGACATTAAAATTAAATGAGGAAGACCATGCCTGAAATGCCATGAAAACCACATTGTAAGATAATGAACTCACATAATGTTAACTATTATAATAATAAATAGAAAGGAATTCCAAATGGTGAGTTGTAGCTGCTGTAGAAAATAAGCCTTTAGTAGATACTCCTAAAAATTTTACATCATCACCATCAAAAAGGACAGTTTTAGAGAGCCGTTTCGAAAAAAGAATTGGTTTCTTTTTAAAATATCAATTTTATTATGCACTAGCGGCCGCCCGCGACTTCGTACGCGTGGACCCCGTTTTACCCTCTTTGGGTTGAATTTTGCTCGGCAATTATTCGAATTTTTCTCGCCGTAAAAACCATCAGGACTTCAACGGTAAAATTGGTCCAGGTGTTGTTGAGTTATGCGCTTACCAACACATTTTGCAATTCATTTTTACATTATAGAAGATAAAAAAAAAATGATACGACCATGCTTATTGCCTGACCCTGGGATCATCTAAGGGCTCTTTCCCAGTCAATCCAGTTTGCGGGATCTTGTATCTCATAAATTCGAACGGATCGGTTTTTTATGGGACACTATAAATGGGTTGTTCGTATGAATATTTAGTATAGAGTCCGATCAACGAAGCTTTTGTAACCTCGTCCCGTCATTCACATCATTTTGTATGTAATTGTATTTACACATCACAAAAGTTACACTTGAAGTTTGCTTTATATCACTTTTTTGATGATTTCCTGGTTATTTTCACTAAAACATAACTTTTATGAATTTTGACTGATTGGTAAAATTTTAAATCAGGCAAAACCTTTTGTTTTGACCGATTATGAGTTTTGACTGTAACATATCGATGACAAACAAAATGTTGTTTTCATATATTAGTTTAACAATAATTTTGATATACCTATTTTAACTGTAACAATACGAGGATAAGTGTTAGGTATTAAAGATAGCACATAGCAAATATTATGTGGTATTAGTTTGTACTGAATATTAAGGAAACTGGCACGTACATACAGAAATTCAATTTTGGGTCATCCTGTACATGACGTGACGCCGTGTATTTTAGAATTGAAAAAAATAAATATTGTCAGACCGGGGTCCATAATCGTGTTAGTAACAATTTTCACTTAGCATATGTTAGTAAGATACAAATAATGAATATGAAGCCGCTTACATAGCACTGGAGACGTGCAAGCTAAGCCAGCGCCCCAGCAGCGGCGAGTCCCACCTGTCAGCCAATGCCCTCAGGATGCCATTTGTACTGCCGCGGAGACGCTCTAGAAGCGATGCGCTCCGCTTCCGGATTATCGCTTTTATTACCGATTATATTTTACTTTAAGTCTTTGAAGTAATATTACTACGTAGTAGGTACATTATAACTCAATGCTTTAAGTTTTGAAATTCGTTCACTTTTTAAAAATAAATACGGAACATTTGTTGAAAAGTTGTACGACCAAACACAACCATGCACCGGAGCCGAGCAAGGTAGATGAAATTTAATAAAAAAACGTCTATATCGACTTTCGATATTTTGATCGTTCGATATTTTGATCGTTCGATAGTTTGATCGTTCGATATTCTGAACGTTCGATATTTTGAGCATTCGATATTTTGATCGTTCGATATTTTGATCGTTCGATGAAACGTATTCGATATTTTGATTTTCAATCATTTGTCATTCGATATGGCGTAGGTAACCCCCCTAAAAAGGCTCTGCGCGCGTGTATGCATACAATGTACTGTCCATACTTCCAACTATCCATTTCCAGTCTCGTCTCGTTCTATCACAAAGAATCGCCATTTGATGAGAGCGAGAGAAAAAACGGAAATTCGCAGCTGGAACTGTGTGTGGCCCAAATCAATGTGCTATAGGGTAAGTGCGCTAGTTTTCGTCCAATTATCGGAGTTGCCAACTTTGTGATACGAAATGAATATCTTAAAATACCCTTACTCATATGTATCATATGTCATTTTAATCCTTATATAGTCTACTTTACGTTAATATTATATGACAATAAGTAAATACCACGGGTATTTTAATAAAAAATATTTTATGCAAAAGAGGCGATTTCACTAGTTTTCGTCCAAAAAAATCAGTTTTCGTCCTAGTGTGCGCTAGTTTTCGACCACTGTGTAGAAAAAAGGGTGCAGTTGAATTATTAACTTAAAACCAATTCTACAATACAGTAACTATGGATTGTGGTATATCATTTGAAAGGTAATTTTGTTAGCTTTCAAATGATATCAAAAAGATTTAAATAAGTTTCTTACCTAAATTTAGGAAAATATTGCAATAGGTCGAAGGACAAATGGACGAAAACTAATCTACAGGAATAGCTAATTTTGGTTTTCGTCCACCCCAGTGCTTGCTCATGACGTCATGGACGAAAACACAACAACGTCTAAAGCTGTTTTTTGTTTTCGTCCACATCTTTTTAACGGTTTTTATGGGTTTATCACTGTTAAAAGTGGACGTAAACTAAAATGTTTAATGTAATAGCAATAAAGATCATATTGGAAGAAAAAACATTGTATTTTGTAGGTCCATTGAATTAAAATGATTATTAAAAATATTAACTAGGTGTCAGGGTTTCCGTCCACGTGGACGAAAACCAAAATCTTGCAAAATTGTTATGCTAGTATTAGTCCACTTAATTATCTAAGATTTCTATACAAAAACTTTAATAAACCCTTAAAATAGTGTTTATTATGCTAATAATTAGACATACGTGCCAAAAACATTACGTAAAGTAGCTAAAACAGTAATGAGGATCATTTCGATTTTTAGCTGTGAATGCAGATTTATAGTGCTAAGAAATCCTTAATACACAGTCCAAAAATTTTTGTTCTACGACAAAAATTGACGAAGTTATGGCCAAATTACTAAAAAAGTTCACTGACCGCCCGGCGCGGGGACGATGACGTCACTATATCCGATCCGAACGCTGCCGGCATACTGCGTGGATAGAAAATATTTTTTTCTAGCCGAGCTATCAGTTTTAGAGAAAAACTTGTAATGACATTTATTCATCAGAATAAAGTAAGCTATCGATAGGTAATTTTAAAAAATAGAAATTGTGAAAAATAACGCAAAAAATCCATACGCTCATACGATTCAATGGAACGCAGAGACGCGATTGGGGTCTCTGCGGTGGTATATTTGGCGATTTATTCAAATAAGTGTTGTTAGAGTCATATCTTCTTCCAAGTAAAATATAAAAATGTATAAGTATTAATTTATTTACTTCTAACAATAAGGTATAGCTGAGGCAGATACACTCTGCCTAGGCTACAAGACATTGCTATGAAGATCATTTCGATGTACGCGCAATACCTACCTGCTATTTAGTTTTTCTGAGTTAAACCTACGTACCTACCTATCTATTCGCCGTTCCCATGGGCGGGCCAGCTGCTGCAGGAAAGGACAGCTGCTCCCTCCTGGAAATCTATTTAATCTTAGCCTAGAAGCTGGGTATGACTCCCCCGCCCCCCTCCTCTCCCCAGGTCATAAGCTGGGCATGACTTCCCCCTCGGCCAGAAGTTGGGTATGATTTACCCCCCCCCCCCTCCCCCAAGGCCCGAAACTGGGTATGACTTGACCCCTCCCCCTCCCCCCAGGCCAGAAGCTGGGTAAGGCTTGCCCCTCCCCCCAGGCCATAAGCATAAGCTGGATATGACTCCCCTTCGGCCAGAAGCTGGGTATGACACCCCCCCATGCCAGAAATGCCAGAAACTGGGTATGACTCGAACCCCCCCCCCCCCTCCCCCCAGGCCAGAAGCTGGGTAAGGCTAGCCCCTCCCCCCAGCCCATAAGCATAAGCTGGGTATGACTTGACCCCCCCCCCCCCTCCCACCAAGGCCAGAAGCTGGGTAAGGCTTTCCCCTCCCCCCAGGCTATAAGCTGGGTATGACTTACCCCCCCCCCCCCCCCCAGGCCAGAAACTGGGTATTAGCATCATATTATTATGTTCAATACAAACAATCATTAAGTTACACTCACCCCAACCGCGTCTCCGCATTGCATCGAATCCTATGAAAATGTGGTTTTTGGACATACCGATACTTATTTTTCACAATTTTTATTTTTAAAAATTACTGGTCGATAGGTTATTTTATTTTGATGAATAAATGTTATTATAAGTTTTTTTCTAAAACTGATAGTTTAGCTGGAAAAAAATATTTTCCATCCCAATAGTACGCCGGCTGCGCTCGATTCGGATATAGTGACGTCACGCGGCCCTGCGTACGTTGACTTTTAGCGGCAAAAACGGCCTATGTTTATTACTTAATATCTTCGTAAGTAATGGTCCGATTTGGATAATTCAAAAAGATATATCTTTCTTATGTCTTAGAGATTAACGTAGATACTAGTTTTATTGAATTTTCTACAACAGTACTGATCCTCATTAAACATACCATGAAAGTTCCCTACCGGCACGTTTTTTTTTCTAACTTGACGACGTTTTCCATTCACCTGTGTGCAGCAGCAACTTCCGCAGATTTTTTTGGAGTTATTACTTGTCAAATTACATTTTCATGCAAGCAGAACTGTTACTTAGATATTATAGATTGTAACAAGTCCAAACTTGCACGGAAAGTTAGGTTTGTATTCTCATTTTCCGTATTTGTTTGTGGCAAGTCGGTCAAATGGACGAAAACAGGAGCTGGACGGAAAACCGGCGCAATTACCCTACTATGCCATAGAAGAATTAATTTCCTTGGTCAGACCGATGACCTCTGTCAAAAATGATGTCCTAGGACTTCATTTGAGCGTCAAGACACTTTTAGCCATATCTTCCCTTTTTTTATTTTAGATAGGTATTTGTAGTTGTTTGATATGACAGGTATCAAGGAGATTAATAAAACAGACAAAATTTTAATTGGCAGTCTTTTATTTTATTCATAGACTAGCTTTCCGCCCGCGGCTTCGCCCGCGTGGAATTTTGTCTGTCACAG
This sequence comes from Ostrinia nubilalis, assembly GCF_963855985.1. Taxonomy (NCBI): domain Eukaryota; kingdom Metazoa; phylum Arthropoda; class Insecta; order Lepidoptera; family Crambidae; genus Ostrinia; species Ostrinia nubilalis. The sequence goes on from NC_087097.1 coordinate 12,786,669, forward strand.
GAAAACAATATCGCGCGCGTATTTGCTCATCGTTTAGACCTACCCTGGACTACGACAAACATTTTAAAACCAAAATCAGCTCAATCGGCCCAGCCGTTCTCGAGTTTTAATCAGACTAACGAACAACAATTCATTTTTATTTATAATATAATAATAATAAAGAAGATAGATTAAGTAGGCGCGCACACCGTTGATTTTTAGTTGGCCGATAGTTGTGCCCGATTTTAAATTGTATGAAGAATCGGCCAAATCGAATCGGCGTAGTGTGCGCACTCCCATACATGCCCATACTGATCAACTGCCCGACTAAACTATCGGCCGAAGAAAAATCAACGGTGTGCGCCTACTCTAAATCTTTGGTTTGAAAGTTGTACCGAATACTTATTTAACTTAAACTAAGTTATCCTATTCAAAGCTTTTAAAGACTTGTGCATAGTCGCAAATAGTCACGTACCAAAGTTGTAGCGAAATGGTCGTTTTTAAAAAAACCAGACTATAGTCTATTTGCAACAAAGTTGCACCAAAGTCACGAAAAACGAAAAAAAGCTTTTGCAAATTCGTCACACACTTAATATTTTACTATAAACGTAACAAAGTATTTAGGAAAGTTACTTTACCATGTTTATGACGAATATATTTTCAATTTACGGAAGTGTGACAAATCGACAAAAAATAAAAATAAAAATCTTAAAACTTAATGCACCTGACCCTTTTCCGAGTGGGTTTACATTATTTTTATTTATAAATAATAAATAAATAAATCTTTGGACAATTTCACACAGCGCCAGCTAGCCCCAAAGTAAGCAACTTAATGCTTGTGTTATGGGTGCTAGCTTAACGGATATACTAGGTACTTATATACTTTTTTTTTAAATACATAAATATTATACATAGTCACACCCAGACCCGTCACAGAAATTAAAATTCATCATTTCAATTTCTGCCCGGCCGGGAATCGAACCCGGGACCTCTCGGCATAGTAGTCCGTTCTGAACCACTACACCAAACGGCCGACTTATATCACTAAATTATTATTACCAAAAACTTGCATTTTAATAACACTTTACTTTTGAAATGGGATATTAGCCCACCCAACTATAATTATCATCCTGATAAAACTATTAAACGTAACTAATTTTTAATCGGAGGTAAAATTACAATAAATTAATACCTAAGTAACTATTAGTTAAATATAATAATTATTATTACAACATTCTATAATATCATTATTAATTCTGGGGGAGACTGAAGTTATTAAGCTTTTGTTTGTCTGCGTGTACAGCATTGGAACAATATTGAGGGTTTAAAACCGTTGTTTTATGATTGACCGACTTCAAAAAAGGAGGAGGTTATATGTTCGACTGTATGTTTTTTTTTTTCTATGTATGTTCACCGATTACTCCGTCAATTGTGGACCGATTTTCAAAATTCTTTTTTTGTTCGATAGGGTACACTTCTGAGGTGGTCCCATTGTCACCAAGTCAGGATCTGACGATGGGATCCTAGGGAAATCGAGGGCAACCCTCAAATTTTATAGGCACGTATATCGTTTTTCAAACTTTTTCTTAAGTTATTCAAGTATTTGCTCCTGGAAATCATCATCTCATATTGATGAGCTGATGATAGAAGGTAAAACTCCTTAATGCTTAGGAGTTGGAGGATAATTCTTTTAATTTCATAGATAAGTATAGTTTCTAAAGTTATTCAGGTGTTTACATCAGATATTCATCATCTCATCACGATGAACTGGTCATGGTAGGTACAACTCCTTAATGCTTTGGAGTTGGAGGATAATTCTTTAAATATTATAAGTACAAATAGACCAACAGTTGTATTCTTTCATGTTTTTAAGGTGGGCTGACGGTTTAAGGTCTTTTTAGGTTTCCTATATGGTAACCTGTATTTTGTAGGGAATATTATTTTACACTAGACATGAAGAATATGGTCTCAGTGTACTGCCTACCTTCAGTGGTAACATCAAGGTAATAATTAGTTAACTAAAAAGCAAGAAATAAGTAAAATTTTATAAAAAAAAAAAAAAAACCGACTCCAAAAAACCTACACTAAAAAGTAGAAAAATAATTACTAATTACCTACTTATTTATTAGGACGAATTATTAATATTTATTTAGGTATACCATGATTGATACTTTTGGAGTCGGTGCAGGCAAACTTTACATGTTTCATAATCTTGGCACCGACTCCAGAAGTATCAATCATGGTATACCTACATAAATATTAATAATTCGTCCTAATAAATAAGTAGGTAATTAGTAATTATTTTTCTACTTTTTAGTGTAGATTTTTTGGAGTCGGTTTTTTTTTTTATAAAATTTTTTCTTAATTTGTTACCTAAAATGCTATGAAATACCAAAATAAGTAAGTATTTAAAAAGCGTTCAAACTTGCATTTTAAACTATTACAACTACTTACTACTAACTATAACATGGAATGTAACATCACAAGTTGACTGGGTATCGCTTTTTTGGTTTCGAAATTATATATTGGATAATCCGAAATTATTTCATATTCGTAACCGTAACCGAAACCGGTATAATATTATTGTAATATACGTAACCGTATCCATAACCGAAACTTCTATCCATAACATCCCTAGGTCACACTTCCAGCTAGGTACCCATTTCCGGTCATGTCGTCTCGTTCTATCGCAAAGAATCGCCATTTGATGAGAGCTAGAGAAAAATCGGAAATGGGTAGCTGGATCTGTGGCCCACTGTAGAGTACTTAGGAATTATGACGTCATATAGTCGCAATGTCAATTGTTTACTTTAAATGCAATTAAAATTCAAATATTATAGTTGATTTTCAACTAAATTGGCTTCTAGGCCTGAAATATCTTTTAGATATTATTATGCTTTGCATTGGAATTATTTGTAACTAGCTAGTGTTAAACCACTTCTTTTTTTGGATTCAGTTCAAACATATTTGTCGACGCAGTGGTAGAGACGGGCGATTGTAGAGGTATGCTCTGCGTGGTCGACTCATCCTGCGAGCTTCTGGTTTGGCTCTTGGACCGCAAGGAGAACTTGTGTTGGTGCTTGAAGTTCGTGTACCTGTAAGAAATAGCATATATTATGTAAGAAGCTGAACACTGAACAGTGTGCCCTTAGTGGCAAAAAAACGCAAGTTCATCGCAAATCAAAAGAAGAAGCTATCATATTTGCTCTTCTTCTTTATAATATGGCTGGGATTTATTTTGTGTCAATGTCACGTGGAAATTGATGTGTTAGAACATAGGTGTTTTACTTAGTTCTATTGATTTTTGGATTCAGTGGAGACAAGTATTCGTAAGCGTTTCAAGACGCCATCGGGTCCAAAGCGACTGTGACTTGACTTGTGTGAGATAACTTGCTTGACACTGGATGCGTGCTCAAATTCAAAAGGTTTCAATTCAATGTTTTTTTATAAATTTATCACTTCACTGCACTTTAGAACGCAAAATAACATCAGATTTATTTAACTAAAGCCTATGATAGAGACTATGCTTTCCGTTCAATTACCCTCCACGGAATCCCATCCTATTTGTTAAAAATATTTGATACTGTGACCAATGTAGACGCAGCCCATACTGTGCCGGTCAATCCTCATTATAAGATAGGAGGTTTATGTGTAATTAGCGACCGCCCGCGACTTCATACGCGTGAATCCCGTTTTACCGCCTACTTAGGGGTGGAGTTTCGTAAAATCCTTTCTTAGCGGATGCCTACGTCATAACATCTACCTACATGCTACAGCCCGATCCGTCCAATAGATTGGGGTGTGCGTTGATAGATCACTATGTCAGTCAGTCAGTTACCTTTGAGTTTTATATGTATAATAGAAGATAAGGTGTAGCCAAGTATAAGAAAACTACGTGTACAATTGTACATCATGCAATGCGGAGTTGATGATGTGATGCAGGATGCAGGGTGTAGCAACTTCAACAAAGAAGGGATAACGATCCCAACCTTGATATTAAATAGGTACCTATTTGTTTTTCACGAAAATAAAAGAAGGATTCTTTATAGGTATTAAGTACTTTACGTTTCTTTACAAGTTTATTATTTTTTCTATGCATGGGTCAATAAAAAATGTAATAATCACACACTAGCTTTTCTGGTGAGATAAGCTGAGCTGTAACTATTTTTACATCTACCTTGTTGTATTACCTTGTCTCGGTGAATAAATGATCATTTAATATTTTTAATCTTTTAATCTACAGGGTGTTAGGTAAATGGGTATATGGGCCGACACTAGCCCATGTTAACATGGGCATAGAAATGGTATGGTGAAGTCAGAAATTTGATATCATCATTTAATTTTTTTTAATTTTCATACAAAATAAATTTTATTAAATCCGATTTGTATGAAAAATAAAATAATTAAAATGAAGATATCAATTTTCTGACTTCACCATACCATTTATATTACTATGTTAACATAGGCTAGTGTCGGCTCATATACCCATTTACCTAACACCCTGTATAAGTCTTTGATTGGCAGAAAAATTATTAGTATCGCGTGGTGTCTAACTAATTGAAATAAACTGCAGTTTTAAACTTTGGTTTGTTTATGAATGAAGTGAACTTGATTGGTACATTGAGCTCTACCTCCATCCCGCTTTTGTAGTTGGCATTGTGTAAGCACCTTTTCTTCAGCATGTTCCAGACTTTCCTCTTGCAGACGAAGATGACGAAGATGATCACCCCCATGAACACGTTATACAGGTCTGTGATGTACCAGCCCTCGAAGTCGGGGTTGTACGAGCTGACGACCTCCAGGATCCAGCTCAGGCCCATCAGCACAGATAATTTCAGGTACATTAGAAACCTGTAAAATGTAAATATACAGGGTGTTAGGTAAATGGGTAGTTATATGAGCCGACACTAGCCCATGTTAACATGGGCATATAAATGGTATGGTGAAGTCAGAAATTTGATATCATCATTTTATTTTTTTAAATTTTCATACAAAATAAATTTTATAAAATCCGATTTGTATGAAAATTAAAATAATTAAAATGAAGATATCAATTTTCTGACTTCACCATACCATTTATATGCCCATGTTAACATGGGCTAGTGTCGGCTCATATACCCATTTACCTAAAACCCTGTATACATAAATAAAATGTTATATATAACCTTTAAGAAAAGATTATTAAACCTTTGTTTGTCACCTGTCATCCGCTTTGCAATGGAGGGAAGTCAAACCTTAATTTCGAACTCCTCCTATGTTCTTCTGATTAGTTTCGTTGCGGGTCCAATGACAGTTATAACTTTCCCTCGGGACAAACTTAACCTTCATTGGTTGGGTTTTTGTGGCGGTCAAGCTGTAGATCCTGGCTACACAGGAGTTGCAGTGGTGGGAACGAGAGGTGGGAATAGTCCCGTTAAATAAAATGTTTTACCAATACAGAATACCCAGTGACCAAAGTTTGAAATAGGTTCTTAAGACGAATATGGCTATTAAGCTAAGATTTGAATGTCTTCAAGAATATTTTAGCAGCGATTACGTTAACAAATCTTATTTACGAATTGTATCCTGATTTAGATTTAGCGATAGGAGCAAGAATACTAATTAGACTGCATTTAAAAATAAAGATATTATGGATTTATCGAATTGTTTTTGAGTTTCGCCATTTTGGCGCTATATGCCATACTGTAGGCAGATACGATTGTCCATGGAACTAATTATTTTATTAGTGATTTTCTTTCTTGCTTACTCCTATGGTTACTCCAATGTACGTCAAAATTAGTTCTTGGGACAATCGTAGTGGCGCTTCAAATTGGCACACAAAAATAGCTGTCATTTGTATGGAGACCACCTTTCCAGAGTGTAATTACAGGTGGTGCCCGTTAGCCAGAAGTTGCAGAGCGGTGGGATTTTTTTATTATCCACAACGAGGAAGCTCTTGGCCTGTATCTCACCTGATGGTAGATAAGTGACGATCAGGCCGAAGGTGGAAGCGAGCTTCACCCGGAATCCTCAACCACGGAGGAACTAGCTATCTTACCTCTAACTGCCGGAACACAACAATGCTGTTAACATTGTTGTTATGGCGACAGACTTAAGTAAGATGGTGGTAGCTAGCCAGGCGGACTTAGAACAAGCCTTACCACCAACCAAACCGAACAGAAAAATTTGCCCCCACTGGGAATCAAACCCGGGACCTCTGCGTCTGTATCAGGTGGTCTTACCACTAGACCACAGAGGCGGTTAAAATAGTACCTTTGCTTGTTAACTTGTCGCGCGGTCGAGGAGCCGGTGGCGGCAGAGTCCTGAGCCCGCAGCACATCGCCCCCTCGCGTCAGCCTCCAGATGTTGAAAGCTGTCAGCAGGAAGAACACCCAGTTGGCCAGGATCATCAGCAGCATCGGCGCGTACAGGTACACGTACTTCGCAGGACCTGGGCCAAAGACTATGATTAAAAAGCGAAGATACGGCACTAGCAACAAGTGACCCGCACACAATTACACTCATTTGTCATTTTCTGACTAATATAGTTTAGTTTAGTATAGTATAGTAGGTAATAGTAGTTTATCTCGCTTGCACTAAGCTAGGGCTCTTGCTTTGTCTTGCTTACCGGATCAACCCATAACAACAATGTTAACAGGATTGTTGTGTTGTGTTCCGGCAGTTAGAGGTAAGATAGCCAGTTCCTCCGTGGGTGAGGATTCCGGGTGAAGCTCGCTTCCACCTCTGGCCTGATCATCACTTACTACACAGTAGATAAATCAAACAGTACGGAAGCTTCATACAAACGCTCGAAATCAGACTCACGCACACAGACGCACGCTTTACACGAGCTCTAAGCGAACCTCGCAGTCCATCCGTCGCGAGTGTCGCGCGCGTTGTGTTTTTAATAATAATTTTATTGCATGCACTGTCCGCTGTATTTTTAAAAAACATGCCACGAGTGTATTGCGTAGTATACGGCTGCTTGAACTCGGCATCTTCAAAACCAGAACTTTCATTTTTTAAACTTCGTAATAATTCTGAATTGTAAAAATGATTAAATATTACTTTTTAAATAAAGTGCTTACATCTGATTGTAATAGTTCTTTTTAAATTACGTAATTACGCTTTTTAACAATTTATGTGTTCTATTTGATAAAGTAATTTGCTCCGCGCGCTTTTGTACTAAGTGATGAACTGTATTTAAAATGAGGCAATAGCTATGTGAAAGTAAGTATCCGGTATTTTATTTATGAGAATAGAATATCTTCTACCGGCCTCTAATAGTACTTAATCAATTTATTCGATTATGTATTCGATCATTATATAACCTAATTAACGTTTTATTTTTTTGTTAACTACTTAGTCAATTAATTTATTCCATTAGGTATTTGATAATTAAAAAACCTAAATAAACGTTTTAATAAATAAGGAAGTCAGAACCTTATTAATTTTATAAAGATTAAGAGTGCCAACCCTAACACTCAGTTGAAGTGTAGGTATTTAACTCGCCGAAAGGGCTAAGTTTCCGTACTGCTTTAGCTCATATATCTACTGTGCTTACTATTAGGTGAGATATAGGCCAAGAGCTTCCTCGTTGTGGATAAAACCTATGTAGTGCAGGCAGGGTTTGCAGGGTTTTGTTCAAAACTAGTTTGATTATTGCAATGTAAGTTTTTGTTTTAATCTATGGTAAAAGAGCATTGATTAGATAGTCATATGAGCGTACAGCACGCAAGATGTGGTCATGTTTTGTGATGGGTTCAAAAGGGTTACAAAAATTTAAATACAAACATTTAATTATCTCATGATCTTTCATGCACGTGGAAACAACAAGGTACAGGATGTCCTAGAATGGTTAAATCTAACTGCTATGGGTAGCATGACCCTAGTAATATAAAAAAGTTTCATAAGTTACTCAATTACTAAATTAATTTTACCTTCTAGAAAGCATCCTTTCAAAGGTATTTCAGGGACGATGCCACCGAGCCGTCGGTGATTGTTCACCTCGTTCAAAGTCACCAGTGCTATGGTGAGACCGAGCGGGACGCCGAATGCGTAGGCGCAGTACATAAGGAACTTTATGTTCTCCCCTCGACGGTGGATGGGACGCGCCTTCGCGTAGCCTCTGAAAAGAAAAACAATTCAAATTCTTTATTGTAGGTATGTAACATACTTTGTACGCCTTTTCATATAGGCCAGTAGAATAAAACACAAAAATGAATCAAATCGGAAATAATTCCTACAAAAGATTTTTTTGCTTGAATGTCTTCATTGGTTGCCCATAAAGACTCTCCTAGGTTTTCGACTTCGACGGAGTTGTGCTTAAGTGGTGGGGGCCCCCGAAAGGGGCATTTTTTCGGTATTCCGGTTATACCGCGTAAAGGACTTACACTATCGAAAAGTGGTCTTCATGACGATCGAATAGAATCTTTTGTAGGAATTATTTCCGATTTAAAATCTAATTCTACTGGCCTAATAGGAGACGGGAAATTGTCAACCACGCTTGGCAGGCGGGTTTTTTTTTTTTTTTTTTTTTTTTTTTTTTTTTTTTTAGTTTTAAGCTGGTACCTCTGACATGGTAATCAGAGCCTTTGTTATCACGGATTTTCAATTTCACACGATGTTTTTAAAGTTTGAGGAGTTAATTTGGAAGATTGTTTCATAATTAAAGTACTGTTTTGTTTTATATCTAAAAAGTGTACAACATAAAAATCGTTTGTAGGTTTTGCTAAGTTTACTTTATTTTTCTTTAGTATTTGTTTATTTATTGTTATTCCTATTTTTGTATCAGATTCCGAACGTAGAAGAAGTTTTCTAGAATTTTGCCAGGTAATATTTATTTTTGTTTTATCTTTTATTTTTGTTACGCAATGCTTTTCGTGGTTATAGTCATTATATCCATTCTGCATTGTTTTACCGTCTGTTATTATATTTTCAGTTTGTAGTATCGAGATTGATGCTATTTGACACGAGAGGCAGAACGCGTGGGAGCGGTTAGCGACATCGCATTCATCAGCCATATTATCACTCGTATGGTACAGAAGCCGTGTCATCATTTCGAGATTTGTGAGGGCGAATGCCAGATTGCAGGTTTCAACTTGTTCACTGAGATTGGTCCTCCCTGTTTCTCCTATCCGATGATTCACACCATGTTTTAACCGACGCTGTGACCAACTGTCAATATGGGAATTCCCGTCGCTCCCACTCCCGTAATGTTCCCTTCGAACCTCGACCCGTGTTTGTATATTTTCATTAAAATATATCTTCTTTTTCAGATGCAGCTTGGTGATCTCCGGCATCCCGACCGAGGCAGCGTCCCGAACTTCAGGTTTCTCGACGACAAGCAGTTTCTTCAGCCTCGCAGAACCAGACGACGACAACAGTAAGTATTTACCAGTTTGCATGTTACTTTTAATTTTGTGTACCAATTCTAGCTTCGGTTTCCCATGAAACCTATGCCAGATTGTTTTCCTACTCTGATTTTCTCTTAATGTTTTAATTTTACTTTTATTTACAATGTTTTCTAGTTTTATATTTAAGATTTTGTTGCCGTCGTCAAGGTCCGCTTGGCCTTCGGAAACCCCCTCCTTCTTCGAGTCCAAGATATAAGTCGAGAGCACTACCCCATCACAGTCACCAGAGACCAAGGCCACACCTTCACCTGTTGCGCACGAGTCGAGTCCGTGAGGATTCATAGCCAGATCGTCGTTGCTTCCCACAAGGACCACCTTAGCAGTACGCAACCGACGACCTGGCCAATGCGTCCCACCGTCTGCGCACTGGACACGCATTGCTGAATGCATTGTGGTCAACTTTGTCGTATTTGGACGAGGAGCAGTTTTTACAAGTTGCATTGACACCAGCCAGAAAGTCCGCACACTCGGTCTTGAGATGCGGGCCCCCGCAGTGGCTGCACAGGTCAACTGTCTCAGTGCAGAAGCGTTTTCCATGGCCGTAGCCAAGGCACCTCGTGCACTGGACCAACGGGGACTGATCTTCGACCCTGACCTGTTGCAAATCCACATGCAGGGAACCGCCATCAATAGCCCTCCGCCAAACGGCGGGTGAAGTAGCGACCACAACATGGTTAGTGTGCGGATTCCTGGCGCGCTTTTTAAATTTGATCTGCAAACGATCCTCCCCGTCGCCGAGGTCGCGAAACAAGTCCTTATTTTGGCTCCTGATTGCCTTAAGGATGTCCTCGTCGCTGTTGAGCAACAGAACATCCTTAAGGAGCAGGAGCGGGTCCTTGTTCTTCACCTCCTCGACGACAAGCCGATCGCCTGCACTCTCTATCCTTGCCTTCACTTTAGCTCTCTCCTCCTTGGATCCACAGCTCATGATAATCCTTTGATCTTTCGCCTTTCGGATCCTCTCAACCTTGACCCATCCTTCTTTTGCATTTACAGCTTTCCTCACTTTGCTCAGCACAGCGTCCCCGGTGTCGTAAACGTCCTCCGAGGACACTATGACTGAGTGAAGTGTCTTCGTCACTGGTGACCTCCCACTCGAGTGCTGGGGCGGCGCAGCCGCCGCAACACTCGCGTAGGTGGCCGCCGTGTCCAGTTTAGCCGTCTGTCTCTCCATTTCTGTTCGGATCTCCTCTATTTTCTTATTATTTTCTATAAGCAGCTTGTTATTCTCCTCTATTTTTGCCATAATCCGATCAGACTCAATCCTATCACACGTCACTTCCTCTCTTCCTGTCTCCCCCGCTCCCCTCTCAGAATCCCCGCCACTCCCCCCCTCTTTCCTCTCCGCCTCTGAGTCCTTGATAAGTTGGTAAAGTCTATCCAGACACCGGGTGACCTCGACTTTAATCTCAGTCCTGAGATTACGCGCGTCACCCAGGTTGGTCTTAGCCTTTACCAAGGCGGCCCTCGCCTGGGCAACTCTGTCCGAGCTGGTGGTCTGCTTGCCCGCAACGGGGCTGTCGGCGGGAACGGAAGGCTTCTTTGCCGCCTTTGTGCCCTGCGAGGGCGCCAGCTTAGTCCTGGGCCTGGATGGCCCGGCCTGAGGGGCAACCGGTCTGTGTTCGATTGAGGAGGAGTCGCCGAAGCCGATCTCGAACTCCCCTATGCTTCGCCGGACGTTGGTGGTTGTGATCGATGGTGAGATCACTATCGGTGACCTTCTACGCACCGGCGAAGTCCGGGGTGAAGGATCCCGTCGTTTGACGGGGGTCCTGAGACCGAGAACCATCTTGTCGTCGGTCAGAGGTACGCGTCTCTATGTATACGCCTTGAAATTGAAGAAAATCAACGGTCCGTATGACCGCTTGAAAGCAAGTTAAAATAAAAAAGTTTGTATAAGTTATACAGTGTGAGTCACGTTAAAGTGTACATATGAAAATAGATGAAACTAGACCTATTATTATCGACAAAAATGAGGTCAAAAAATTTTTGAGATTTTTTTTAATTTTTTATAGAATTTTTTTTCTTCCAATTACTTAGTGTAAAGAAAACGTAATAACTTTTAAACTAAGCGGTATATCCTGATAAAATAAAAACTGTAATAATGCTAAATAACAGGCGATACTAAAAAAATACATACAATACACAAAAAATGCTAACAAGTAATAAAAAATGATACTTTTTGAAAAAAATCTGCTTAAAAATTCGTGTTTTTTTGGTTATTTGATAAATTTCTCCAAAAAATGCCCCTATAACAGGTAGTTTTTATTGTTGTGTATTATTCTCTATCGTATTATCTTTGTAAAACCAAAAATTGCATGTCTCTATCCCTATCACAACATTTGCTATGATAGTTTGAACAAAGGCCTACCACAACATTATTCTCCTCTACAGGTAGGGACAATTTTAATTTTAACTAAAATGCTTATTTTACTTCGAAATCTTTTGTTTTTACTTGAAATCTAACTTGTCTTTATCAAAATTACAAATCTAGAGCCATTTTCAGTTTCGTTGTTAACGAAGCGTTGAATGGCGCGCCCGGAGAGGCTTAGTTCAAACGATCATAGCAAATGTTATGATAGGGATAGAGACATGCAATTTTTGGTTTTACAAAGGTAATACAATAGAAAATAATACAAAACAATAAAAACAACCTATTATAGGGGCATTTTTCGGAGAAATTTATCAAATAACCAAAAAAACACGAATTTTTAAGCAGATTTTTTTCAAAAAGTATCATTTTTTATTATTTGTTGGCATTTTTTGTGTATTTTATGTATTTTTTTAGTATCGCCTGTTATTTAGAATTATTACTGTTTTCATTTTATCAGGATATACTGCTTAGTTTAAAAGTTATTACGTTTTCTTTACAATAAGTAATTGGAAAGAACTTATTGTAAAGAAAACGTAATAACTTTTAAACTAAGCGGTATATCCTGATAAAAGAAAAACAGTAATAATGCTAAATAACAGGCGATACAAAAAAATACATAAAATACACAAAAAAGGCCAACAAATAATAAAAAATGACACTTTTTGAAAAAAATCTGCTTTTAAATTCGTGTTTTTTTGGTTATTTGATAAATTTCTCCAAAAAATGCCCCTATAACCGGTGGTTTTTACTACTTTGTATTATTTTCTATCGTATTATCTTCGTAAAACCAAAAATCGCATGTCTTTATCCCTATCACAACATTTGCAATGATCGTTTGAACAAATTTTTAAAGTTTTTGACGTCGGATCCCTACAAACGGGGTGTCTACGGATAGGGCTCGCCGAGACGAACACGAATAGCCGATAAACGTCGGGGGTGGCCCTATAAAATTTTGAAAATGACGCCCAAAAACCGTCTCAGATGTTACCCAAAACACTAAAGACCGCCAAAAAAGCAGAATTTAGTATGGAGCGGTGTCAATCGGACGTCAGGGGGATGCTAAACCGAAAGGGGTGAGTCTATTAAAGCGAAAAAATTTTGAAAATCGGACCAAAAATGACAAAGTTATAAAATTTAGTATGGAAATTTTCTAAGTCTAAATTAAAAATACAAAAAATTTAATAAATTCCCGAAATGAAATCGTAGGGGTCTCAAAATGGTACTGGCGTGTCGGCAAAAATTTGGCGCTCAAAATGATGTACAATACCTATAGGTGCGCTATTATTTTCTAGAAATTAGAGTTTTGGCAGGCGGGTTGGAGAGCACAGATTTTTTTAAGGTTTCGCACGCAGACGCTGCTGCCCATTCCGTACCTACTACAGGAATTAGTCGATGAGGCAGTAAGGTTCTGGATGTTTCAATCGGTCATTATGGATATATCATTGGGGCAGGCCTATCTTCAGCAGTGGACGTCTTGTGGCTAAATGAACATGGCTATATTTGGGACATGTTTAAGTACCCAAATACGAGTATAGCTTGCCCTAACACCAATTTGGGACCATAGGTCAAGATTACTACCTACCACCACAATGTGTCAAACTGTCCAGCTCTACATGAGATAGACAAAAACAGAATTTTGTATAATTAATATTTTAATGTTATTGTTGTATTGAGTGGGGATCGAACCTGGAATCTCTGGTGAACCAGTAGGCCAGCCTGGCTAGGATGCGTGCCGTGATAGAATCTTAAAATCGATGATTTTACACGTCAAATGTACGGGTTAGCGCGATATTGCCATGGCCCGCATTCTAGGCTTACCTACAGGTCATAGGTTGTTGCTTTTTTTTTAATTTAAATTTGAATTTCATTTTTACGAGATAAATATAGTTTTGCAAACAATAAAATTAAAATGCGAATAATGACTGCCAGGGTCCTTGGATTTGTAACGCATAATAAGTAAAAGGAATCCGGGACTGGGAATGAGTTCTTCCTAAGTATTTTTCGAAAATTCTACATAATTATTAATTAATGACAATTAATAATTATGTAGAATTTTCGATGTGATTCAGTTTGACGTCAAAAGGTAAAATGCTGTTAGTTAAGTACATATAACGGAATTGTACGTAAACGCTATATTTATTGACCTCTTTTTCCTTATTGAATAATAGGGAATTACCTCTTAGCAACGTTGATAATACTACCTTCTCTTCTCCGTATTTATTCTCTGATAAATGAGCTCGTTTCAAATGAGCCAAATTGAATAAATATTGATACATTTAAAACTGAGTCCTGCCGGTCTATGCGCGCCACGATATAATATTATTAACTTCGATTTTAAGCGACAAATGCGATTTTATCGTCTAAATTCGATAAAATGCCTCAATATGATTATATCGTGGCGCGCATCCGAGTGGCGCGATGGCGTATCAAAATTAGGCGGTAATGATACGAGTCCGTGATACGGAGGCGAGGTTGGTTTACCGATACGGTGATCGGATCGGAAAATTTTATGTTAGTATGATTGTAATCAATTTTCGATTTTGATAACATACCTGAAGGTCCAGAATATGTCGTAGGACATGACGTTCAACCAACCAAAACTGGCCAGCATGAAGAAATATGTTAGACAAGCTGAAACACAAAGTATCACCTTGTTAGGTTATTTAAACTCAATGTAGAAGAAATTAGTGAATTATAATAAATAACTTGAAAAAATCTGCCTACGGCGGGAATCGAATCCACGACCTTTCGCTTGCCGGGCGACTGCTCTTCCATCTGATGTTGTACTTAGACACTGGATGGATGAAGCCCCTTAGAGCTCCTTCATCCAGTGTAATATCGAGTGCTCTAAAGATTTAAAGTGCCTTTATAGTCAGTGTTTTTCAACCTTTTTTATGACCCCCCTAGTATGAAAAAACATTTGGGTCCGTGGCCGAGTCCTCCAGTGTTCGACGCACCCGTGGTGGACGCCCTCGATTTAAATTAATTTAATATTATATTTTTTTCGGCTTTTGCACTAAGTACAGTCAACGAAAAGTAATGAAAAATATAATAATTTTGTTATTATTACAAAAATTAAAATGTTGTATTTAATTTTTGGTTATAAATACTTAATAAAACTTTTATAATTTTAACTTTTATTTGTAGTTAGTTAAATGTAGAGAGAGTAGAGTTATTTTCAAGACTGGTTATTTAATTGTTATTATACAGAGTGTTTGGCGGAAGAAGGGTAGACAAACTGCGTGGGTTTATAGACAGGGACGTCGCGGATAGAATATTTTTGAAAAAATATTTGTATTTTATTAGCAATATAATAAAAAAAAATTTACTACTTGTCTTGAAATATATGTATAGTAAAATCTGAATCTGCAGTGAATACTTAGTTATTAAAAACATCACAAAAATCAACTATATTTTTCGATTGTTGACTTAACGCATTGAAAATAAATTAATAGTTTTTAATTTAAAGAAATAGAATCAGAACTTTTTAGGAATCGTTTTTTTGAACACGAAGTCCATGGAATTTGAATATTATCAATAAAAAATTGTTACAATAATATTTGTAATTAAAAATACATGTTTTTTGTTAAAATTACACCTATACAAAATATTTATCTAAAAGCAGGTTTTACTAACTCTTAGAAAAAAATCGATAGTTAAATCGCTATGGTTTAGTTATGTGACATCTCTATAACTTTCAAACTCGAAACGTCATACGAATCATCTTAGGTGAAAAATACTATAGTTCGTTTATAAACATTTTTGTGCCTGACTGTACATTTAATTAAAAATTGCTTCAAATCAAATTTTACTGACCGGGGGCGTCGACCACGGGTGCGTCGAACACTGGGGGACTCGGTCACGAACCCAAACATTTGGGCCACCGTTCGCTTTTTTTTCATGCATTTTTTAAGGTATTAAAGATGTTGTAGGGGCCGAATTTTCCAATACATACAACATTTATGCATTTGCATAATTAGATTTCAGATAAATCTATATTAATTTAGAACTTTACTGTTTTTTACTCAGGTAGTTTTTACGACCTCTCGCGACCCCCTATAGAGGTTTTAAGGATTAATAGAACGTAAAAAAATGACAAACTCTATAAAAAAACACCGGTTATCGTTATAGTCTTATAAAACCATAAATTACTTACTTATAACCAGACACACCGATGAAGTTAATTTGCCCATTGCTATGCAGAAGTAGAAGATGAAGCCCATCATGAGACTGGCGACGTATGCCATGAAGATAAGTCCGCCTAAATTGCGCAGCTCCGGCAGCAGGCTGTATACCACCAGCAGCAGCAGCAGGAACACACTTGACACAAGGAATCCTGTAACGGTAGGATGTTAGAAAGAAAGAAAGAAAAACATTTATTTTGGTTCCAACGTAAAAAAAAAACAGTTTAATAAGTAAAAGGTATTTAGAATCAAAAATGGCCACCGCTCAGCGTGTCATGTGTCATGCTCTGAGGCAGTAACTACCCAAGTAACACGCAATCTGTATATTCACTGAAGTTAAGATTGATTTACGTTTTAAAGTCAGACTATCACTTTAAATCAGTTTTGACTTAGTTTAAATGCTTTTGAGTAGAATGCGGTAAAATTTACAATGCATGAAGCTATTATATGGTCTAAAAAAATTAAGTTAATTGGCTTATAATCATACTAAAACATTAATTACTTTTAATATACAGCACCTTTAACAGCATTTACACTAACACAAAGGTTAAAACCGTATATTAGTAAATAAGAAAACCTAATGCATTAAATAAACGTTGTCGAAATATTCTATAGTGCATTCAGATATATTAACACATTTTACAGATTGAACGCATTTTTATGATCTTTTCTTATGCTTATTTACTGCTCAGCATTAGCCAAACATTTACTAAAGTTTTAGCTCTGTTATCTTCTTATTTTATTGTTACTTTAAAGCTTTTAGCACTATTTAGATAAATAAAAAAAATATTTTATTACTTTAGGTCATAATTTGGCCATAAAACCACGAGCCGTATGATTATATTCATTTGTGCGTTAGTAGGTCCTGTATATTCATTAGAAAATTTATGTCGAACGTGTCACGTTATTGACATGAATAAACAGTGGAAAAAGACTTAAGGCCGGATTGCACCAACTTACTTTAACAAACGTCAAAAATCTGTCAAACCCCATACAAAAAACATCGGTTATCGTCATAGTTACGGTCAAAGTTAGGTGGTGCAACTCAGCCTAAGAGAACAGGTGGAGTAAAGAGAAAGATAAAGACGGAATATTCCAACTTTATATTTGGTTTAAGAAATGCAAAACGTGTTCCAAAAAATGATACACCTCATACACAAAATACAGTACAATCGGTTGTTGTGTGAGTCAAGAAGTTCCGTAGAACATTCCTTCATCCCTTTCGGTCATTTGCACTATTTTAAAAGGCATCTGAAAAAAAACAAATAAGCTTATTTATGACTTAATAGAGAAGTAGTTACCTGAAAACTAAATAATTACCCGTATAACGCATACCCTTAAAAAAACGACTACAGCAACACTACTAACTAGTTACAAAAAGTTCCTTTAAATTATTACTATTACCACAGAATAAGTAATAGTACAGGTACAGAAGGATTACTCCGCAAGACGATTTAAATAAATGCGAGTCTTGCTACGACGCGATACAGTGGAATTCAGCTCGCACAGCACTACGTACCTACAATTTTATTCACCTACAAGTTTTGTCTCTTTCTATCGCGTGCCTCTGAACTCTTCTTACGCTGTTAGGGTTGCTGTCTAGTGAAAAAATAATTAATCTACTTATTTGTAATGAGGTACGTATGTAGGTAAGTATGCATTCATTATGGAAAACCTTGGGAGAGGCCTTTGTCCAGCAGTGGACGTCATTTGGCTGAAACGAACGAACGCATTCTGAGCAGTAGTCATAGTAGGTTAGGTTCCTATACTATCCTAAGAATTATTGATTACCTACATGGCCAACATACCTTTCAGCATCTTTAGGAAGCGAAAAAAAGAGATAAATCCGGTAGATTACTTTTCGAATTTAAACACCCGAACGCCGCACAATATTTCTTTCGTTTTATGTCCATTTTTAAATAATACTTCGATCATAGAATTATAATCATACCACAACGCACGCCAGCGTCCTGACGAGCGCGCGCGTGACACTCGACTGATATAATACCCGCCGGCGGGGCGCTTCGCTGTAGGTAATTATCGGATGTACCGCGCGGAGTGAGCCAGGCCTGCTATTACAATGAGCGAAAAATAAGATAGGTAGCTATATCGTGTTTCATTACAAATTACATTTGTAGTGATAATGATTTTATACTTAACACTTGTCAAACTAGGTACCTACCTAATTGGAGACAGATAAAATTGAAAGACGTGGAGTAGGGGATCATGACGTGATTAAAGGATTCTAAATTATTGTTTCGGTACCCTGATTAGCAATCCATTTTTATGACGTTTAAACCTAATGGACATTATAACATACCTAAAAAGTGTTACAGTAATGCTAAAGATATCACTTAGATATTTTATATGTAGGTTGAATGACTTAACCATTTTGTTTTTACTATAATAAGACTGACAACATTAAAAGACACTAGTTGAAAGTTTTAAACATTAATATTATCTGACGCCATTTGCTTTCTGTTTTCTCTAACATAGAAAATAAAATTATAATACACATATGCATGAAATACTACTTATTATCCTTTTCTTACAAGCGGAGTATCGATAGAAGCAATTTTATAAGTTAAAATTAATCAAATCGTTAAAAAAATCACAAAAAGTGTCATATTATTATGTCGATTCTAAATTTGTCCCTATTTTATTAAAAAAAGGATTTCTGTGAGGGCGCGTGAATTATAAACCACAAACATATATATATTTTCACATAAGACTAATACTCCCAGCTCATTTTCATTCTTGAAACAAAAAAAAATGATACTTACCTTATGATAAATTATTTTAAATAAAAAGACATTAAAACATCTCCTCACAACACCATTGCACTGCAATACTCTAAACGAAAAATAATCAAATCGGACAATAAAATGCGATAAGTTTTTTCGAATACTTTCAAACAAACAAAATAAAACGTTCAGCCTTAGAATAAAACGTAACTTTGGCATTGTAATTCTGAAAGCTGTTTCAAAGCTGTACTAACATCTAATAAAATGCTTTTTACATTAGAATATGCTGTCTAACAACTTTACTAATGTCTGTCTTCAATAACATTATAAGCGCTGGTTAGCAGCACTAATAATATTTAATAATGCTCAAAGCCGTATTATTTGGGGCCCAAATTGCGCTTACAAGACACTTATAGACTTTTAAACGGCTGATATAGAGCTACATATGCTGCTCATATACTGCTCTGCACGTAGGTTCATGCTGTTGTACGCTTCTTATAATTGTGTTTTGTGTTATTTGGGTACTACTGTAGTAAATATGAAGTAGGAAGTAGTAAGTATAGAGACAATAGAAATCAATGTTACCGCGGTCTCATGCCACCATATAGCCATACACTACTTTAAAACAGGGTTCAACTATGGTGTAACTTAGAAATTTATTTTTATTTATTTTATTTATTTATTTTATTTAATTACACAGGTTTTATACCTTATTACATAACTAAATAGTTAAGTAACAATAAACATAATAACAACATCTTAAAGACTAAAGACAGATAGAGAGTTTTACCAAAAAATAAAACTTACCTATTATTTTTTATTCAATATCCGGAATCCATCATTGAGTTAGCACCTGTTTTTCTTACCTAAAGTCAGCGTTTTTTGGTTCCTTTCCGATAGTGGCGCCCTCTGTAGTGTCGGTTTGGTACTACTTACTGGGCGCGCGAGCACCAGGTTGAGACTCGTCATTATGGCACTCATGATGCACCAGGTAGACCTTACCTGGATTCCGGATATTGAATAAAAAATAATAGGTAAGTTTTATTTTTTGGTAAAACTCTCTATTATTTGTTTAGTATCAATATCCGGAATCCATCATTGAGTGATGTGTTTGTTATCACCTGGTGCCAATAACAAAGTTATTGCCAATATAAATGTGTAAGAATAGAATGAGATTAGTTGTAGTTAATAAACTTTTATTTTATACTATTTTGATTTTCATAAATCAAAAAACAATAATAGAACACAACATAAAAAAAAATATTACTCATTGACTGCCTCAAAATAATTCGATAAAGATACTGATTCGATAGCACTTGGATTTTGATTAATTAACTCTCTTTGATAATAATTTTGGAATGTATGTACAGTTTTCCAATTACCCGTAGCAAGGATTTTATCTATAGGAAAATTTTCTAACCAATTTAAAGAGGCTACTGCCGAACGTACCGAACCGGGAGTAGCTTCAATATTTGCATCTTTTAACAGAGATTTTACCCAGCCACCGATTATTGTTCTAGTAGCTGGCTTAGTCTCACCCCGGGTTGTTATAAACAAGTTATTTATATTTTGCCTACGATTTAAAGACAACTCCAATAATTTTCTAATCCAAAAAATAACATTTAGATTTTTATCAGGATGTTTTCTGAGCCTCCAGCCTGACTGACGGTGATTTGAATTGTCAGTTTTTGACCCAAAAGCTGGCCACTTATCAATACTATTTTGTTCATCAATTAAACTGTCGCTATCGATGCGTAATAGGTAAGGTCGTGAACTCTTCGACCAGAGGCTAGTAATAATGAGGTAGCAGTGTGTTTAGAAACTTGGTAAAGATTGTTTTCGTCTGGGTTATATGTACATAAATACTGCAATAACGATTTAGGATTCCAAATAGGTGGCTTTTGAGGTTTAGTGCGAGCCACTGATATTGCCTTCAACATATGTTTTATGAAGAAATTTGAAGAAAGATCTACGTTAGAATTTAAATGAGTAAAAGTCGCAATTACAGATTTATGCACTAATATAGTTTTATAAGCTAGACCTACGTCACAATGTAAATATGCAAGGTAACGAGCAACTTGATCTGCATTAGGGTATCTAAAATCTATGGAATTTGAACTGCACCACTTCTTCCATCTTGCCCATGCTGGTTTATAAGTGTTAAGCGTAGAAGCCCGCCAGCCTGACATCAGTAGATTTTGTTCTTGATCAGTCCACTCTGTCAACATGTCTTTCCACCCGAAATCAACCATGCTTCTAAGTGTAGATCTTGAATCTTCGGCGGGTGCATTCCTGTTCGCGTGTCTATTAGGGCTCGAGCTAGGTCTGGAATTCGATAAGCCGGCCGTAGAGCTCGAGAGTGTACATCGACTTGCCAAAATACTTTGTTCCATTTCGGTGCGATTAGAATGTACTTCCCGCTGGCTTGATTTAGATGACTTAGAACTCTCGGAATCAGATTCGGGGGCGGAAAGAGCCATGCGAGATTGTAATGCCACTGGTGACAGAACGCGTTGTGATGTTGTGCTTGGTGATCGTGCACATCCATCGAGACGTATCTCGGTATCACATGAGCCGTCTTTGACGCAAACAGATCTATCTCTGGTACGCCCCACATTTGAAATATTTTTTTTTTTTTTCCGTCGCTGATGCAGTGAGATGCCACTCGGGACAAGCTTTCTGGCGTGAGAGAGCATCCACCTCTACGTTGAATCTTCCGGGAAAGTACTGAGCACGAAGATGCACGTTTAGTTTGTCCAAAAGTGCTAGAAGTTGGCGAATTTGTTCGAGAAGTTTCTTTGATTTCGTGCCGCCTTCTTTGTTGATGTACGACATTACTGTTCGGTGTCTGTCTGAAGAAGAATTTGCGTGTTTTGCAGGTGATGTTGTTCGTGCTGAATTGCTGCGTATACGGCGAACATTTCTTTTCTGTTTGCATGCCATGACATTTGCGGTTTTGTCCATGTACCCGTAATGAAGTGGTCGTTGATCTGAGCACCCCAACCGATGTCGGACGCGTCTGTCGTCAATAGATGGGTCACAGCGCTCATATGTATCGGCATGGTTGCTCCAATCGCATTGTGCCACCACTCTATCTCTTCTTGAACTGGCTGCGGAATGCTCACTCGTCGGTGAGGATGAGCTTTTGACAACTGACGACTGTAGCATTGTAGCGTTCTGCAGTGAAGACGCCCTCTTTTGGTTACGAAAGTGGCAAAGTTTAGTCTCCCCATTAGCGTTTGATACTGTTTTAGGGACCACTTGCCTGTTTTGAGCTGTTCGTGAAGTGCTTTGCGAAGCGATAGGCACTTCGACTCCGACAGGGACTTTGCGTTGCGTTTTGTGTCCCATGTTATGCCGAGAAACTCGAGGCATTGAGTCGGAGTCAGAACAGACTTTTCGTAATTTACTTTCCAGCCCAGCAATTGCATGATATGTATCGTTGTTGCAATGTTGTCGTGTAATTTCTGTTGCGATTGGTTTGCCAACAGAAAATCGTCTAAGTACACTACACACCTGATGCCGCGACTTCTCAGTAGCTCGGCGACCCAATTGGTTACGGTAGCGAACGTTCTTGGGGCCGATGCTAGTCCGAACGGCAAACACGTCATCTGAAGCAGTTGGTGGCGATTCAGATCGTGATGATAATTTAGTCTCAGGAAGGGCCGATGTTGTGGCGCAATGGGAATGTGGAAGTACGCCTGGCTCAGGTCTATTTTCGCCATCCAATCTTGGGGGTGTAAAAAAGTTGGTACACGAAAATGGCTGAATAATTGGAATGGTTTCGTTACAACGAATTTGTTCAACTGTTTTAAGTTGAAGATCGGGCGATGGCTGCCGTCTGGCTTGGGTACCAGGAAAAAGGTTGAAAGATAGCTGGGGCTTTGTTCTGCCGGTTCGAGAATTTCTGATTCTAACATATTTTGTATCTGGATAGTCATATCGTGCGAAGTTTTGGTTCTGTACTTCTGCATTGCAATGGAATTTGGAAATATTAGTGGTGGTTTTAGAATGAACGGAATTCGTACCCCATTTAGTAATTTGCATATTTGCTCTGGTGCACCCAAGTTGCTCCAGACAGTTTGAAATTGTTTTAGACAGCCGCCTTGAAATACCCGATAGTCATTCGCGACGTTTATTTTTAAAGGAAGTGTGAGATCGCGACTTTTTGCCCTTCTGCCTATTGTTTTCCTGCTTATCTTGGCGTTTTCGATTTGGTTGCCGAGGTGCGTGTTTTTTCGAGGAATTAGTTCGACGAAAAGTAGCGTCATCTGTTTGTTTACTTGTTGATGGCTTCTGATTCTGATAGAAATTATCCTTTGATTGCACTCGAGCTGTCGGTTGCAGTGAAGTAAACAATTTATCCGCCCCTCCAATTTTTTGGAGGTAGTTTTGAACTAACTCATCATTAAATAATGTTTCCTCACTGGGTGGAATCTTGTACAAAACATCTCTATGATAATCCTCTGGTATTTGACGCAGCAATGTATCTCTTCTCGAAGTAATGAAATCTGCACGCCTACCGCATACTATTTGTAATATATCATCGGTTACTTTACTGTACGACGAGTCTTTCGAAAAGGATGATTCTATTTTATCGAACAATGTATTAGGAGTCAATGTCTCCTTGCACTCATTGGCCCAATCAACTACCGCTTGTAACGTCTTATGCAATTCTTCTTTTTGTAAAAGCAACGCGTGCGTCAACCCGGCAAAAGAGCGTTCGTACAAATATGAACGAGGATCTTCACGTAACATAGCCGACTCAAACCGTTTTAGAGAATCGTTAACGCTTAACTCCACAAAGCCGGGGGTGGCCAGATATTTTTTCTGAGTATCCGCGAATCGAACTGCATACCAATCATCACTCGCGAATCGTTGCAAATCCCTCAATTTTTTAACGTATTTTTCGTTTGCACGTGCATAAAGCGGATCCTTAACCATAGTACATGGTTCAGACAGGTTAAGTTTTGTATTTTGGGATGCACTCTCGCAAGGTCGGCGTAAGTTAAGGTCCAAATTTGAATCAACAGCTGCCGATTGATGATCGTCTTTTTTAGCATTCAAAACGTCGGTACTTTTAGAAATTATATTTGTTAAAAAAGTTGTGATAAGAATTCAAAATGTGCATAACTCACAGTTTGGTCTTCTTTCCTTGCCTTTGCTCTCCTCGGGTACTCGCTGCTGCCGCTGGATAAGTCGCTGCTGTCTGAACTCCGTGATGGCGACCGATCACGTTTCCGCGATCGAGTACTTTCTTCATCGGCATTCACTCCCGTTGGAGAAGAGTTCTCCATATTTTCGGAAAGGAACTTATAATTTGCAAAAATATAGTAGGTAATTTAACTAATTTGAAAAATGTTTTTTGCAAGTGAAACTAAACTGACTTGTGAACGGCGCGAAAAACAACGCTATAATGACGAGTCTCAACCTGGTGCTCGCGCGCCCAGTAAGTAGTACCAAACCGACACTACAGAGGGCGCCACTATCGGAAAGGAACCGAAAAACGCTGACTTTAGGTAAGAAAAACAGGTGCTAACTCAATGATGGATTCCGGATATTGATACTAAACAAATAATAAGGGGATTTGAGTATTTTGACGATAAAAAATTTCAACTAAGAACGAAGCCACGATAAACAAACGGTGAAGGGGTCGGACTGGCCGACTCGAGATCCGAGGACAGAGCTCTATTCAACGCTGTGCGTTCGATTTGCTGCTTCTCTTATGCATCTTTAGTCTTACTTACCCCATTTTAAAGGATCGTCGTTACGAGGAGTTTCAGCGTCTTTTGTAAAATATACAGCAGGTATAAGCGTCTTGTTTGGAGCTAACTCGGCGTCGATGCAGTACCGGTCAGTTTCGTAAGCGTGTATCTGTTTTGATTTCTTTCTTTCTAAAAATAAGGTGCCATTCTGAAAAGAAAGGAACATGTTGTTAACCCTCTGCGTTTACTAGTTGATGGTTTAATCCCTACTTCCATAACATACAATATTTTTATTAATGTGAAAGTAACTCTGCCAGTTACGCCACATACGCTTTGACGCAGTGTGACGCCTAAACCACTGAACCGATTTTGATAAATTTTGGTATAGTTTTAGTCCCGGGAAAGAACATAGGAGATTTTATCCCGGATTTTACAGGACAGACAGGGTGCGCGCGAAGTTTTTCTGTGAATCACTCGGAGAAACAGCGGGAAAAGCTAGGAAAAACTAATTTTAAACCGCTTCGCTCGCGTGTATTTCTGTTTGTCCCAGAAAAATCTAAAAACATTTTATTGAATACAACCAAAATCATAAATGAGTCTTATCGTACAAACTTTCTTCCCCTCTTGCACCACTTACCTGCATCAAGAAGTACGTCGTGTATAGTATAGTGTAATTGAGGGCACGTTTCTTAAAACCATCATCAAGAAATATCCCCGCTTCTGGATAAAAATGATCTTCAAAAAGTCCTATTTCGTTGTATCCTTCGTTGTACACACTTATTTTTAAATCCACTTTTCCTGTATATGGTGTACAATTTTTAGCACTTCTAACGATATGATCGTCTGGGCAACATTTCTTAATGCACACTTTCCCATGGCACAAGTCACTAGCAAGTATTTTTTGTGTGATAAAAACAACACAAAGTACTATTAGCCTCATAGTGGCGACCGACTCATGTGGACACACAAACGAAGTAGGTATGACACATAAAGTTGTGGGCTGGACCTGTGAACAAGGAATAACATTCAATTATCTACTACACTAATATTATAAAGAGGAAAACTTTGTTTGTTTGTTTGTTTGTTCGGTGTAATGAATAGGCTCAAAAACTACTGGACCGTTTTTAAAAATTCTTTCACCATTCGAAAGCTACATTATCCACGAGTAACATAGGCTAAATTTTATTTTGTAAAAAAATAGGGTTCCGTAAAATATGTAGATAATGTAGTCCACGCGCGCGAAGCCGCGGGCGGAAAGCTAGTTAGGTATAATAGAAATAAGTGCAGCAGGCTCGCATTCAAGTTTACTTTAGTTACAAGGGGCCCTTTCCCACGACACACTTAGGCTGGGTTGCACCATCTTACTCTAACTTTGACTAACGTCAAAAATCTGTCAAACTTCATACAAACACCGGTCATTGTCATAGTTACGGTTAAAGTAAGTTGGTGCAACTTAGCCTTAGTGTTGCAATAACGTTGAAAAAACACTTGAAAAAGTAGTTTTATTCTGGAAGGCAGTTATGCCATTAAAAATTAATACATATGAGTAGGTTTTTTTTTTAAATTTTTTTTGGTACCCTTAGTAGATACAAACTTTGCTTGGTTTGGGACTAGATGGCGTAGTGTAAAATGTCCAAGGATATTCGACCACCTCAAGTATTCCTCCACTCGGAGTGAGCTTTCTGTGCTTTTGCTAGCTAGGAGTGACTCAGACCACAACAGACTAAGTGACTCAGTTTTCTTGATCGTCAAGAAACATAAAAGATAAACGACTTAGCCTGTTACTTAACACATTAGTTTTAAAAATTGGACGAAATGTTACAGCTCTGAGAAATGACTGAGACGATGAACCGACAGAATAAATGTTTAAAAATAGCACCTATTACTTACAGGTCCTACACTTACCTCAGTCAGTGCCTGAGGTATGGGAGAGAGGCACGGAAGCGTTTTTTTGGTAACGTTTGACGTTAAGGCCTCAGCCTCGAACTTAGCGGGCAGCGGGGCGGCGGCGGCGGCGGCGCGGGAGCGGCAGGATCTTATGCGTAAAATCAAATAGACCGGTTCTCGAAAACAGCGGCGCGGCAGCGGCGCCGGAGCGGGCAACGAGCGGGCAGCGGCGAGGGAGCAGGCAACGAGCGGGCAGCACACTCCTTCTTTTGCCCACAATAAATCGAGCGTTAGGAATAAATTTGAATCGAAATAAAATTGTTGCCGTTGTTCAAACATTTGGTTTGCGAATAAGAACAAATATCTCGACAACACAACCCCGAACACAACATTTCGCCGCTAAAGCGCCGCGCGAGCTGCCCACTTGTTTCGAGAACGGGTCCGCCCCGCTCCCGCGCCGCCGCCGCTCCCGCCCCGCTGCCCGCTAAACTCGAGGCTGAGACCTAAAAACGTCAGCGAGATTTCAGATCTCCTTCAGAATTAGGTATATTAAGCTTTGTCACGTCACAATATGTCAATGTCACCCTCCCGTGCCACAAGCGGGTCGTTACATTCCCTCTAATATGGTCGAGTGAAGCGATGGCTGGTTCACTCGTCATGTCTGTGAACAGGCGCTGCTTTCGGGGACTGGTCAATCCAAGTTATTCAAATTTATTAATGCGAGTCATTTCTAAGTATTTAAGTATCTTAATCTGTAAGTCTAGATATTAGCACGTTAGTACCTTGTTTAATATGCCACGCAATTTTGTATACCCATTCTTATAAGATACACCATACAAGAATGCGTGGTAAATTCAGTGAACTGCTCCTGAATCAAATGTACCTAATACTGCTTTTTCTTTTTATTTATATTAACCGGCAGACAGTGGTGACTGAGTTTGTTGCGGCGCTTCTTCTCAGCCTTTGCCAAATGTTGGTCTCGAACCGCTGGTAGGGTAAAAAGATTATGAGACATGTAGAGGCTCCTTAAGAGAAAAATGACGATTTGTAAGAACTATTTATTAGTCTAAACAAAATAAATAAATTTTGACTTTGACTCAGCTAAGGGCTAGACCTTAACATTAAGGCCCAGAACAGACGGTGAAACGCAACTGCAACGAAACTGCAACTGCTAGTTAGTTTTGAGTTGCATCTAAGTTTCTGCCATACCGTCCGTTGAGAGACCACACATGACGCGACCAGTTTGAAACTTTTAGTTTCATTCATCAGAATCATCACAAAGTTGCAGTTTCGTTGCATTTGCGTTTCATCGTCTGTTCTGGGCCTAAAAGATACAGCTTTTCCTAGGTAGTTTGGTATGCTGTTTTTAAACTTGCAAGCTACATGTTGCACGGCACGTAGTAGTTACGGAAAATTGTATTACGCATAGGTAATTATTTTCTTTTTCATTATATTAAACATTATTTTTCTGTCTCCTTTTTTCTATTTCTTTAATTACCCAACCGCGTATCACGTTATTTACCTATTACTACAAATCATTATTATTAATAACATTGATATTGAAGCCAAAAAAATATGACTAAATAGATACAACTTTTCACGTGAGTAAAAGTTTAAGAGAGCGAGCTTTTTCTACTTTACGTTTGCTGACGAATAAGTATTCTTAGTGAAGAATACCAAAAAAAAAAGCTTATTAGTCAACAGTTAACAAAATATTTATTAGATAGCGATATAATAATTATGTATTTGGTAGATTTGAAGCTTTATTAGGGTAAACCCACTGGAAAGTATTATTATAAGTTATTTTACCTATTATTAAATACTGATAAGGTTATCCTGTCACCGTAAATACATTTCGGGAAAAATATATTAAAATTAAATAATTTTACTTATCTTTGAATATAAATAGTACCTAATTAAATTAATAATATAATAAAAAATCGCCATTATGTAAGTAAAGTAATAATAAATATTATTATACCTGTTTTTACAATAAGCAAACTTTATTAATAATTTATAATAAACAAACAAATTACTAGTAATTTTATTGGTTTGTTTATTTGATCGAATTATTCGATTTGTTCGAATAAAACACCTATAATATAGATAGATGATTAGACAACAGCCTAATATTAATACATAAAACATACAATTTTCTAAATCTAAAAAAAAACAATTTATAATTTTTTTCACTGCTAATTTGAAGAGAAGATTTTTTGTGGAGATTTATATTTTCTATTTGAATATAAAAATAAAATACTTAGGTACTTAACACTCTAGTTATCTGAATTAAACCCTTATTTTTTTTTTATTTATTTATTTTATTTATACCTATGATGGTACTTAATAATATTAGTATTAAATACTTTCTTACAAGAATTGGTAATTTTGTACTTTTGTGGTTAATTAACGCGCTTATTTTTTTTTATTTTTTTTTATTATTACACATATTTAGCCGTATTTATATAGTGTCTTCTTAAATCCTCTTGAGGTTTGTCCAGACACTATTGTTCTCTATACAAATAAAATAAACGTTTCAGTATATGCATTTACAACTTTAAGAAATATACGCATACAAAACATTATTTTAGCGAGTGCGCACTACGATGACGATTAGCAAGGGGTTTATGAGTTACTATTTTCCTGATCAATCTTAGGGGATTTTAATTATTAATAATACCGACGACGTGGTTCATGTCATTTACTAAAGAGGAAAATATATTTTCCTTATTATTTATTATTAGTATTTATCAATACTCGTATTAATACGTAAGAATACTTATAATAATTTATTTTCTAATTAATATTATAAAATAAATTATTATAAGTGCTGTTGTTTTATCATTATCGATAGTATCATCGTTACAGTTGTGAGTAACTGATCAAAAACTCGATAGTTTAAAACATCCACACAGAGCTCGTCTGTCGGTACCTACCTAACTTGCTGCGAGTTCGGTCTTTACAAATGTAAGATTGTAATGGTAAAAAAAGACAATATGAAATCGGAAAATTACACACATTCCGATTCTATAAAGACTGCTGCTTTCGAGATTCTTAGGTATGAAGAACCCTTGGGAGTTTGTTTAGCTTGCGAAGCTCAGAAATATAGGTAATAAATTGACTTGTGTAAAACATTTGCATGCTGGTTCATATCTGGCGAATGTGTCCTGCTCCATTTTATTATGTAACATCTAATGTACCACATTTTGCAAATAAATAATTTGAATTTGAGTGAAATTTTTGATTGCGTTATAGAAGTACTTTGATTTTTTTGCCGACTTTACGGTGATATCGACATCGATACTGCCGATGGTTCAACACTAGATCAAACTTGTAACGCACTTCTTAGGCATCTTATTCAATTAATTAGTCGTTTGTTTTTATTATTTTATGTTTTAAGCAAGGTACCCCACCTGGGTATTTAAAAGATTCATAATGATCTACAGCCACTCCTTTGTGCCTTGGAGTCACTATCTTTGTTGTATCGTCAAGGTAAACAAGATGGTAGGTACCATAGATAGTTGCAATAGGGTCGATTTTGCAACAGAAATGTGTAGTCCGTAGTACTGTCCACTGACTGTACCTATGTTTCTCTATGCTAAGACCTTAGCGATTTTAGTAACTCGCTATCTTTAGATAACAAGTATTGGGAATTTGGGATACAATATTCGCATTTTGAAAATTATAAATAACTTGAAAAAAATCGAACTGCCTAAGGCGGGAATTGAACCCACGACCTTCCGCTTGCCGGGCGACTGCTCTTCCAACTGAGCTAGCTAATTGAACTGGGTTCAATTCCCGCCTTAGGTAGTTCGATTTTTAAAGTTATTTATAATTTTCCAATTAGTTTGAGATGCAACTCTTAACGCTAAAAATTTAACAATATTCGCATTGCTTTATACTTTGTGAGATAGAGACTTTGCATCAGGCTATAGGTACATTTAGTTGCAAGATACATTTAGTTGCAAGATTGCACTCATTACAACTATTATGATGATTCTGGAAAGGTGAGCTTCACAGAGCTTTTTTTGGTCATTTCTACAAAGCTAACTATTTTTAGCTAAATTATTCTTTAAAAAAAGATGCGCCTGTCCACACCCGTTAGGTAGGTTATAAATAAATAATCAATAATAATAATCATAGTCTGATACAGTATAAGGATGTAGGTGATGTCACTAAAGAAACATAAAATTTTTAAAGATCATTAGCTGATTGATTCAACTCATTCAGACTGCTGATTTAATAGCCCGTATCAATTATTCAGCCATTGGACTTCGTAGGTGCGGATCTAGGTCTTCCCTCTCAACATATCGAAAAACTGGTTACTGATTCTGAAAGCGCTTCACGAGTTCTTTCAAGTGATACCAATAACAGGTTGCAAAATAAACTGGAACCGTCTGAAAAACACTGGACATACCATCCGTGACCTCCATTCCAGACATTAAAATTAGCTCGGAGACCATTAATTTAATAATTAAATTCACTTTACTTACTTTATTTCACTTGCTTCCGATAGCACTGTTAATTGACAACTCTCACTGTTTCCGCAAAAAAGATTTTTTCTCTTCGGTCAGCGTGTAAGTTGTCTTCTCAGGGTACACTATAGGTAGACTTATTATTAAAACACAGCATGTTGCTCTAAATAGCAGAACGTTTAATAATCCGTGTCCAAAGGTAGAACAATGTACCATTATAGATCATTAAGTCCTCTTAGAGTCTCTACCAATATTAAGTACGCATACCAACTAGGAGTTAGGTAGGCTATACGACTAGCGAATATTTAAAGGCATACTAAATGTATTCCAAATGTCTGGATCACTTACTGTTTGTTATCAACGACCAATTTATCACTGATAAGGACTGGTAGGGATGCGAACTGTCGACAGTTCGACATAATACTGTAAATAAGGAAGTAGCTCGTTAACAAAATACTTATCTTATTTTTTAATCAGTTTTTAAGTTAATAAAACATAATTATTTTATTAAGTTTCTTAACGATTTTCACCTAGGCGCAGACCACCGATTTTTCGTCGGCCGATAGTTTAGTCGGGCAGTTAATCAGTATGGGCATGTATGGAAGTGCGCACATTACACCGATTTGATTTTCATACAAATTAAAATCGGGTCCAACTATAAGCCGACTATAGGCCGTCTGCGCCAACCGGCAGAAAAGAAAGATCTCCAGTAAGTAGGTATCAGTAATTTTTAAATTAATTAAAAAACTATCGAGTCGGCAATCGACTTGTCTACGACACTTCAATGACATCATAGTTATAGGCGTTCAATTGAAAATTATTCATCGACTCAAGTGGACGTGTTTCAGGGATTCACAAAGAAATGCATTGTTATCTTTGCTGATTCTGATTCCATTCGTATCAGAAATCGCTTAATATGTCTCTTATCTGTACCTACATAGATGGGGTTCCCCAACGAATTTAGAATTTGACTTAGTTTACAAAATATTTTGACTCATACGTTATTTCCTGGTAGGTATGTGTTTCTTCTTTATCAGATAGCAATGTTTATTTACGTTTTTTATCTATGCAGTTAATGATGCCGTGGTTAACTTAACAGTGGAAGGAATGTGTCTAGAAGCGAACACCTTGCCGAACTTATACGGCAAATTAGCATCGAAGCGAATTCGTTTTTGACGGGCACAGGTTTTGATTGAGGTCCACTCATTTTGTTGTAGTTGCAAGTGTTGCAAGATCGTTGTTATATTTTTTTTTAAACTAGGCCCTCTAATGATATCAATGTGTTTCGCATAAAGCCCACACGTTTGTCCCCAATGTTGGGCCCAACGTTACTCATCCAACGGTGTGGATCTAGAAAATAGCATTGGCACAGATTGGCACCAATGGGACAAACTTCGTTCTTGTGAATAAAAAAAAAAAGTTATTGAGTGGCGACCACGGGCCGGAAGACGTAGTGTGGGCAACGATCGACGATCTGGTGAAAGTCGCTGGAAGAACCGATCGTTATAAAAATCCTTGGGTAGGCCTTTGTCCAGCAGTGGACGTCATTTGGCTGGAACGTACGAACGAAAAAACAAAAAGACAATAAAGTCGCCACCCCTTCGTATCGCCAATTAGGTAGATTGGTAAATAAATCGTCTAGTAATTAGTGGTCAAATTAATTAAATAGACACCCACGAAAGACACTTTGAATTATTTTATTATTTTCTTAACTCTAAGCTTAAAGCTAAAAAAAATTTTTACCATAGCCAAATCATTTTTTACCTTTTTATGGACATTGCTGTTTATGAAAATAATAGACTCCATTAAAAATCACAAAAAAAAAACTAAATAGGTAGGTCATGATACTATTCAGATCTATACAGGGTGTTAGGTAAATGGGTATATGAGCCGACACTAGCCCATGTTAACATGGGCATATAAATGGTATGGTGAAGTCAGAAATTTGATGTCATCATTTTATTTTTTTACATTTTCATACAAAATAAATTTTATAAAATCCGATTTGTATGAAAATTAAAATAATTAAAATGAAGATATCAATTTTCTGACTTCACCATACCATTTATATGCTCATGTTAACATGGGCTAGTGTCGGCTCATATACCCATTTACCTAACACCCTGTATAATTTGTGTATTTTATAGGCTACTTAATAATAATTGTACTTATTTATTAATAATATTCCTTATTTAATTCAATTGTGTTAGTATTTAAATGGTATTGTGATTCGAATAAAAAATAAGAAATAGTATCTTTTTATTGAAGTGATTGAGCAGTATGATGTGAGATGAGATCAAATTAGTTAATCAGGTAAGTTATTATTATGTCATTAGTTGTGTTGTGCTTGTTTTCACAAATTAACATTTTATACCTGTAGCAAATTGCATTGGATTTGCAGATTTAGGTACATACTAGGTATCTACAGCCCCACCGAAGTAATCTATCTACTATATAAAAATAGGTCGGGTTTTCCTTCCTGACGCTATAACTCCAGAACGCACGAACCGATTTCCACGGTTTTGCATTCGTTGGAAAGGTCTCGGGCTCCGTGAGGTTTATAGCAAAGAAAATTCAGGAAAATTTAACAAACGAAATTCCACGCGGACGCGAGCTAAGCCGCGCGGCAAGCTAGTAGACAATGAAAAGCATCTTTGGAATCATTGACTTAAATCTATTCCTAACCTATTTATGAATAAATCTTCAGATTCGTTATACATCGCAAGAGCCAAAGCACATGATGCGCATCGTGTGCTTTAGCTCTAACTCTAATGCAGGCCTAAGGCTGCGTTTCCACCAGAGATGTGCGAGGATGCGTAGCGAGGGATGTGTTTGTACAATAGTATCGCTTCATTTTCCTCGCCTCGGTACGCAGCATTATTAAGTAGTAGTAGTATTTTGAGTATTTTAGAACACATCAGCGTATACTTTGTTACTTCAAATGATATTGGTCGTTATCGCCGTTTAGTTGTTTACAAAATGCCGTTCCTTCGGGTCGGTGAGGCCTTTGGGGTTGATGCTGATCTGCAGAGCGCCGTCCTGGCTGATGTTCGACGTCTCTGTCATGGTGCTGTTGGACCTGCTCCTCATGGAAGCCGTCCAGGAGTGCTCGCCGAACGATGTCAGACATAACAGCCTGAAACGAAAGAATCCATTAGACCATTGGTTCCCAAACTTATTTGAGACGCGCCCCCTTCGAGCATCCAAAAAATAGTCAAGATTAGTTATAGGTCGTATCGAGCAGTCTGGAATGCATTCTTTCAGCGGTCGCAGGTTTTTTATATTTAAGTACACAGATGGCCCGCGCCCCCCACTCTGGGAAACAATGCATCAGACTTTTCTTGCCTTTGGTAAATTAGAGTGGAGGCCATGCTCCAGAAAGCGCAGC
Organism: Ostrinia nubilalis; assembly: GCF_963855985.1. Classification (NCBI taxonomy): domain Eukaryota; kingdom Metazoa; phylum Arthropoda; class Insecta; order Lepidoptera; family Crambidae; genus Ostrinia; species Ostrinia nubilalis. The sequence goes on from NC_087097.1 coordinate 12,820,800, forward strand.
GTGAGACGTCCATCACAAAGTGGAACAACGACCTCATAAAGGTAGCAGGAAGGCGCTGGATGCAGGCTACCAACCGGTCAATATTGAAATCAATGGGGAGACCTAGTCAGTATTGGACGTCCTGTGACTGAAATGATGATGATGGTGAAATTGGAGATCTACACCTGCTATGGAGACCAATGGCCTGATGATTGTGACGATGATGAAGATGATGTGACTGTAAAGGCATTGTTGTTGACCGGATACACTGCAAACAGTGGGAATACACTAATACATATTCGTAGGTTTGGTGAAGGTCGCAGTTATCACCTGGATGCGTGCAATGCTGGACCAGCTGCTGTAGAAATCCATGGGGGAGGCCATTGTCCAACAATGGATGTAGTGTCCTCCACTGCTGGGCAAAGGCCTCGCCCATCGAAACTAGAACGAGCATTAAAATCTGTTCAACGAACCTCAAGCGGAGTTTATCGTATATCTTCTTCTTGCAACAGAAGATGACGAAGATGGCCACGCCGATCAGAAGGTTGTAAGTGTCAGGAATGACCCAGATGCTGTCCAGAAGACGCGGAGTGACAGAGCTGATCACCTCTAGCAGCCAGTTCAGTCCCATCAGGATAGATAATTTCAGGTAAACCAATAACCTGCAAATAAAAACAAGATTATGTAGATCACTAATAGCTCGCTTGCGTAGTTTTATAAAAATTAAATTGTTGATTATTAGAATTATGTTGACTCGAGCGACTCTACCAGATAAAATTTTCCTATTTGAACGAGTGTGAAGGCGCTGACGGCTCAGCGGGTTTGGTGTTTTTACCGAGTCTCGTTAAAAAAAGATAAAATTCCGACGACCTCATAAAGGTAGCAGGAAGGCGTTGGATGCAGGTATACTAACTTACAAGCATACCAACCGGACAATATGGGAATCATTAGTGGACGTCCTGTGGCTGAAATGATGATGATGATAAAATTGCTTGCAAACCTCTGCTTCTGCTGACGATGAGCAGCTGGTGTGCCGGCAGCCGCGGAGTCGAGCACCGCAGTTCCTCGGCCGAGGCGCCATATGTTGAAGGCCGTCATGAGGAAGAACATCCAGTTCAGTATGATCATGATCAGCAACGGCATGTACAGGTAATACAGCTTTTCTCCATCTGCAATATGGAGGAAATCAATGAGGATTTTTGTAATAAATCTTCAACAAATTTTTATGGCCTGAAAATCGTCATTTTTCCTTTTTTTTAAGCCAATACAGCTCTTGGCTTAAATCTCACCTGATGAAAAGTGATGATCCGGCCGGAGGTGGAATCGCTCATTGGTCAGCTGGGTGAGGTGACCCTTTTCGTAAATAATGTAGATGATAGCAATCACGTTTATAATTTTATTATTCTAATGTTAGTGACTACTTCTTCTTCTTATCGTGACGGCAATAAACCTACATAGTGTCAGCCCAAAAGTGGCATTGTCAGCGGCATTAATTAAATCCTCCTGCGTGCTCGGGCACCCAGGGCACGACATCATCCCAAGTAACATTTTACTCCATTTAAGAGTTCACATTTAGTTCCAATGTGTACTTAAAGCATTAGTACAGTTCACTCGTGATGTATAAGCTGTATTATTGCAATTAATTACACCTATACCTGTCTAAGGGACTTATAGGAGTGTAGACTAGTGTAGAGTTATACTTTAATACGATTGTTGGTGTTATAATACTCTAACAACTATCCTTTAGTCAGCCATCTGACTAAGAGCATTATAGGAGGGTAGAGATACGGCAACCGCTGTTTAACGGCCTACTTGTACGATGTTATCACAGTAGATAAATCAAACAGTACGGAAGCTTCATACAAACGCTCGAAATCAGACTCACGCACACAGACGCACGCTTTACACGAGCTCTAAGCGAACCTCGCAGTCCATCCGTCGCGAGTGTCGCGCGCGTTGTGTTTTTAATAATAATTTTATTGCATGCACTGTCCGCTGTATTTTTAAAAACATGCCACGAGTGAATTGCGTAGTATACGGCTACTTGAACTCGGCATCTTCAAAACCAGAACTTTCATTTTTTAAACTTCGTAATAATTCTGAATTGTAAAAATGATTAAATATTACTTTTGAAATAAAGTGCTTACATCTGATTTTGTAATAGTTCTTTTTAAATTACGTAATTACGCTTTTTAACAATTTATGTGTTCTATTTGATAAAGTAATTTGCTCCGCACGCTTTTGTACTAAGTGATGAACTGTATTTAAAATGAAGCAATAAGTAGGTATGTGAAAGTAAGTATCCGGTATTTTATTGATGAGAATAGATCTTCTACCGGCCTCTAATAGTACCTACTTAATCAATTTATTCGATTATGTATTCGATCATTATAGAATCTAATTAACGTTTTATTTTTTTGTTAACTACTTAGTCAATTAATTTATTCCATTAGGTATTTGATAATTAAAAAACCTAAATAAACGTTTTAATAAATAAGTAAGTAAGAACCTTATTAATTTTATAAAGGTTAAGAGTGCCAACCCTAACACTCAGTTGAAGTGTAGGTATTTAACTCGCCGAAAGGGCTAAGTTTCCGTACTGCTTTAGCTCATATATATACTGTGATGTTATAGAGCTAGCATTTTAATAGAACACACGTGGTCATTTATAAAGCCAAAGGCTGTTATGTTTACTTGTTTTAGACTGTTATACAGCTAGTAGCTGTAGTAGGACTTGTTTGTGATAATTAAAATAACCTTTTTTTACTATCTGTACAAAAGTGTTTCAATGGTTCGCATGTACACTGTAAGCTGTTAAAAGGACTATATGTGTTGTCCATTAACATCAATAGCAGTTTATTTGTCCACAAGTACTACTCTTATTTGCTTTAAGCTGAACACGAATGTAAATGTGATATTCTATTACACATTTCCCCAAGCCTGTTTTTAGTTGTTCATGGTGGTTCTGTACATGATGCAGAGGAAAATATTATGCCTGAACCTGAAATTTCCCTTCAAAATATACCAGATATCAGAGTGTGATGATTGCAGTTCTTGTGATAGTGAATACCATTTTGATTTGGACAATTATTTAACCTTTCGCAAAAAAAAAAAAGAACATGGGCTATTGAAAATCGTATTCCTCATTCCGCTTTGAATAAATTGTCAAACATAATAAACGAATTTAAACTGGGAACACTACCGTCTGATGCTTTAGGTATTCATACTTGACTATTAGTACCTGGGCTAGGTGATTTAACGGACATTAATAATTTTTATTGCGGATCTCTAAAATTTCAGTATTTGAAAGAATTAAAGATACACAATTGACCTGAACTAGGTACATCTTAAAGCTGTACATAAGTTCACATTAGAATAAATTTATAGACATTAGCGCTGTAGTGGTACAAATGTGGAACTTCATATAGATAACAGCATTCTAACAGAACACATGTGAACCTAATATACGCTCACCGCATTAAATTGGAGTTATAACAGTTCACATAGCCGTATTTCATTTCCACCATTTTGTTCTACATAACCTAAAATATTTACCAAATAAATCTCCAAAATTAATGCAGATTTATCACAAAATTCGCAGATAGAGCGATTGAGTTTTGGTTTCATGTTATAATTAATTACCGTAATATAATTTTAATGTCAATCCAATATCAAAAACTGAAAATTGTAGATTTCCTCTCAGCCAGTTTTAAATATTTTAAAATGAATATCGCGTTTTTACAGAGGCGCGTAAATATTTTAGCTGTAAATATGTATACATTTCACGATAAAGTTGCATTCCCAATGGCATTAACATTATTAAGTATTTAAAACCCGTGTTATTATTTGCATAAATCATTATCCGCCCGAGTTGTTTCCCTCTTGGCACTCACGTACAAATACCAAACTAATATTAAAATGTGGAAATAATTTAAGACACACGTGAACTTTAGGTAGCATTGGAGTACTTTTGTCGGACTTTATAACTTTGAAAGCTGTGCATTTAGCCACTTGTTACTCTTTATTGTCCTCACGTACGTTGTATGGTTCACACTGCGTCCCATATAGTGCCGTAAGTCAGCCTTAAGTACGATGTTACTACTTAAACTGCTATTATAATGCTATTATACTGCTAATGTACAGCCATAGTGAACTTAAAGCTGTCTAATTTGTGCCCAAACTGGTTCTATAAAAGCATTATAGCAAGCTATACAGCTCGTATACAGCTGACATACACAGCTTGTGGAGTACATGTGAACGACTATTGAACTCTTAAATGGAGTAAAATGTTACTTGGGATGTGCTTTATCGACTGGGGAACAAAACCGCACCTGCACTCCAAGTTTGAGCCATACATGAATCCGCACCTGAATAGATTGTCCTTACTACGGCCGACTTGCGTCCGAAGTCTATTTAAAGACTTCCAGGTAAGCCAGGGGTGCTACTAACCTTCCAAGAAGCAGCCTTTTCCAGGAATGGCAGGGGTAACAAACGCGGGCCACCACCTCATGTTAACGGAGTTGAGTACGCCCAGCATGACTGTCATCGCCAAAGATACCCCGAACGCGTATAGGCAATACATTAAGAACTTGAAATTCTCGCCGCGACGGTGGATGGGACGAGCCTTGGCGTACCCTCTGGAAAATAAGTTTTTTTTTTGTAGAAGGTTTTTATGATTATTTCTTGCTTTTTAAATAGACCTTATATTGAAACATGAAGGTTCGCAGTTCATTGGGACTATGTTGGTGATCATAAGCCACTGAAATCACAGAGATTTTTCCAGTTGCTGTGGTTGAAAAAAATATTATAATGGGACCAATCCGGCATCATGTCTTTCCAGTTCTGTCATAATTTTTCTTTCATTTTGAGTTTTGAGACATTAAGAAAAATACAGTCGAATTAATGATATAGCAAACTATTAATATCGAATATAGCAAACTAATGATTTTTCCTTAATAATTCATATTTACCTGAAAGTCCACCAAATGTCGCAAGACATCACGTTCATCCAGCAAAAGCTCGACAGGAAAAAGAAGTATGTAAAGTACGCTGAAAGAAAAAAGAGAAAACATGAACAAAAACATCACGTTTATAAATTATAACATTCGTGGAGTTGCAAAACCTTCTATGGAGAAACAAAACATTGCTATTGCGACTTGCTCCAAACCTCATAAATGTCTTTGTCTGTACCTAATACTGTAGAGTTTTATCCAAAGTTTTTGCGTGAACCCACGACCTCTTTTATATCAGTTTATAAATAATTGGTGGTACAGTTTGTAAATAATTTCTCATATCAATAGAAAGCTGAAGTGGCAGTGGGCAGGGCACATAGTACGCAGAACAGGTTACTGACGGCCGATGGGGAAGCAAGGTTCTGGAATGGAGGCCACGTAAGTACTGGAAAGCGCAGCGTAGGACGTCCACCCACAAGGTGGACCGACGACATCAAGATTAGGCTCTGGATGCAGGCCGCTATCAACCGGTCATTATGGAAATCATTGGGGGAGGCCTATGTTCAGCAGTGGACGTCCTATGGCTGAAATTGTGAAGATACTTACTAGTCCACACACAGCCTAGGACGGGTAGGTGTCCGCTCTGGACGATGAGCAAGCAGATGAAGGAGCAGAGCAGGCAGAAGACGTATGCCATCAGCACCTTCCCGCCAAGGTTCTGGAGCTCTGGCAGCAGCAGGTATACCACGAGAACGAGGATCAAGAACACGCATGAAGCCATCATACCTGAAAGCCACAAAAGTGATTTGCTTGTCTATATTCAAAAACTCGCGTGGAAAAGAGTGAAGCGCCATGTCTAGAAGCTTTGTTTTATTTTCTAAAATGAAGACCACACGGGAAAAACAAAGAATGTCAAAAACCTACCTACAATTATGAGAAAAACAGTTTTTAAAGTAATTTGAAAGTCTCATCATCATCATCAACAGCCCTTTACAGTCCACTGCTGGACTATGAGCCTCCTCCACTATAGTGGAGGGTTTTGCCATAATCTCCACGCTTGGCAGGCGGGTTGGAGATCGCAGTTTAAAATCTATATTTCTTTAATTTTAGACTATTTTATGTGAAATATTGAAAAACAATATTACTGTGTTAACATAATTATGCTTTGTCTGTACTTTTAAAACTCAATTTGTTTAAATAAGTTTTAAGTGATGGTCCATAAGTAACATAACCGTTTCTTGCCATGGTAAACAAACACAAATTGAACTATTACAGTTGACTACGATGATTTTTCCCAATTCTGATTTTTGAAATAGAATGTTTCCCTAAAAAGCTAACAGATGGCATTAAAAAGTCAGTTTCACAAAAAAGGTGACATTCATTGTTTTTCCCGTGTGGTCTTCAAATTGTGTTTAGCCAACTATTCATGGGTAATAATAGTGGATTGTAGACAATGAAACAAAACACTGCAACATCAATTTTATTTTCAAGTTCACTCAAGAAGTCCGCGTCAGGTTTCAGTAAGCCACATCTTTACTGAAAACGCTGTTAATGTACTGCGAATGTCTTGTGTTTTGCTGTTGGTTGTACCTTTATCAATAAATTAAATAAGTAAACTGGCTAAATGTGCCAACCTCGTGAAGCTATAAGTAAGTAAACAATGGAAATGATCTTTTTAAGCGACAATAGCCAGTGGCGTAACTATACCATCCGAGGCCCGTGGTTTTTTCTCAAGGGGCGCGTTGAGCTCGATCTGATGTTACTTCCTAGGTATAAGCAAAGGCGCATTTCTACAATTTATACATGAATGAATCAAGATTTTGATTGTTTACCTCCTCTGTAGAAGTTACTGGGCTGAGGTGGCGGCTTGCCAGTGAAAGTAGCCCACACTCCAAACACAAACGTATTATCAGTCAGATTTTGCTGGTAGTCCAGGCAGTACATGTCTGGAGTATCTATAGTCCATCTATTGTAAGAGTTCGGAGCCTCTATATGCATAACGCCATTCTGAAAAGAAAAAACATACAGGTTACTATTTTTTATAGGACAGGAGGCAAACGAGCAGTCGGATCACTATAGTAGGAAATGATTATTGTCGCCCATAGCCCTAAGTACGCTCTGCACTATCCAGAAGTTTCCCTTTATTCTTCATTAGGCTTGTTTTGTAATATAGTATCTAGAACAGGATTTCCCAATTTTTTTTTGCCAAGGAACCCTAATTGATTATACTTTTCCTAGCGGAATCTCCGTACAAATCCGCCCGCACGCCCTGCCCCTCCCTTGTGCGTAAACAAGTCGGTGCGAGCGAACAACGTCGGTCACGAAACGTGGGATAATATTTTTTACGGAACCCCAGGGTTCCGCGGACCACCATTCGGGAACCGCTGATCTAAACACCGTTTTCTGACGCTTCCAAATTAGATTTTTTTACATAGTATTCAGTAATCGGACGCAAAACTATTTAAGCTACGTAATTTTCTTGAGTCATGGCTTTTGCACAAAATTTTTAAGGGGGTCCTGCACAGAATCCTTAAAATTGTCATATTTTTAAATCACGAGTGCTCTGCGATTAGTGACTTAAATACATCAAAGTAACTTGTGTAGGGTAGCCCAATCCTTGATCTAGGTCGCCGCCTTTTCGAAATTTTGAATAAATACGTAAAAAATTGATAAACAACATTTAAAATGCAGACATATGGAAAATTTATTTCTTCGAGAACTTTGTTAATTTAACGTATGAAGCAATAATTTTTATATGGAAATGCTTAAATTAATATTTTGAAGGTCGCCCCCTTTTTCGTTTTTGGTATTAATGCATTAATATTGAGAATTTTTGATTTTCCCAAAAAAACTTTGCCGTGAAGAAATCATCAGGCGTTTTGCTTTATCGTAGCTGTCAAGTGTCAAATGTGTGTTTGTCAATCCTTTACAGAGTAGTGTAGAGCGCAGAGCATGCAAATAGTATCTCTTTTGTTATGACTTCGATTGTTACGAAAAAATATTTAACTTATTTTATAGTTAATATGGCTAGAAAACCCTTGCAACCTTTCTTTGCCGTTCGTTCGTTTCAGCCGAAAGACGTCCACTGCTGGACAAAGGCCTCCCCCAAGGATTTCCACAAAGACCGGTACCACGCCGCTCGCATCCAGGTACCACCCGCGACCTTCACCAGATCGTCGGTCCACTTAGTAAGAGGCCTGCCCACGCTACGTCTTCCGGCTCGTGGTCGCCGCTCAAGAACATTCCTGCGCCAGCGGCCATCAGCTGTACGAGCTATGTGCCACGCCCGCTTTGGTTCTCCTACGGATCTCCTCATTTCTCCTCAAACGATCATAGCAAATGTTGTGATAGGGATAGAGACATGCGATTTTTGGTTTTACAAAGGTAATACGATAGAAAATAACATAAAGTAATAAAAACTACCTGTTATAGGGGCATTTTTTGGAGAAATTTATCAAATAACCAAAAGTACATGAATTTAAAAGCAGATTTTTTTCAAAAAGTATCATTTTTTTATTATTATTTTGTTGTCTTTTCCTGAGTATTTTATGTATTTTTTTAGTATCGCCTGTTATTTAGCATTATTACTGTTTTTATTTTATCAGGATATACCTCTTAGTGTAAAAGTTATTACGTTTTCTTTACAATAAGCAATCGGAAGGAAAAAAATTCTATAAAAAAAAACTCTCTAAACATTTTTGACCTCTTTTTTGTCGATAAAAATAGGTTTAGTTTCACCTATTTTCATATGTGTACTTTATCGTGACTGACACACTGTATAAAGAAAGTATGCTAAATGAGTAACGCAAAACAATAAGCGAAGTGAGAAAAGAAAAGAGACTTTTGAACGAGGTTCTTTAGTAATAAAGTAATAAGTTAACATTTTATTTATATTTTTCTTGCAATAAACTTTCATGTGTACTATCACTCCAGAGATGGGCGTTGTTTTACAAAACCACACCCTGTATACATGGGTAATATTCGTCGTAAATCTGCGACTACAGTACAAAGTAGACACGAATTTTGCGTACTGAATACAGTCGTGTTTAATTTTTATTGTGGATGCTCGCTTCTCCGTTTCAAACTATACCTACTACACCACTTACACTTGACAACAGTGTGAAAAAGTTAGTTTGATACTTATTCAGTAAAATATGGAATTAGATTTAAGAGTATTTTTATTTCTTATTAGTTAAATATATTTTATCGAATCAATATAAAACTAGATTTTTAAAATAAACTGATTAGGTAGGATTAAATAAATAAATCGATATCATTTTTATTTAGAGTAGTAGGTACGCAGTATTTGCGTAACTGCTCATATAGTTTGGAAGAGTTTAGTAAAAAAAAGTTATTTCCAAACTATACTCGATTAGTTTCACACCCTTGCGTTCTGGCCATGTATAGAATGGAAAGACGCTACGTTAACAGCCTATTTGAATTGAACGTCTAGGAAAAATACTCTTTTACGAAACTTTTTTAACGCCTTTGTTCATCAGAAGAATCAATATTAGTTAGGATTTTTATTGTGTAAGAATTTTCGCAGCAATACCAACAAAAAATCAAATCCTTCCTTTTTCCTAATTAAAGTATTATAAACTCACGTTTTGCTTAGCAAAATTAGTGAAATGCGTGTTTTTACTCTGTATTGACTCTCTTTTGTCTCTACTCTGTAAAGTAGTTTGTGTGCGATCGTGTTAGTTCGTTGCGCCACCGCTATCTCGGCTAGCAAATCGTAATTTTTCGTCGGCGCTGCACCCCCTTAAGTTGTGCCTAGGATTAGTTAACTATCAACCACATGAATGTTTTACAGTTGCCATTGATTGTATTAATTTAGATTTTAGCAATATTAGGTAAACAAGAGACCTTTTAGGTTTATAATAAGCCATTTCAGTCAAACAAGACAAACAATAAGAAGAACTGCCACGATGAATCAACGCCACATTATTATTCACGAAAATTAGTCATATTATTAAGTTTGCTATAACAATGTTAAGCTTTATCGAAGTATTATATTGTTTACTATTTAAATATATTTTATGTTAAGTACATACGAGTACCTTTTCAACGATAAGACCGTCTGGATTGTATGTACAGTGGGCCACAGTTCCAGCTAATCTTTTCCGTTTTTCTCTCGCTCTCATCAAATGGCGATTCTTTGCGATAGAACGAGACGACATGACCAGAAATGGGTAGCTGGTACGAGTAGTGTGACTTTATTTTTTTATGGAGTGTTGAGTGATTTAATATGAACTTATTGCCACTTCAAAACTTAGGCATATCAATAGAATAATTTATTTTTGTTTCAAAATTTAATTTATTTATATTTTCGTGAATCAACAGTTACTTAGGGTTTTCTTTTTGTTGTAATTTTATTGTTTATTGTTTAAGATTCTCTTTTGTATCTTTTTGTTTCTAGTTTGTTTTATAAATAAACATTTTATCCCTGAAAACTGATTTCTTTTCCTGTTCGCCACAGAATGTTGTATGCCTTAATATCAAACAAACAATACCATTTATTGTTCGAATACTAGGTACCTAATTCTATAAAATGTACAGTCAATGACTGTTAAAATACCTACCTACATAATACATTAGGTACCTACCTAGGTACTTAGTAAGGCAATAGATATACTGTGGCAATAGGGATGTTTCCTGGGTAGAAAAGCAAGAGTTTGAATCCTTTGCTAGAGGATAGGTACTGCTTGAAACACATGCTTTATGGTGACTTTTATTACGGAAATGACATTTTGAACTGTTCATGTTCATCCTGAGAAGTTATAACCAAAGAACAAGAGTAAGAATGAAATGAAAGAAGATTGTTTAAAAAGTCTTTTACACTGTGTATCCCATGTGTACATAATGTGTACTTAAAAACCAAAACTATTATTGTTAAAATGTGGCCAGGAGACTGATTCGTGTCGCCACGTAATCAAGTGTTCAAAGATTTCAATTATGTACTTATATTTGTAATAATAAGGTTAAATTAGTCTGAATTCAATTATTCACTACGTTGCTTTATTATGGTTTGCGGTATGGGCAACGAATATAATTTACTGAGAAATATGATGAGGTAAATTGAATGAAAATCACAAATAATCGTACGTAAGAAGTAATAAATCTGGGGGCACGGCAGTGCCCCCGCCAAGTCGAGCGCGAAGCAAACACTGCCGTACCATCTTTACTGGAACCATTTCGCCGCATTTTCAGGCCTCTATTTGAGAACCTCTGGGTAAGACCAGAACGCAGAAATTTTTGTCATCTAGTAAGCTATAATCACATACTTAAAATCCAAAATTTCAAGTTTGTAGGTCATTTAGTTCCGAAGTTAAGCGAAAGCAAAGTTTCGCATTTACGACACTCACTCACTGATGATCATCAAAATAGAACTAGTACTTCCCATTAACTCAGAGAGCTGAAATTTGGTACAGAGTTAGGGTTTAATGACTACATAAAGGGAAAACTATAAAAACTAGGAAAATCGAAGATCTGGAGTAACACCACATTCATAATCAATACTACTAGCGCCACACCGGCACCGTGGTGTTCGCCTGTACCGCTCATCGCTAGATGGCGTGGCACTTGTTATTAAAACAATTTCTGATTCGTTGTCCATTTTAAAGGTCGTTGAGTTTATTTGTGTTTAATATCGTAAAAAAAATGTCGATGATATTAAAAGAAAAGACGCCGACGTTAAATAATTATGCCACTTTCTACAAAAAGAAGTGAAATCCCACCAAAAACATTCTGTAAAAAATTAGCCAAGTCTCGATGGAGCTGCCTGTTTATCTCTAAAAAGTAATGAAATCTTAGACAAAGTCGTGCCAAGTCTATGGTTCCTTACTGCGATTTCTTTATTATTATATTTAATGTTGTGTGACTTGGCCGTTGAACAATCTTTATTAAGATAATCATACATAAGTATTATTGAAATACGCAGCTTTATTAAGCCTACAATTGACTGGTTATTGAATCAACGTTTTCCAAGTGCAATTTATTTTCCATCGTCAATGGGTAGCGATTTTGGCGACAAATTGGTACAATGGTGTCATGGAGCATCTGGTTTGGTACCCTTCAACGGCCAAGTCACACAACATTAAATATAATAATAAAGAAATCGCAGTAAGGAACCATAGACTTGGCACGACTTTGTCTAAGATTTCATTACTTTTTAGAGATAAACAGGCAGCTCCATCGAGACTTGGCTAATTTTTTACAGAATGTTTTTGGTGGGTAGGTATTACACATACATTTTAGGCCCAGTTTCCACCAAAGCGGACAGTGTGATTACCATGAGTTTACGTTAGGTGTGCTCGCTAGCGACTGCGTAAAAAAATGACATTTAAATGTATGACATATTGTGCAGCGCCCCTAGCGGCTACTTTCAAGAAACAAAATCTTCATAGATTTTTTTGACGTATTCGCTAGCGAGCTCACCTAACGTAAACTCATGGTAAGCACACAGATGACAGATCTTTGAATAAACAATGAGATTCCCGAATGGCAGGTGAGCTGAGAGATGGATGATGTGGAAATAAAGCCGGGTGTCCAGCGCGTGTTTTTTTGCCAAACTTACATAATAAAAAAAAACATGTCAACATACAACATTTTTTGTAGGCAATTTTGTTGAATGTTGACATGTTTTGTTGATTACGTAGGGCAAAACACGCGCTGGAGACTTGACCCGGTCTCCACCAAATCGAAGAGGGATGAAGTTGGTTGGTTGGTTGGGGAATGATGAAGTTGTCGGCCGTTTGGTGTAGTGGTTCAGAACGGACTACTATGGCGAGAGGTCCCGGGTTCGATTCCCGGCCGGGCAGAAATTGAAATGATGAATTTTAATTTCTGTGACGGGTCTGGGTGTGACTATGTATAATATTTATGTATTTAAAAAAAAAGTATATAAGTAGTATATCCGTTAAGCTAGCACCCATAACACAAGCATTAAGTTGCTTACTTTGGGGCTAGCTGGCGCTGTGTGAAATTGTCCAAAGATTATTTATTATTATTTTATTTATTATAGTTGAGGTTCGTTATTTGCGATTTCGGAATAACTCACACAGGGTAACGTAATCAACACAGGGTTATTTTTTTATAAGGAAACTAGCTTTTGCTTGCGGTCTGTCACAGAAAAACTTCATCGCGCACCTCTCTGTTACAAAAACCCGGATAAAAACTATCCTAACTATGCCCTTTCCCGGGGCTCAATCTATCTCTACATTTATCAAAATCGGTTCAGAGGTTTACGCGTGAAAGGTTATTAAAACTTTGTTTTTCACCTGTCATCCGCTTTGCAATGGAGGGAAGTCGAACCTTAATTTCGAACTCTTATGTTCTTCTGATTAATTTCGTTGCGGGTCCAATGACAGTTTAAATTTCCCCCGGGATAAACTTGACCTTCATTGGTTGGGTTTTTATGGCGGTCAAGCTGTAGATCCTGGCCACACAGGAGTTGCAGTGGTGGGAATAACAGACATACGGAGTTACTTTCGCATTTATATGTAGTTATTAAGCAGGGAAATAGATATAATCTTTTACTTAATAACTACTTTTTCATTAACGTACACCATTTTTTCATTCCTTATTTAACCGCTCCAACTTTATTGTCGCTACAAAAACCCACCAGAAATACTTTGTATTATTGTGTACTTACAAGTTACAATAATGTATTACTATTAATGTGTTAAAGTGTGTTAATTAATATTATTATTATTTTAAGACGTAATTAGTTCCAGTAATCGGCCAAGCAAGGTACAGGAAAAGTACCAGCAAAACAGGATGAGTACCAACAGTTCCATATTATGCGTATCACACTAACTACGTATACATATAGGTACAGTCAGCGTCAAATAGTTCGTGACACTGACACCCAAAGTGCCAAATAGTGGACAACACAACCTTATTCCAATTGTAAAGCCTGCAATACATGTTGGCCGAGCGTCGCCGAGTGAACGCCAATACCTCAGATCATAGAAGGGAATAGATGTGAAACGGGGGCGTGGCGCGTGTCTCCGCGATATGCCCAGAAACGAACATCGCCCGCGACGCCAGGTTAGTCGCGATTCAGTCGTACTGAGGAAATGTTCTCCGATATTGTTGGATAATGCGTCGTAACGTGCAATAACATAAGTGAAACGAAGAACTACAGGAACAATGAAGTCATTTACCACATGTAAGTATTGCAAATCCATTGGTATTTTGCTTATAAATAAAAAAAACTAAACATTTTTACGAACGAATTCAGTGCCGTGACATTTACTGCGATATCGAAATTAGTGGTGATAAAAATTCAAACACGTTGTACATTGACGATTTAGTTAGCAACCACTTTATGTCATGCGTAACTACTGCGCAATGTATTTTATTTCTTCCGATATCCACTGACGCGTGAAAATAGACAGTACGGCCGCATGTGCCGGTCGTAACATAGTGCAGGGCTCGTGTTCTAATACGGTTTCCTATTATCGATAAATAGAAGTAAATTATTATTTTCTAATTTTGAATGAAAAAATCATGAGTTGCTTGCGATTTTTAAGTTTTTACAAAAACAATAACAATAGTAGAAGGGATTAGTAACTGTCAACTATGTAATTACTATAAGAGCTAGTTGAAAGCCTAATATAGGCATTATTTTTGATAAACATAGGCGGTACGAATTTCGCTATAATTAAAAAGTTAATGCGCGATAGTAGTTAATAATAATTACAGTGATCCTGTTATTATTATTAAAGTAAATAATAATATATTACCAATATTGTAAATACTGGTAAAAATCGCAAGTACCTACTTAACCCATGACTTTTCATACAAACTTTGTCAGTCTATAACTTCTATACTCCATCGATAACGACATTGAGCTTTGGTTGGGGTAAATTAATATAAGGTAACTTCATTTAGTCCCAATAATTGATTCTGAGTTTTTCGTCCATACAAAATGGAACTGACTCCTTTATGCAAAAATCGTTAAAGAACATAATAATAACGTATAATAATAAAAAGGTTTTCATACAAGCATTTTTTAAACCAATTTCGAGCCTTGCCCCCAGGATTTAAAGTATCGATATCTTATCGACTCTATTTTATCTTTCTTCTCTCTAATTGCTTTTTTCAAAGTGTGCGTCACGTCACGCGGCCATTGATTGGCCATAAGGCACGCCTTCCGGCCAATCACAGCACTTTTAAGCCGGTTGCACATGTTGTCGTAGACTCTCAGTCGCTTTGTTTTTACACAGTTGAATGTGTGTGTGGGAGCTGTGGTGGGGGAAATGTGGGGACACTGGTTCTCGTTGTAGTTACGCGCGACTTCATATCTATTCTCTTTCTATGATCTGAGGCCAATACCAAGGTGTAGGCAGTAAATTTGCATTGTCTTGCCGTCGCTCGGTCTCGCTCGTCTAGTTGGCCGAGGTAAGTCAACCGCCAACGTGTATAGAACTCATTTGGCGTAGCTTGTTATAACTTGCGATCACTCGCGACCACTTGCCGAACTTCGGAACGTTGTCGGTTTTTCAGCACAAATCAAAGGCACTCGCGCGCTCTCGGCCAATAGTGTTCACATGTTTGTCTACGCGGTTTGCTTTGGCATTCGACAAACTTGCCAAACGTCGAGGCTGTACCACTTGCCTTGTATTAATTTGACTACGCTCGCGTTGGCCTAAGCTCGGCCAACGTGTATTGGAGGCTTAACAAAGACGTATTGCGAACTTTTTGGCTACTTTGGGTGTTATGAAAAATATTGACGCTGACTGTACTACTTACTCACGTAGTTATTTTGAAATAATTGGGTAGTGAAAATTATGTACCACAATCGTTTGATATAAGTACTTTTTATTCAAACGCGATTGCATATTGTCCCGAAATACTCGTACTTAGGCTGAGTCATCATCATCATCATCATCTCAGCCACAGGACGTCCACTGCTGAACATGGCCTCCCCCAATGCTTTCCATGTTGCCCGGCTGGTAGCGGCCTGCGGCCTGCGCTTTCCTGCTACCTTTATAATGTCGTCGGTCCACCTTGTGGGTGGACGTCCCTCGCTGCGTTTTCCAGTAGGTACGTGGCCTCCACTACAGAACCTTGCTGCCCCAACGGTCGTCAGTTCTGCGTACTATGTGCCCTGCCCATTGCCACTTCAGCGTGCTAATCCGTCGGGCTATGTCAGCGACTTTAGTTCGTTTACGGATCTCCTCATTTCTGATTCGATCTCGTAAAGAAACACTGAACATAGCCCTCTCCATAGCACGCTGTGCAACTTTGAGCTTCTGTATAAAGCCTATAGTGGGAGGCCACGTTTCCAAACCATAGGTCATCACTGGTTGGCTGAGTTGCATCACCTTATTTTAACCGTAACAATAACAGTAACAGTAGTGAGGCGGGTCGTTACATTCCCTCTAATATGGTTGAGTGAAGCGATGGCTGGTTCACTCGTCATGTCTGTGAACAGGCGCTGCTTTCGGGGACTGGTCAATCCAAGTTATTCCAATTTATGTATGCGAGTCATTTCTATTAGTATTTAAGTATGTAATCTGTAAGTCTAGATATTAGCACGTCACTACTTTGTTTAATATACCACGCAATTTTGTATACCCATTATACACTATACAAGAATGCATGGTAAATTCAGTGAACTGCTCCTGAATCGAATGTACCTACTACTGCTATTTCTATTTATTTATATTAACCGGCAGACAGTGGTGACTGAGTTTGTTGCGGCGCTTCTTCTCAGCACTTGCCAAATGTTGGTCTCGAAGCGCTGGTAGGGTAAAAAGATTATGAGACATGTAGAGGCTCCTTAAGAGCAAAATGACGATTTGTAAGAACTATTTATTAGTCTAAACAAATAAAGAAATTTTGACTTTGACTTTGAACATTAACCGGTGCTTTTTGTATGGAGTTTGACAGATTTTTGACGTTTGTCGAAGTCAAAGTAAGATGGTGCGACTCAGCCTTAGTAAAGCCAAGCTAGCGCTTTAAAGCTCTGCGCGCCATATCACTTCAGCGTAGTTTCAGGAATTTGTACAGCGTTTTCAATACAAAACGTATGAAACGTGATGTCCTAGAATTCGATTAGGCTTCGAATTTCATAAAAAATCTATGAGTGCGTCAAAAATATTACTCAAAGTAACATTTATCAAATCAAATCCAATCAATTTAGATAGATAGGTAAACGTTTATTTGTATTTCAGGAAAACCACATTACAAAATGTAGAAACCCCAAATCAAACATTACTTAATACATTGTTGTCCAAAAACAAAGTTATTATTAAGTTAGAGAACTTAATTAAAATTAAGCAATTTAATATTGGAAAATATAGGAAACTAGCTTTCCGCCCGCGGCTTCGCCCGCGTGGAATTTTGTCTGTCACAGAAAAACTTTATCGCGCGCGTCCCTGTTTCAAAAACCGGGATAAAAACTATCCTATGTTCTTTCCCGGGACTCAAACTATCTCTATGCCAAATTTCATCAAAATCGGTTGCGAGGTTTAAGCGGGAAAGCGTAACAGACAGACAGACAGACAGACAGACAGACAGACAGACAGACAGACAGACAGACAGAGTTACTTTCGCATTTATAATATTAGTTGGGATTGATGATATGGTAGATAATAGATAAGAGTGGCTGCGATGAGTTACCTATTGTGTAGGTTCTGAAACGTCGCTAAATCTTAATTTTAATATTTGAACCGTTAATTTTTAACTTCTTCTGTCATGTATGTAAAGTATAGTTTTCGTTTTATTATATTTTTTTCAGGTTTTGTGTTGTTTGATTGATGTAGTAAGTAGGCTTTCTTTTAATTTGGTAATAGCACAGAATATAGTAATACATAATACCTAGGTGTCCATAACATTAAACCGGGCAATTTTAATTATAATAATTACATTCTAAAACCTAAGGTTAGCAAAATTAATAATTGTCTGATCTGAGTCTCCCCAAATTCCTTAGTGAAGATCTTTTTGTTTAACATTCACATAAAGGTTACTGCGACACAAGTTTTGCTTAGTGCAGTATCCGATAGATATAAGAAGGACATTATGTATTCTTTACTGGCAATAAAAGTTTTTATTATTATCTCTTTATTCATTTTTAGGGTTCCGTACCTCAAAAGGAAAAAACGGAACCCTTATAGGATCACTTTGTTGTCCGTCCGTCCTTCTGTCAAGACCCTTTATCTCAAGAACGCGTGAACGTATCAAGCTGAAATTCACATGAAATACTCAGGTCTATTGTCCCTTTAAGCTGTGAAAATATCAAACTTCTAAGCCAAGCCAATCAAAAGATACAGCCGATTATGTCGATATTTTCAACAAATTTTCGACACTCGCAAAGGAATCAAAACCTACAGGATACTTCCCGTAAACTCAGAATCTTGAAATTTGGCATAAAGCATTGTCATATAATGCAAATATAGGAAAAATTGCGAAAATTACATTTTTTTAGTTATATAATATAATAAAAATATTTTAATAAAATGAAACTTACTACCTTATTTCTCACGACCGAATAAAGGTATCAAATTGAAACTTATACCAAATACCTAGATCTATTGTCCCTTTAAGAAATAAAAAAATCAAACTTCTAAGTTAACGCGATCAAAAGATACAGCAGTTTATACCGACACCTTAGACGAATTTCCGTCACACGCTAGGGAATCAAAACCTACAAGGTACTTCCTGTGAACTCAGAATCTTGAAATTCGGCACGAAGCAACGTTATATAGTACAGATAAAGGAAAAATTGCGAAAATGATAAATTTGAAGTTATATAAAATTTAAAATATTATTTTTGCTTACATGACATAAAATATTTTTTTAATAATTATAAACTTACTACCTACCCTTTTTCACATGAACGCGTAGAGATAATAAAGTTGAAATTCATATCAAACACTTCTTAAATCTAATTGCCTCTAAACTGTGAGAAATTCTAAATCAACGCAAAAATTCAAAACGCTGAGGTAGGTACCTACCTATAATGCAAATATAGGAAAAATAAATAAATAAAAAATAATCATACCGCATATTTTGAAATTCGCCACTACTCGCAACGGAATCAAGTAAGTAATTTGATTTAATACGTCATAAATTGTAAACCGCTACGTTTGTACGGCGGAACCCTCGGTGTGCGAGCCCGACTCGCACTTGGCCGGTTTTTTTTCTTAATTTTAAAAATAAAAACTCACCTCATCCAGGTAGACGACGAAATTCATCCTAATCGCTTCATATACATACTTTCGAAACGACACATTTTGGAAAGCATTGGGTAGCAGCTGGAACTGATCAACGAAGCTCATGTTTGTTAACTGGAGCTCTTTTTCTTCCTCTCTATATATAGGCATAGATATATTATGGGGGATCGTCTCATTGTAAGAAATGCACTTTTTGCTCTTGTGCATAACATGTTTACCGAACGGACAGCACTTCCAAATACAGTTTTTTGCCCCACAATCCAGATAGTCCAAAGAACTTGCAATTCCAGTCACGAAAACTGAGGAGAATATTAGAATACACCGTAGGAGACTCATAGTAACGTGTTGCTCGTTTAATGGAATTTGTATGAATGTATTCCTTGTTGATAGTGGTTACTGGAATAAAGCTTCAGACACAACATTGATTTTGCAAAATCGCACCTATTTTGGTGCACTTTAAGACCGAGTTCAGCTTGATGAGCCGATGTCTGTATTTTTATGTAGCTGGTGTTTTCAATGCTTATTAATATTGAGTTAGGTACAGTCGACAGCACATCATTTACTGTACATTTTATTATAAATAGCACCTATTATAATGACGTAAAATGGCGTGGTAGGTACCTATACAGGATGTTAGGTAAATGGGTATATGAGCCGACACTAGCCCATGTTAACATGGGCATATAAATGGTATGGTGAAGTCAGAAAATTGATATCTTCATTTTAATAATTTTAATTTTCATACAAATCGGATTTTATAAAATTTATTTTGTATGAAAATTAAAAAAATAAAATGATGATATCAAAGGACATCATCCATTTTGGTCCAAAATCAAAAGTGCCGGCCAAAAAATAAAAGTGCTGTATTCTGATAGAATACGTCCGCCTTAGCATTTATTACTATGGCACCAAAGCTGTAGCACCACTGTGCATCGTAGTATTTGAGTTCTAAAAATATATGAAACGACTGACTTTGATCTCAAATACTACGACGCACAGTGGTGCTACAGCTTTGGTGTCATAGTAACAAATGCTAAGGCGGACGTATTCTGTCAGTATACAGTACTTTTTTTTTATTGGCCGACATTTTTGATTTTGAACAAAAAATGTATGAATAGTCGATGACTTTTAGATCTCAAATACTCCACGCACAGTGGAGCTACGGCTTTGGTGCCATAGTAACAAATGCTAAGGCAGACGTATTCTGTCAGAATACAGCACTTTTTTTTGTTGTGCCGGCCAACGGCTTTTGATTTTGGACCAAAAATATATGAAACGTGGATGATGTCCTTTCTGACTTCACCACACCATTTTATATGCCCATGTTAACATGGGCTAGTGTCGGCTCATAATAATATACCCATTTACCTAACACCCTGTATAACTTGATGTTTTGTTTTCGTCTGTACCTAGTTAATAATTTTCGGCAAAATAATGATTTTCCTTTTTTAGGGTTATACTGTGTTTTTGGGCTGATAAAATATTGTTATCATTCATTCATTCATTCATGAACAGACGTAACTACGAGACTAAGGGTAAATTAATTTATTGTTAAAATTAATTTATATATTTGTTACTGGCTTATTGGTATTGATTTACCTGTTTTTGTAATGAAGGCACTTGATACGTCTATTCAGGTAGATCCTATTTTTAGACGAGTTAAAATGGTCTCTAAATATGAAAATGCAAAATGGACGAGAGCTGAAACTTTTTAAATGGTGCTATGAAAGTACGAAACTATTTTTCCAGTTCTAAGATTAGCTTCAATTGGGAAATAAAAAATATCTATAATTTATTTAAACATTCTTTTATTACACACATTCATACACGTTTATAATAAATGCATAATTTTATCTTGCTAGAAGTAGATTATTATAAATCAGCGTCCTACATAATAAATCTGTTTTTCGATTAAAATTTTATTTATTGATCTTTCTTAATATTATGAAAAGCATAATGTCAGGCTACTTTAATTAAAACTGATCTTTTTGGTCGCAATGTATAAGGTAAATTTGGAATGTTAGTGTTAGTGGATACTAGGTACTACAGCCGTAGTACCTAGTATCCACTAACATGCCTACATTATGTAATTTATTCCAATACCTATATTTATAAATACTTGTCTGCGTATTCGATAAATTAGACCAATGGCTATTGAAACAATGAACATATTTTCAAAACAAAAATACTTTTCATTTGAAAATTCAAATCTTTTAAATAAAAGCTAAGTACCTACACTATTTTGTCAGTCTAACCAAAAATGTAACATAATTAATATTTATTAAATATGTATTTATTATAATTATAACAATGAGTATTTCTCAACTGAAAAATTATTAAACTTTTTTAAATTAAACTATGGAACTTTTTCAGATTCTTAATAAAACTATATTACTAAAATGCTTAAAAACTAATTGTGTAACCTTAAAATAGATACCTAAAGGACTAGAATATAATTTGTGCTTAACCTAAAGTTATTTAATACAAATAAAATAGAGTTTTTAAATCAAAGAATCGTGCTCAATATAGTTTTTAACATTATCCTAAGCTTAATATTATGTAAATATTTTACGAAGCAAGCGAACACATCAGACTCGAAGAAAGATTAAAAAAACACATAATATTCTAATATTGAAGTATTTATAATTTACAAAAATTAACCATCGGTCAGTCGTTTAATCGATAAAGGCATAAGTAAAATATTGTATGGGTCACTATTTTTAATCGAGTCTAAGATTTGTTTGTCGCCTTGAAATATTTTTGTTGGCTTTCCTTTCCAATTTGGTAATATTTGCTTATGTTTGAAGCGTCATAGTTTTATGATGTTAATATAATAGGTAGCAGTCAACGTTAAATAGTGCGTGACACCCAAAGTAGCCAAAAAGTCCGCAACACGTCTTTGTTAGAATTGGATTAAGGTTTCTTGCGCTGCTTCTTCTCAGCACTGGCCCATTTATTGTCCTGAAGCAGTGGTGGGGTTAATACTGGGACGTGTAAAAGTGATTTTTAAAAGCCTACTTGCTTACCTACATAAATGAGTTTTATGAGTTGTCAACTTATTGGGCACTTTGGGTGTCACGAACTATTTGACGCTGACTGTACCATCTAAATAGAAGGCGATCTTATGTCTCGAGTTTTATTGCATTAAATAAGTTTTTTAGAGATAGGTAGAGCTATACTTACTAAAGGTAGACTTTGGGTGAATGCAACAAAGTCGTTCAGGCGTTTCAGCAGTATATTAAGGTAAAATAGTCAGTAGGTGACTCTAGCATGAACAACTTTCGACTTCGAATAGTTTGCGTATTCGACAAAATTCGATACTCAACCTTCGAATTAAACGATAACGAGTCAATTTTGATTCTCAAAATAAGTTTCGTGCAACCATTTCAAATACTAAGTTAACTTTACGACACGTTCACAAGGGCGCTGTTCTAGTTTTCGTACTAAACCTTTTGATGGTGATTAGTATACGCAAACGATTCGAACTCGAAAGTTTTTCGTGCTAACCACAGTTCCTCTGTGGATGTGGATTCCAGGTGAAGCTAGTTCCCACCCAACCCATCAAGTCGACTTGATCATTACTTTCCATCTGGAAAGATGTAGAGCAAGAGCTTACTATGTATATCAGGGGTGACCAACCGGTTGATCACGAACTATTAGTCCAGTCGATCGTGGCAAGGCAAAAAATACTGCATTATTATGTACTAAACTATGCTGTTTCATTTAAGATTTCAATAAGTATGTAAGTGATAGATCGCCCAGGGTTTCGTTAGTAAACAGTTGATCTTATGTCTAATCAAGTTGGCCACCGCTGATGCATATAAATGATCCCATGAAGTAGGTATGGTCTTTATTCGTAGCGGGAAAAACCCTGTTGTTAGATAGAATCATAAAGAAAAATTAGAACTTGGTCTAATTTCAATTGCGTTTGAGGTAGCGTGACGTGTGACGTGAGTTGACGTCACAACGTGGTGTAAGTTGACGTCATCATTTCTCGTGCATCCTGATAGAGTTGAGGCGGCTCTCGTCGCGGGAGGAGGTCCGGGAGGACACGGTCGTCTGGTTCCTGGACATGGGATCACCTCGGAGTTGCTTGTATCTGCACAAATAGGCATTTAGTTAAAAAACGGTAACTTTTTCATTCAGTACACACGGCCACACAGTTAACTATCCATTACCGTTTTTGCTCTCGCTCTAATCAAATGGTGATTATTTGCGATAGAAGGAGATGACATGACTGTCAATGGGCAGTTAACACTGTTGCCGATAGTACATCCTATTAAGATCATGCACAAATAGGTAGGTGTTTAGACACAGCCTTTAGTTTATAGCTGACCCGGCGCTATACCTAAACTAAAGGCTGTGTCAGCTATAAACTAAAGGCTTACAATAGTTGATTGTCTTCAAGCCTTCAGTACAAAATATGTGCATGAAACTTAACTACACTCAGCGGCACGGAATTTGGCCCAAGCCTAAACAACCAGATATGAGGCCAAATAGGTGTTGTATACCTAAATTTCGTGTGACATGTTATCAGAACATTTGTTTTTGTTAATTTAAGAGGCTAGATTCATAAAAAATTCGGCTGTTTAATTTTTTTGACTCGAGAAACGCATTTCGTTGTTGGAGCGTAAAGAGTACGGGTGAGTTTAAATTCGATATTAAATGTTGTAAGGGTTTGGCGTTTTGTTTTTTATTTTTAAATTAATCTTAGGGTTATTCTCGTTTCCATAATTTGAGAATAATGCCCATTACTCCAGCTCAAGTTGCTCAAATAGTGTTGCTTAGAAATTAAGGGCGTATGCAGCGGGAGATGGCTGAAACTTTCAACTTATGGCGTACAAACTTAAGATACACGTTAAAAAGGCATGACCAGACCGCTTTTTACACAAGAAGACCAAGAAATGGGGAATTAAGGTGTATATCAGCGAGCTATGACCCGATTATCGTGCTTGCAATATCAAGAAATCGGGTTCTCACTACGTTTTAGATACGCCAGCGTTTACAAACAGCAACCCCAGTGAATGTCAGTGAGCACACAATAAGAAAAAGGATGGAGGATCATAACCTGCATACTCGAAGACCAGCTCGAGGACCAGAACTTCTCCGATACCTTCGCGAAGTGCGACCTACGATTTCTTGAGAACATGCAAATTGGACGCAAGGCTAATGGAGTAAAGTTCTATGGATCGATGATTGCAGAGTCACCTTAAGAGCTCCAGACGGCCGTGGAAGTGTATAGAGAACGTGCGGAGAAGAGTTACTACGCAAACAGACAGTTTTCATAAAGAGTTTACTCCATTAGTCTAACGTCCAATTTGCATGTTCTCTAGAAAACGTAAGTCGTACTTCGCGAAGGTATCGGAGAAGTTCTGGTCCTCCAGCTGGTCTTCGAGTATGCAGGTTATGATCCTCCATCCTTCTTATTATTGTGTGCTCACTGACATTCACTGGGCTTACTGTTTGTAAACGCTGGCGTATCTCAAACGTAGTGAGAACCCGATTTCTTGATATTGCAAGCACGATAATCGGGTCATAGCTCGCTGATATACACCTTAATTCCCAACTTCTTGGTCTTTTTGTGTATAAAGCGGTCTAGTCATGCCTGTTTAACGTGTATCTTAAGTTTGAACGCCATAAATTGAAAGTTTCAGCCATCTCCCGCTGCATACGCCCTTGACTTCTAAGCCACACTATTTGAGCAACTTGAGCTGGAGTAATGGGCATTATTCTCAAATTATGTAAACGAGAATAACCCTGAGATCAATAAACAAAACGCCAAACCCTTACAACATTTAGTATAAAAACAAAAAACAAAACGCCAAACCCTTACAACATTTAGTATCGAATTTAAACTTACCCGTACTCTTTACGCTCCAACAACGAAATGCGTTTCTAGAGTCAAAAAAGTTAAACAGACGCATTTTTTATGAATCTAGCCTCTTAAATTAACAAAAACAAATGTTCTGATAACATGTCACACGAAACTTAGGTATACAACACCTATTTGGCCTTATGTCTGGGTGTTTAGGCTTGGGCCAAATTCCGTGCCGCTGAGTGTATTAATGAAGCTAACGGTACCAAGATTTTTTGAAATGTATAGGTAATTGAAAAACTTATGTAAATTATTTATAGGCACAATGACTTTAGGTTTACGTTCTTATTTGATCTATTACAGGAACACATAAATATTTAGTTATAAAATATTTAGATCATTTATAATAGTTATGACATGAGTTTTGTAAATTAAATAAAAACATTGTAAAACACAAGTACACTTAATGGTAAGGTAAGCATCATTTATTCGCTTGGTAGTTAAAACAAAATATTAGTCACAAAAAATAAAGAGAAGTTATTTAAAAGCACCTTAAATTGAACCCGAGTTAAATCTAAACCATTGTGCAAAATATTTATTCTAATTTTTCTAATTTACTGAAGTGCACTACTGCTAAAAGTGATTTTTTACTACTTTATTTGCAATAATATAATGTGCATGGACCTCACTCCAACACCCGAATTAATAACCCACATGCAAGTCATATAAACCTCTTTTATGTTTAATGTATTCTAAACTTTAAACACCATGCATTATTAAAAGAGTGTTCAATTTCCAAGACAAAACTAAAAGAAACGCTTAAAAACATTAAAACTACTAAGAATAACGATTGATTTTCGCTAGCAATTAGCAGAAAAAATATGCCACATTTTCAGCGTCAGAAATGCTAGATTGAGTCGAGGGGGAGACCCATTGAACTATTTACTATATTACATAAATACCCTACTACTATTTACTACTTAAGTGGGTTCGACAAAATTACGAAAAAATGGCCAGCACACGTTCCACAAAGCAAAAAGTAAAAAAAAAACATAAATTACTTGAATTATAAGCAACGTATAAAATGGAGAAAGTTGGTTAACTACAAATTATTTCTTGCAATTAGCATGGTTTTAGAATGAATTTCACCACACCTGTTCAGTCGGTAACAATCTTTTAGCACCGTTCGTTTGATTTTCAGCCAACCCCACCCTAAAAGATGTAGATGAAATGATAATTGAGTAAATGAAACGCAAAGATCCCTAAGGCCTCAGCCTCGAGTTTAGCGGGCAGCGGGGCGGGAGCGGCGGCGGCGCGGGAGCGGCAGGATCTTATGCGTAAAATCAAATAGACCGGTTCTCGAAAACAGCGGCGCGGCAGCGGGGCGGGAGCGGGCAACGAGCGGGCAGCGGCGCTTGAGCGGGCAACGAGCGGGCAGCGCACTCATTCTTTTGCCCACAATAAATCGAGCGTTAGGCCTCAGCCTCGAACTTAGCGGGCAGAGGGGCGGGAGCGGCGGCGGCGCGGCAGCGGCAGGATCTTATGCGTGAAATCAAATAGACCGGTTCTCGAAAACAGCGGCGCGGCAGCGGCGCCGGAGCGGGCAACGAGCGGGCAGCGGCGAAGGAGCGGGTAACGAGCGGGCAGCGCACTCCTTCTTTTGCCCACAATAAATCGAGCGTTAGGAATAAATTTGAATCGAAATAAAATTGTCGCCGTTGTTCAGACAATTCGTTTGCGAATAAAAACAAATATCTCGACAACACAACCCCGAACACAACACTTCGCCGCTAAAGCGCCGCGCGAGCTGCCCGCTGGTTTCGAGAACGGGTCTGCGTTGCCCGCCCCGCTCCCGCGCCGCCGCCGCCGCCGCCCCGCTGCCCGCTAAGTTCGAGGCTGAGGCCTAAAGCGGACATGTCATATTAGTTTGATTTATTCTTTTACTTATTTATAAATATGTTACAGGGAGAAAATATATGAATCATAGCGGATTACTGCCCACATGATAGAGAAATGGAATTTGTATGTTAGGCTTTTTAAGTTTCTGGTAAGGAATAAAAATTATTGTTCTGGGTACTAGATGCTATATTTTTAAGACTCGGTCAAATAAATAATTTATGTTCCATTGCATTATTCAGTATGTACCGCTTTCGATGTAACGCGTCCGGTATTTTTTACATTTTACTAATTGTCACATCACTCGTCACACACTGCATTGCAATTTCTCAAACCAATCAAAGAAAATGTACAGTGCATTCCAAAAACCTCCAAATATCCGTTAGTGGTTGTTAGTATCCATACAATTGTTGTTTTAGTGTTTTATTGTCCTCCTGTGCCAGTATTTCAAGATGACCTGTAGTAGGTATACCTTATGTTTCGGTTTTCTCCTTCTTTTCTTGTAGCTGGTGATCATTTTCTTCATCTCCTTTTTTGTATCAATATGAATCAAATTTTGAATATCATTGTTTTCGACTGTTTTTTGCTTTACATTCTGGTCTTTTGTCTTTCTTTGGTGGTAGATCTATTAAATCTTATCCTAATGAGTATTTTATTTTTAATTGCTATTTTATGTCGTCATCATAACTTTGATATTTTATCCATTTTCATGTTTCCATCTGAATCAACATAGATAGTGCTCCTCAAAGTGTCAACACTGTCTCTTGGTCCTTGTTGTTCTAGTCTTCTCCTGTGTATATTTTCTAGATTTCTAATTTCACCAGAACTACTGTCACGTTGATGGAATCTTTCTTTAATCCTGGTCACAGAACAATTATTTTCATGTTATTTCACAATACAATATAAAATTATATACTTGGTAAACTCCCATCACCTTGACATCAAAACTCCTTCAGGGAAGGACCTTCACCCACACTTAAGTTGATTTCGTATCTCTTTACCAAAATGTTACTACAACATTATTTTATCGTTAAAAAAAACAACTAATAGAAGACTGCTCTAATATACCATTAGGGTCTAAATTAGTCTTAAAATATTGTTTGGTCTATCTGTCGCACACTGTTTTTTAATATTTTGTTTTTTTAAACGTTAACAATTTTGGCAAACCGAAAACAATTTCAACGACAACACAGTTGAACAACACCACCAAATCAATATAACATCAAACCTTTTCTTGATGAGATGGAAGATCTTCCTCTTGCAGACGAAGATGATGAAGATGATGACGCCGATGAGGACGTTGTACGCGTCGGTGATGCGCCACACGTTGTTGGCTTGCGGGTAGATGGCGCTGATCACCTCGAGGATCCAATTTATGCCCATAACAGCGAACAACTTCACGTAGAGTAGAAGCCTGGAATATTTGAGATATTTTTTGTAATAATTGTGCAGAACTGAATGAAGAAGAAGAACAAAAGATCGAATGGTATGCTTAAACTAAATGGGTAATTTTTGAGCTATTAAAACTCGATTTAATTAAATTTGGTACAGCAATGGACTATAATAACAATAGGAAACTATGATAAAAAGATACGTTGTTAATGATTCAATTAACAAATATTTATTTATTGATTAAAATTAAACAATAATTCATATTAAAATTGAGTCATTAAAACTAGTTAATCGTAGACTATCCAATATCAACTATTTAAGGATAACTATTTAGTGGTTATCCTGATTAATTAAATCCAATTGTACAACAGCCACAGCTGATAATATTAGCACAATATTTGGCTGCTGTTTAACAGCATTGATTGTTATTTTCCTGAAGCTGTGAGTTTAAAACGGATGCAAAATACAAACACGCTTTATAAAAGGACAGCTGTACACGGTCTGCTTCAAGCAGTTGAGACCGACTTCTTGAAGCCGCGACCGCGCGGTGAACTATAGGGTCCTCGCCCAGGCCAGGGCGACTTTTTGTAGCGCGTTTCGTAAACGAGCGACAGCATCGCTACTAACTCGCGTTAGTCGCATCTGCAACGTAGGTACAATAGAAGTGATGCCAACGCGCTACAGCAGCGCGACTGCATCGCTACAAATAGTCGCCGTGGGCGAGGGTCCGTGAATGACTATTATAGTACACCGACTCTTTTATAAAGCCAAAGGCTTAATGCAAAAAATAAAAACTTTAATGACTTTTAATTAACTTTTAGACTGACCTTTGCCTGTCATTCCTGTGCTGGTCGTGGGTGGAACTCTCTTTGGACTTCAGCACCGACGTCTGCTGCTTAATCTGGGTTATCTTCAGCGCCGTCAGAACGAAGAAGATCATGTTTGCCGCGCAGAGGATGGTGATGGGTCCGTACAGGTATATGAGTTTGCTTGTGCCTGCAAAGATGTATTTAATAGTGGTTAAAGAAACCTATCGCAATTTGAGCTAGAGGTACCAAAAGGTGGTATGTTTGGGACTGAATAGTCTTGTGGACATTTCATTGAAAGCCTACTCTTAAAGCAGTAACTTTAGTTTATTATGGAGAGCAAGAGTTCTATTGGGTTCGAACTTCATAAAAGGACCTTATGTCCGGACGCTCAAAATTCAATGTTATCTCAAGCATAGTGCGAGGCAGTTGCAATCCACGCTTGTCATCCTGCTCACCATGTTCTTGAGTGAGCAGGATGTCGAGCGTTGCGAACCCATGCGGCTATTGCGATAGCCTAATCACAGAATCTATGAATGAAAGAAAGAATGAATCGAGTTTTGAGCGTAATAGAGGTGCACTGAACATTTACAATCAGATAAGAAACCTGGATGCGCGTATATAGCCCAGAATGGTCTGACGACCCACAGGATATTGAGCTACTGATTTGGAGATGATAGTTGATAGTAGACTGATGAGCTACGATGCTGGTCCCCCCTGAAAAAGGACCCTAGATACGCCAATGGAAACATGGAATGTTCTCCCGTCTTGGTCTCCAAAGCACTTACCAAATAAGAAGCAGCCCTGGTGTCTCAGCATCGGCAGTAACGGGTGCGGAGGCAGACCGGAGAACTCCAGCGCAGTCATCAGGATGGTCAGCGCGGTAGGGATGCTGAACGCATACAGCGCGTATGCATAGAACCGCCCTCGAGTTGACAGCTTCTCAAGAGACAAGCCGCGTTTGCCGCTGGAAGATAGAAAAATAATATTTTAGGATCATAAACTCTCCAAAAGATGACACTACTCTTTCTTCAAAAGGAACTAATACCTAGTGTGGAAACAATGGGACTTTTAAATCGGGCCTTGGAAATCAAGATAGAAGAACAATTTTATTAGTTTGTCTTTTGAGAAACTGTCTATTTACGAAATAAGGAGGCCTGTAAATAGACAGTTTGTCAAAAGACAAGCCGCGATTTCCTTTGGAAAATAGAAAAGGGTAGATACTTTAATACTTTTAGATTCACACTATTTTTATCGGAAGGAACTTCCTTGGCACTTGGTTGGTGCTGGAATGCTTGCAATCCAAGCTTTAAGTCCGAAATAAGAAGTAAGTCTTCAAGAGTGGAGAGTTAACCAGTTTCTGAAAGGTCGGCTTCTGATTTCTACTATCGGCATCTCATGTAACTTAGCGATCTGAATGGATCATGTTTTTTTCAAGCATCGTACATTTTGAAATAAAAAAAATGACAATTTAATTAAAATACATAACAATTGCCTGCCTACTACATAAAAATCTATTATACTCGTATCTACTTTACGACCTTGACTTTTTTATGGTGTAGGCTCAGGCTATGTTAACATAATGTCATTTGTCCCAGCCAGACTCGAACACGCAACCGCACTAGGCGTTGTAGTTCGCTATCATAACCACTGAACCACAAGGTCGAGTCTATAATAGTTAAACTAGCTTTTGCCCGCGGTTTCACCGCGTGAAATGTAATTTGTTACAGATGGTCATAAATATATTCTGGGTTATAAACAATAATAGCGTAGTGGCACCAATGATCGACACTTTAAGGAGATATTGGGTTTCTTATTAAGATTAAAGGTCATTTAGTCATCTTTAAACCAAAAGTAACGATTGAGCATGATAAGGTATATTCTTGAGATAAGATTAGGATGTATTATTTTTATTAACTATACACGGACTAGAAAAAAATCCCAAAAAATGAAAAAGCATATAAATCTCCAATCATCGACACCGAATCTCCAGTAGTCAACACCCAGTCATCGACAGCTGCCACTTACCGACACCCAGTTATCGACGATCTCCTTTTTTGGTAAGTACTTGACCAGGTTTAGGACGGAAGCTCTGCCAGTCCTGGCTGGTGTACTGCCGGTCGACTTAGAGGTACAGAAGCGTGCGGCTATGTACTTCGCATCAAGGGAAAATATACCTAACCTCCGATTTCTTAAATAGCCGCGATCGTTCTAAAATAAGCCGATTATTTGATTCCCGAGAAGTCGTTGAAGAGGAATTACTTAATGAATGGCAAAAAAGATGGAATACGTCAGTCAAAGGGCGTCACTTATATAATTTCTTCCCAAATGTACGCGAACGTCTAACTAGGCGATGGTTAGAAATCGACCATTGCTCGTCGCAGTTCCTCACGGGGCATGGCAACTTTAAACATAAACTTCACTAATTCAAACTAGTTCCGTCTCCTTTTTGCGAGTGTTCCACTAATGATGTCAGTCATGAGCAGTCTGCCCATCATATTATCTTGTGGGAGTGTGATCTTTGGAAACATGAACGTAATTTAATGCTTAATTCAATACAACATACCTACATCTGTTTCCGCAATTTATTACACCGATCTTGTCGCGACAAGGAAAAATTTCCGTGCTTTTAAGCGATTTTGTGAAAAATATTATTGGCAGGTAGTTGCTAATTGCTCATAAGATAAGCCCCCTTAATTGATATTTATTGTCCGTGGTGCATAATCTTTTCTTAAAGGTTTTAAACCTTTATTTGTCACCTGTCATCCGCTTTGCAATGGAGGGAAGTCGAACCTTAATTTCGAACTCCTCCTATGTTCTTCTGAATAATTTCGTTGCGGGTGCAATGACAGTTTAACTTTCCCCCGGGACAAACTTGACCTTCATTGGTTGGGTTTTTGTGGCGGTCAAGCCGTAGATCCTGGCTACACAGGAGTTGCAGTGGTGGGAACGAGAGGTGGGAATAGTCCCGATTTTAGTTAAAACTGTGCTCGGCCCCATTATACAGGGTGGAAACGAAAAGTGATCTCACTTGATTATTTCTAAACTATCTATACAAGATATCGAAAAACTGGTTATTGATCCTGAAAGTGCTTCACGAGCTCTTTCAAACGGTATCAGTAATAGGTTACAGAATTAACTGGATCTATCCGAAAATTCAATGTTTTCAGGCTTCATACTAAATGTATGCAAGCCACACAATATTAGAAGTGTTAATTTTTTTTTATT
Source organism: Ostrinia nubilalis (assembly GCF_963855985.1). Taxonomy (NCBI): domain Eukaryota; kingdom Metazoa; phylum Arthropoda; class Insecta; order Lepidoptera; family Crambidae; genus Ostrinia; species Ostrinia nubilalis. Next base: position 12,853,054 of record NC_087097.1, read on the forward strand.
CAATAATAAACACTTAAATTGAACTCCAAATTGCATTCTTATTTAGAAAACATTGGTTTTAGGCTTTACTTACTATAATATTATCAAGACATGAGTGCCATGACTGTGGCAGTACTAAATGTATGGAAGCTGGTAACATTGAATTTTCGGATAGATCAAGTTTATTTTGTAACCTATTATTGGTACCGTTGGATAGAGCTCGTGAAGCACTTTCAGGATCAGTAACCAGTTTTTTGGATATCTTGAATAGTTTTTAATATTATGTGGTTTTACTAAATGTATGGAAGCCGGAAACATTGAATTTTCGGATAGATCCAGTTTATTTGGTAACCTATTATTGGTACCGTTGGATAGAGCTCGTAAAGCACTTTCAGGATCAGTAATCAGTTTTTGGATATCTTGTATAGTTAAGAAATAATGGAGTGAGATCACTTATCGTTTCCACCCTGTATAATATAGTGTGACCTAAATACGACGCAGGTAGGTATTGAATGATGTGTAATACAAGCAAAACAATATTTTTCCTTATTCTCATACAGAAATTCATAAAATTGTATGTAATAAATGTAATGCAAATGTAAATCTTTGTATCGAGCTCGAAGAGCTGATGGCCGCTGGGGCAGGAAAGTTCTTGAGTGGCGACCACGAGCTGGAAGACGTAGCGTGGGCAGGCCTCCCACTAGGTGGACCGACGATCTGGTGAAGGTCGCGGGAAGTACCTGGATGCAAGCGGCGCAGGACCGGTCTTTGTGGAAATCCTTGGGGGAGGCCTTTGTCCAGCAGTGGACGTCTTTCGGCTGAAACGAACGAACGAACGAAATCTTTGTATGGAGAGCGGGGATTTCTAACATAGTATCTATTGTTACTTAAAAGAAAACCCCAATCGCAACCCTTTGATAATTTCAAATCTGATACTGAATAAAATTATTGTATTTTGTATCTGTATTTTCGCAAGTAGGCTTTTGAAAAGCACTTTTACACGTCTCAATATTAACCCTACCGCTGCTTCGGGACAATAAATGGGCTAATGCTGAGAAGAAGCAGTGCAAGAAAAGTCACTATTGTTGACCTAAATATTGTGGTATCTGTACTTTGTAATAGAGGCGATTTTGCAATAGATATGACGTATTTTTTCGTGTTGTCTTGTCTGTACATCTGTCATTAGAGCGAGACAGTTATGTCAACTGTTCTTTTAGTTCCAGGCAATAAAGACCGACGCGTGTTAGTTTCAATCAACTGTACATGGTAATTTATTTGGGGATTTCCTTCTGATAATAGCATCTGCCAGACGACAGTTGAGATCATTATAGGCTATTTTTGAGCGAAGTTACGTCAGCCGATGACCCGATGGACTGACAGTCAATTAGGACATTTATGGGTGTGGGTACAGTGGGTTTCAGCTACAGTCATAAATTGAAGTTTCGTTAACAATCGACAGCATCGGACTAAGTATACATTTGAGAAGCAAACCCGCTTCTATTCCAACTACATAAGTTTTCATAGTTTGATGTCATTGACTCGTTGTATACAAGTTTGAATGTCAAATGTCAAAAGACTGCGACCCCTATTAAAGGTTCAACTTTTTGCGATGCCCTCCTAAAATAGCTAATTAATGGCCAAACATTCATTCACCCTCGTATTTTACTAGTTTTTGTTTGCGATGCAATAAGTACTCCATCCATACTGAGCAGGCGTTTAGGTAGGCCCCAGGACGTTTTGATAGTCTTCAAATCAAGCGATTTTATTAACGCTTTTTCCACAATAGAGATATAGACAGCCTTGTTCAAGTAGTCGTTTTCGAGTATTTTTTTTTCTATTATACTTGGAAATTGTTTAGTGTGTACTGCACGTCTTCTACTAACCAAATGTAACCTCACACGATATTCCTAATTGGTGTATTCTTGATTAAATTGCCCCAAATTGTTGGAAAAGTACCAAAGCGTGTTAATTAAGTTTAAAGCTAAATTACAGTGGAAATACGGTGACTAAGCCTTGAAGATTAATTGCTGACGCAGTTCACACCCAAAACTATAAATTTCACATACTTGCTGATCCTTTTTTCATTAACTTTACTTTTGCCTGTAACTTTGTTTGCTTGTTTTAGGTTTCGTTAACCTTCGCTGTCTGCGAGCTGTATTTCATATAAATAACAGACATTGAAAATGTTCAAAGAATACAATACAACATAGCGTCTTATAATACTGAGGCTTTCTTTGCTGTAGCTAGCATAGCTAGAGCTAGTGTCGTGTGGTTTCGGCAAAATATACGAGAATATGAATGCTTCTTTTCGATAAAATCGGTCGGATTACCTCTACAATTATTATTAACCTGTTTGCGTAGCAACCAATCTTCGATTACAAGAAATATGTATAAGGAAAAATATAGCTTATAACTTTGTTTACCTCAATTAGTACGGCAATTTGTAAGTGTATCGAGATGATAGATATTTTCATGCTTACATTATTGGTGTTAGATTAGGTGAAAATGATTTATGAGATCTAGAAATAGGTACAAATGACACATATTATATCGATATTCAGCCCAAAAATGTAGAAAATGTAGTCGATATTTCTTCTTACCTGAAAGTCCACCAAATGTCGAAGCTCATCACGTTGAGCCAGAAGAAAGCCACCAGCAGAGAGAAGTAGATGATGATAGCTGAAACAATAAATTAAATAAATTAGCAAGACTTCTATACTTTTTGTGTGGTGTGCGTTAGGGGAGACCGAGGAGAGTCAAAATCAAAATCAAAATCAAAACCAAAAATATTTATTCAGTTTAGACCACAAGTCTAAATCTCACTTAACACCAGGTGCGATTGCGGTCAAATACCTGCCTTGTCTAGCATAAAAAAAAAAAAAACAAAAAAACAAGTGGCACTTAAGAACGTCAAAATGTAGTAAAAAAAATGAAAAGGTAGCCCTTATGGGGCACTTTACATGTCTCCTTATCTTTTGGGCCCTACCAGCGCTTCGAGACAAACATATGGCAGTTGTACTTGTAATGTAACAGACAGAGGTGAGTTGTAACAAAGTCAATTTTTCTGAACCAATGACAGTTTATCGAACTAGCAATTAGCAAATTCGTTGTTCTTTTGACACTCCACAGTTTGCGTGAAATATTCAGCCTGCTAACTGTCATATAAGGTGCAGATAAATCGGCTTTTTTGTACTCATCTCGTTTATATCTGTTTTCGATATAATATTATTATGATGTTATTATATCATTGTTTTTTCTGTCGGAGTGTTATCGGAAGTCGTTTCACGTTTGTTTTGTAAAAATAGACGGGCGCCATCTGTTTTGGCATATCAATGGAAAATACACCAACTGGATTGTTTTGAAATAGGATCGGTGCGGATGCACGGGGTATGTCACATCAATCATGAGGGTAGGTAGAGGTTAGTTTTTCGTTTGTATTTCGAAACCTTTGTTTTTCCGATGGTATGCAGAGGAAGCTGAAGCTATAGGGCATATCGTTTTTTTAATCGATCGGAAATTTAATCATAAGATTCGAATCGGGTCCAATTTTTTATTGAACAAACATGGTATTTTCAGTACCTACGTGTTGCATTTGCGTGCGTGCTAATAAGTAAAGGGTTTTGATGACCTAAAAATAATTGCATTTTTTTAAATATAGTACCTTAGTGGCCTAGTTGTTATTTTGAGAAGACATTGAACTCAATTATATCAATAGAAAGTCGGGAGTCGTTTTTAAGTGTCTTAAAAGAGCGTGTTTGTCAATAATTTAACTAAACTCGTTGGAATAGAGCCAAATATTCGTGATTATGCAATTGGTTTTTTATACGTAGTAGACAACGTATAAAAGCTTTTCGGTGATATGGGATCATAATAATAAATTATATCACAGCAGTAAACTAGCTATTACGGTTACTTATTTACTATTTGAGAATTTTATTGTAACTTTATTCATTGTCTTTATTAGAACTTAATAGAATACGAAGTTCAATTCGTAAGGATTTATAGAAGATGTTATAGAACCCAGAATCGATATTAAAAATTCACTTTGTGCTATCGTCTGTAAGTTCGCGACTTCGAAAGTTTCCTTTACCTAAAAAGCTACTGAAAAAGTTCAGTCCTTAAAGAAATAATTTATAAGCTTTTTGAGTGTCTATAAAAGTGTTTATTGTTGATACAAGCCAAAATAATAAATGAAACCTTCAATCTATGGCCGACACTCCCATACGAGACCCATTTATAAATAGGCGCCATTGATAACAATAGCTACTTAGATTATTTTTATGAGTCTCGTCAAATCTTATAGGAGCCGAAATACTCTATTGATAAACTATGATATCACTAACGGACGCCTGCTACTTCGTTCGTGTGAGGTTCATATAAAACGTAAACTAATATGTATTGGTTTTCTTATCACTTCCGTTTACCACTCTTTACTAAGGCTGAGTTGCACCATCTTATTTTAACTTTGACAAACGTCAAAAATCTGTCAAACTCCATACAAAAAGCACCGGTTATTGTTATTTTAACGTTTAAAATAAGGTGGTGCAACTGAGCCTAAGCATTCTATATATTACCAGTATCTCCACTAAGTATTTTTCGATAAGTCTATCATCATCATCATCTTAGCCATAGAACGTTCACTGCTGAACATAGGCCTCCCGCAATGCTTTCCATGCTGCCCGGTTGGTAGCGGCCTGCGTCCAGTGCTTCGTCAGCTTTGTTTTCTAAATACTACACTACACTACCATCTGCTAAACCGTCCATGTTCCTCCAAATATTACATTTTTTTGTGATTTTATTTTTAATTAAGTGACCATTCAAGAAATATGTATGTTGGTTGATCTATGTATGTAGGTATGAGTATATAGTGGTACACATAATAATAATTATACCACCTTTATGGTACAGAATCTTAGAAATAATAAAATGATGAGTGGGTAGCTGGGGGGTAGGTACGTAATCTTTTCAATAGAATTTAGTCATACCACAGAATAAGTAATAGTACAGGTACAGAAGGATTACTCCGCAAGACGATTTAAATAAATGCGAGTCTTGCTACGACGCGATACAGTGGAATTCAGCTCGCACAGCACTACGTACCTACAATTTTATTCACCTACAAGTTTTGTCTCTTTCTATCGCGTGCCTCTGAACTCTTCTTACGCTGTTAGGGTTGCTGTCTAGTAGTGTCTAGTAAAAAAAGAATTAATAATACTTATTTGTAATGAGATACGTATGTAGGTAAGTACGCATTCATTATGGAAAACCTTGGGAGAGGCCTTTGTCCAGCAGTGGACGTCATTAATTTGCTGAAACGAACGAACGCATTCTGAGCAGTAGTCATGGTAGGTTAGATTCCTATACTATCCTAAGAATTATTGATTACCTACATGGCCAACATACCTTTCAGCATCTTTGGGAAGTGAAAAAAGAGATAAATCCGGTAGATTTCTTTTCGAATTTAAACACCCGAACGCCGCACAATAATATTTCTTTCTCTTTATGTCCATTTTGTAATAATACTTCGATCATAGAATTAGGTACTACAACGCACGCCAGCGTCCTGACGGGCGCGCGCGTGACACTCGACTGATATAATACCCGCCGGCGGGGCGCTTCGCTGTAGGTAATTATCGGATGTACCGCGCGGAGTGAGCCAGGCCTGGTCATACTAACTAAACAACAGTCAGTAAGTACCTACCTATTGTTCTAAACTAAAACAAAGAAGCATTAACGATAGTTTTTGGAGCAAATTATTGCACATCGTTTTAACTATGAAGAATGAGAATAGATTTGTTAATGGATTTAATTCCAAATGAGACATTGCAGAAGTCATTCCTGCTATTGATAATGATATTAGATAATTTGAAAATTATCTAACTAATACCATTACCTATACTAATAGGGATAATCATAATTCATTTTAGTATAAAAGGCTAATTAGGTATAATGCGTTTATGAAAATTACGTCTTGTATTCTATAATATTCTTTTCATTATTCAAAATTTTACTCTAAACATTCTCAATTCAATAGATAAGTATTTATGCCGTGGCGTAACTGCATACCTACTACTTTCTTACAAAGTATTTATGAAAATAGACATCCTGATATCGGCTATCTGATACAGGATATGTTTATCTTACGGGGTAATAAACGTTTGAATATTTATTTGGTAGCCTAGTGAATATTTAATTATTTTCATGTTCAACATGAACATCGTTTAAATTGTAAATTTAACACCCTGTATAATGTGGTAATACGGTGATCATCATTAAGATCGGTAAGCACCGTAAACAATTTGCTGCTGACGTTGTTTAACCACATAAGTTTAAAAATAGCCGGAATTTTTATTAAGTATTATTATAGAACTGCATTACCTACATAGGTATCGGTTTTTATGAGGAATTATAAGCGCCGCATGAGCACTTTTAAAACTACTGTAAAGGCCTTGGTATGATTTTTATGAAATAAATCGAATTACTGAGGGAAGTTAGGAGAACTTATAGCTTTTCCGGTTGATAGTCATTTTATATGAAAATGTAGAGAATAGATCAACTCTGAAAATCTTAGATGATAATATAATATTTATCGTGTTAAAATTAAAGCTTTTAGTCATTTTTGTCATTGTAATTTACATACCATTTTTTTTTAAGCATAAAGGCACTCTACGCGTTGCAGTGATATAAAATATAGCCTCATATTAGGCCTTATACCTAATGGTTTTTCCTTCTATAGTAATATATAAGGTAAAATTATGTGGCATATTATGTAAAAGCCGCAAATGCCATTTTATAAACCAATTGAAATCTCAGTTCAAGGATAGTATATCTGATAAAATTTCCATTTTAGGGCCATTTCGTGGCGACAACAAACTTAAATGATGGAATATTTGGAGGTCATATTAAAACAATATTTTTATAGGTACCTATCGAAGTGGTTAGTATCGTGGTTTGACATTATCATGTTAGGTATCATGACATAGGACATCATATTATGTATTTTTGTTGCAGAATCGCACCTATTTCAAAGGAATAAGGTGCTACGGTGTATAGTTTGATATGCCAATGTTATCAAAGTGGTCTTTTTCAGTAGCCTAACGTTATCAATTGTTTTTCAGGTAATGTAGCCACTTATGTAATATTCATTATGTCGTTGATAAGGAAATATAAACTTTTTGCAGGGAAATTTTCACATGACACTTCATGACAGAATTTTCCTATATAACAATTTTCCGTGGCAAGTTGAAATGATAATGAAGATCCACTAATAATGTTCATGTTACAGTATTTTTAAGATAGATTTGACCAATGGTTCAGTCATCTGTACCTTATTTACCTATAAGTACTGTGAAATCAACTGTTTCAAACAGTATACCTGATTCAGATAATTCCCACCTGTGTTTTCTGATCATGTTTCTTTCTAAGGATGTTTAGACTAAATTAAATGCATACAAAGCCATGGGCAGAAGCAGTTCAATATACTTTAACAATCTACAGGTATGTAGAGACGCAGGAAAATGCTATGTTATCCTACTAATAATATAAGTAAATGCGAAAGTTTGGATGTCTGGATGTCCGGATGTTTGTTACTCTTTCACGCAAAAACTACTGAACGGATTTTGATGAAACTTTACAGTATTATTGTTTATGACCCAGAATAACATAATAGGCTATAATTTTGCTCAAATTAATTTCACGCGGGTGAAGCCGCGGGCAAAAGCTAGTTTAGAATACTTTAGAATTACCTACACAGATAACGTATCGTGACAAGCAGTAACTACAGTTGACAGCACATAAAGTTTATACATTTTTGTTGCAAACTCATCTCTATTACAACTGCTTAAGAACCAACAATTTCTAAATTGATCTGCTTCTGTTTTTATACTCGTATCTCTACAGGATTCTTGATCACGCGCTGCAAAGCTTTAATTACTAAGGCTGGGTTGCACCATCTTACTTTAACTTTGACAAACGTCAAAAATCTGTCAAACTCCATACAAAAAACGCCGGTTATCGTTATAGTTACGGTTAAAGTTAGGTGGTGCAACTCAGTCTAAATGTGGAAATCCTCAACTAGACTAGAACGGGTTATTTGTGTTTTTACCTTATTTTATCCACCTACAACCGCAGACGATGGGTTGACTTCGTGTGGTTATCATGGGGTCAGCAAGGTAAGCAGGTTTTTGTAGTTATGGATTTAAGTTAAAGGCATTCATTTTGGAAATTGGTTTCAATTGTTCTATTTTAGGTGTGTGAAATCATAAGTAGGTAACTTACACACAAAAAAAAATGTTACTTTTATTACCTCAGAAATTCAGAATTGTATTAGTGGCAACTGCCCATATAGGCCAGTAGAATTAAACACAAAAATGGATTAAATTGGAAATAATTCCTACTAAAGATTTTAGTGCTTTAATGGCTTCATTAGTTGCCCATAAAGACTCTCCTAGGTTTTCGACTTCGACGGAGTTGTGCTTAAGTGGTGGGGGCCCCCGAAAGGGGCGCTTTTTCGGTTTTCCGGTTATACCGCGTAAAGGACTTACCCTATCGAAAAGTGGTCTTCCTGACGGTTGAAGGGCATTTAATCCTGCATTAAATAAGACCAAATTCATATGTTTTGAACAAACCGTTCTCGTGCAAATGTTCGGCAAAGTATAAAATATGTGTAGAATTAATGACCCTCTCCACGTCCAATGGCTCGTTACCCGCAGGCTTTCAAGTCTTGAAAAGGAGCGCCTCAACCAGTGTAACCCTATCAAGGCTTACGAGCTGGATGCGCCTATCCTTGTTTATCCCAGCCGTTCCTTAACTGCGGTTGCTGCACCTCTTCTTGGCACTCACCTGAACGACTCCCATCACTTAAGCACAACTCCGTCGAAGTCGAAAACCTAGGAGAGTCTTAATGGGCAACCAATGAAGCTATTAAAGCAATAAAATCTTTTGTAGGAATTATTTCCGATTTAAAATCTAATTCTACTGGGCTAATAGAAACAAAAGTCAAAAGCATAATCAAAATCTGCTCCTAAATTTATAACTAAGTAGGCCACTCTGCTAGCTAGTTTCGTTCCTTCTTTTGTTGTTATCCAATAGTTTGTCATCATCTACATTAATCCTTAGCCATTCCGACCCGGTTAATTATCAACCAAAACCGGATACAGCAACAATTTTTCCAAATGAACAAATACATTAAGGGTGTATGTATTTGTATATGGACACAAACACATAGTATATCTACTTTTAATTGTTTAAGGTTAATGTACACATAGATAATATATAATAAAAAAATGTTGGATAAAACGTCTAAAGTTTCGTTGAAAATAAAAAATATGAGAAATTATTAAAATATACAACTATTTCTACAACGCCCTTATGAGGCGAAATAAGAGCTAGTTTAGGTAGGTATGTGTCGTAAATTGATCATGGTAACTTGTATAACATACCTACATAGGAAAAATAAAGAAGCAAATATAATCTAGCTAGCAGATATAGGAAATAACTCTAAGCTGATATTTATAACTGTTTGTGTTAGTTCTCTAATTAAATAAATTTAAACTTTTTGTACAGCAATCATTATCCACTTGACGGGCTAACGCGTTAGACCGCAAAATCTACACAAAACATGACATTGACACTAGTGGAATCTCCACTAATTCAACCATTTGACGTGTAAAGCGAATCGAGGACATCGATGTTTTTAATGTAAGATAGACATCACAAAAAGCAAAGTATAACTGGTAACAAAAACAAAATAACTGTTAAAGCAAAAAAGGAACGAAAAATATGCCTACTATCAACTCGTTTGATGGCATATCCTTTTTTGTAGAAGTAAGGTATTGCCAAGTAAGCCTACCTACATATTGCCAAGTCACTCGTCTTCTTCAAGGTGTAACCACCACAGTCACATTTTTTTGGATTAAATAGATGGACATGCTTGAAATGTTAATTAAGTTTTGGGGAATTTAATCATCGATGATCCAACATTAATCAGAAAAGTACATTCCGTGACCCCATGTCAGTAAAAACGTAAAAACAAGTAGTTTTTGTGAAACCTAACTAGCAAAACTTTTTCATACCGACATTTAATCAATCAAACTTCATTAAGTCTTCGTATATCCGGGGGAAATTTTAAGCCACCATTTTTATAATTTGTTTTTCATATAGTGGTTTCCTGAGTATAAAAGACACCTTTATGAGTTTGAATTCTTCCATGTTAATTTTGTCGTTAAAACGAAGAACAGTTGAAGATAAGTACTGTTTGTAGCCATGGGAAAAATGTAATGGATTGTCATGCTTATTATGTGAAAACGAACAGTTTCACATTGTCACCTTACTTATGGCTGTAAACTAAAATTGGTTGTAATGGTTTTGTTATTGTTGTGCTTAGGTAGTCCCTTTTGACCGGGCAACATGGAAAGCTCCCCCAAGGAGGCATATGTTCAGCAGTGGACGTTCTATGGCTGAGATGATGATGATGATTCCCTTTTGATAGGCTTTATTAATTATGAGTTTATAGAGAAGCAGAACTCATACCGTTACTTGGTTGTTGGTTAAAAGTTGCTGGTTGTATCAGTATGTAACTGGAAAAACCAATGCCCCAGACAATGTAGGCAGGTACTGTTATTGTTACGAATCTATCTATTTCCGCTTTCGTGATAGCTTCGTACATACATATCGTAGATGGGTAAAAAAAATGAGCATAAGAAGTTTTCTGCATAAAATGAGTCACATTTTGAACATTAGGTAATTAAATGTTAGGATTAAAGAATATTTCTTAAGCCAGTTGTAACTCTCTCTTGACATGGTACAAACTCTCCATCATTTGCCATCGCTTTTACTGTGTATAAGGACAAATGATGAAGATGATGATGATGAAAATAAACCAAATCTACTCACTCATAATGACGCACGTCAACGGCGTGATGTTGTCAACCACCAACAAGATCTGCATGGCTGTCAGGAAGGAGAAACCGACGAAGAGGCAGCTGAGGTAAGCCATCAGAACTCGCCCGTGGAGGTTCCGAAGCTCGGGCAGCCATGCGTATACCGCGCACGTAGCCAGGATAAACACGCATGATATTAGCATACCTGGAACAAATAGATCGAATTAAAGAAATCATCGAATCGTCATCGGAAGAAGTGATCAATATGAGGAGATTCGTAGGAGAGTCAAAGTAAACGTATCTCGCAGAATTGCCAAACGAATGGACATGTGCCCAGCTCATAGAACTTGGCAGTTGGGGCAGAAAGGTATACGAGTGGCGATCCGGACTGAATAACGTGGTGCAGTCTCCTCCCGGTGGACCAACGATCTGGTGGAGGTCGCGGGAAGCAACTGGAAGTGGGCAGTGCAGGACTGATTGTTGTGGAAATTCGTGCCTTTGTCCAGCAGTGGACTGCATCAGGTTAAAACGAATGAATGACATAATTTGCTCCCTGTAAGATTCGATCCCATCGCAGCTGGCATTGTAATCAAGTATACGAACCACGAGCCTCGTTATAATCAATTCTCTGTTGATACAAACAGAGCAAGATGTTCTGAAATATACTGACCCAGTTGAGTGAGAATGATGTGTTAATTTTATTATCCAGATGTTGCCGAATCGATCCGAGTTCATAACTTTTTATTGTTGTATTAAAAATATAACATGTGCATCACTGACTCTACCTATTAAAATATTGGAATTTTAATAGGTTGAGTCAGTGATTATTATATTTTTGTCTTAAACTTTATCCTCAAGTTCTTTTCTAAAAAATACAAGTACCTACTTAAAGAAGTCTATTGTGTACATTTCTCATCAGCGATGCGTGGTTAAATAAAAAATATACCATGTGGTAATCTGTAGGTAACGCACGTCTTGCGCGGATTGATGGGTATTGTACCGACAGCACGTCAAGCTGGACAATGTGACATCTTATGCAGTTGTTATAGGTGCGATATTGCAACAAAAGTGTCTAGTGAGCTATCGTCTGTACAGTTTTGTTAACGGTGTATTTTATTTTATATTTATTTCAAGTCTGTAGAAGGAGTACAATGACTAATCGAGGATAAGATATTGTAAAACTCAACTGTAGGTATTCCAAAATACCATGCGATATGGCTACAATTTATTTATGAGGTTCATTAATTTTATTGAAACTATCCATTATTGTGCGAAATAAAAATAATGGCTTCCGGCCACCATCCATGGAACCATAAAAGCTGGCGATTCTGAAAGCTTTTAAGATTGACGTATGATTTACTTAGCCGAGTGGTTTCAGCAGAGTAGAATAGAACCAACCCAACTCTCCTCGTGGATATCTTATGAGGTGACTGCCAGCCAAGGGAGAAATATGAGAAAATCAGGTCTATGTCAAACCCAACATGCCAGGTTGGGGATATACATACACTCAGTATTGCCTCTTGTAAATTAGAGAGATCGTTCTCCTGCTGTGGAGACTAAGAGGCTCGTTCACCATCTCTGAGTAAAGTAGCAAGTACTGGTGACAAGGTTACTGTTGCTTAAAAGTCACGGAGTAGCACGAAACCATGGCACTGACAAGACATAGACGCAAAATGCTTCTTACTTTCACTTGCCAAATAATGTTAATCAGGGAGTATCTACTCAGAAGTTTACTTGGTTGTGAAAGAGGCCCTTAATGATATGATGATGATGATGATGATGATTACTCACAAGTGCTGCTCAGCACATAATGATGGTCCTCCTGGTTCTCAGCGAAGCAGACCAGCGCGTCCAACCGAGTGGTTCTGCCTCCATACTCGTCTTCGAAGACGAAGGTGTCGATGCAGTACTTGTCTGGGCCACGGACCGTCCATGGGGGGATTACGTTGGGCATCTCCACGTAGAGGGAGCCATCCTGCAACAAAAAAGAGCTGATTTAGTCAAACTACATAGTACAAATGCGAAAGTATGTAGATAGGTAGTTCTGTTTGTCTGTTTTCTCACGCTGATACTATTTGTAGATTGATTTTAGTAGGGAGACAGTCTAAGCCCTAGGATACATAATAGAATAGGTTTCACGAGCACCTAAAGTTTTCTTAAAAACATTCAGTTGTTTATTGTATTCGCACCAAACCCTATGGTGGGATAGATGTTGTGATTGTGACTAACTTTCCTATAACTAGGCCACTGCGATCTCCCATTTGATACACTGCCAAAGAAATTGGGGTACCCAGAAGAAAAGTTGTTATCACTTCCACGAGCGCAACTTTATCATATACATACAATGCTAGTAACCAGTTCATTTTTAACAGTAAGTAGGTATATCAGTTAGAACAGTTTATCTGTACCATTCGATAAGGTACTAGAACGTCGCCAATATCTCGTAGCATTTTATAAGTAGGTATTCAGGTAGTCGACGCGCGTAGAAAGTGGCTACACTAGTTTATTGCTACTCGAGTGACGTGTTTTCCACGTCCGATCCCTTGAGGTAGGTCCTGCCCTAAACTGGTTTTAAACACCTGACTCATGCTTGAAACTTAATTCCAAAAGGCATTTACAAAATGCCTTTTGGAAGGGCTTTTTGGACTAGGTAAGAAACTTTTGAAAATTTTAAGATTTTCCAACCGACCCTTTTTCTTTGCAGTCCAGTGTACTTATGAGGGTACTAAGACATTCTCTACATTCCATTGTTTGTATATAATTCATTATTCCAAAATTCAAAGTTTTGGCATCTTACCACCAAGTCAACCTAAAGCTAAACCACAAAAGCGAGTTGTACCAGAAGATTATGCTTCATAATTAGGTAGGTACGTCTGGAACAAAGTCACATCTTCTATACAGGGTGTTAGGTAAATGGGTATATGAGCCGACACTAGCCCATGGTAACACGGTCATATAAATGGTATGGTAGCGTCAGAAAATTGATATCTTCATTTTAATTATTTAAATTTTCATACAAATCGGATTTCATAAAAAATATTTTGCATGAAAATTAAATAAATTAAAATGATGATATCGAATTTCTGACTTCACCATACCATTTATATGCCCATGTTAACATGGGCTAGTGTCGGCTCATATACCCATTTACCTAACACCCTGTATACATCATGTATCTTCAAATCTACGATCTGTAAGATCTCACCTCCGATTCTGATCTGATGATGTGTGATCTAACAAACTATGAACTTTTAGATGTTTTTAATTCGCATCACACTATTATGGGAAACAGAAGCGATCGTTGGGATTGTTTTCGTCTAAAGTACCTATTACGAGTTAAGATCTTTATCATTGTAATGTTTGTTGTAATCAACTCAATTTGCTCACCGGTAATCTTCGGTAGCGCATCTCATTACTGATTGATGTGTGAATACTTTAGAGTAATTCGTAATTAGATAAGCATCATCAACAGTATGACAGTGAGTAACTTAAGACATTTAAAACGTAACTTTAAACAGTTTTTTTAATACGAGTGGTTTAGTGACGCCGTACTTTGTGAATGTAGAAGAAAAGATCTCATTAAGGTCTTATCTCACCTAAACGAAAAAAAAAATTATTTCTGTATACTTAAAGGTTAGTCTAGTCGGTTATTGTTTACCCTACTCAAGAAGAAGAGCTAGTTTTGAACCGCACGTTTTGTTGGTGTATTTATTTTTTGGTCAAAGTTACTAATGAAAAATTTATAAAGAGGAAAGATGCCGTTAACATTTTTATCAACTACTTTAAAATTTTCGCTTTTGCGCTTTCGGATTTGTCTGTACTTATTGTTGAAATGGAAAATGTGATATTCTCGCTGAGTGTATCCCATTGTTCATAACAGACAACAAAAGAGAGTTCGATTCCGGATCTATAGGTATAAGTACTTTTCATACTTAAATACAGTTTAATATCACGTCCCGGAATCGAGGTCTCTCAAGGCTTTGCGATGGGTAATTCCCTCACCATGTATTCAATAATCAAGATGTTATTGAATTTCGATTTCAAGATTTCAATTATTATTACACATTTGTATAGGTTCACGGATATTTTATAAGTTGCTTGTACAGTCAGCGTCAAATAGTTCGTAACACCCAAAATGACCAAAAAGTTGATAACACAACCTTATTCCAATGAGGGCTATCGTTTTAGCGCTCACCAGTTGGCGCCACTGTAGAGTAAGGTCCTGTCACTTGCTAGTAGCGAAGACAGTGGCGCCAACTTGTGAGCGCTAAAGTGGTAGGAGGACTATCGTATTTGCACTCATCAAGATGGCGCCACTGTAGAGTAAGGTCCTGTCAATCGCCAGGGGTGCCAACTGTTAAGTATAAAAACGATAGCCCTCATTGTTACAAAGGCGTGTTGCGAACTTATTGGTTACTTTAGGTGTTACCAAACTAAGTATTTGATTCTGACTGTACCAGATGAATTCAA
Organism: Ostrinia nubilalis; assembly: GCF_963855985.1. Taxonomy (NCBI): domain Eukaryota; kingdom Metazoa; phylum Arthropoda; class Insecta; order Lepidoptera; family Crambidae; genus Ostrinia; species Ostrinia nubilalis. Next base: position 12,868,383 of record NC_087097.1, read on the forward strand.
TAATTAACTATTAATCTCAATGCAATTACGACTTTAGGGCCCATTGTTTGCCGGGTAGGGTTTTGTAACAAGAACTGGAAAAAACTGGTCAAGGTTGCTGGACAAGCTATTAAGCTTTAAGATTCTACTTATTTAAGCATTAAATTAATAGTGTTCTTATCAGTAATCATGTAAAGATAGCTACAATTAAATAAAGACAAAATATCCTTGGGAACAGAGAGTGACAATTTTGTAATAAAGTGTTCATGTTTAAAATAATAAATTTATCGCATGTTTTAACGAGAAGATTGAGATACAGTGACGTCATCGATGGTGGCGCCGACTTTATATTGCAAGTCGATACAGAAGGCTTAAAAGTCTTTGAACAAATAAAATCGATTTTTATTGAAGATCGCGATTGGTTTTCTTCGCTACCTCGTGTAATAAGTTACTTAAAAATAGTACAGGTGAGCGGCACCTGTATCTACTATTTTTTAAGTAACTTATTACACACACAGCGGTAAAACCTTATTTAGTTGTAGTACATAGATAATAGATATGCTTTAGGAAGTGTATGTGGTGCAGTCTCTATATCTAGACGCACATGTTTGCCATAATGTTGTAGTTTAAAATAGCCCTTCTAAATAAATAAAGCTTGCTCAATCAGAGCTTGTTAGATTGAGCTTTCTACTTGTATCAGCAGTTATGTTAACCAATTTTATGGTAACTAATGTCACAGACTCTTATCATAATTTGTACTGAAGTAGTCAACAGATGACCAAATAACATAATGAAGGGGCCAAAAGAGCTTTTATGTGTCAAAGAGAACCTTGTCTGGTACATTCAAAGACAAAATATAGTTAAGTACAGACCACAGCACACTATATTATTTTAGATGCAAATTCACTAACTATGTAGTATTAGTAGTAAGTACTACCATACGACGCGACAGTGCTATTGATGTTATTTTTTATCTCTCGTAAGTTTGTTTTATAAAAAAGTTTCACAATTTATTTTTTCACACGCATAACATAGATTTCAAACCCCGTACCCCGATTTAACCCGTATTTTGTGAAAAATTACGCGGATTTTTAAAAACTTTAAGGTAAGTACTTACTTAAAAAGAATATAATACATAGATTGATTGAAGTTTTTAAAGGAACGTACTGTTATTCAATATAAAATGTTACAATTGAATATCAAATGACTTTCGTAACTCTCACAATATAATAAGCAAAAAATCAATAAATTGCCTACGCGAGGCCTTGAGACTTAAAAAGCTCTTTATAAAGATGCGGAATGGGATTTAACTTTCACCAGTTGAAATGGCTTTACATTCACTGTTTAGTAGAAGGACAAGTACATACGTTATTATAAAAATAATTAAGCATTCGGTTTATTCGGCATATTGTAATAAAACGTGTAATTTGACTTGATGCCGTGTCGTCTGTACATACTTTAAAAGATAATAAGAGAGAGATCATGTTTTTTTTATGTGACAGGAGGCAAACGAGCAGGCGGATCACCTGATGGTAAGTGATTACCGTCGCCCATAGACACCTGCAGTCCCAGGGGCATTACAGGTGCGTTGCCGGCCTTTAAGGTGAAGATACGCTCTCCTCTTGAAAGCTTGCAGGTCGTATCCGTCCGGAAACACCGCAGACGACAGTACATTCCACAGTTTGGTTGTACGGGGCAGGAAGTTTCTAGAGAAACGTACTGTTGTGGACTGCCGACCATCTAGTAGGTGATGTTTGTGCGTATGTTACAGGGTAATCTCCGGAACCTCTGTATACGTTCTTAAAAGCTCTTTATTATTTGAAAGGCAATAATTCCAGAATAGTATAGGTTTTATTTTATGTAAATAAGTAAGTATCTATTTACAAATCAAGCGTAGCTAAGGGTTTAAAGTTGGACTGGATAATACAAATTCGTTTATTTGTTTTAACAAAAGAATCCATAGATCTACATAGATAAGATATACCATACTTACTATATCGAAAAAAAAAAATTACTTAATCTAAGGAACTCAAATGAGTTTTAGTTTAAATTGGAAATTAATTAGTTTCATATTTGACTGTACGCGTCATTTATATCCTGTATCAGCAAATTAATAATCAGAGCTATCTTCGTCTTCGATGGTATTCTATAAAAAGGTACCGACATTTATAAATAAATTCATAATTTTGTCTTGTAATTAAGATGGTTGCATTACACTTTACTGTGATATATGACGCACACAAATTAAAATAATTGCTCTATGATTAGTATGATTACAGAGGCATATCCGAGATATGATTTATTATGCATGGATACTGCACTGTCGTGGGGTAAAAAACCCAAGAAGCATAATTATTAATATTTCAGTTTAAGTTTTTAACTTTTTTAAGAATATACAGGGTGGAAACGATAAGTGATCTCACTCGATTCTTTCTAAACTATACAAAATATCGAAAAACTGGTTACTGAACCTGAAAGTGTATCACGAGCTCTATCAAACGGTATCAAACGTATGGAATGGCTTTAATACATATACAGGGTAGAATTTTGAAATGCCACCTGGAGAGAAAGTACTCTTAATATTGTAGATAGAATTTTTTTCTCAAAGAAAACATTCCTTTATTTTTGAAAAGAAATAGTACTTTCCCTCCAGGTGGCATTACAAAATTCCCTGTATGTTGAAGCTGGAAAAATTGGATTTTCGGACAAATCCAATTTATTCTGTAACCAATTATTTTTTTATTTATTGACCTATTATTAACAACGTTTGATAGAACTCATGAAGAACGTTCGGGATCAGTAATAGATATCTTGTATACATAGTTTCTAGAAATAATCGTGTTAGATCACTATTATCGTTAGTGTTAAGCTAAATATTTATGCTTGTGTTAATCATCTCAACAGTAAATAAAATAAATTGTAACATCTGATCGGTCAATAGAGTCACCTCATTTTGGATCAGGCAGAGATTTTACGTGTTTTTAGTAGGTACACTTTAATGTTTTAGTTTATCCTTATTATTACAAGTAAATAATCGAATACCTAATGAATAAGTTTAGAAGCCTATGTCACGCTAATTGAATCATGAATGGATGAGATATTGTGTTAATTAATGGATGTAGGCAAATAAATATTCGTATTATTGTACACCAAATTTAGTTTATTATCTAAACCTACGCATTTTAGTTATTCGTCATGAATGAAGTGATATTTTATCACATAGTTAAGTAGGTACTTCTAAATAGGAATGTAAAAAAGCTTAGTTACTCTCTTACTCATAGACTAACATTAGTAACGCTTTTTTGGAGTTTTTAGCTTTAGTTTTATAAGTTGAAGCAGTTGAAGTAAGAACACAAGATGACAGTTACTTAACGGCATTTTTTACTGACTGCCAAAGAAGGTATTTTTAGGAACTAAACAACATAAGTGAGGATTTTGTTTAAATCACAATTTATATTTGTGTGTGTAAATATTTCGAGGCCAATTGTATACGGTCAAGTTGCACCACCTAAATGTAATCGTAACTAGTATATCGATAATAATCGGTGTTTTTTATGGAGTTTGACAGATTTTTGACGTTAATTATAGTTAAAGTAAGATGGAACAATCCAGCCTAAGTGAATCCAAATTACTAATTATAACAATGATATTGATAACGCATTTCTGATTACGTCTTTAGTCTTATTACTATTATGAAAGTTTTAAATAACTAGGTTTGGTAATACATTCGTAATGTGAAAGTACACATAATGAATGTAAAGCTTTCTTATTTTGCAAAGTAAACTAACTTAAACAATAAGTAAAGAACCGTATTTTATGCAAAAATAAGATACCACCTCTATGACATTATGGATGCAGTAAATAATTGAGTATTGAGTAGGTATTTAAAAAAAGTCCCTTTGAAAATGTACATTCGGAATGTCATGTCGCAAAAATCATTCACAAGAAGTAGGTAGGTAAAGTGGTTAAATACAATCATAGGCAGGTATTATTTGATTAAAGCTTTAAGTTTCTTTAGGTACATATATACTACTAGCTTTCCGCCCGCGGCTTCGCCCGCGTGGAATTTTGTCTGTCACAGAAAAACTTTATCGCGCGCGTCCCTGTTTCAAAAACCGGGATAAAAACTATCCTATGTTCTTTCCCGGGACTCAAACTATCTCTATGCCAAATTTCATCAAAATCGGTTGCGAGGTTTAAGCGGGAAAGCGTAACAGACAGACAGACAGACAGACAGACAGAGTTACTTTCGCATTTATAATATTAATAATATAGTTGGGACTTTATGCCTCGAGATTTCCCTTCCTCAATACGTTGGGTCAACATTTAGGTATATTTCTACTTCATAACTTAAACACTCTTAATTCATATGGAAGGAAGTGCGTATTTCTATATTTTTACAGGGATGTACGAGTGTATAGCTTCATAAATATTAATTCTGAAATATGCAGAGTCATAGCAATTTCATGCCTGACAATGGGGAAAATATTCAAACTGTTTAAGGATGATGTCAGAAAGCTCTTATTTTCGACTTTATTATCATGAAATTTTTGGATAAGTGTTTGTATTTTTTCATCTCAGTATGTACTTTTATCTAGAGTCCCTGGTTGTTAATACATCTGGTAACACAGTCATTGAAATAAAATTGTATATTAAATAGTATTGTGGTAAAGTTCTAAAAACCAAGAACGAAAAAGTTTAAACGAACGAGATTAAAAATACCCTAAAGAATATTTTTCTTACCTGCACAATATGATAGTTCTGGGTCACCTGCCCGGTCCGCACCCTGACCTCAGGATCCGTACAGTTGTGCTTCTGAGTGATGAAGCGGAACCTATCCACGGCCCTCACTCCCTCCAGCCTCCTGTATTTATTCCAGACCGGAGGATCAAACTCCTCCGTCACTGGAACACAGGTTTTCTTCCTTGGATCATAACCAAGCCCAATGGGACAGCATTTTCTAATACAAGTCTGCCTTTTACACTCGCATCCTCTAAGACTGCCGCTTTCTTCGTCGTAAAAGTACTCGTTGCTGGCATACTTAATCCCGGCTTTAACAACTGTTAAACTATCGTTTGACATATCACCATCACTTATGTCTACACTGTTAAGTCTATCACACACTTTTAGACCAAAACTTTGTGCAGTTAGCGCCAGTAAAAGTACTCCGTAGATCATTTTGGTTGTTTCTTAATTCATTTCTATATTCGCGGCGATACTGACTGCTGCCGCAGAGTGTCACAGACCGACTGGCTCAAAACCTAGTCAAATTAATAGGTTATTAATTAGTCAATGAGGGAATTCCACGCTCTGTTGTGTAATCATACACACGCTAGGCGTTCAGTTCTGTCGTAGTCTTTATTTAAAAAAATACTTACGGTCTAATTATTTCTGGTCATTTTTTTTCAAGTTACTAATAATGTTAGATGTTCAATTGTTAGGAATGATAATAAAATGTTCAAACAAGTCTGATAAATTTTTAGATTTTTCTGTGTAGTTAATGAATTAACTATGTTAATAGAATTATTAAATGTCCACGCTGTGAAGAATCAAGGGCAGTTTCGTAATCGAATGGTATTTTTAAGTCATTGGAGTGACAAAAACAAACATTTGTATTAATACGCAGAGAACACTTTGCAGTGTGATTTGAAACTGGTTATCTCTTTTTTATATTTTTTAATTACTGTATCAGAAGACGCAGTAAAATTGATCTCTAGAACCTTCTATTAGTTATTTATTATGTACCTACCATCTTATCTATTAAGGATATTTCGTAGTTATACAAACAGGTAATGACATTGTCAATTAAGGCATTGTTCACAAGTCAATTAATAATATAGATAGCTTAGCAATATTATCGATTGAATATTTATATGCAACCCTAGTTTGCTGCCGACCTGCCGACATGATTTGTCGCCTTTTGACGTCTTCAAAAGTCATAGTTAAGTACTGTGCCAGGCGGTGTCCACCTAGTATTTTTACAGATACGAATCAACTTCCTACGCTAAATGTCAGTTTTGAGACTTGTAGTAACACTAACTGCCCTATGGCACGACACTAAGATGGATAGGTCAGACTTCAACGTAAACATAACGTATTCTGTTTATTAGAAGTGACGTAATTGACTCTACATAATAGTACGATAGTTTAAATAAAGTGTATGAAATTTTAATGTATGAGAATGGAAATTGGCATATTACGTGGAAATTGGCATAGTTTGAGCTCATCAGTGTTACAAAGACTGTTGACCTTACACTAGCAGTTTTGGGCTCGAATATAATCCCAGAGGTGGCATTTGGTGTGCTGGATATTATGTTGTTTTTAATTTGCTAAAGCGAACTATTGTTATTGTTAAAGACTGCCACGAGGTGGTTCGCATTCGGGATTGGAATGGTTTGCGGGATCGAATCCTAGAGGCTAAATAAATTAATTATACGGCTTAGTAAGCAATACTTGTCGAGGTGTTTTGACATTTAAATTACTCGCAGTGCAAAGAATCCTGTTTGATGCGGGTCTTCACAACCTGTTGCACCACGCATAAGAATAACATGGAGTAGCCTGTTTATCTTCTTCGCATACGATTCGGTCTATTAGTGTCTATGTAGAGCGTTCCGAGAAAATAAGGAATTTTTAAGTTGAAAATAAAAAATAAAAATGAAATGTTTTATTCAGCGACACAAAACAACATCAAGAAACTTAGGCTGAGTTGCACCACCTATCTTTGACCGTAACTATGACGATAACCGGTGTTTTTAGTATGGAGTTTGACAGATTTTTGACGATTGTCAAAGTTAAAGTAAGATTGTGCAACCCAGCCTTAAAGTGGTAAGTTTACAGGTATCTAGCAAAATGGTGAGTTCCCATTATTGTGTAAGCTAACCTTTATTCTCCATTTTATTCCATAATACATAGTATACTTATTTTGTGTCTAAGGGTAGTCTAATATTTTCTTTTTCAAAATACCACCTCTACATTTTTGGTTTTTATTCATCAAGATTGGTACAGATTTTACCTGTGATTATAAACATTGAAAAATCATTTGTTATTTTTATCTAAGAAATAACTTTACAAACTTCTAACGAATTTATGAGAGGCGTGTCGACGTAACACAAAATTACGTCTTTCCTTTAACATCATTTCCTTAGGTCCATCATTTGATAAACCTTTTAAACGCGTATTCAAACCAAATCAAACCAAAACGATTTAAACCGCGTCACACATTATTTATATGGTTTTTTGTGACGTTTGTTCCACATCAATGAAACTTGTTTTGGGCGTTTTAATATTAGAAGATAATTAACTTTATAAGACGTTATTATAGTAAACACACTGGTCTAATCAATTTATCGAATCGAATTCGATAAAGGATTTTAAATTGTCTAGAGGTAATGGAGAATACAGACTGTTCTGTTTTATTCTAAAAATAAATGATCGAAAAATAAAAAATCGAAATCATAGCGAATGTTAGGCGTGACATTTACAAGTTTTTTCTTCCAAAGCATTTTCACATGCATCTGTTATTGCTATTAAATAGAGACCCCCGAGTTTTGGTTGTCGGGAATGCTCTAGCTAGCAGCATCTGTCTTGGGACCGGAATATTTCGCTTCTTCAGATGTGGCACAAATATTGATTCTATATTTCTTCCCTTATAATATAACCCATTTATTGCTTCCTTACTGGAATCAATTGACGGAAATCGACTGGACTAAAATTAGGTGAGAGCTTTCGAAGTGCACTTTAGCACCTGCTTAATGTCAGTCATGTGTTTGTTTATACTTCACGGTATTAACCCCAAAAACGTTTTCCTTTGTTTACTTGTGTACTTTGGATTTTGTGCAACAAGTCATAAGGTTGGCTTTAATTTATTTTTGCATTTACTAATTTCGTAAATTTTACAATCAATAAACACCGTTTGCTGACAAGTCATTTGCCCATACTTATGCACTGTACGCTTTTGAATAGAAGCGTATATGGCTTACAGTTAATAAGTTATCCAAGGGTTTTTTCTTATGCTTTATGTAGTATTTTCATGAAAATTTTCAATGATATCTTCAACATCCTTACCTATCACACACGGGAGGCTTTTTATCGAAATCTACTAAAGAAGCTGGAATTAAAAGCTCGTATACTACCACAGTACATACAAGAGGTATAGTGGAAGGCATTCTTCTTTACCAGAAGAATGAACATTGCTGACCAATAACCATACAAAAGACAGGTCTCTACCTATCTGAGTGCTCTTTTGTGCACTATGGTTTTGCCAGATGTTATCTAACTGTTATTTTATTCATTACGTATTTACGTCTATCGATGTCTCGTTTTGACTCGTGTAGCTTATAGATTAACTACAAGAAGTTTAATCTTTAAGGCTGAGTTGTACCGCCTAACTTTACCCGTAACTATAACGATGTGACGCGCCCCGCGACGCATCGACAGCCCTAGCACCGTGCACGGAGATTTTGACAACCCTACGGCTGCGCGGCCGCACGCCGCACGGACCGAGCTAATATAAGAGACGGCGGCGACCGCGGGCGCCTAGCATTCGCTCGGGAGCCATTGTAACAGCCAGACGTTCGCGCGCGCGTCTATCATTCCCTCGGCTGCATTGCAAAAGAGTCCCTAGCGAATAGCTATCCACATTGTTCCTTACTAACCCTAATTGTTCGACTTTGGCTTGATCCGATACCTCGTCATTAATCCGCGGCTTGCCATAAAGCGTCGTGTCGAGACGTTCTATCGTTGATAGCCAACCGGTTCTCGTCCTTACCGAGTAGTGCATGAGATACTCATCCCGAACCTGCGGTAGCAATCCTGCTGCCACCCTTCCTGAACTTCACACCCCCTCGCCCCGTAGGTCCAACGCCTTTCCCCAGTGGTCGCGCTCACTATTGAGGCTTCGGTCTCTGGCTCGAGCTAATCGGACCACATCCTACCCCCCTAGTTATAAGTATCCAGACTAACACTCGATAAACCTCGCACAGGGTGCCGCCCCTCTCGCGGATACGAAAGCTAGCTAACGGGACGCGAACCGGGCGCGTCGTTATTCCTCTTGTTGTAATTAGTAAATTGTGATATAACTTGTAAAGTACTTGTAAACTTGCTCATTATTAAACGATAGCGATTTAGAGTCAGTGAAACTAGAATAAGTAAACTATTGTGGAACCTAGATTATAAAGTGCCATTGTGTTATTGATTGTGCGTTTCCTTGGTCAAATATCCCTGTAGGCATCCTGGATAGGTACACATCCCTCATCGTAGAAGGCGAACTGGGACTTAGTACTAAACAGCGGGGTGTCAGACTGAGCTAGCTAAGACGCCCCGTTGCAATGGCGCCCAACTAAATAACCCACGGAACCTACAGGGATCACCAGATCGCTAGAGAAGCGAAAGACCACAAGGAACGCAAAACTTCGCACCAAATTGATAATCACACATGTCAGAACCGATATCTTGGATATACAAACTGAAGAAGACAGAACTTGAGAACGAGTGCAAAAGAAGAAACATAAAAACGGAGAACAGAACCGTACAAGAACTGAGACAGAACCTCACAGAAGTACTCAGAACCAAGCAGCCCCGTCAACCCGTCCAGTCCGCCAGTAAATCCTCCGAAGAACAGTCTAACAGTGAGTCAGAAACCGATTTTGAAGACACAGAGATGCAGCAAGAACCAAACATGTCGTACACCGTAGATCAGACTGAAAGCATAACGGCCAGATGGAACCTAAGTTTCGATACATACAACGACCCGGTGGAGTTTTTAGAGCAACTGGACGAACTCATGTCATCGGGCGAGGTCAAGCCAGATAAAGTGCTCAAAGTGCTCCCCAGATTCCTGAAAGGAAAGGCCGTACTGTGGTATAGAAATAACAAAAACTCGTTCACTACATGGAACGAATTCATAGAACTCTTCACGTTGACATTTGTGAGCCGTGACAGTGACCTGTTAGCTAAAATAGTGAATTATAGGCAACATCACCGCCAAAAATTCACAGACTACCTCATTGAAATACAAACACTCATGCGCAGATACGCGAAAATGTCAAAAGAGGAAGAAATAACTAGAATCTACGAAAACATGAACGCAAAATACAAGTTTTATATCAAGAAATCAGAAGCAGACTCGGTAAGCAAATTGATACAACTGGCAAACGACTACGAGAACGTCACAGCAGAACGTCAAACTAGCTTCACAGAAAGAATACCACGAAATGATCACCACGAAACAAGCATAAATCAAGAACACAAGGAGACGGCATCATACATACACAATTACAACACAAATACTTGCTGCTGGAGCTGTGGAAAACAAGGACACTCGATGAAAGATTGCAGAAGTAAGAAAATACTATTTTGTAACGGTTGTGGCAAGATCGGCAAAATGAGTAAACAGTGTTGTAAGAAAACAAGTGAGTACACACAGGCCATGACAATGAACACAAGTCCGCAAATTAAAGATAACCGTCCCTTCGTAGATGTATCGATACTAGGCGAAAAATATCAAGCACTCGTAGACACCGGCGCCACAAGATCATACATCAACGACCAAGTGTACAAGAAAATCGTAAAAAGAAACCTGAAACCGAAAACAGTAAGCATAACAGCTAGCATGACAGATGGGCACACAACTCGAATTAAAGAAGCACTAGACTTGCAAATAAATATAAAAGGAAAAACAATTAACCACCAAGTGTTATATCATCCACAAATCACGAGTATACTGATCGGCATGGACATATTGAACAGAATAGGAGCCAAAATAGAATGGCCCAAAGAGAGCACCAAGCAAGTGGAACAAGTGGGAACAACGTCAAGAAAAACTACAGAAGCCAACATCGTACCTACATACGAAATGGCCGAAACACCGACAAGTAAGAAAAAACACAAGATCAAACTCGCACACGAAAAACCAATCAAGAAAAAAGACTATTCACGGAACCCTAAAAGTCAAGAAGTAATAAATAAACACGTAACATGCTTAAAACAAGAAACAAAAGAAGACTGGATCCAAAAGAAAATTCAGGAAATACAAAAAACCGGAAACAAGGGCTATAAAATGTCAAACAGCAAATTATACACGAAAATAATAAATCACGCATACGGACCAAGAACAGAAACATCATCAGACTGGAAATTATGCATAAACAACAATGAAAAAAACCAGATTCTGAAAGAAAACCACGATACACCAACCGCAGGCCATCTAGGAACAGCAAAAACACTGAACAAAATATCACAAAGATATTATTGGCCCGGTATGTACAGAGATGTGTCAACGTACGTCAAGAACTGCAAAACCTGCCAAGTTAACAACGCACGCAAACCCTGGAGCGCAGTGTCTACAGACCCGGATAGACCACTATCCAGATCATCAAACCGGTCCACAGACTGGACCGAAATCCTCAATGTCAACACCGTCGACCACCCACAAGACCTGGACTGGCGCGAGTCCGGCCCTGGAGAGGAGCCGACCCGAGCTGAGGACCAGACCAGGAGGCGGCCGGGGAGAAAGAAGAGGCGCGGCCAAATCCAGAACCAGCTGAACAAGGCCAGTAACGTTATTTACTCGTAGCTTAACTTTATACCTAAGTTAGGTTTCTAATAGATGTACAAAGTACTTAGTAATTGCCTAGTCAGTTCTCGTTAAAGTAAATTAATCAATATTAAAAACAAGTCAATAATGTAAAAATATTAATTAACATTACATAGCAACCCTGTATAATCTAGATCATTCAGTTCTTGAATTTAATCCCGTTAAATACCACATATCAATAACCCATAAGTATTAAATAACATTACATAGTAACCCTGTATAATCTAGATCATTCAGTTCTTGAATTTAATCTCGCTAAATATCACATATCAATAACCTATAAGTATTAATTTATCATTAGATAATAACCCTGTATAATTTAAATAGTTAAAGTGTTCTATTTAATCTCGTTAAATAACTATTGACGCAAACCTCATTGTTAATTACTCGTAACTCACAACCTAAACTCACATAAATAACAAACCGGTTTGCTACGCGTCAATAGTACTACCAGTTTCTCGATAACTTTTAAATACTCGTAGTAAACAAACATTGTAAGAACGATTCACCGAGCGAACTCATTTGCATATTTATCAGTGAGACGCATTTTTTCTATTCGCCACGGCCGGCACTCGCTCCACAACTCGCTCGCTAGATGATTCATAACTAGATTTTACCTGCCTAATGTTTGCGCGCCGCGCCAGGCTGCATTCCATTTACATTAGGAAATATTGTTTATTGTAACTAAAACTTAACCCCTTAACTGCCATTGTCTTGTATAACTTTTAATAATTATTATAGAAATTATTAACATTAATCAGATGCCTATTCTGAGCGTACTAATTTAAATAATTTAAACTAGAAATAATAATAACAAGTACCATGCATACTATTACTGTATTAAATAAATATTTCAAGTAATAATTGAATACTCGTAATAACAAAGTAAACAACAGACTCGTTTAATTAGTTCATTGGTAAATTGTAAACAAAAGGTCAAAGGTCTTAATAACAATTATCTTATAACATTGTTTCAAAACTAAGTTAACTAAAATTAGCGTTTAATTAGTTCATTGTAAGCAAAAAAAATTGAAGGTATTTTAATAACATTGTTTCAAAACTAAGTTAACTAAAATCAGCGGTTAATTAGTTCATTGTAAGCAAAAAAAAATTAAGGGTATCTTAATAACATTGTTCCAAGACCAAGTTAGCTAATATGGTTATAAGTAAATAAATGTACTGTCATGTTTTAAATAAGGAGTTATTATTGGGCTAATGATCAAGCACAAGTTCAGTCATGTTTTACATTTTAATTTATACTCGTTATGAAGTTACCCAAAAATAACTTATTATTAACATGAATTATAGTTGTTCATGTAGAACCTTTATGTACCAGACTTGTGATTTTTCCAGGTAAAAATCTCCAAAACAAGGGAGGATGTGACGCGCCCCGCGACGCATCGACAGCCCTAGCACCGTGCACGGAGATTTTGACAACCCTACGGCTGCGCGGCCGCACGCCGCACGGACCGAGCTAATATAAGAGACGGCGGCGACCGCGGGCGCCTAGCATTCGCTCGGGAGCCATTGTAACAGCCAGACGTTCGCGCGCGCGTCTATCATTCCCTCGGCTGCATTGCAAAAGAGTCCCTAGCGAATAGCTATCCACATTGTTCCTTACTAACCCTAATTGTTCGACTTTGGCTTGATCCGATACCTCGTCATTAATCCGCGGCTTGCCATAAAGCGTCGTGTCGAGACGTTCTATCGTTGATAGCCAACCGGTTCTCGTCCTTACCGAGTAGTGCATGAGATACTCATCCCGAACCTGCGGTAGCAATCCTGCTGCCACCCTTCCTGAACTTCACACCCCCTCGCCCCGTAGGTCCAACGCCTTTCCCCAGTGGTCGCGCTCACTATTGAGGCTTCGGTCTCTGGCTCGAGCTAATCGGACCACATCCTACCCCCCTAGTTATAAGTATCCAGACTAACACTCGATAAACCTCGCACAGGGTGCCGCCCCTCTCGCGGATACGAAAGCTAGCTAACGGGACGCGAACCGGGCGCGTCGTTATTCCTCTTGTTGTAATTAGTAAATTGTGATATAACTTGTAAAGTACTTGTAAACTTGCTCATTATTAAACGATAGCGATTTAGAGTCAGTGAAACTAGAATAAGTAAACTATTGTGGAACCTAGATTATAAAGTGCCATTGTGTTATTGATTGTGCGTTTCCTTGGTCAAATATCCCTGTAGGCATCCTGGATAGGTACACATCCCTCATCGCAGAAGGCGAACTGGGACTTAGTACTAAACAGCGGGGTGTCAGACTGAGCTAGCTAAGACGCCCCGTTGCAACGATAACCGGTGTTTTTTGTATGGAGTTTGACAGACTTTTGACATTTGTTTAAGTTAAAGTAACATAATGTAATCCAGCCTAAGAAATGAAAATTTTACGGTTGCTTTTAAAGTACTTTTCTTTTTCTATCTATACAGAGCTTTTAATTTATTCCAAACTAAAATTTAGTAGATTAAACTAAAGCACTATGCACAGACGAACTCAAGCTAAACACAGTGGTGTCTTATCTCGTTGTAATGCAGAATATTTTACAATAACCCTCCCTCTGGCGCAGTCGGGTAAAAATGACGTACAACTACATACTCGTACATAACATTATTTTTGTGAGCCTTTTTCTTTTTAGCATTTGACTCTTTAGTAACTTAAGTACTCGCACCTGTGATCGAGATCAAAATATTATCGAGACCAATATCAAAGCAGTGGGTTGAAGCCAGTTTGTTTTGTGACCAACTTTGGATACCTACTTAATATTAAACAATTCAGTATTGCAGCGAGATCCAACATCAGTATGCAGATTCTAGAACAGTTCCACGTATGGTATTGTGATTTCCGTGTGGTTTTCTTAGTTTTTGCTATAATTAATAATAAATTATGTATCTCAACACGATAATTACAAAGGTACTCTTGAGTATTTTAATTCTTATCATATTGAATTTTTTTTTGCAAAATATTACCTATAACTAATAGGATGCTATAGTGTTAAGCTTGATAAGCCGTGGGCTATAAACAAACTTTTTTATTTTCTAGCCGGGTGTATGTTATATTTGGGTGCATTTGCTCGGTGAACTGATCAATTTCATCTTCAAACGGAATTTTAAATAGGTACCCATAAGAACCAAAAATTAAGTTTGAATGCGTCATTCTTTACAAAAAAAAACAAGAAAGTTTCACAAACTTCCTCAATTGGAAACCAAGAAAACTTATCTACAAAGTGGTAATTTTAGTTAGGTACCAAACGAATTTTTTGGCCAATTTAATTAAAATTTAACGCTTTTTTGGAGGAAAACACAAACTATCAAAAATGACAGCCGCAAAAAGTTTGCATATCTTTTTAAAAGCACTAAATTCTTCACAGCGCGACATAAACAACTTAGATTCGGACAAAAACATCAAACAACAAAGGAAAAAACACATGAACATCAAAGAACGAGATTCTTTGGCAGTCTGCAAGGAGTATTATTTCGTTGAACAAACTTTTTTAATTCACGTAACCGAAGACCGTGCATAGATCGCAGCCCGCGTGCGCCGATCGGCGGACCGGTTGGTAGACTGGCGCGGAACGTGCTTTTGGTCAAGACCTGAGACAGCTGAGTCAAATGACCGAACCGGTTTTTAGGATTCCTTTTTTGAATTTGAAAATCTTTTTTTTTGCAATATTTTTGTTTGCCAGTGTTTGTTTACATTACCTCGCTCCATCTACACATCTTGCGTGGAATTGAGAAAAAATAGTGATGTCGGATCTACAAACAGTGTCTTGTCATTCAAAAGTCCATAAACACATTCAGTTTTCATGCATTTTATAACATGTTAGATCATAATAAACATCAGATTGTTTATCAAATATTCAAGAACAACACTTACTTACTAATTTCTAATAATAACATATTTTTTGTTTATTTTGTTTGTTTTCAGTTTATATTTATAAAAGACATAGCTAACTGTTGCCTGTGACTTTGTTTACAAACCTTAATTTTACATGCATACAGGGTGTTAGGTAAATGGGTATATGAGCCGACACTAGCCCATGTTAACATGGTCATATAAAAGGTATGGTGAAGTCAGAAAATTGATATCTTCATTTTAACTATTTTAATTTTCATACAAATCGGATTTTGTAAAATTTATTTTGTATGAAAATTAAAAAAATTAAAATCATGATATCAAATTTCTGACTTCACCATACCATTTATATGCCTATGTTAACATGGGCTAGTGTCGGCTCATATACCCATTTACCAAACACCCTGTATAATCAGGGTGCAGCATACTAAATATAATTTACTTTTCAATTTATTTCAAAGGGACATATTAATAATACATTAAGTTGCAATTCAGCATTTTCATTTCGACAAATTACTTAAGCCTTAACTCTAAGGAATACACTACAATAATAGCCAAGTTAAACTTAACTGTAGGCTTAATTAGTGATTAAGTGGTCACTCGTCGGTGACGACACAAGGACAGTCTCGCTACTGTAACTGTGAATCCACAGTCTGCTAAAAGTGAGGATTTCACAATAAAAGCCGTTAATTTTTTTTTTAAATTTCCTATGTTTTCGTATTTTTGCTATTCGGGACGGGGATAAATACAGCAAATCAAAAACCATGAAAATCGGTCCAGTAGTGTTCGATCCCGACGATTTTCAGTTCAACGCAATAGAATTCACTAGATGTTGACGGAGTCTCCCAGTCGTAAGGAATGAAGCCGCGATCCTCAGAAGGTATGTGGAAGGGTTTTACTCCACCATATCTAGTGGGCTTCTTCCTTTTCTCGTATTTGATTAGATATCCATCCCACATAGGGACTGATCGGTACGTTGATCCCAACAGTACTACTTTTCACGAGTCCTGAATTTGCTGATCGCAGTGTACATTCGTCCGATTCAACCATATGATTGATTCCAACAACTCCTGAGTCATGCAGCAGGGGTCCCCCGGAGTCACCACGACAGAGTATTGTAGCGGGTTGACTGCAAAGTCTGCTCAAGCATATGATGGGAGATAAAGAATTTTTGCGAAAATCTTTGGCACATATCCCTATCATTACGTGCAATACTTGCAACGTTTTACCAAGTTGTAAAGTGTGGTCCACTTGGTCTCCCTCAAATGTGATCCCATATCCAACTGCGATGGCCGCTTGCCCCACCAGAGAAGGGTACTCAACCGCACTCAGCTTTGCGTACTTGGTCAATTTTGTCGATGTAGTCTTTGCTAGTGCAACGTCGTTAGATCCTGATGCACCAAGCTGTAAGGCCATTGAATTATAAGACGGGTGCTTAACAGTCGCAACGATGTCACTGAAATTGTCGGTTGTCGAACGGTGTGCTGTTGCTGATCCATACATTATGACGTATTTCAAAGATGCTGTGGGATATGAAGATTGCAAAAAGGTTAAAACAGCATCATCAACGCAGTGTCCCGCTGTGAGCGTCCAAACAGGAGTTAGCACTGATGCAGTGCAAAGGAATTGGAAATGTTCGAAATATGCGTCAAGTTGGTTTAAAGAATATTTTATTCCTAGTCTGACAACGTATGGGTATTCCATTGGGTCTGCATCTCTGCCGCCAAAGATCCGCAGTGCGGCTTCAATCACACCGCCTAGGACACTTAAAATGAGTAACACTGGAATCATTTTGAGACTTATTTAGTTTGTAATGAGCAGTTGCTCTTTTTAACACGTATTCTGAATTACATCTGTTCCTTTTTGTTTTTGTTACCTTTTAGCTTCGGATGAATGGCTAATTGTTACTTAAAGCAAAACATACTGAACGATATGCCTATGTACAGCGATTGTAGAATTGCTATTGCTTTTGTATGAATTCCTTACAATTTTAACACTATAGTTTTATGTGCAGTCCAGTAAAGTAGTTATGATTGTTTACAAAACCAATATCAATAAACTAGATGGAACACAAAACTATAGATTGCATTAGTATTTTCGTTCAATGTATTGATGGAAAGTACGCAATAATCGAAAACAATATTTAAATGTCGTAATATTATGTCGTTGTCTTATCCTTAGTTATGTGGTGGGTTATCCATCCAATGAAAGGACCGACAGGTGTTTAAACACCAGCAACTCGACTATCCGTCACCGCAAGGTTGGCCACTCGCAAAATGCAGTTTATAAACGTTGCTGTCTTAACTGCTACGATTCCCGAATGATGAATCAAGGGCCCCTCGGAATCACCCGGACAAAGTGTGGTGGGGATCTGCTATTTGCATAGTCTGCTAATACATATGTTTGGATAAGTATACGTATTTAAAATGGCACTAAATTTAATTCAAATTCAAAGCATTAAAGTGTGTTCTCGTAAAGTAATGTATGTCACAGAAAGTTGAATTGAACCTTTGAACTAAATATTCTCAACTAATAGGTAGCTAAATTAAATTACAAACCTTGAGCTTAAAAACATGTTAAGTTTTTTGCTCTCAAAATAATGAGCTGAAATGATCAAGTATCGTTCCATTGTTATAAGGTAACAATATAATGTTTTATAAGTTCTCTAGACTGGTACACACCTTATTTCCTGTATTTTAGAACCGCTTGTTAATATCTAAAAAAAAATGCACAATTCTTCTTTTTGTTGCGTCGATAACAAACCTATACAGTGTCAGCCCAAAACTCTGCTTCAAGAGAGGCGTTGTCAGTAGCATTCACTAAGTATTCCTGCATGCAGTTGCTTGAGCATGCATCACGACATCATGTGCTTCATTGACTGTATAACACAACCACACTTGCACTCGAAGTTCTAAACCAAGTTAGGTAACTTCTAGCAACGTTATCTGTAAAAAAAAAGTTAGACCCCCAATCCGACTTTGTTTTTACGCAAATAATCCTACATATTCCTACCGTTACTATGTATTAGGTATGCTAGGACACAATAAAATTACTTAACCCTATTTCAAGGTAGTTTGCGATATCATCCTTACTAACTGAGAATCTGAAAGTCATGTAATTGTTACCAAGACAAGACCATAAGCCACGCACTGACAAAAAGTTATCAGGTCTCATGTAGAGCCAATTAAACTGCTAACTTTTCCACGCCAATCTCTTACTTCAAAAACATAAGCCTCCTTCTGGCGCAGTCGGGTAAAAACTCTACACTTTAGGGTGGATTCGAACAAACAAGAGTAAATATTAATCTCAGAATAAATCGTCAGTTATTCGACATTTTCACATATTTCCCATAATGAAACTGTCAAAATGCCATTTATACCAGGAGTTATTCTCGGATAAAAGTTTTGTCGAATCGGGCCTTACTCAAATAGCTACGCTGGTTTGTTTTTCAAAAGGAAAATAATATCAGCATGATGTTGGTAAATAATTACAGTAATTTATTACAGCAGTTTCCTGATGACATGAGATTATGTCTGGACATCGCCAGCGGGCGAGATTATGTCTCGAGAAAAATGCTAGGTTTGACATGACACGCATATTACTGTCTGGTAGAGCTACTTCTAGGCATAATTATACGCAAAGCTTGGCTTGAATTTAATTTCATTTGCATGTAGGATACATTCTTGAACTTTTACTTACACAGTGGCAGGTAGTTGCTAATTGCTCATAAGATAGGCCCCTTAATTGATATTTATTGTCCGTGGTGCATAATCTTTTCTTAAAGGTTTTAAACCTTTGTTTGTCACCTGTCATCCACTTTGCAAAGGAGGGAAGTCGAACCTTAATTTCGAACTCCTATGTTCTTCTGATTAATTTCGTTGCGGGTCCAATGACAGTTTAACTTTCCCCCGGGACAAACTTGGCCTTCATTGGTTGGGTTTTTGTGGCGGTGTAACTGTAGATCTTGGCTACACAGGAGTTGCAGTGGTGGAAACGAGAGGTGGGAATAGTCCCATTACACGGTGCCATCTAACATACGAGGGCGGCACTGAAAATTTCGGGAATCAAGGAAGTGAAACAACATTACTATTTAAAAATGTATTTATTGCTTTTTAAAGTATTCTCCGCGAAATTTGACACATTTTTCCATACACGAAACCAATCATTGAAGCAACCATTCCATTCGGAAGTTTGGGTTTTCAAAATGGCCGTTTTGTAGGCGTCCACAGCTTCTTCAGGTGATAAAAATCTCTGACCACGCAATGTATTCTTTATTTTAGGGAAAGTATAGAAATCATTAGGGCTTAGGTCGGGTCTGTACGGCGGATGGTCTAATAATTCTATGTTTTCTTGCTCTAAAAACTCTTGTTCTGTGCGCGGTGTTAGAACTCGCATTGTCGTGATGGAGGACGATGTGGCGGTTGCAGTTCTCTTTACGGAGTTCAGAAACGACCTGTGGCAAACAAATGCTAGCATACCATTCTGCATTAACCGTTCTTTGTCCCCCAAGAGGAATAGTCGCAATATGGCCGGTTTTGGAGACAAACGTGGCCACCATATTTTTTGCAACACTCCGTGAACGAACAATTTTTGTTGCCTTTAACTCATTTTCGAACACCCAAACTCGTGACTGGTTTTTTGTTTCGGGTTCGTTCGCGTATATCCAGGATTCGTCACCTGATACGATGTTGTATACAGCATTTGAGGATCCTGCATGTAATCTTTCGAGAGTTCTGACGCACCAAGTAACGCGAGCCGCTTTTTGCTCTTCACAGAGCGAATGCGGTATCCATCGGGAAAACAACTTTTTTACACCTAATTGTTCATGCAAGATTATTTGTATTTGACTCATGCTAATGTCTAAGGTTGCCTGAATTTCGCGGTATATCACATGTCGATCTTCTTCAATCAGCTTACGCACAGCATCAACGTTTTCTTGGGTGACTGCAGTTTTTGGACGACCTTGACGGGGATCATCACTGAGCTTGACACGTCCACATTGAAATTCAGCAAACCAGCGATAAATTGTGGTTTTGGATGGGGCTTCATTACCAAATGCAGAAATCATCCGGTCAACACACTGTTTTTGTGTTAAATCACTCTGAAAGTCATAATAAATCATCGCTCTTGAATTTTCTCGAGTCAATTCCATTTTCTCAACGACTGAACAAGTTTCACAAGACCTTGTGATAAGACCGAGAATCTTTTTTTAATTAAATAAATGGTATTTGATTTATAAAATCAAGGAGTTTGCAATTAAAAAGATTTTAATATGATAGGAGCAGTGGAAATATTCCATTCCCGATACTTTTAGTGCAGCCCTCGTAATATGAGTCAGCCAAAAACCAAAAACTAAGAAAGATCGACAAAGATATTCACTGTTGTTGTTGCTTTTATTTTTTCCTCATCAACCAACAGGTATAAAGTGATCACGGAGCAATTAAAAAGTGTAAACTTGGTGTGAGCCAAGTTGTCCCTATATTTGAAATTTTTTAAGCTAAGACTGCTCTATTTTACTAAAAAACTTCACATATAGTTGCAAAGTGCAGACATTCTCATCGACTTTTGTTCACAAGGTGTTAACTAACTTGTAAAATAATTATTCATATTTTATTTACCTTTAAGAGAATATTACCTACATTAATAAGCAGAACATGCAGGAAAATACAGTGAATCATTCAAATTATGCCTTTTTGCTAGTAGCAGGTAGCAGTTGTCTAAGTAGGTACTTGGTAGGTAGTTAGGTACGGATGACAGCACATCAAGCTAAATACAATCACACTTATTACGATGCAATAGGAGTAACTTTACAACAAAAATGTCTGATGTGCTGTTGACTGTACCTAAGAAGCACCTATTCGTAGGCTCTATCAAAGGCAAACAATTACTAGTGTAATCATATCGAGTGTTAATCACTATAATGTTTCAATTATCCTACAGAAATTAATATGAACATAAAAGGTAGTCACTCATGATAGTTTTGTTTTGGTTGAAAGCCACCTGACGCCAGCTACATTATATGCCGCATTATATTTTACTCAGATTGAAAAAGGTTTTGCAGTCTAAAAATGCTAAAATATTTTTAATTCTGGCAACTAGTTACCCAATCAACAGAAGACCTACGGCTTCTAGCATAACACAGGAGATAAAAATAAAATCAAATGTTTTTGATAGTGCGCCTTTTACATTCATAGCAGTAAATTCCCACACACGATCTTTGTTGCTATTGTGAGTAGCAAGGCGCATTCATTTGCGATTCATTATTATAATTATTATTATGATCGTATCCATGATAAATAACTTTAAAAGTTTTAGGTGCCTACGTTTTATATATTTTTATTAAAAAATATTACTCTGACTATCTAAGGGTCAAACGCTTAGGAAATAATATGTCCTTTAAACTTTATCATTTCCGTTTTGTTCGCGATAATTCACTAAAAATAATGCTAGAAGTCAAATATAGCTAAAAAGTTACTATACCTACTATGTAATATGATTTGTTTTTGTCAACAACACTACATATGAGATGCCATATTAGTACCTGCCTATAACCATAGCTGGGCATTAACTCGTTAATCCGTTAATCGTTAATTAACGAAGTTAAAATTTCTATTAACGGATTAACTTTTAAGTTAACTTAAAAAAATGTTAACGGACTCGTTAACTTCCGTTAAATTATCCTAAGTCCGTTAATCGTTAATCCAGTACCTACTGTTTACAGTACGTTCAGGCTTCCAGAACTTCCAGAACCCAAAACAATAGTTTTTGTAACCAGATCACCAACGCAACAAAATAAAAAAATCCATTTTTTTTTATTTATTTACAACTGAATTTAAGACCAGTTTTCCTCAACCGATTGAGCTGAAAGGTATACTTATGTAAGTACGATGACAATGCAATGTTATGGTACCATTGAGCTGATCTGATGCACTTTTGTACTAGATGATGTTCAGGGTCCTGCTGATGATGGAGTCAAGAGGTGACCATAGGAATTCCTAAACGAAACGGTGGAAACTTATCGAGTTTGGGTTTGTTGGATTTGTCTTTTCGAGCACTTTGGTGCTAAATATTTTATTTTTTTTTCGTTTTATTATCACGTGTTAACGGATTAACGATTAACGTTAACTTGCGTTAAATCTTCCGAAATGTAACGTTTTAACGTTTAACGAAGTTAATTTTTTTAGTAACGGTTTAACGATTAACGAAGTTAACTATTTGATTAACGGTGCCCAGCTATGCCTATAACTTAAATCAGATAATACCTAAATCCAAGATAAAAATAATATCAAAACTCATAGTAAATTGGTTCATTGATTTTAAGCATAAAAATGTGATAAATAATTTTGGCATTTATAAAATTAGTTATGGATTAAACTGAATTTCCCATTGTGCGAATACATCTTTAAGCGTTGAATTAGTAGGTCATGGGCATTGAGATTTCGCGTGAATCACTCTCATAAGAACATAATATAAACTTTGTTTTAGCAACATTTTAGCTCGCATTACTAACAAGGCCTACTTATGACGAGAATGTTTATTATTAAACTCATTATTATTTCCCCAAACATTTCACGAGTTTTCCTGACTCGAAATACAACTATTTATATTAAATTTTATTCTAAATTAATAATTGTAGAGCAATAATGTGAATCATGATCGAATGTGTTGATCGGCTTGGCAAGAATGCTATTATTTTACACTAGCGGCCGCCCGCGACTTCGTACGCGTGGATCTCGTTTTACCCCCCCTTCATCTATCTTACGCGGTTCAGATTTTTTCATACAAATGTTTTTTCCCGCTAACTCCCGTTCCCGTGGGAATTTTGCAATATCCTGTTGTAAATATAAGCTTTAAGTTTACTAAGGTACCTGCATGCCAAATTTCAAGCGTCTATCTTACGCGGTTTAGATTTTTTCATACAAATGTTTTTTCCCGCTAACTCCCGTTCCCGTGGGAATTTTGCAATATCCTGTTGTAAATAAGCTTTAAGTTTACTAAGGTACCTGCATGCCAAATTTCAAGCGTCTAACTTAAGCGGTTTAGATTTTTCATACAAATGTTTTTTCCCGCTAACTCCCGTTCCCGTGGGAATTTTGAAATATCCTGTAGTAACTAAGCTTTAAGTTTACTAAGGTACCTGCATGCCAAATTTCAAGCGTCTAACTTAAGCGGTTTAGATTTTTCATACAAAAGGATTTTCCCGCTGATTCCCGTTCCCGTGGGAATTCCTAAGTATCCTATAACCTGACCAGGAGTATGAAGAATAATTGTACCAAGTTTCGTTAAAATCCGCCGAGTAGTTTTTGTTTCTATAAGGAACAAACAGACAGACAGACAGACAGACAAAAATTTTACTGATTGCATTTTTGGCATCAGTATCGATCACTAATCACCCCCTGATAGTTATTTTGGAAATATATTTCATGTACAGAATTGACCTCTCTACAGATTTATTATATAGATTAAACCCTATTCTTGGATCACTCTATCCATGAAATTTCTTTCTGTCTATGCTGCAAACCGCACTAAATTCGCTTAAAAGATCTAAGCGCAGAGACAGTGGGAGAAATTTTGTTTTAATCTACTTTAAGTAAAAATCAAATACCAACCTAAGATATAAAAGTCTATATATATGCGATAAAAGTGATGATGATATTGATAATACTCAATAGGATTCCTTTGGTACGCATACGATTCAGCACCATTCGACAACGGATCGACTGAAAACATTTTCGTAAGTTTTTAAACAGAATCTTATACTCTATACTTTTTTCAGGTGGGAATCCTGTAAGTACGTAATCTCAATAATATGAAGAACATGAAAGGGCGTGACAACACGCGTAGTCATTAATAGAGCAAATGTACTACTATTTCCATCGATTCAGACCGAGGGTAATTTGTCATTGGCAAACTCGATACAATTTTTCGTACCTAATTAATTATGTTTTGGCCACCTCGGGAATTCCCGAAATCATTTCGATGTTCAGCCCAGCAAAACAGCATAAAATTATATTTTTATCATGATGTTACATTGCTTTAGTAACTTGTAGGTACCTACATAAAAATGACTAAATTGAGTTAAGGACGTGCATAACCAATTGAAAATAAGGAAAACATAAAATTGTGCATAACAATATAGTGCTCAAAATGTGGGATGAGCAGTAAACATGTACGTGATCAAGCGCATATAGATTAACTAGCTTTCCGCCCGCGGCTTCGCCCGCGTGGAATTTTGTCTGTCACAGAAAAACTTTATCGCGCGCGTCCCTGTTTCAAAAACCGGGATAAAAACTATCCTATGTTCTTTCCCGGGACTCAAACTATCTCTATGCCAAATTTCATCAAAATTGGTTGCGAGGTTTAAGCGGGAAAGCGTAACAGACAGACAGACAGACAGACAGACAGAGTTACTTTCGCATTTATAATATTAGTTGGGATAATATATTTGGACTTTTATTATGTTTACAACTACAACGTTAAAAATACCATACCGTAGTACTTAGGCGTCTTTTAATGTATTAATTTAGTTAAATTCTATTTACATGATGCATGATGTAGTGTGTATCTGTAGTATGTCATGGAAGGAAGAATAGAGCTGTAAGATTCTTATTTACGATGGAGATTTGTACTTAAATATTTTCATCAGAGGCTTATGAAATCAAATCATTAAGAAACTTTCAGCCTTTAAAAGAACCCAATCTATCTCTATGCTAAAATAAATCAAAGTGTTTAGAAGTTTGAACGAGATGATGACACAAACAGACAACTGCCTGTATTTATTCTTATTTCTCGTATTAATTTGTAGTATTATTGTAGGTTTTTAAAGTAATCCAGTTCTTATTACCGAGCGTCACCCTGGCTTTCCCCTAACAATACCAAGAAATTGGCGGCGTACGAGTAGCTTCATTAATATTTCCTGAACGTTCTTAAAAATGCACGCTGTCTCGTGTTTTGGTTCTAAAATAGCTAACAGAATCATAAACAGCTCTCTGAGAGCGTTGTTCTGGTTTTCTTTTCTTAAACTGTCTATAACACCAGACAAAAGTTAAACTAAAGTATCGTCAGTAAATTAACATAGCTTACCTCTTGTACATGCCATTTGTAGGCTTCCACGAACATACCAACGCATGGTCTTCCGTAAACAAAGTTGAATTCACCAGATTTCACATCAAGTCTCCTCCGATAGGAATAAGCGTACGACAAGTTTAGCAAACCATTCCCTACGGTGTCTTCTTCAGGCATCTCCACGCAGGTCTTATTCCTCACATTTAAAACAGAATTCATGCCGCAACACTTCCTAAAACACTTCTTCATTTGACACGGACATCCAAAAGTTTTTATCTCACCACTAACGGTTTTCTCGTACACGTATTTCGGCGGGAACGTAACTCCATCTTTGACTATGGTTTTGTCTCTGAAAGTTTTCCCGCCGGTCAAGTCGATGCTCATATTGTCTTCACAAGGCTGGCAGTTAATACCAAACGCGGTTAACGCGATTAAAATAAAAATAATCATTTTTGAATTTAGAATTTGATCGAGTGCCAATATCGTGCAAAGGCGGGCTATGCGCGAGCCGACCGCGAACAACTGGTTTTTGAAATCACACAGCGCGGCGACAGGCGTGAGTGCAGGACACACCGAGTCTGCTCTGTTTATATTGTTACGGACGTAATAAAGCGGTTGTCCCTAGTGACAGCTTGTTAGGGATCCTTAAATTAGTGGGTAAAGCTTTTCAGTTTTTCATAAAAGAGAAGAAACTTCTCAAAAAATTTAATAAGCGGTACCCACTTTACATTATTGATGTGATAAGTCATTAAATAAATCTCTCAACGCAAGTGTGAAGTACTGCTCCAGAATATTGTCCTACTTTTGACTTGGCGTTTAGAAGGTTGGTTATTCTTTATTAAGAGTGTATTGACGTCTTTGTAGACCATTATACTCTAAACCAGTTTTGCATATACGCAAGCTACTTCCTGATACCTGCCTGCCTGCCGGTAACTAGCTATGTGCTCTTCTTAAATACGTCATATTTTATTCTCAGAAATGTTAAGACTAGTTAAAACACTCATATTTCATTATAATAGGTAGTATACAGTGTGAGTCACGTTAAAGTGTACATATGAAAATAAATGAAACTAGACCTATTTTTATCGACAAAAAAGAGGTCAAAAATTTTTTGAGATTTTTTTTTAATTTTTTATAGAATTTTTTTTCTTCCAATTACTTATTGTAAAGAAAACGTAATAACTTTTAAACTAAGCGGTATATCTTGATAAAATAAAAACAGTAATAATGCTAAATAACAGGCAATACTAAAAAAATACATAAAATAGACAAAAAAGGCCAACAAATAATAAAAAAATGATACTTTTTGAAAAAAATCCGCTTAAAAATTCGTGTTTTTTGGTTATTTGATAAATTTCTCCAAAAAATGCCCCTATAACTGGTAATTTTTATTACTTTGTATCATTCTCTATCGTATTACCTTTGTAAAACCAAAAATCGCATATCTCTATCCCTATCACAACGTTTGCAATGATCGTTTGAACTAAGCCTCTCCGGGCGCGCCATTCAACGCTTCGTTAACAACAAAACTGAAAATGGCTCTAGATTTGTAATTTTGATAAAGACAAGTTAGATTTCAAATAAAAACAAAAGATTTCGAAGTAAAATAAGCATTTTAGTTAAAATTAAAATTGTCTCTACCTGTAGCGGAGAATAATGTTGTGGCAGGCCTTTGTTCAAACGATCATAGCAAATGTTGTGATAGGGATAGAGACATGCGATTTTTGGTTTTACAAAGATAATACGATAGAGAATAATACAAAGTAATAAAAACCACCGGTTATAGGGGCATTTTTTGGAGAAATTTATCAAATAACCAAAAAAAACACGAATTTTTAAGCAGATTTTTTTCAAAAAGTATAATTTTTTATTATTTGTTGGCATTTTTTGTGTATTTTATGTATTTTTTTAGTATTGCCTGTTATTTAACATTATTACTGTTTTTATTTTATCAGGATATACCGCTTAGTTTAAAAGTTATTACGTTTTCTTTACAATAAGTAACTGGAAGAAAAAAAATTCTATAAAAAAATAAAAAAAAATCTCAAAAAAAATTTGACCTCTTTTTTGTCGATAAAAATAGGTCTAGTTTCATCTATTTTCATATGTACACTTTAACGTGACTCACACTGTATATATAGGTAATAACATAAAATACTTAATTTACGTTTTGATGACGAAGGCCTATTAATTGTTATCTCTCCCTTTTAAATATTTTTATGAAGTTTTTAAAGCATTAAGCAATATTTCTTTTTTTTTACTTTTCACATTAATCTATCAGTTGTTTTTGCATCAATAAACTTAACGAATATTTTTTTTAAATAAATGTGTCTAGAACCCGTTTTAATTAGAATAGTCTGAAAGGGCTGCCTACTCGATTCCGGAAAAATATTGTGTCATGGCAGATACTATATTTTAATTAGCTGGTTCACATACGTTATCCTGCTACACACCTAGCCTTCGATATCTAACACTTGTTAGTGATGTGCGTTAGGTCTTTTTTACCAAAAAATCGTATTTACGTCGAGAGTTTAAATATTTCTGAAAACATGAAAATTAGAAAGAGACTAGTATTGCTGATTATCATCACTGATTTGCATAAAAATATTGAAAATATTGTTTACGCTATATTCCACTATATTATTTCAATTGTAATAATAATATGTAGTTTTTATTCAACAACATAACACCATAATTATTAGTCAATTAGGTAGGTACATAATTATGAATTAAAAAAAAAATAGTCAAGGACAACATTATGCCACATTACTGTTGCTAAGGGACTATGTCCTAAGTAGTATATTGGCCGAAATTTACCTAATTACTATGTAGACAGGCGCGGATCCAGCCCTCGAAAAAGGTTGTGGGCACAGCCACCAAAAATTAGCAAAGTGAGAGTTGGATCATTACATGCCCGGACATACATACATGCCTATCGATCTTATCAATAGATCATAATTAAAACAAGCAAATTAGGGTTGTGGTGGGCATGCCCACAGTGCCCACAACGGTGGATCCGCGCCTGTATGTAGAGTGTATTTATTTGGCTCACTTTAATTGAAAGCCGCAATAAAATGTAGCTCAATCTTACTAATTAACGAAAAGTAAAGAGAGTATCTAATCAACCTGCCTTTTACTCTGTATTGTTTGTTATATGTAACATAAACCAAATTTATACTAGTAGGCAAAATAAAAATTACTCGAAACTTTGGGGTAGAGCTATCTTTGGAACCACAGAACTGATTTTGAAAATTATTTCACCAGTAAAAAGATGCATTATTCCTGAGTAAAACAGGTAATTATTCTTTTTTATGACATACAAAATTTTGAGAAAAAAAAAATTTTTTTGTGAAAGTCAAGAGTGTGAACGTTCAAATTTATTCATTGTTTTCATCAAGTGCTCGCCATCAAATATGCATTAGCAATGATCGACCCGCGAAGCTTTTAAAGATAAAAATAAATGAAAAGAAGGTATAGGAATATAGGTATAAGGAAGGATACCTACTATCCATAAGCACTTGAAATACATTTCGATTGACTGAAAACCACGATTGGGCTATAGGTACTATGCTACCTATTTAAAAACGTATTTGTAAGTACCTACACATTTCAGTATAACGTGCATTAAATAAGTCGACAAATTAGAATACAATTTATTATTGCAACTTCATAAGGTGCCATGTTATAATTTTTTACTTCTTCATATTCAACCGATGAATTATGTACTAGAAATGTTCATCCGATCGATTGATCCATCAAGATCCCTAGTGCTATTTTCAACACCGCATTTGAACTATTTTAGCAACAATACATAAAAACGAACAAACTGTTAGATTAGCTGCTCTATTTTCGTAAGTGGTAAATGTAATAAAACTGTTGATGTTCAATTAACTCTACTTTTCTAGGATACTCTATTTAAAACCAGTAGGTACGTAAATTAAACATCTTCATCAGAGAAAATGGACTCCGGGATATAAGAAAATGGTCCCTGAAAGAGAGTCTTGTTTAGAATATTTTATTGAGGAAAATGTTGATGTTTCAATCTTTACCCATATCGGGTAAAGATTAAATAATCCCCGTCTCATCTGGCTATCGCGTGGTGAGTGTAGACTGTCTTCCATTTGTCTCTGATAAAATTTAAAGAGGTCGTGCTCTTGTAGTGGAGACGAAATGGCCCGATGATAAAAAAATTATTACCTTATAAATTGATTACCTTGTTATGCTATCGTCTGTATTATTTGTCTAAATCGACATAACCTGTGTTAATAACTAGCAGTGGAAATAATTTAAGGCAAATGTGTTAATTATTTTGTTTTGGTATGTATTTTATGGATGCTGCTGTTTATTTTCTATAATAAATTAATTAATTAAAAATAAAAACAAACTAACCTCCTGCAAATAAAAATTGTTCTTCGTCCCACTCCAGGCATATCTCCGGCGGCATGTTATTCCTATTACCAGCTCGAAGTCTTCGCTAATGTTCACACTCTTGATCACCCTTGAATCATAGTGCACATCATGTTTTTGTCCCATCAGTAAATCACCATCACTTTGTACACACACACCCTTTTTGTTAAAAACTTTTTTGTAAATCATACCAGTAGAACAACATTTGCTAAAACATTTAAAACTACTGCATTTATTTTCAGCTCTCAGTGTCACGTTGGTTTTAAGTGCGAGTACGTTTGTGTGGGTGACATTTATTTTATCGTCAAAACAAAATATGGCGTTAAATAAGCAAGTGACTGATAAAAATATTTTTAACATTCTATTATGATGATGACTATGTAATTAAAAATAAATTGTATTCGATTTTGAAATTTAAATTTTATGAAAACGTTCGATGTGCAAGCTTGCACAGTAAATACTGGCCAGTAGCACATTGACAATGAAAAAAGAAACACCTGAAGAGTAGTGACCTGTGATAAGTGGTTCAAATAAAAAAAAGATAAAACATTAATGAAATTGGCTTTTAAACTTGCAATTCTTTTAGTAGTGCATTAACAATGCAGTGTTAATGTCTAGGGAAACGTACTAATTAAGAGATGGGAAGTATCTAGGTACTACAGCTGAAAATGTTATAGAACACCACCTGCATTTGCTCTAAATAATACTAAAGTGATGCCTTTTCATTTTATTAATCTCTCAATTTTTCGCTGCCTCTGGTAGGTCTAATAGATATTTAGCATTCTATTACTATATTCTAATTCTAGATACCAATGAAACCACCAAGTATGAATTATGACTTTTAATACTGTTAAAATTCAACAATACAAAACGTAAGAAATAGAGTCTATACACAGAAAGAAATAAACATTAACGAGTAATAAAACTATAAGAAAGAGAAATTATACATACAATGCAAATTAAATGGAAGAATAATCGCAATATTTATATTGACTATTGAAAGCTCATCTTGTGCTGAAGCAATATCGTTCTGTCATATTACAATAATCTAACTATACACACGTTTTATACAATAATTTGTCAATAGAATACGGCCACATGTTGAGTTGTACTATCTAGTACAGCCATTGGTATAATTTCCAAAAGAGTTTGTACTAACTGCAATATTTAATGCAAAATCTCACTGCAAAGCATCATGTGGCCATACCCTTAACACCCTATCTTATGCAGTAACTTCAACGGAATTTAACACTTCAAGCCCTTGGGAAGGCCACGCAATTAATGAATTCATTTTGTTTCATGACCCCCAAAAGGATTAGCAGCTCATCCATTAATGACAGCACTTTAATTATTTCCCATTCTACTGAATATGATTCACTATCTACTTAGAAAGGCGTTGGAAATTTTAAAATTGACCTATCAACATTATCATTAAGTACAATATCCATGGTAACAATCAGGTATTTGTAGAATTTGAACATCAATCTGAAATCGCCATAAATACTTATTTTAAACTTGTCATTTTAAAAGCTTATATTATACATTTGGACTTCTTAATTACGAATATTATGGCAGTATAATTAATAAATAGTGTATAATAATATAAAAAAGAGGTTCCTGAAAGAACTACACTCGTCGTCAAATAAATCGCACCTCGCGCGACAAGCACTTTCAAACGTATGCATCCCCACTTCCCACCAATATTGGCACTATTTAAAAGCCTAGTTCTAAACTTGATTTCACTATATGGGAAAGGTTTTTACCATAAAAATGTGTCTTTAGAAGGATCCAGAGTCACTTCTTGAAAAAATAGGTAGTTACGCTTGAGCCAACTTTTATGGGTATAAAACTGTTAAGTTGAGATTAATCGCTATCCATCTGTTAAAGAGGACACGTGAGATCATTATTTGGTTTTATAACCATAAAAAATGGTCTAATTGATCCCAGAGGTGAGCCCAAAGTGAGGTATTTTTTTTTTTTTTTTATGTGATAGGAGGCAAACGAGCAAACGGATCACCTGATGGTAAGTGATTACCGTCGCCCATAGACACCCGCAGACCCAGGGGCGTTACAGGTGCGTTGCCGGCCTTTAAGGTAAAGATACGCTCTCCTCTTGAAAGCTTGCAGGTCGTATCCGTCCGGAAACACCGCAGACGACAGTCCATTCGACAGTTTGGTTGTACGGGGCAGAAAGTTTCTAGAGAAACGTACTGTTGTGGACTGCCAACCATCTAAGTGATGGGGGTGGAAGTGCTGTCGGGTAGATCGGTGGCGAAAAGTGGCGGCAGGAATAAGTCCGGATAATTCTTCGGAGCACTCCCCGTGATACATGCGATAGAATATGCACAGTGAGGATACATCTCTACGCAGCGCCAAGGGGTCAAGCCGATCCGAAATGTCCTGGCAGTCAACGATTCGAGCTGCTCTCCGTTCAATGCGGTCCAGAGGGAGAAGCTGGTACTGGGGCGCACCTGCCCAAAGATGAGAACAGTATTCCATATGAGGCCGAACCTGCGCCTTGTAAAGTTGCAGACGATGGGCTGGAGTGAAATACCGTCTCGATCTATTGAGCACACCAAGCTTCTTCGAGGCTAATTTAGCCTTACCCTCTAAATGACCACGGAACTGGACTTCGCTCGATATGTCGACACCAAGGATTCCGATATTGGCTGAGGCAGTTAGGGGAGTGCTCTCGAAACAGCGGGATACGACAAACGGCAACTTTTTGGCGGTGAACGCGCAAACTTGTGTCTTTGTAGGGTTAAATTGGACCAAATTGCGTCGACCCCAGTCTGAGACCTCCTTCAAGGAGGTTTCAATGTCGGACACAAGTTTGTTACGGCTCTCAATGACGTTCTCCCGAGAGATATTTGCGCGGCCGGTATAAGCGGCATCAACCGTGCTGTCGTCCGCATAGCAATGAATGCCGCTAATTTGCAGCATATCATTGATATGCAGAAGGAAGAGCGTAGGCGATAGCACACAGCCTTGGGGGACACCAGCATTCACAGACATAGAGTCTGAGCATTTACTGTCGACAACGACCTTAATGCTTCTGTCTGCTAAAAAGCTGGCGACCCATCCGCATAATTTCTCGGGAAGCCCATAGGAAGGGAGCTTCGAAAGAAGCGCTTTGTGCCAAACCCGATCGAAGGCCTTCGCCATATCCAAACTGACCGCCAATGCTTCCCCCTTAGTCTCGATCGCCTGTGCCCAACAATGTGTCAAGTAGACCAGAAGATCACCAGCCGAGCGACCTCCACGGAAACCGTACTGTCGGTCACTTAGCAACTGGTGGGCCTCTAGGTACCGAAGGAGCTGGCTGTTGATAATGGATTCCATTATCTTCGAGAACAAGGAGGTGATTGCTATCGGCCTATAGTTGGACGGATTTGAGCGGTCACCTTTTTTAGGGATCGGGTGCACCAAAGCTGTCCTCCATGAGGTCGGGACTATGCCAGAGAGGTAGGAGAGCCGAAAAAGGCGCGTTAAAACCGGTGCTAAAAAATCCTATCAAAAGGTGATCTCAATCTACTGGGCTTCCTAAAGAAGGAAGACGGCACCTACACGAACACGGAAGATGAAACAAGCACAATGCTGCTAAAAACACACTTTCCGGGTTGTAAGCTCACATCGATCGCAAGGTGGCAGGATGAACAACAAAGCACACCGACAAACGAAGAGTGGAAAATCGCCAATAGTATAGCAACAGCGGATAAAGTAAAATGGGCGCTAAATAGCTTTCAACCCTTTAAATCCGCAGGACTGGACGGAATCTTCCCAGCGCTATTACAATGGCAAACAGCCCAAATACTCAAGTACCTAGTACAGATATACCGGGCATGCATAGATTTCAAATACATACCCAAGCCATGGAGGGAAGCAAAAGTAATCTTCTTACCGAAACCGGGAAAAGAAGACTACACACAGGCAAAATCCTTCAGACCAATTAGTCTAACATCGTTCCTACTAAAAGGACTAGAAAGATTGGTAGACCGACATCTCAGGGATGGCGTGCTGAAAAGCAAACCACTACACCCCCAACAACACGCCTACAGGAAAGGCAGATCAACAGAGTCGGCTCTACACATGGTAGTACATAAAATAGAGTCGGCCATCACAAACAAAGCGTCAACTCTTGCTGTCTTCATAGACATAGAAGGAGCGTTTGATAAAACTATGCACAACAGCATAAACCACGCCCTGGAACAATTCAACGTAGAACCAGCCGTAAGAAGCTGGGTCACTGAACTAGTTAGTAAAAGGGCGGTTCAGGTGGTGGCGAACACGACTACCAGAGCAGAGGTTGTCAGAGGATGCCCTCAAGGAGGCGTCCTATCGCCACTACTATGGAACATGGTAGTGGACAGTCTGTTAAGGAAACTAAATGACAGAGGGTACACGGCCATTGGATATGCAGATGACATCACCATACTGTTAAACGGAGGGGCTGAAAACGTGCTATGTGAAATAATGCGTTCAGCCCTGAACATTGTTGAAAACTGGTGCAGCGACCACCAGTTGTCAGTAAACCCAAACAAAACTGAACTAATCCTTTTCACTAACAAAAGGAAACTACCAGAGCTCCAGCTACCAGAACTCTTTAAAACAAAACTCTCCCTCTCAACACAAGTGAAGTATCTGGGCATCACCTTTGACCACAAATTGAACTGGGCGAGTCACATTGAAAACAAGACAAAGAAAGCCTGTATAGCATTTTATCAGTGTAAAAGACTCATTGGTAGCAGATGGGGTCTTAACCCAAAGATAACACTTTGGCTCTACACATCAGTTATCAGGCCCTCTGTCACTTACGGATCAGTTGTCTGGTGGCCCAGAACAAAACTATCCACAGTAAGATCAAAACTCCAAAGCCTGCAACGTCTAGCAAGCATAGCGGCCACCGGTTGCATGAGAACCACACCATCGGCATCACTTGAGTACCTTCTGAATCTTAGACCCTTAGATCTCATCATTCAGGAGGAAGCGCAAGCAGCCGCTCTAAGACTTAAAGGAAACGGCCTATGGAAGCAAAACAAGGAGACAGGACACTCTGCGATCCTGCAGAAAACCATAAAAGAAATACCTCTCACTGAGGCACCAATCGATAGGATACCCTGTGAACACATTTTCGACCGAAGATATGATATCCAACTTACAGCGGAGACGCGAGATTACTCTGGAATCAATGAAGTTAGGATATACACGGACGGCTCCAAAACTCAAACGGGTACAGGAGCTGGTGTCTTCTCGAATGATCTTAATATAAGAATATCAACAACTTTAGATAAACACAATACAATTTTCCAAGCAGAATGCATTGGAATCACCAAAGCAGCACAGGCGGTAACAGCCAGAGACATCCGAGGTCTAAATATAAGAATTATCTCGGATAGTGCATCCGTACTGCAAGCGCTACAAAGCAACACAATAACAACGGCCCTTATATTGGAATGCCATGAAGCGCTCCAAGACATTGCAGCTGTAAATGGAGTTACCCTACAATGGATCAAAGGGCACAGTAACTCTTTAGGCAACGACGCAGCGGATGAACTGGCAAAAAGAGGTTCGGACACAACAGTATTTGGCCCGGAACCAATACTGCCGATACCACAAGCACAGATCAGGAACTGGCTGCGTTCCAAAACAGAAGAAAAACACCACACAGAATGGAAAAATAGCGAAGGATGCAGGCAAACAAAAGATGCGGTTCCGGACGTATCGAAAAAGTTCTCCCGCAGCCTCATCAGACTAAACAGGGACAGCATCCGCAAGGTTCTAAGTGTCATAACAGGACACTGTATGCTAAACAAGCACCTATACAACATAGGTGTCACAGACAGCCCACTGTGCAGGGGGTGCATGGAGGCAGAGGAAACACCGCAGCATGTGCTCATGGAGTGCAGTAGCGTGGAAGAACAACGGGCTCAATTTCTTCGATCACCGTCGTCGCTACAGGAAGCTTGCAGCAGCCTGGACGGGCTGCTCGCCTTCTGGGGGGATCTGGGGTGGTTGGAGTAGGAAGATAAACCACAAATCGCGCACAATGGCCCTATCATGAGGCTAAGTGCGGTATTCGATTGCCCTGCAAAACTAACTAACTAACTAACCGGTGCTAACTCTGGAGCGCACGTCCTCAGCACGATAGGAGGGATTCCATCGGGCCCACTCGACTTATGGATATCCAGGGAAAATAGGGCCAGGCGTACTGAGCTTTGGTGGAACCGGATATCCGGCATACAGCTCTCACACCTTGGTATAATCGGTGGCTCATGTCCCCCGTCATCCAGTGTCGAGTTGAACGCAAAGAGTTTGCCCAGAAGATCGGCTTTCTCCTTTGCATCGTGGGCCAACGAACCGTTTCCCATGTGCAGGGGTGGAAATGATGGCGTGCAGAAATTTCCTTGGATAGCTTTGGCAAGAGACCAGAACGCACGAGTTCCAGAAGGAAGACGCTCTAGCTTCCCACCAATTCTACCAATGTGCTCCGACTTCGCCCTTGCAATGACTCTTTTGAAAGACCTAGAGGCAAAGTTAAACTCCTTTTTTAATGCGCTGGTGTTTTCATCCCGTAGCCTCGCTGCATTTGCCCAGGCTTGGTAGGATTCCTGCAGGTATTTTTTCAAGTCACATTTATGGTATATGTTAATCATTGATTAATAAATTGAATGTGTTTTTCTTTAACGATATTTATTGGGCTTTCAAATAACACCAATATTGTTGGGGCACCATGATTATGTCAGAAGAAATCTTTAAAGTCCGCGTCGCGGAAGGTGTGATTTATTTGATGTTGAGTATATATTAACATTTACAACTATCTTCGCACTAAGCAGAGATCTACGTTTTAACCTATACGATTTTGTCATGCATGCGGATTCAGATTTCAATAGCGTCCGGGAAGACGTGGTCCAAGTAGGGCTGGTGACCGTAGCTCTGTAGAGGTCTCGGCCTCGACCTCCTAATTTCTATATCGTCATTCCTCGAACAGTTTCTATCGAATCTTGAAGCTATTTCCCTAACTTTTCCAGGTCGCGGCTTCTCGTCAATGACTACATCACCATGTCTCGCGTTTTCTTCCTTAAACTCCTCAAAGGATCGATCGTTTTCATTCATTTTCGCCTGACGCATTCGTTCGTCGATGCTGCGCTTGGACTGCCTATGACCATCCCTGCGATAATCTTGCTCATGCTTCTCCAAATTTCCTCTCCCATGACTATGTTTTCTGCCAGAATTATTCCTCTCGTACATACGCGAGTAATTCTTGGAGTTTCTGTTTTCGTTGTGTCCAAAATTATCTCTGTGTATATCTGCTACATTATTTTCAACTTCTTTATTGATTCCGAAGAATGGGTTTTTGGAATATTCAATATCATTATTGGTTTTGCAAACATAGACTCGATCGTTAATGATACCTTTGCCTTCGCTGGACTTGTTAGATCTTCTAGCTTTGGGTGGTCCAGATTTGAAGGTGGAGAATCTGTTTTCGTTAACGTTATTGTTAATTTCATCGTTGATCATTTGCGGGTCGAAAGCGTGCGTTCTTTGGTGTGTTAGAGGCTTGGACAACGAAAAATACTTAGGCGGCTCTCCGTGATTATTAATCGTTACTTCGTATTGTATATGCGGGTCTAAGACCGCATACACATTTTCTTTGGCTTCTCTCTCCAATGACGTCAACGCGGCCTGTGGACAAAAATTATGCATAAGAAAAGTTTAAACATAGCATCAATTGGATACAAATACCTACTAGAAAGTCTAGGTAGAGCGATTACTATTTTTTCTACTTTCGCTTTCTACGATTTTATGTACCTACATGTCGATAAACTACGAGAAGAAGTTTGAGTAAAAAATGTATAAATCATTCATTGCTTGAGGTATGAGAATGTCACGGGAGCGTGTTTTTGTAACGTCAAACGTAAGCGAGCCTTCAGATTTATATGCTCTGTCACGTCACATCACAATATGTCAATGTCAATGTCAACCCTCCCATGCCGCTACTATCACTCAGGCACTGACAGAGTTAAACACTAGACTTTAACTGTAGGTTGTCGAAATGTCGACGAACTCACTTAGGTACTCAGACTCCCTTTATTTTCGTAGAACTTTACAGTAACCGTTTCTAAATATAACTTAAATGAAATTGTATTTATACTAAAGTACGTATGACATTTAAAGTTAGCGTTAATCAGTTAACCGGCTTACAGGCAAATGCTTTCAGTGTGATTAAACGTCTTCGCCGCGACAGCCGGTATCTAAACCAAACATCTCTACAATGACTCCGGTAAATTAAAATGAATTATTGTTACCAGTACCTCTAGCATGAAAAACTTTCGACTTCGAATCGTTTGCGTGTTCGAATCGCCATTAAAATATTTAAAATATTTAGTACGAAAACTGCAACAGCGCCCTTGTCGCCCTTGTCGCCCTTGTCGTGTCGTAAAGTGAACTTAGTATGAGAAATGGTTGAAAGAAACTTATTTTGAGAATCAAAACTGTCACGTTATCGTTTAATTCGAAGATTGAGTATCGAATTTTGTCGAATACGCAAACGATTCGAAGACGAAAGTTGTTCATGCTAAATGTAGTAAATGTAGTTCGGAATACTTTTTAATTTATGACAAGGTTTTATTTGGCCCGTGTTTGCGAGTAAACAAATATTTATGTACTTTTTAGGTAAGTTTGAAGTAAGATTATTTTATGATTGGATTGAATAAAAATTAATTGCTCAAAGGATGATGGGCATTAATGTATGGAAAGTGGTACCCGCTCCAATAGCCATAACCAATGTATATTTTAAAAGGCCTTTAGATGTAGGAAAATGTCTGCTATGGGGCCAGTTCTAATTCACGTTTTGAAAGCAGTAATTCCACTAAGTGTTATAATGAAAGTATAACACAATCATCCATGTATACGAGTATGTATTATGACTACAATCTATTAATATAACTAAAAGAAGCATTGAAAAGGAAAGGATTATCCCTACGATGAACTACCCAAGCTATTAGCCCTTTATTCGCTTTCATCATCATCATCATGATCATTTTAGCCATAGGACGTCCAGTTGAACATAGGCCTCCCCCAATGATTTCCACAAAGGCCGGTTGGTGGCGGCCTGCATCCAGCTGATCCAGCGCCTTCCCGCTACCTTTATGAGGTCGTCGGTCCATCTTGTGGGTGGACTTATTGGGTCTTGTGGGTTTATTCGCTTTAGCAACCCATAATAAAACCTTAAAAAATTAATAAAAGTTACACCCTAATTGAACTCTGGCTTAAATTGTCATTTGGTATGGAAATGTCATTTTAATCCAAGGTTCATCCTAGGTATAACTTTTTATTAATAAGGGGGCAGCAGTTCTTCAAATAAAAACATTTTTTTACAATTATCCCTATCAATAATTATAGAGTTAAGGAAGGATGCTGGAACAGTAAACCCTTCATGCCTCGCATAACCTAAGTACCATACGATGAAAACGTATGATACTTCGGTTACAAAAAGATGTTTATCTTCTAACGCAACCAGATCTGAGGCTGGTGGCCATAGTAAATGTTGTTCGTCTTGGTAAGACCTTTCAAATGACACAAACATAACTATTGGAGCCGGGTACCACTTTGCAAAAAAGTATGTTTATCTTGAAACACAACCAGATCTGAGGCTGGTGGCCATAGTAAAAGTTGTTCGTCTTGGTAAGACCTTTCAAACGACACTAGAAGCATATCTATTGGAGCCGGGTACCATTTTGCCCATTGTCCTTTGATACAAAAGTTTGACTTATTACTAGAAGAATTCTCTGCCAGTCGATATTTGGGTCCTAATAATTTATTAGTAGTTACTGTTAGTTAACTATTTCTAGAAAGGTTTTGACTTAATAAAATTTTTTTATGAATTTTGTGCAATCAATGTTTAATTAGTTAAAAATATTTCCGGTATACCAATCTGTCAGCATTTGATTGACATTATTAAACTAATGCATTTTTATTATGAACTGATAAAAGCGGTCATAAAAATTAGGATAATGGACCATTAATTTGCTATTTGTGATAAGAATATTTGAAAGAAGATTATTTTTATTATTGTATTGGCTTATTATATTTACTATGACCCAAAGGGCGACTGACGGAGAATGTTTTTAGATTAAGTCCCATTGTATCAATATTGTGAAAAGTTATAAACTTAAATTGAAATCATTTCCGGAAGTGCCATAATCTACGAACACTGATAAGCCATTGTTAATCATCCTATTAAATAATACATTTTTATTATGAACGGATAAAAGCGGTCATAAAAATTAGGATAATGGGCTATTAATTTACTATTGGTGATACGGGATTATTGGGAGCTTGTTGAATTGATTGTTTAGACTTTATATAATAGCACCTACTATAAATGATGATGTATTTATTCTAAGGTAACTAATATCTTAATGTATACCTTTGAGATGAGTCAGTATCGTTAGAAAATGTCTGACTCATTACAATTAATTATAGTGATATTATACCTAGTGAAACACGATGTGACTTAATATTAAGTGACTGTAGAAATAAAGTTTCTTGTGGAAGCAAGGAGGATGCAAAAGTGATTAAGATAAAAATCAGATAAGTATGCGATTACAGTATTAGTCCATTTTAAACATGCCCCTTCATTTTACTCTGCTAAAACACCCCTACGTATTATATTCATGCACGTAACTAACGCCTTAATATCATTCTGAATTGAATTTTCAGATCTACTTAATATTACCTCACTCACGTTTAGGCTAGTATCTTGGTAAAAGTGAGAGAAATAAATGAACTGTCTTGTATGGACTGACTGCTTACTACTTTAATCAGTTATTTTTGTAAGTAGAGTGACTATTTATTTTATTTTTTAGTCTTCTTTGGCTGCATGAATTCACCGATGACCGAGTAGGCATTGTAAGGCTTCATTGAATAGATAACAATATCCTAAATTATACAAGAGTATTTTCTAAAAAATCTCAACTGTGTTGGAGAAAAACTGACGTCATAGTATAAAATAATACTGCCACAAGCGTCCTAACGTCGTTGACGTCACGCAAATAATTTATTTGTCATACAAAATCTATTGAAAAATCTGTGACAATTATTATCTA
Organism: Ostrinia nubilalis; assembly: GCF_963855985.1. Lineage (NCBI taxonomy): Eukaryota > Metazoa > Arthropoda > Insecta > Lepidoptera > Crambidae > Ostrinia > Ostrinia nubilalis. Next base: position 12,909,394 of record NC_087097.1, read on the forward strand.
AAGCTCGGTCGCCGAGCACGTAGAATTTCGTCCAATGACCCCAAGCCACCCATCCTTATCGCTCGCGCGTAATTGGCTCAAAATCACCAAGGTTGCGAATTTCAAAATCGGTTTTGTGACAAAAAAAATTGCAAGCTATAATGATGACTATTAGTTTATACTGTTGCTTAATTTGTATATTTTTAAACCTTGACAGGGCAGCGCACAGAATTCTTTATTTTTTTAGTAATATTGCTTAGTAGTAAATATCTTGCAGAAACCATCAATTCGGGAACGTTTTCCTAAGTTTCATAAAATCCGCAAAAACTAAACAAAGTGCATAATTTGAGCTTTGTTTAAAAACATGGGTATATTATGTTTCTATATTGAATAAGCAATAATGAAATCAATACATTAAAAATTTTCTACAAGCAAAATACATCAAAAAAATAAAGAAGTTGCTATTATTCCGCATACAGTTTAAGAAATTTCATAATATTTAAAACTATTTTAATCGAATTAACGTAATATGTACAGAACAACAGTTCTGTAATGTAATAAATATATAAATAATATTGAAATACCTCCATTAATGCGTATTTTATTGAAATATTGTAACGTTCCCGGAAATGATCAACCGTTCCCGGAATGACAAAAATGTTCTCGAAATGATGATATTGATATAATTAGGTAGAAATAAGGTAATATTTAAATTATAAACAACGATTTAAATAACTAAGTTATTTATTTATATTGCCATATTGTTCACAGTTAAGAAAAACTACTCTTACTATTAATAAATTCTTATTATAATTCAGTGTTAACATCTTCATAAATCAGTCTAGTTAAACTTCTATACTCATATTATATTATCTTTTATAAGTTTTATTCAGTTCTTACAATTTCAGTCTTTTGACCTTAAATCACAGTCTTCTTCAGTAAACTTCTATACATAATACAAAAAATATATAAGAAACGAAAGAAAATCAACAATAAATTCTGTCACGAACAACAAGTTAACTAAAAAAATATTAAAAATACAAAACAAAACTTATTATTTTTCGCAAACATCAATATCATTATCAAAATAATAATATTCTTGACTTTTTTCTTTTTTCAGCGTTGGTGTTGGAATAATACTGATTATTTGCTCAAAATCAATATATGATTTATCCTTAGGTTCCAGCTTAAATTTTCGAATATTGTTACGCACAGATCTCAAAAAGGTTACTAAGATTTCTCCATCATCATCATCGACACATGTCTGGCAGGTAGCAACATATCTGAAGCAAACATTGCGCTTCTCAGTAGGAACTTTAACAAGCAAGAATGTTCCAGGAGATACGAGATTTGGATGTATATTTTCTTTGCCATAAGACGTATTTGCTTCAACATCAATCTGTTTAACTTTCATTTGCTGAATATGAGATATTGTCTCTAAATCTTCATTGTCCGAGGAAGATGAACAGTATACAGATTTATAAATGCTTACTCTATTTTTAAATCTCAAATCGATATCTGTGATCATGGGCTCTTCGTCAACAGGAGTTTCAATTGCAGGCATAAAAACTTCCTCAGGTTCAACTGCACTCATATTACAAAGGCTTGAAAGCTTCGATAGTTTTAGCTCTTTATGAAAATGTTCGTATCGATATAATTGTATTAAAACGTCTAGTCCTTTTTGCCAGTACACTTTTGTGATGTCCATTATACCTGGAATAGCATCCAGAGACTTTGGAACGCGGTTTTTTTCCTCAATCACGTCGTCGTCTGGGATTACTTTTACTTCGATAGCAGAATTTTTGAACAAATCGGCGAATTCTGAGGCTGTTCTAACATCATTACCCATCAAGACATGTCTGTCAGCTGTTCTTTTTAGGTATCCTCCTACACCATCCATAGGGCCTTTACCATGACCAGCCTCGCTAAAAGTCCAAGTTGATTTTGTTACTTGTTGAAAATCATTAATCAATGTTTGTATCCAAAGAGTTATATTTGTTCGGTTCCGGTATTGCGATGTTGGTCCGTCAGAGTAAATATGAACTGTGTCAATTTGTTTGTTTTCCAAAATTGTTGTTAATACTGGCTTCATATGAGCCCATATGGCATGTGCTTGGTGATCTAAATTATCACTTACTGTAGCAAAAGATTTTGATTTTAAATCACTGTTACCGATTCGCAAATAATATACGCCTGTGTGAATAGATAAGTGGTTCTTAGCAAAATGTGTCGACTGTATTTCATTTGCGTACTTCGTAGTATAGTTTTCTGAAAAGTCTATCTGTATCATCACCTCGTTTTCACCTAAATTGTCTTTTAGTTCTTTTTTCAATCTGTTGTAACTATAAATTCCATACAAGTGTTTCTTCATAGTCGGAATATCTTCAAATAAAGCAACTTTCAATTCTTTGACTGTACTCGAAATCAGGATTTTTTTTGTTATTTTAAAAGTCTTTTTTATACCTTTTACAATTTTATCTTCTTGAACGGACTTCCACGTGAAATATGTCAAAGAATCTCTATTATCTTCTGATTCGAACTCAGGAATTTTGCATTTTTCACATAAACTATTCATGCAGTCATGAGACTTAACATCACAAGTGTATTGTTCAATAAACTCTTCTATAGACGCGTGTTTAAGCTCTTTTGCATATTTCAGTTTATTGAACTTTTCTTCAAAATTTGCATGCTTGACACACAAGCATGTTTCTCTATCCCTTGATTTTGGGGCTACGACCCAAAATGGTTTTGCTCTCAGCAGCGTTGCGTATGATAACACAATTCCAGTTTCTTTTACAAATCTCGACACCAGGGTTTTAACTGAGTTTAAAAGCACGCGTCTTTGTTTTTTGATACCATTATGTTTCACAGAGTCTCTCTTAGATGGGCACATTCGACTTACATCATCTTGTTCGAAGAAATCAGTGACTTTTTGTTGAACTTCTTGCTTTAAAACAATTTTGCGAACTTTGGTATCAGACTTTAAAATTGATGTATAGTTTATTTTTTTCGGTCTAGTTGGTAAAATCTTCTTGGCCATATGTAGCATTTTGTATTTTCGCAAAGTGCTTCCACTGATACATTTATGAAAGGCTTCTCTCTCTTTTGAATTCTTTGGTAAAAAATCAGCCTTTTCTTGCAACTGTTTAGTCAATACTTCGCTAAATATAAGTTGTTTGCGTACTTCAGGAGGTACAGTAATATCTTTAATTAAAGCATCAACTTTCTTGATGGGACTTGGAACAGTTTTTGTTTTTGCATCTCTTCTTACTAGTTTTTTCTTTAGAGATGCAATTTTCCGCTTCATTTCAATTATAATTTTATCCTGTTTTTTTATTTTTCGGTATGCTTTGGCCCTATCTTTTCGAACGATTTTTCTACCTACTTGTCTTCTCTCTGGAGGTACTGCGGCTAAATCGTCATCTGATTGTGGTGGCGTATTACTCACTAGATTTGCTAAACTTTTTTTCTTTTCTCTGTATGTTTTTGATGCTTTTTTCCAATCTTTCCTCTGCTTTCGCTTCTCTCGTTCAGTCATATCAGTAATTTTCTTCACTTTTTTCTCTGCCTTTTTTTTTCTATAATATTCTCTGTCCTTAGCCCGCTTAATTTCTTTCTGCTCTTCAGTCATCTTATCCAAAAACTTTCTTTTTCTAGCATTCGCCTTTTCCCTTTGGCGCAAATAAGCTGCACTATCCTTTTTAAGCTTTTTTTGAGTTTTTTTTTTATTTTTTTCTTTTTCAGGAGTTTCCATTTTGCTGTAATTATAAAGAAACAAATTTTTCAAATAAATTTATTAAAAATTGTAAATGATTCGCCCTTACAAATAATAATCATCATTCCGAGAACGCAACGGTCATTTCGGGAACGTGCCATCATGTCCGGGAACGTTTCCGAAATGACCGTTCACGAAATGACGATTTCAAATAAGCGCGCGCTTTAATTAGACGGTAGCCATCTTAAATGCGATCTGGGTTTGTCAATAGGAAAATATTTGAGGTTACTTTGTTATTTCGTGTCGTAAAAAAGAATTTCATCAGTAATTAAATGTAATAATTACGTTCACGAAATGACGGATTATTGATGTACGCTCTACGAATAATGAATTGAAAGGTACTTACCATTTAGATTTATTTTATTTGACGATAAATACTCTGACAGCCCGCTTTGTTATTGTTTTCTTCCTCGACTGACGTTAGACACCGAATGGCTGCGTTCACTTAAAATATTTTTTGATCGATTATCGATACGTTCACTGAAATGACTTGTGCGGTATGGGACAAACTATATTGGACATTTTTATAGTTAAAAATAAATAATCTTTTAGTATCCTTTCTAAAACTAAATTTTGTATAAAAAATACGGTGTATTAAGTAATGACATGTGTAAATTACCTTAATATTTTACATACATTTTTGGACTTGTTGCTGAAGATTGTACATTAGGACGCGTTCCCGAAATGATTATCCATGCATGTATATTGATTTTATTTAAAATTTGCTTTATTAATTAGTTATATTGTTTGATGTACACATAGAACAAGTTAGTTGAAGTAAGTTATAATTTTTTTTTTCTCAAATAAGTCAAGATTTAACACATTAAATTGCTAGCAAAGCCAATTCTGCACCTTGGTGATTTTGAGCCAATTATGTTGCTGTCGCGCGCGCACACTAACTGCGGCCGCCTGTCGCACAGTCGCGACAGCAATATAATTACGCGCGAGCGATAAGGATGGGTAGCTTGGGGTCATTGGACGAAATTCTACGTGCTCGACGACCGGACTATAGAGACGCGATGAAAATACCCCATTGGCAAAAAGTGTAAACCCAAAACCTCAAGTGACGTCACACAGTAGCTGTTAGTAAGTGCGTCACACCTGTGCACAGTCACACGGTGGTGGGGGGCTGCAGCACGACCGCCGCGCGCCGCACCTGCAGCGCGCCGGGCGAGTAGCGTGACGTCACGCCGGCGGAGCGCGCCGCCGCCGCCGGGTTCAAATTAATATTTTGAAGCCCCCAATATTCATTTTCGGTATTAATGTCTTTGTCATACAACATCTATTGAAAAATCTCCTAAAAAGCATGTCTGTGTCAACTATCTTCGTATCTAGAGACGCTCTAAAAATACCCCATTCGCAAAAAGTGTGAACCCAAAACCTCAAGTGACGTCACACAGTAGCTGTTAGTAAGTGCGTCACACCTGTGCACAGTCACACGGTGGTGGGGGGCTGCAGCACGACCGCCGCGCGCCGCACCTGCAGCGCGCCGGGCGAGTAGCGTGACGTCACGCCGGCGGAGCGCGCCGCCGCCGCCGGGTTCAAATTAATATTTTGAAGCCCCCAATATTCATTTTCGGTATTAATGTCTTTGTCATACAACATCTATTGAAAAATCTCCTAAAAAGCATGTCTGTGTCAACTATCTTCGTATCTAGAGACGCTCTAAAAATACCCCATTCGCAAAAAGTGTGAACCCAAAACCTCAAGTGACGTCACACAGTAGCTGTTAGTAAGTGCGTCACACCTGTGCACAGTCACACGGTGGTGGGGGGCTGCAGCACGACCGCCGCGCGCCGCACCTGCAGCGCGCCGGGCGAGTAGCGTGACGTCACGCCGGCGGAGCGCGCCGCCGCCGCCGGGTTGGGCTGCGGCGCCGGCCGCCCGGCCTGCTGCGGCGAGTATACCGCGTCCGCTGGCAGCACTGTTTTCTCACTGTTGGATAAAAAATCCCTCATAAATACTTCGTTCGTTCGTTTCAGCCAAATGACGTCCACTGCTGGACAAAGGCCTCCCCCAAGGTTTTCCATAATGCACATCCAGGCTCTTCCCGCGACCTTTACCAGATCGTCGGTCCACCTAGTAGGAGGCCTGCCCACGCTACGTCTTCCAGCCCGTGGTCGCCACTCGAGAACTTTCCTGCCCCAACGTCTTTACGAGCTATGTGCCCCGCCCACTGCCACTTGATTTTAGCAATTCTGCGGGCTATGTCGGTTACTTTGGTTCTCCTGTGGATCTCCTCATTTCTGATTCGATCACGCGATAAATACTTATTCGTACTTATTAAGAGTCGAATCAGAAATGAGGAGATCCGTAAACGAACTAAAGTCGCTGACATAGCACGAGCACGATGGATAGCAAGCTGAAGTGGCAATGGGCAGGGCACATAGTACGCAGAACTGACGGCCGATGGGGCAGCAATGTTCTGGACTGGACGCCACGTACTGGAAAGCGCAGCGTAGGACGCCCACCCACAAGGTGGACCGATGAAACTCATAAAACTCATTTATTTCTGCAAATAGGCTTTAAAAAAGCACTTTTACTCGATGACCTCACAAAGGCAGGAAAGCGCTGGATGCCGGTCGCCACCAACCGGCCATTGTGGAAATCATTGGTTGAGACCTATGTTTAGCAGTGGACGTCTTATGGCTGCAATGATGATGATCATGAGTTTCTGATGTTACTCTGACTCTTCTGACTCTGACTCTAGTGGTTATAGAGCTAGAAAAAAACTAATAACTCACCTATCTAAGTCATCAGTCTTGTATTCAACGCTTTCTGTGGACAAATAAAGACACCATTAATGTTGCTACATGATACCTCTGTATACGAGGATACACACACCCATAATGTATTTTGTTATGTAACTTCGAAAGATAGAGCCTGGCAGAAAATTTCAATTCGCGCAGCTCTTCAAAATGTAAGTATTATTCTCCTTATAAGGATTTTTCACACTAGATACGGTCTGTGATCAGGATAAAGTATACGCAGCCTGCATCATGTGTGATTACTTTGACCTGACCGCAGATCACATCCAGTATGACATGTCCTAAGATATTATGAGAATCGAACTCAACAAGAGAGTCTCATGCCCGTTTTCACCATCAATCCTTAATTTTTAAGTGACACGTAACAGGTATTTTGTTTTCATAGGGATCACTTAAAAATTAGAGATTGATGAAAACGGGCATCACTCTCTCTTTGCAAGGAGGCGTTAGTTCAATAAATACTATATTAATGGATATAGATATTAATGAATGGGTCAAAAAGCAGTTTACCTCGTCGTCTCCGGCACCTGATGATGAGGCACAGCAGGATGACTAGGAGCGCCGCGATGACCAGCGCAGCGGCGATCAGGGGCGCCACGTGCGCCGTCTCTGCTCAACCAAAGGGTTTCATTTCAATTGACGATCATAAAAACTTAAGGGGAATAAACAAAAACAATACATTCCGTCTCTAGCCAATACCCTAACTAAAGATGCAGAGGTCAGAACATCAAGTAAAACACTGTGGCACCTTATTATAGTTGTAATAGGCACTGCAGCAACAATGTTTAGTCGGATGTGCTGTCGACAGTACAAGTTTGTAGCCGACTCCACGTTGCAGCAGCAGGGTACGAAATCACTCCTTAATTACATGTAACCTATCTGTCCAAGCTTACTATCTTTGAACCCCGTATCGAATATGAAGCCGAAGTGACTCTACATATTTTTATAATAAGTAAGTATTCCTTCTTAGATATGGCTAATTATTGAAAGGAGAATAATGATATTATCTCTCTTTAAGCAATTTATTTAATTCTACATTTACAAGTAAATGTAATTTTAATCTCCATCAAAGGTCATCTAATTTTAGTAACAATAATAATAAAACCTTATTGTATTGTGTAGTGAGTAATCCTTCAAAAACAGGAAACTGATACTAATGTCGCTCACTGATAACCAGCAGCTCTTTGTCCTATCAGTCAATTTGCTACGTTACGTTACTACTATACGAGTAGTTAATACGTTTCTTTAAATTATTTTATTCAGGGTTTGTAGGCTATCAACAGTCCTGGATCTGTCAATAGGCCGTATAGGCCGTGGCCTAGGGGCGGCAGATTTCAGATGACGCTTACTCGATTTCAGAAGATAAAAGTTAAATAAAGATCTAACCTCACCCTAGCCTACGGGCGGCAAAACTGTAAATCCGCCACTGGCTATCAATAACTAAAAATTACAGTACAAACACTTTAATGGAAGCTAAAAAAAATGCTCGTATATTTGTAGCTTTCGCCAAGGATAACGTTGAACTCTCGACAATAATTAACCCCAGAACATCGCGGTTAATGGAGCAGAGAATAACGTAGTGGTTACAGTTTCCCAGCAGGCAACGGACTAATTGATCTACTTTAGTCACATTAATAATTCTCCAGTTTATACCAGAGACCCTGCTATTTTTAAAATTACAGACTGTTTACTTGCTTCTGTTTTGTGTCTGTCACGTCATTTAGTGCTAGAGTGGATGGAATTAGGTTGTCTCTATTTACTTAGAATAAGACACCCATGCCCGTTTTCACCACCATCAATCCCTAATTTTTAAGTGACCTCTATGGTAACAAATAAAAGGGCATTTTGTTTTCATAGGGGTCACTTAAAAATTAGGGATTGATGTTGAAAACAGGCATTAGACACCCCCATGCCCATTTTCACCACCATCAATCCCTAATTTTTAAGTGACCTCTATGGTAACAAATAACAGGCATTTTGTTTTCATAGGGGTCACTTAAAAATTAGGGATTGATGGTGAAAACGGGCATCAGTGTTTTTTTCTGAAACTGACAAATACTGCCGGTGCGTAGCTGCTGAATCCCTATTCAATTTTTAGTTCCAGCGGTTTTAGTTGAGACGATTACTTATGATAGTACAGTTAAAACATTAGCTTATCACAAAATACCTACTTACATTAAGAACCTTTAAAAATGTATTGCTAAACCCGTTATTCTGCCATTTACATTAACGTATGAGCCAGGACTTGCGAAATGCTGGCAGGGGCTAAATGCATCAAGCTGTAGATATAGATTTTTTTGTATTGCACAAATTACTAATAGTCCCGTAAGCCCCTCGTAGTAAACTAAATATGCTTGTGTCACGAGTGGGCTCACCACAATAGTCTAGCGGCGGCGGTAGTCGAACCCGCGTTCCCCGGATCACGTGTCGGCCAGTCCGACCCCTTCACCGTTTATCTATCATGTGGCTTCAAAAAAAGATTGGTAAAGGCTGGTCCGTGAGCACGTTGAATTTTGTCCAATTACCCAAAGCTACCCATCCTTATCGCTCGCGCGTAATTATGTTGCTGTCGCGACTGTGCGACGGGCGCCCGCAGTGAGTGTGCGAGCGCGACAGCAACATAATTATACGCGAGCGATAAAGGTGGGTAGCTTGGGGTCATTGGACAAAATTCTACGTGCTCACGGATCAGGCTTTAGAATGGTGCATATTGGATTGGAGGAGGCGTATGACTATGACCATCTCCGCTACGATTTTACTGGATATCCAGACGAGTGTCTTCCAAGGACTTACCATGAACAGTCAAGGAGACGGCATGCGATGAGAAGCCTCGCTCGTTCTCCACGTGCAGCACGTAGACCCTCGCGTCGGAGACGGCTGTGCTGGAGATGAGAAGCGTGTAGCGGTAGCAGCCGTTCGCGCCTGACGGCTCTAGGGCTCGGTAGCGACCTGGAAAGGAGTTGATAGAAGTTTATAGAATATTCGAGAGCTTGATAGGGATCCTATGGATGTAGGCAGACTTTAAGATAATTTAATAAAGAAGTAAGAATATGTTTTTAGTTTTGCAAAAATAAAACCACTAGATCCTACACATACGAGTACTTGTACTTCCTCCCAGTGACGGCTATTTGGGTAACTCTGTTCTAAGAGCTCTCATGGAAAAACGCACTTTTCAGTAAAGCTGCAGCTGCAGTGGCACTACTCATTTGAGTACAATGACTACGTGGTCCCACCCAACAATCGTTGATCAATGTCTCAAGCTCAGCTCAGTTTAAGGGACACTCTTATCCCAACAGTGGACATTCAATAACTGAAATGATGCGTCCTTCTTTTCAACGGCACTAACTGTAAGACCCCTGTCGAATCCTCCGGGGCACTAGACAGCTCATCCCATTGCATTAGGGCATTCAGGCATTCCATTAGTAGAACTATAGTCTGAAGCTTCTACTAAGACATTTATCAATTTTGTCTGTCACAGAAAAACTATCGCGGCGTCCCTGTTTCAAAAACCGGGATAAAAACTCTTATGTCCTTTCCCGGGACTCAAACTATCTCTATGCCAAATTTCACCAAAATCGGTTCAGTGGTTTAGGCGTGAAAGCAAGACAGACGGACAGACAGAGTTACTTTCGCATTTATAATATTAAGTATAGATAGATGTAACGGTTAAATATACAGTGTGAGTCACGTTAAAGTGTACATATGAAAATAGATGAAACTAGACCTATTTTTATCGACAAAAAAGAGGTCAAAAAATTTTGTTCAAACGCTCATAGCAAATGTTGTGATAGGGATAGAGACATGCGATTTTTGGTTTTACAAAGATAATACGATGGAGAATAATACAAAGTAATAAAAACCACCTGTTATAGGGGCATTTTTTGGAGAAATTTATCAAATAACCAAAAAAACACGAATTTAAAAGCAGATTTTTTTCAAAAAGTATCATTTTTTATTATTTGTTGGCCTTTTTTGTGTATTTTATGTAATTTTTAGTATCGCCTGTTATTTAGCATTATTACTGTTTTTATTTTATCAGGATATACCGTTTAGTTTAAAAGTTATTACGTTTTCTTTACAATAAGTAATTGGAAGAAAAAAAATTCTATAAAAAATTAAAAAAAAATCTCAAAAAATTTTTGACCTCTTTTTTGTCGATAAAAATAGGTCTAGTTTCATCTATTTTCATATGTACACTTTAACGTGACTCACACTGTATTATGTTAAAAATAAATAATGTATGTCATGGTACGGGGGGGGGGGGGGGGGAAGGATCTTTTTCGAACCGATCGCCCCGGGTGCCAACCCATGCTACGCCGCCACTGGTCATGGTCTAACTTAAGCCGTAAGATAATGCCTTGCTTACCAATTTGCGAAGGGACATCTAATCGCAAGCTGCCCCATAGCCAAGCGGCGCGGCGCGGCGCAGGGTCGGCGCACACGGTGGCGTGCACGCGGCCCTCGGCGCCGCTCCACGCGTGCGCCGTGCCGGTCTCCGCGCCTACGGGTGGCCCTAGCACGTTCAGAGTGATCGGCTCTGATTGGTGGGTCCTGGAACAAAATAATGCAGGGTTTATACATACATAAATCCACCCACAAGGTGGACCGACGACAGCATAAAGGTAGCAGGAAGGCGCTGGACGTAGGCCGCTACCAACCGGGCAGCATGGAGAGCATTAGGGGAGGCCTATGTTCAGCAGTGGACATCCTATGGCTGAGATGATAATGACATACACAATCAGTTCATGGGACATTTTTGTTGTAAAGTAGCACTTTAACGCTGAATAGTAGGACTCCATGTTGACTCTTTACGGCGTTAACTGTTGACAGTTGCTTTGCTACCGAAAGTTTCACAAGATTCTCCACAAGTTCGCACTGACTAGACGAGTTGGGTCTTCGCATATTATTGTCCCTTACGACATCCACGAAAAGAAGTCCTATTCTACTCTGTCAGAAGTTCAGAACCAAACAGCTTAGACAAAGAGCCAAAGCACACGACACGACGCTGCGTCGTGGCGTCGTCTTACATAGAAATCTGTCTTCGGCGAGCACACAAGAGGTACAGCGTGCCGCGCGATAGGTACGGCGAAATCTTTGCGGTGCGGCGCGCAATGCGTCGTGTAGACTCTTGGTTGCCAGGAACAAAGAACCCAATGTGGTTGACGGCCACGCAGGTGTACCGGCCGTGCTAGTTGTAGGACACGTTGTGAAGCTGCAGCTGCGCTGTAGTCTCCTCAATTTGGAATCTGAAAGGCTGTAGGCTGCTCCTCTCTCTAAACGGGTCAGGGAGACCTGTTTTTCGCATATTGTCGTTCAGTCGCCTTACGACATTGACCGTCTTATTTTACTCCAACGAAACCACTTTATAGGCTTAGCTAAGTACTAGATAGAAACCAGGAACATACCTCTCCTCGACTCCAATGTGGTTGACGGCCACGCAGGTGTACCGGCCGTGCTGGTTGTAGGACACGTTGTGGAGCTGCAGCTGCGCGGTGGTCGCGGCCGGGTAGCCGTCTTCGGGCGCCGAGTTGATGTGCACTGATGGGGTTGGGCTGGAATGTAGGAAAAGTACAATCAGTTGCTGTTCTACAATTAGCCCAAAAAGAGTATTTAGGTGCCAATTTTATAAATGGATTACGGAATATTTGTGGCATAAAGAGATACTATTCGATGTAAATACTCGTACCCCAACTGTTCCGTCATCGTAACTTTTCGTTTAATTTTCATAATAATCGCGGGTATCGATGTCTCTGCATAAGTTGTGGCATAAGTATCAATGTAGTGACAAAACGCAGTCATACTAGGCTGCTTATGCGCTCCGTCCTTCGAGTTGGATTTTTATTGACAACTTGAGGGCAGTCACGCTTTGAAGGCCGCACCGGTCACATCGCCACCTTCTATTCGTATCTAACGGGCCCGTCGACGCGTGTGCTAGTCATCCTCCCATGTTATCTCAACTTATCTCATCATCTACACGCCCAAATGTGCTAGAAACCGAAGGAATTCCCAACTGCTGCTGCCCATACTCGAGGTGGAACTGTCAACGATCTGCTCAAGGTACGTGAGTGCATAGTATTTTGTCATTGCGTACTGCTTGTACAGAACATCGATCCCTTTTTACCGGCAAGCCTTCTACGGTTTGATCCAGGTGTAGCAGGAAGCCACCAATCGCCTTTTAATCGTGGTGCGTGTGCTACACCAACAGTTTCATTGAAGTTTCTATTAAACTTCGCTTCGATGGGAAATAAAGTTAAAACTCAGATATAATATTATGAAGTCAGTGGCCCATTATTAAACGAAGTTTGAATTCATTAGTTAGGTGAAATTGTTATACTGTGTTTTTTAGAAGAATCACTGGTGTTGAAAATCAAATCTATCCCTGGGTTTTAATTGAGTTTTGAGTATAGTTTTAGGCATCATTAAAGAATCAGCTTATCAAGTAAAATGTAGAAATGTATCGTACTCACTTGTGATTAGGGTTTCTGCTCGAGCTTTCTCGAACTCGAGAAAACTCGAGAAATTTGGCTTCATTCGAGACGAGAAAAAAATTACCGGAGCTCGAGAATTCTCGAGTTTCGATTTTGAAGCTTTAATATTCTTGAAAGCCGATTTTCTTAGACAAAAGTAAGTTTTTTATTATTTAATAGGTCAACGTTGCTTTTAGACTGGCCTATTCTTTCCTTTTTTAACTGATTTGATTTGCAAGTCATGATCTCAATCGAAACTAAGTAATAATGTTCACCAACGAGTATGCTATATTTATTATGTATGTTTAATCTGACTGAAAAATTTGTTAACTAGACAGTTACCTTACCTAACAGACGTTAGGTTAGGTACTCCTGCCTCCTCGTAAAGTTAATTCAAGTCGTTATCTGTAAGAAATTTAAAAATTTATTAAAAAGTTCTTTTTGTTCATAAAAAAAACTATTTATTTATTTATTTAAGGACAGCTAACAAGACATACACAATTAACTGGAAAAAACATTGAAAACAATACGTGTTTATAGTGTAGCCTTAATTAAAAGCTGCCACGACATGTGCATAGATTGCGTGGAAGCGTGGTATCGACTAGTCTAAAAAAAAATTGAATATTTATTTATTTATTTATCGTAATTTTGCTATTTGGACTTGTGTTCTTTAGAAAACAAGTGATTCAATTGTAGCTCCAGATTTTTATTGTTATTTATCCTTAAAGTGCCCGCGACTTTATGACTTTTGTTTTGATTATTGGTAAATATTAATTATGAAAGAAGATTTTATTTTTCGTTTATTTCCTTATCAAAATAAGTGGTACTAAATTCTAATATTGATTGTTGTGCATAAAAGTAGGTATATTAGATTAAAAAAACCTGTGTTTTTATTAAATTTCAACCGATTTCAGCAGTTTTCATTAAAAGACTCGAGACCCGAGAAAACTCGAGACTTTGGCCTCGAGAATTCTCGAAACTCGAGAAAAAAAATAGGTCGAGAAATCAGAAACCCTACTTGTGATACCACTGGTAGGAAGGTGTGGGGTTCCCGTCGGCTTTGCACTCCAGCGTGACTTGAGAGAAGAGGTTTGCCTCTACCACCGTGTCGGGGCCCACCCATGTCACTCGCGGAGGATCTAATGGAAAATAATAAGACCATTATACCACTACATGGTGCTATTTAGCAGATCAAAATACTATGCCAAACCAACATCGGTATAATAATAGAAACGAAAGAACTAAATTAGAAGTTAAAAAGTCTATAATTATGCACAATAACAATTAAGTAATCGGTAAATAATTGTGGTAAATAATAGACAATGATAGCACTCACATTTGATATCGATCTCAATTTTTACTGAGTCTGATGTCCCCAGAGAATTTCTTGCTTGACAGCCATAGATTCCTGTAAAACAGGCAAGATGTTATTGCACTAATTCACCTTATAATAAAAAAAATGGTAAAACATTATACAGGGTGTTTGGCGCATCGTGTGCCAAAATGATTTGGCGGATAGAATGGGTCATTTCCTATATTTTCAGCCCCCATAACACGTTCCATGTCAGGCGGCTACTTTTATATTAAGTTTTTTAGTAATTTCACCAAAATACCCAAATCGCATCATTTAATTTCGATTTAAAAAAAAACTACTAAGCGTAGCCTCAAAGTAAATATTTTGTTTTGACGTGCATTGACATAGGGTTGCATCAAATCTAAATTTACTGGCAAATATCATCTAGTTTTTTTTTAATTTAGCTTTGAACTTTTCCGAAAAGTTAAAAATGGACTGAACATTTAAGTTTACATGGCTATAAAAAATATTTTAAAAGAGATAGCGATCTTCGGATTTTATCAAAACTTCTCTAGTCTATCCCCATTCAAACGGTATACTAATCTTGTTTAAATAATAACAACAACTTCACAAATTCCCTAAATTAGTGCATTGACTCTATTCGGACTGATTTGCGAAATTTGTGTTTAACCCTTCATTTGGCAAGACACAAATTGTTTGATTTTTTCAATAAAATCTATTTAGACCTAATTGTTACTATCAAATAAAGTTAAGAAAAATAGTAAAAAAAATATTTGGTTGGTATTTTCGCGAAAAACGATTGTTGCTTATTTACCACATTGCCAAATAGGGGTACTTAAATAAAACATTGAGATATATTATAGAATTATTTTTTTTATATGAAAATCTTAAAAAAATCAATCGTATTTCACATTTTATGCATTAAACTTTTTTTTGGCCATTTTCGCAAAGTCGACAATGACCTTTTTCACCAACATTTGATAGATGACGTATGTCATCATACTTCACGATCAATATGCCGAGCCAAAGTTGACTTTTTATTTTCTCTTTAGCTTCTGAAACTGGTATGTTACCGTTATCTGCTATAGTTGTTGACTTCAACGCAAGAAAAATGTGTTTATCATTTAAATCAGTTCAGCGGTATAAGCTTGAAGACAGACAACACAGAGACAGACAGCAAATTCTTCCTCTCTCCTAAAATGCTGTGCCCGACAGGGTCCATAATTGCATCAAAAGTAATTACTATACCATCTCTATATCATTATTCATGTAATACATGATTGATTTATTGTGTATTGACACTCTTTTGTATTAACAAAAAGCTAAACCTATTTTGTTAGATGTTTGGCACTGATGCTTCTAGGCAACATCGAGGTTCGGAAGCATGTCATGTATTAGAAAACACAGTTTCTACGCCAAATATTGCTTTATATGATTAGTTTGATTTATTATGAATAAAATTTAGACAAAACAAAAACAATTAGAGATGATAAAATAGTACAAAATCATAAAACTTCCGTCTTTGTTATTCTCATTGCGCGTCATCTTGGCGTCTGACAGAAATATTGATATGAAATCACTCAAAACTCAGTCGACGACCGATTTACTAGTGTTTTGCTGAACTAAGCTTCGTAACAAAATCGAATGATTTGCACAAAACTTATTATTTGGTGCTGTAGAAATATTCAAAGTGGTTGTTGCTTAAAAGCATCACTGCCAAATGAAGGGTTATAGCCCTTTTTTGTGTGAATAACACGTTAAATACCTACAGGTAAAAAATATTTATCTTATGCAATGTAAAAAACGTTTTCTCTATCGTTTTTCAATGTGGATTTCTTGAAATTAAAGACGAAAATAATTATTTTGATCGTTTATTAATTATTACAAATTTTGTTCAAAATGTCCGCCTCGGCAACGTATACACTAAGTAACGACATCTTCTTCTAATTTAGACTGGCCCTATACAGTGGCCTGCACGTTCCCCAGACCTAACTCCGTTAGATTTTTACGTCTGGGGACGAGGTAATGAACTGGTGTACGTAACGGAAGTTCAAACATTAGAAGAACTACAACAACGAATAGAAAACGCCTTTATAGTAATAAAAAGAGAAACGAGGCTGCATACGACAACAGTCGAAGATGTCGTGAGTGTATACGTTGCCGAGGCGGACATTTTGAACAAAATTTGTAATAATTAATAAACGATCAAAATAATTATTTTCGTCTTTAATTTCAAGAAATCCACGTTAAAAACGATAGGGAAAAAGTTTTTACATTGCATAAGATAAATATTTTTACCTGTAGGTATTTAACGTGTTATTCACACAAAAAGGGGCTATAAACACAAATTTCGCAAATCAGTCCGAATAGAGTCAATGCACTAATTTAGGGAATTTGTGAAGTTGTTGTCATTATTTAAACAAGATTAGTATACCGTTTGAACGGGGATAGACTAGAGAAGTTTTGATAAAATCCGAAGATCGCTATCTCTTTTAAAAAAATTTTTATAGCCATGTAAACTTAAATGTTCAGTCCATTTTTAACTTTTCGGAAAAGTTCAAAGCAGAATTAAAAAAAAACTAGATGATATTTGCCAGTAAATTTAGATTTGATGCAACCCTATGTCAATGCACGTCAAAACAAAATATTTACTTTGAGGCTACGCTTAGTAGTTTTTTTTTAAATCGAAATTAAATGATGCGATTTGGGTATTTTGGTGAAATTACTAAAAAACTTAGTATAAAAGTAGCCGCCTGACATGGAACGTGTTATGGGGGCTGAAAATATAGGAAATGACCCATTCTATCCGCCAAATCATTTTGGCACACGATGCGCCAAACACCCTGTATTTTATGTATTTGCAAACACCTAGATATTTACAACGTAATGAGGCAGACCAAGAGATGTGTTATATTCCTTCGGCTTGATCATCAGTTTCCATTAGGTGATATGCAAGCAAAAAAAAAAAATTAACTCAGCTCTTGGTCTACAACTCACATAAAGGTGTAGAAGTAATACATACTTAGGTAGCTTGATGTATATTTTTTAGTTTGTAGGTACCTGAATGATTCCTCGACACAGGCGCCAGTATCAGCTTGGGTCCGTTGGTGGCGATGACCTGTCCGTTGCGGGTCCACCACACGTAGGGCGCCGGGTTGCCTTCAGCACGGCATTCTAGAGAAAGAGCACTGGAGCCTTCCTCCAGGTTGCCCAAGGAACTGGCGTCGGCGCCCACTATGGAGACTACTGGGACGACTGGAAGAGAGAAGGTTTTCATCAAATACTTATTGTTTACATAATGTACAAAGAAAAGTAGCAAGATGTAGACGGATGAGGTAAGAAGTCAGCAGAAGTAGGAAGAAGAACACAAAAATGCATTGACAGCAACTCTCTCCGTAAAGTTTTCGAGTCTTTCAACTCTGAAAATCTTTTTATTTTTCTACACCCAACTTTCTAGAATTTTATTAGAGATACTTATGTACGTACAGTCGCGGAATGAAAAGGTTCGTCACCTTAGTGTCGGTTTTCGCTTGCACTAGGTACTGTAAGAGTCAAACCTGCCAACATAACAGTGCAAGAAACAGTGCTGCTAACATTTAAATAAATATGACGTTTGCTAACGAATAAGGTTTTGCTTGTTTATTTTTCTATCCCATCAGTGCAATGCAATGATGACATTGACCAATTGACAATAGTTTTTTTTTATTTAATAGAAATAGTAATGGCAGGTTGGACGAACAAGAAGGTTTTAGTTTATCAATCATAATAATCTTCTTGACAAGATAAATCGTCAAACAACTTTGATCTGAATAATTTTGAACTTTACTGACGATCAGTTAAAGATTATTTTCTCTAACTCGAGATTATTCTGTAACATAGTTTCAAAAGGTAATATGTGCTCGCAATTCGTTGAAGGAATCAATTTGAAAACTGACGAACCTTTTCATTCCGTGACTGTACCTAAATAACGCTGTAGAAGTGTGGTAGAAATAACAAATAATGAAGATTTCGTGAACCTATCTGTCACTAGTCGAACTGGTAACCTAACTGGCAGCAGCTTCTACCTTTTATTCTTTTTCCAGATAAGATCCTGAATTATGAAGATTCTTGCTGATAACAGTTTGAGATGTACCAGATAAAATATCTACTTACATGTAACATCTAGCATGGTAAACGAGTCCTTA
Source organism: Ostrinia nubilalis (assembly GCF_963855985.1). Lineage (NCBI taxonomy): Eukaryota > Metazoa > Arthropoda > Insecta > Lepidoptera > Crambidae > Ostrinia > Ostrinia nubilalis. Next base: position 12,927,882 of record NC_087097.1, read on the forward strand.
TAGTACGGAGACGGGTAGGAAGGGTGGTGAGCCCGGCACGCCAGCTGCCTGCCGTGGGCTGACCTCGTGGCCCCCAGCTCTAGTACTGATCGGGAGGCCCACACTCGTGGTCGCTCCACTTCTGAAGCATTGGTCTGGCTCCAGGCTGTGAGACGTTCCTTTTCTGAAAAGTTAAGTCGATTTTGTAGCAAATCATGATTTTTACCAAATAGTTTCTTATGGCGCATCCACACATGCCACCGGTTTGGTTTGCCGCCGGCTTTCAGTCTGCCTTGCCAGTAAAAGATGCTCGATCATCGGGTTGGCCGCCTGGCATGTGTGGATGCGCCATTAAGGAGAGAAGATGGGAATGAGAGATGTACAAATAGGAAATTCCAAGAAAATAATGTATATGCACTCAATACAGTAAACTCGTATACCTCATTCAGATCAAAACTATAATTTTGTCAGATTTTGAAAGACGCGCTAAGTTTCGTGTTTCAGCATTATACAATTTCCCAGAAGCGTCATAGGCGCCTTGAAAGCGTATTTCTAAGTTATTAAGTCATACATATCTACACTCGAAAGATTCGCGTCTTCACCAAGATACGAGAACTGCTCATATTATACGCTTTAAAAGCGAATGTAATGAGGTTATTCAGAAAAACGAATTATTACATGGGGACCTGAGATCGGAGAGAATCTTATTTAAACTTCAACCACACCAACGCGTGCAGATCGCTATCGTCGGCGCACGTAAAACTGATGTACCTACAGTGGTGGTGATGCCGGCTGGCATTCTTTGTCAGTCAACCACAGGTCAAGCAGAGAAACTAAGGCGGATCATAGCATAGAAAGTTAACTTACCCAAATACCATTCAATATAAGCAGGCGGGTTGCCGTATCGAGCCTCGCAGACGACGGTGGCCCGGGACCCGGCGGGCACGGTGATGTTCTGTCCTGGCATCACGTGGGATCCGTTAAAGAGTATCCTGGGAGATTGGGGGGGCACTCGCACTGCTAGCGCTGCCGGTGGACTGGATAGGGCATCCTGGAAATAAATAAAATATATCATTTTTACATATACTATTTGCTTATTGTGTTGTTAACTTTTTCTACGGTGTAGATGCATATAACTCCACGGCAACCACTCAACTCTGAAAGCTGATCTTGTTATTTACAGTTAATCATAAATGAATCATAATGATGTTTTCTAACTCTCTCTATTACTTTGAAGTTACATCGAGCAACTACTATGAGTTGCTCGATGTAACTTTGAACTGCTCATCATCTAGTTGCAGCATGGATGCTATGTAGAGAGAGCTTGATGCTAAAACTTTAGTTAACCCTCTCAACTGAACGAGATAATATTTGATTGTTGTAACCTGGCATCGTCTAAGTAGTTACAGCGTGATGCTCTCACCTGAACGTCATAGTTGCTAGCTGTGACCTGGCACTGCCACTGGCCGTCATCGAGCTGTGACGTGGCTGCTCGGACCCATAGTGAGCAGTCTCCGCCTACTGGACTGTTCCCATTTATTGTAATCTTTTAATGATATAGGGTTAACCCTCTTACCTGAACGTCATAGTTGCTAGCTGTGACCTGGCACTGCCACTGGCCGTCGTCGAGCTGCAGCGTGGCTGCTCGGACCCACAGGGAGCAGTCGCCGCCGACTGGACTGTTCTCGTTGGCCCACTCGTACTTGCCGCGGTAGATTCCCACTGGCTGGAAAGAAGAAAAAGTAAATCAGCAAATAGTTCAACGAAACATTTAAGTTAATAATTAATAATCCCGTCAATCCTTTCAGTTATGCTAAATAACTGGTATTAATGGGTTCACCACATAGTCCAGCGGACGTCACGGATCAAAGTACCGACTCTTAAAACAGAATGACACCACGGTTGGAGATTCACGCTTTAGTTAACTGGTAAAAAGCGATTCTTTAAATAGTTGTTCTTGTTATTTTATGCAAATGAAAAACCTATCTTGTTAAAAATCATAGTGAAATACATGAACAATTTGTGGGCATAAAAGTGTAATGGGTTTTCGTGGAAAAATAGGTAACAAGCCGCTGCGTGGAAACATTTTAATGACTATTTTATATTAAACTTGTAAAAAGTTGACCTTTTTAAAACTGAGTGTCGGCGAAATACTTTCTGTGACGAACCAAAGCTAGTTACAAATTAAACCTACGAAGTACTTCCAAGGAATTTATTTATAAGGTCATTCAAGTAAGTAATTAACAATATTTCAGCCCTGCCCTTGACTTAAGATAACGCCGGAAACTCAGTTTACAAACCCTCACATTTCATTTGAAATGTTAATTTGGTTTACAGTCGCATTTCACGAGTTCGTCGTGAACAGTGAATGTTGTAGGTCACGAATATTTCAGTTTTGTGAATTCCAACTGTTCAATTGAAACCTATTGAAACCATGAATTGATTTTGAGTTATAAATTCACGTATTCAAATTGTCGTTTGAATTGTCACGATATTTATTTTTAAACTATAAATTTTTTGCTAGTTATAACCGCAGCTAGTACTTAAGAATAGTTTCTATTTATTATTTTAAACATTACATTACATAGTACCTAATTAAATGTAGGTAATGTAGTGACGAAGACAATACATTCTTCTTCTTGTCGACAACACAGTCAACCCAAAACAAGAGTGGCGTTGTTACATTATTATAATACATTAAAGCGTATATTCCATTATATCGTCTCTTATTTTTGCCAACATTTTTTTTTTATAAATATTGTAAACTGAAAACTATTCCCAGTTTGTAAACTCCTTGACCCGCGTTGACCGTATGGAATTATGGCGTAAGCTCCACCGCCTGCACTAATTAAGAGGCAGTGGAGGGTTTTGATAAGGAGTCTTCTAGTACGATACATAAGGACAGATTCTTATGAAGGCACAGATTTTAAGACATAGAGCGCCTTAATAAATAAGTTTAACGCGCATTGAACACTTGTTTTAATTGACATGTATGGAAATGCCATCTCAAACCAGGGTTCAAAGTGCGTTTAACTTTTTATAATAAGACCCAGAAAGTCTTTTAGACATAGGTAGGAGAAAGGCAAACTATTATCATGGGTATCAGATTTTAGCGTCTTTTAGATTTTTAGTCGAAGTTTTAATTGTTAGGTCACATTAGTAACAACAGGGAAGCTCTTTGCCTGCATCTCACAAGATGAATATCGAAGGTGGAAGCGAGCTTCTCCTGGTATGGTCATTAACAAAAAGCACAGATAAAAAAGTTTCTTCATGCCTTTAGCCTAGGCGCAGACCACCGATTTTTCGTCGGCCGATTGTTTAGTCGGGCAGTTAATCAGTATGGTCATGTATGGAAGTGCGCACATTACACCGATTTGGTACCGGCCAATTCTTGATACAAATAAAATTAGAATCGGGCCCAACTATCGGCCAACTAAAAGTCGGTGGTCTGCGCCTAGGCTTATCTAGTCTAGCTAGTCATCAATCGCCAAAGTACAGAGCATCAGGCACATATCAATGTTAATACTGTGGCATCTTTGTAGTTCCAAATAAGTGCGATTTTCAACGTGTTGTCGCTGTACTAGCTGTTTGTTTTTGCGGCTTCGTGTAGATCCTATACATATACGAGTATTACCAGCAAACTCAATCACGAAGCATCAAAACAGTTTTATTAGTGTGTTCGAAAGGAAGCAGACATGTTATTGTAGGGTTGGTATTGATTACGACTCCAAGGGCACAGGGCAGGTCTATAAACCATTTGATTAATAATCTTGGTGTAAAACACGATTAGTTTACAAGGTTTTGTTTTGTATGAATACCTTTTGTTTTTTGATTGCTTACTCGCTTTAAAGGCTATTCAGTATGTACATAGTTTTAGAAAAGGGGAATTTTTTTATTGCTTTATGTTGATTTTGTATGGCAGATTCAAGATAAGTACGTTTATTTAATAGCTCAGCACTATTGAATTATTTTTTCAGGACCCACGAAGTACTTAATACCAACGCAATTTATCTTTAAATAATTTATGTATTAAAAAACGTCCCTACACTCGATTCAGTCAAGCATAGATATACTTTTGATTGGTAAGTATGTAGATCAATTACAGGACCTGTAACTAAGATTGAATCGCTTAAGTCTCGATTCATCATAAAGATCATGATAAAATAATGTTTTGTGTCTTGAAAGTCCAGTCCACGAATAGAAATTCGTTCCCAGAAGCTTGTTTCTCCAGCCAGAGTAGTAAAGTGTCGCCACACACATTACTTGTGAAGATATTACGATTAACTGCCGATAGGTGGAGCTATGTCGGCTGTACGGTATGTACGGCTGATTCAGAAACAAAGGAAAACTGTTTAGAGATAGCTCGGAGAAAATCTATTGTAAAAAACTTTACACACTAGAGTGACTGTAAGCGTCTTAAAGGCTGCTACAGACTTTCTCAAAAACTGAAAGGAAATTCTTCCAAAAAAGGTATTTAAAAATTTAAATTATTTAATACAATAATACCACACCAGTCTTTGAGATACCTAGGTAATTTCAGGTAATTTTTATGAGCTGCCCAAACGCTGTTCGGCCAATACCCAGTAATCGTTCGTTCGTTCGTTCGTTTCAGCCGAAAGACGTCCACTGCTGGACAAAGGCCTCCCCCAAGGATTTCCACAGACCAGGCCTCCCACTAGGTGGACCGACGATCTGGAGAAGGTCGCGGGAGGTGCCTGGATGCGAGCGGCACAAGACCGGTCTTTGTGGAAAACCCAGTAATCAAATACTCGTATAACAAGCCTTTATTTTTATTATAGTAATTTACTGGGGAAAGCCCTGGGTGATGATATTTTCAGTACCATTTTATAAAATATTTATATCCAGAGCGTTTGCCCGCTATATTTCACCGTTCAAACACCATCAGGGCATAAATTGTGTGGCCAAAATTGAAGCAACACGTCAATGTAATTTACAACGGTAATACCGCATTCATGGGTTGTGTGAAACCAATTAGGTGCTTACAAATTTATAGTTTTGACCCACAAGCGCCCATTTACAGTGGCCAATTGCTAACATTTCAGTTTCAGTGAAAAGCTATCAACTTTGTCTATAAGTTCAATTTGACCATTTCCTTGCTAACAACTAACTGTAGACTAATTTTGTTGTTTATGTCTTGGCTAACAAAGTTTTTGATGACATACAATTTAATATCCATTATAGTTATTGAATACAGTTTAATGTGGTGTACTGGTGTTATTGAATGTTGTGATGACACACTGTAGGTACATAATAAATACCGCACATCATACCTACGGATTTTGACACAAAAAATTGCCTCTATGGGATTCGAACTCAGTACAGTGCAATCATTAATCCAGCCGTCATCCTTTTCAGATGCACAATATCTCTGGACTATGCGATTTATTCCCACCAACCACCGCATGACTCAAAGCCGCGTGAGCAACATTCACTGAGTGAGAAATTGACTACAAACTAGCTTTGACTTTGACTCTACGAAAACCACTCTGCGATTCGTCTATCTATCTACATTATACATATGGCAGCGTGTAGGTATTTGGCTAGGGATTATGTTTAAAATACAAAACACGTCTGCCTTATTAAAAAGATTAAATAGATCTCGGGAATTCAATCTTGTCATCTAAATATCCTGGTGAGCTGTTTGAACAGTCCAGCTTCCTGATAACCTAGCTCTACATGTCATATCGGTAATCCACATAGAGCATGCATAACGACTCGTCACTGTCAAAGTGCTACTAATTAATACATGACCTAAGTAAATCTACTGATTTAGACTGTCCTCCACTAAGTAAAACGTCCATTTCGGAAGGCACTTAAGACCATGTCAATAGCTTATGGCGGCACATGATCCAAATTCGAATTCATTATTATCTATGGGTTTTTCAGGTCATTTTTACAAGTCCTAAATCTAGCTTGCCCTAACATTACTTCGGGACGACATATCGGCTGGTACCGAAAAGAAGTGGTGGAAGAAACTGTCACCTCTGTCAGCCTTTTATTTTTATTTGTGACTAGCTTTCCGCCCGCGGCTTCGCCCGCGTGGAATTTTGTCTGTCACAGAAAAACTTTATCGCGCGCGTCCCTGTTTCAAAAACCGGGATAAAAACTATCCTATGTTCTTTCCCGGGACTCTTTCTATCTCTATGCCAAATTTCATCAAAATCGGTTGCGAGGTTTAAGCGGGAAAGCGTAACAGACAGACAGACAGACAGACAGACAGACAGACAGACAGACAGACAGAGTTACTTTCGCATTTATAATATTAGTTGGGATAGTGACCGTTAGTGACCCCAGTTTGTAACCTATATGATAAATAAATAAAGGTACTCTTCCAACACTCATAAGGCTAAATAGAGCGAGACACGCAAGCAGCGACGTGCTTAAAAATAAGCTTCCTGTAAAAGCTTAGCGCTTTGATCGTCTTACCTATGTGCTATGGAGCTTATCTTTCACCGCCCACTCCTAAGTCTACCTTTACGTCATTTTGCACCGTCCTTTTGCAAACATTTATTTCCATATTTGCATCTACAGAGACACTCATAGAGCAAACATAAGCTCTAAGTGTGAAATATGTAAAATAAAGTTACACCCGTATTCACAAACTATGCTTGCAAATAGAACGCACAGCGTTGAATAGAGCTCTGTGATTGGTCTATGCGCACTGTGAGACCTCATAGTAATCTTTGTGAATACGGACGTGAGTCTCCACTCAAGTAAGTCGGAAAAACCAATGTAGAAGAAACATTTTCCATTTGTAGGTAGGAACGTAAATAAATTATCATCATTCGTCACTCGACATTAAATTGTAGAGCATTTATGGTTGACAGCACCTCAAGATAAACATTTTTATTGTAAACTAGCACCTTTTTTTAACTAAATAAGATTCTTCAGTTTTCAGTTTGATTTTAAAATTTGTGTACCTAGTAATTACATAATACCTAGTAATTGATTGCTTACATTATAATATTGTGCATGCTGTGGTTACCGTTTGTGTGGGAGCAGTTAGCTAGAGACCTTTGGCTTAATTGTTTATTTTTTAATTGTGTTTAATACTGTATCTCATGTTGATAGCCCAATAAAATAAATAAATAAATAATCAAACAATTACCAGTCACTAAAACTGATCTATGTACTGCTACTAACATGAAACTAATTCAACTCCATTTTATTATTTGTTAATATTTATCTGGAACCATCAGCCATTTAGTAACAAAAGGAAAATGTAATGAAGCAATATTTAATTTTGTAGAACTTAAACAAATGATTAGTTCACCTAACCAATCCGTAATTACCTACTCTAAGTAATACGGCTTTTGATACATAAAACTAAACACTGTGCATCTTATGTACTTATAAATAGATGCTATTTTGGTATAAAAATGTTGCTCTGATATGCTACTAAGTAACACCCAGTTTCCAAATATCCTCCACTTATGGTTCACCTTCGCGAATCATTTGCCATGACGATTTATTCGGGAGTAAATAAAATAAGGCTTGGAACTCACGTGTGGTGTTTAATGATCCCAAGTCTAATTTATTAATTTAATAAAAATGTCATTATACCTAACATCATTACCTAGGATTCTTTACAAGTAGAACAAAATAAGGCAAGAGTGTGCACTCTACTGAAATGGAAACTTTTTGAATGAAAAGTAAAAGCTTCGGGATTTGTTACCAATACCTACTCGTAGTACCTGATTATTAGCTATAGATTTGATTTAATTACTAGGATCAGGTACGTGATTCGCTACAAAATGTATTAATGAGGGACATATTGGTGCCACATCCACCGATCTGTGGTTTAGCACATAGATAAAATCCACATGCAGCGGTCAAATGCCACCACTTTGCTCGTTTAATACCTTTTTGGAAATAAATCAGTTGCTAATTAGTTAAAACTGATTCATTTTGTGGAATACATACAACATACAACAGTGTGGTCAATTAGGTAGTGACTTTGCAAATCAAATGGATTAAAATCCTCGCAAAACGAAAAATCGAAACGAAATCGATAACGAATGTTACATTGTTTACAGTGTTAGAGGGAGTGCATAATTAAAATAAAAAGAATCATTTATTTTGCAAATAGGCTTTTAAAAAGCTCTTTTACAAGTCTCAGAAATACTTTAACCGTACCAACTGCTTTGGGACAATAAATGGGCCAGTTCGGGACAATAATCTGACATCCAGTTTATTTTCGTTTATAATGGGATCGACTGTCAAGCTCTTGAGTGGAGACCATGTTTTACAAGTAACGGATCTTGAGACACTGTCCCAAAAACAGTTGAGAATCGGTCTCGTAGGGTAGTTACTATGTCCAGGTGGATCATAAGTCCTCTCGTGAGTCCCAAGCTTAAAAGAACGATAGTCTTTTGATTGATGTCGATCGAGAACAATACCGAGACGCAACTTCCGGCAGAGGGCGTGACGTGCGCCCGCGCATATATGAACCGTGACGGCGCATCTGTTGGTTTTACTTTCTATGGAACTTGATAGGCTCAGTCACTTAACCTAGATTGGTTCGGATTACTTAGCGGATGTGTTGTTGTATCGAATGTAAATTGGTTCGGTTTCTGTTAGAACAATCACTATTTGTTATGCACCATAAGCATCTTTCAAGACTTCTGAATTGGCACAGATGGTAGAGAACTCTAATACTACTCCAGGGAAGACGGGTTCGATCATCGTACAATACAAAATATTAACACCTCTGATCTAGGTGATATCCATGTATACTTATGTAACGTATTTAGAAAAAAATTAAGTATGGTATCCCTTAGTTCACATGGTTACGGATTATATGGCGACAAGGATATGATTAGATGGGCCATTTTTTATGAGATTAGTTTATGTTATGAAACTGACATCGAAAAATACCTACGTATACTTAGTCTCCTGACTAACATCTTCGAACTGAATGGAAATCCTGATCTGCCAGAATCTTGTAGGCATATTAATAGGGTACCTGTCTTCAAACCCCCTGCCAGCATGCTCCTAGCCATGCCAAGGCCTTAAATCATAAGTAGGTCCATTCATGCATACCTGTGGCTCCTCGCCCTTGCAGTATAATGAGCCAAACCCACCATTGTGCCTCTTGTGTACGCATGCCACGTAGCCTATACATTTGGCGGGACAAAGACCGTTTTCTAGAGGCAAATTTCGATGGGCAAAAGATCCCTATTTATTGAGTTAGGTTGAAATTGCACAGCGTTTTGCGGGAAATTAGAAAACTCAAGTCATGAAATGACCATTGGTACTCTGAAATTCAAAAGCTGCGGGTTTGATTCCCGTTGGAGGTAAGTAAGTTAGCGAGATAATCGTTAGCATTGGGTATACGGCGTATGCCTATGTATTTAAGTAAGTACCTACATAAAAATATAGTTACCTAGTCAAGTATGTTTATAAATAGGTATTCTAATCAGCATTATGTATCAAGTTTTACCAAGTTTCGGTCATGTTTTAGTTATTAGAATCAATTATTTATTGACTTACATTGCTTTTAGATCCAATAAATAAAACAAAATCTGTAGAAGGAACCATGCGGTTATGAGTTTGTGCTCAATTCGTATGAATCATATTGATTGGGCATTGATCTGAAACCAAAAGTGATTTCCGATCCCGATAAAGCAAACCATCATTAGTGTATTGTCTATTCGAAGAAGAAACACGAGGAAGTTGGACCGTGAGTCCGTGACCCCATTTTCTGGCAATATAATACCTATCTCCCACACACGTGGATTTATCTACACTTCTACCGGATAATAAAATACTAGTGTTATACATTAATTCGAGTAGGTATTATACAAGTATTATAAAGAAGATGAGATTGTTTGTTTGAATTGAATAAGCTCCGAAAGTAAGTACATACTAAACCGATTTTAAAAAAAAAATATCCCTGAAGAACATAGAAAATATTTCCAAAAAGTTAGGGATCCGTATGAAAACATCGTATAAGTATTACTCCACAATTTTTCGCATTAGACACCTCATGTTACACGTTAATTGACTGGGCGGTACAAAGTTCGCCGGGTCAGCTAGTCCACAATATTCTCAATCATGGCCATCCTACTGTATAACCAATTTATTATTATAGGATGCCATGCACAGGGTATGCTGATTTAAGGATACGATTCCAAAGTCATTAAAACGTTGAATAGGGATAATTTGCGCATCAATACAATGCGTATTGCACGCACGATTTGAATGTAAATCTTATGTAATTATTATAGTGTTGAAAGTAGGTGTTTATGGTGTCGTAACCACGGTTCCCACAGCTTGATTGATCGGGTGAAGGTTACTTTGCACGGGTCAACTTAGGCACGTCAGGTCATGTATGAAAGTCAAAATATCTTTATAGGTAAATGTTGTTTTATCATATCGTGCAAAGAGAAACCGGTAATTTTTGTGACAATATACCTACCTACATAGACAGTTCAGCGATGACATGACAGTACAATCTTTGTTTGAGTAAATTTTTATAATACAGCATAATTACTATACTTTACCAGTTTCCATTGGCGTGGATTACGCAGACATTTGCATTTCATAACTTAAAAGAAAGCTTATAAAGAAAACTTAATAGAGTCTGTTAAATTCTGTTCTTCTTCTTTTCGTGTCGACAACAAACCTACACAGTGTCAGCCCAAAACTCCGCCACAAGAGTGGCGTTGTCAGTAGCACTCATCAAATCCTCCTGAGTGCAGTTGCTTGGGCACTCAGGGCATGACATCAGGTGCCTCATCGACTGGTAAATTCTGTAGTGCACGTTATGAGACAAAAAAATTATGCGATTAATCTGATTTACTGTAAATGTAGCGGTATCTAGTCGTTATGGGTTTACTGCTATTATTTAGAAAATGGTTATTTCATTAAATAATCCATTCCACATTCCCACCCTGATTCTCTATTACAAAATCTAAATACCTAGTCCTGGAATATTCCAGTGTTACCTCGCCGATTGCGAACAAAACACGACGAGGTAAAATGGAGGCTGGCGAAAATGTAAATACGCAAACGGCGAAAATATGTCAACAAGCAGGAAAGTTATAAATCTTCGATTATGTATACGCCGCCATTCATGCGTGGCTTGCTAAATCACAGCTCGTGATATATCCTGAAGTTAGATAAGATCCTAAGTTGGCGAGAAAATAGGATTTGGTAATAATTCTTAAATGCCGGTACTTATCGTTTATCAAACCGATAGTTATTTTTGATTAACGCACAAGCTATGTTGAAATATTTAGATTTATTGGCAATTTGACAAATAACAAAAATAGAGAGAAATATACTTACACGGAATTGTTCAATAATTTCCAAATTACCTACTGCAATTAGAAACATTTAACTCGAATTACCGGGGCCATATTATTATACCTACCTAAGGTTAGGTGTCAACTTTAAGTCGGCAAAAGTAAGTTGCATAGGTTTGCAAAATTGACAAAGACTTTTGGCGCAGACTAAAGTTATATTTTGCATAAGTTTAAAGTTCACATCTACAATCTACTTTCGAATTCATTTGAAATGAATACTAAAAAGTGCTGATTGTTATTAATTATTACAAATTAGATAATAATTAATAACTAGGAAGGTATTATTACACGGAGGCCATATGTGTTGGCAATAAATAACAATTCAACGAAAACCGAAAACTAAACCAGTAATTTCCTCTAAACGCGGTTTAATTAATGCGTAGTGGATGTACATTTTAGCCAAATTGCGGTTCTATGTAACTGCGTTGATTGTTGATTAGTTGATTACATTATTAATAACTGTGCGATTAATGCAAAAACAACTACACAGTCAAATGATGTAGTACGCGCTATTTATAATTAGTTCATGTTTCATGTTGTTCATAAACAGTCATGAGTTGAGAGAGTTTCTCATAATCGTCGTTAATAAATAATTTTAGTCTTTAGTTAGGGATACCTATCTACTAGTACATCTAAAACCTTCACCGATATAATTTATTATTACTGTTACCTATTACCTAATGATGTACCTAATATGGTAAGGTATTTAGGAATCATTATGTATGGTCGCGCGTCACTGGCCAGCAAGAAAAAGAATTATCTTCTAGACGACCAAATTATTTCGCTATTCTTTTGTTTTTTTTACCGCTCGAGTCTCTATTTTCCACTAACACAAATTGTCACGACTCGAATTTGTAAATAATCGTAATATTCACGTTATTACCCCGAAACTCGAGTATTAAATTAGCCCATGCATGCATTTAAAACTCTTTTAAATCTTCAGATGCCATTGTACCTGGAATGTTACTCCAGTTATGTAAGAACCCTACAGATTAAGGCTTATCGTTACCCTCATTTCTCATTACCATCGTAACCACAGACGGATTTTTTATCTTTCAAATAAAGTTTCATTTCATTCGTAATCTACTTAATTATTGTTTTTTTTTTTCAATACACACAACTTTTTTAAATAACGCAAATTATGCACAAAACAAAGAAAGTTTCTTTTCAATATTCCAGTAAAATATCACCAGTAATTTCTTACAGTTAACATACAGTAAGTAGTAGGAACATCTAAAATGTAGATTGTAGATACCTTGTAACATACAATTTATTTAAGACTAAGTAAGTTGAGAGAACAACAGAGGAATATTCTGAAATATACCCTGAGGTGGTACACGTTTTGTGAAACAAGGTTTACCTACTCCTGAATGTGTAACAATATGTACTTTGTATACCTATTTGGCTTATGTTACTTCAATAGTGTACTAGAGGGTACAGTCAGTTGCATGGAATTGTATACCTACACTTTTACACTTCATATCGAGTAAAGTTTAAGATTCAAAATACTCTTCTTTCATCAGTTTATTGGCTTACTTTCGTTGAAAAATCGTACTTATTACAATTAAATAAGATGCAGTGTTTAGCTTGATGTACAGTCGGAGTCAAAAATTGCATTCAGTTAACCCAGTTATTTTACATGACGTGAAAATGGAAAAATAGTAGTTGTCAGTGCCAAGAGAATTGGAAAATGTATTTTTGAATCATTCGAATCACAAATCGCATAGGAATTCGCATACAAATCCTAAAACTACTGCGCCACTGTCTCATACGAATATAATTTTTGTAACAAAAACTATGGTCTCATTCGTCCATCCATAGTTTCTACTTATTTATTATTCAATGACTGGAATCTATCAATTAGGAAGTTTTAAGCTACATTCTTGGAAGGAGCACAAGAGGGCAAATCAATTTACGTAAATTATTTTATCAATTAAAAAGTTCTAAACTACATAGTACCTATACAAGGCCAAAATCTTAAGTTATAAACTTAGGTACTTAAGAACTCAGTAAGTTAAAGTGTGGGCAGGGGCTTTGTTAAAAAAAATATATTTTGAATTGCCTAGTTTTTTTCCGCAGATAATGTTGTTAAAATTTGAATAATTATCATCGTGAGACTTCTATCATATTTTATTCTACAAATGCTATAGACTGAAAAAACACAGTCGAAATGAGAACCTTCTCCTTTTATAAGTCGATTCAAAATAATTAGTGATTAATAAGAGATTAGTCCAGTGTAAATACTTAATTATCCGAATGACTGTACCATTTCAACTGAAGTGCTCAACAATGCAGGCAGTGAAGCTCAAAGGGCGACCTTAGTTGGCCTCCACTATTTGTGATTTGTCGATCACAATGACCGTTGCAAATTAAGTATGAATAGTAACTGAATAGTAGGAACACCTGTAGTAGAGACATACTACTATAGTTGTATGTCTCTACTACAGGTACAATAAAACGTGGGACATAATAGAGTACCATGAGGCCGAAATTAACTCCGTGGTTTTCAATTAACTGTAGAATAAAATAACGCTGAAAATAAACGCCGTGTGTTGACAGTGTTCACACTTTTTTTATTGTGTTGAATAACGCCAGAGAATCGAACCCTGGAAATCGAATCTGGAGGTATCCTAATTGATTTGGTTTTTGGATAGAATTTAATTTCCTTGTCTTAAGAACTGAAAATGATGAAAATTTTACCTGGTTGACGCTTATCAAACGCTCTAGCTCTTGAATCTTTTGTCTGAAATAAAGTCCTTAATACAAGGTCCCTTATTATTTTAAGCACATTAAAGTACTTCTAAGAGGATTAATTATATTTCAAGTATTCCTACCATTTACGTACAGCGTACTTAGTAAAATTTCCAGTAAGTGCAAATATTCCGTAAACCCTTCCTACGCAAAAATCTAAAAGCACTCGTCGTTAAGCTGATTTTCCATTTCAAGCCCTCTCTGTTTTAATGCTTTTCATCCTTTATTTCGATTCCCATATAATACAAGCCCCAATAAATACGCGCGTATTGTGAAACACAAAAACGAATAAAAAACGATATCGTAGTGTCATTGTGGAGCAAAATGGCTCTTATTTGATATGCATTTAGAATTTCACCAGCGACAGCCGTTAGATTGATTGCAAAACGAGTTGCGTGGTACAGGGCTGGATAAATTTATTTTTAATCCTTTGTTTGTTTCGCAAACATAATAGGTACAGCCCTAATAATCCGATGGTAATGAATAACACAGGTGCTCGCCTGCGATATTCCCTCTAATGACAAACGAATGAACGAATACACCCCATACCATAATCCCCATTGATGTCGTCAAAAGCGCACGCAACCGTTCATCAGGGGTTTTACTTTTACTCCTGTAATCATAAAGCTGAGATTTAAATGCATGTCGTCATTTTTAAGGTTCCGTTCGTAAACGGAGTCTTGGATTATTTTGATAAACCCTCTGCTCAGGAAATTACTTCGAGTTATCTATGACGTGATTTTATAAGTGTAGTAAATGGTTAGTGATGCAAAATACTTGGGCCTGTATTAAAAATACTCAAGCATTATCTACCAAATCACAGGTAATTCTTATGTTTGTTTGAGGTTGGTGTCGAGTTCTTACAGGAGGGTTTGTTAGAGCTTTGTTCTTTAACGGTCTTAGTTTTAGTGTCGGTGTAATATTACTCGTAGTATACATAGGATAAGACGACAATCGTCAGACTACTTAAAAAACCGAGACCATAACTTCTTGTTCAAGAAGGCAATATTTTTTTGAGTCGGGAAATGGGCGCTTTAACTCTATTTATATCGTTTTGTGATATAGAGAAAATCCATTCAAAAGCTCTAGAATATAGAATAGTTGTCCTAAGTATCTGTAGACCAATAGCTCTGGAAATAGCGTCAAGGGACTCTGGTGATTGAATATTTAGTGACTGTTTTCACACTGCATCCAATTTTAGAATTGATTACTAAGCTGTGCCTGTACCCGCCATTGTGTTCTGGAAATAGTTTTACAGAGTAGGACCACATTATTCGCAATTAAATTACTTTAGAGTTCAGACTAGAGGCTAGACTCTTCTATCAAGACTTCTATCCTTAATGTTTTTATGAGGTTGCATTTTATGCAGTGTCATTGACAATGACAACCTAATGCCCGTTTTCATACCATCAATCCCTAATTTTTAAGTGACCCCGATGAAAACAAAATTCCTGTTAGTAATGTGTTACCATTTAATCACTTATAAATTAGGGATTGATGGTGAAAACGGACATAAGCAACCTAAACTAGGGATTTAAAATGGCATAGCAATAGAATAAATGCCACATCTTTAGGTTCAGCAATTTTCGGGAGAATTAGTTAGATGGAACTTTTTTATCCTCAATCAATTCTTTAATGAAAGTTTAACACAATCCAAAAGAGTAATCGAAATAAAAAATATTTAGCCAGACACACGTCCTAGTCTCGATTCCCATGCAGCGAGCATTGAACATCAAATTATTAATCTTCATTCAAGTAACTCAACCCCGCCGATAAAAAGCGAAAGCATACCCCATTGATCCTCGAATAGTAGTCTTTTGTGAGGGGCTTACGGCCATCTTGAATCGTCTGTTCATTGAGTACACGCTAATCGCTGCGGCATCTTATGTAAGTTGTAATAGGGGTGAGTTTTCAATGGAAATGTGCATCCTGATGCGCTGTCGAGTACCTATAGGAACATTAGTGATGTTAATACGAGATGCCCATGATCGATCAAGGCGCGCATTCAGACTCAATGGGGGCATTCAGGGAACAGCCCTGGGGCTCCGCTTGTCCTCTGATTGCTTCAAGATACGGATTAGTTCTTTTTAATTAGATTCGATAAGCCGATAAGGTTTCAAATAAATTATTTTCATTTAAATTTTCTATGCTTTCTAGGTCTTATGTTGTAAGTAAGGTATTGTTGCTTGCTATTAATTAAACTATCACCTTGTTTGGATTAAATAATGCTAAAAGCTATGTGTATTTTATACACACACACCACCATGATAAAAACCATAAATAGTTTTTTTTAAATACGTAGGTAGTAGCTATAAAATATTTAACTTCAAAAAGTACCAAACCATAAATCAACGAATTATAGTCGCACCGTGTCAACAAACGTCCAGTTTAGATCGTTTAAATTTTTATTTATATACTTGTCATCGTTACAACTAATGCGTTGGGTCGTAAAAATCAAAGCGCCCAATATAACGATCGTCCTAATAATCCGGGCTGTTAAGGGTCCGATGCACGTGTCTCGTAGTCATGGTAACGCTGCTTGGTCTAAGTCTTAGATTCTAAGATAGAATTCTAAGATTCTTAGATATAAGATATTAGAGTCTAAGATATTGAAATTCAACCAACAGACTTGAATCTATGCTTGTTTTTGCTTTATTTCTTGATAAGGCACTCAACAAGATTATAAGATAGGTCATAGGTATAATAAAAGACAGTTAACCTACGTTGTTTATTTCATAGTTCTGAAAACGATACGTTTATTTACTGAAATTGGGGGGAAAAATATCATGTATAAGTCAAATTATCAACCTAAAACTTCCACGTTCAGAGACACGCATGTAATAAATAATTCATCAACTTTGATAGAATCAACCATGATAAATGTGAATCCTTAACATGCTATCCTTAAGCTAGACATCAAACTAGACAAACACACGCCCAAAATGGTGAACTTTGTTTTTAAAGAATAAACTCACCAATTACATAATTATCTACTATATAAAAATAAGTCGGGTTTTCCTTCCAGACGCTATAACTCCAGAACGCACGAACCGATTTCCACGGTTTTGCATTCGTTGGAAAGGTCTCGGACTCCGTGAGGTTTATAGCAAAGAAAATTCAGGAAAATTTAACAAACGAAATTCCACGCGGGCGAAGCCGCGGGCGGAAAGCTAGTTATGTAGATAAAATAGCACACTTATCAACCTAGGAAGGGATCAACATCGAATCGCCACTTGCAGTACGGAGTTTGATACAAATAATACTAACCGCCTCGAGTTGATACTGTTACGATCCGTTTCCAGGTTGATAAGTGTGCTTCGTCCTTTAGTCCGAAAATGTTGAGCAGTAGGCATTAGATTGATTTCACATCTGTCTACGTCTGACCCTTAACGTATGGGTAAGTTATAACCGTGGTAGTTAATATGTGGGTATTCAATAAGCCTATTCACGGGCGCTACGAACATAATTACGAGTTTGTATTGTGTAAACTTCCTGCCTTAGCGTTGTCGCCGACCTATGACGAACATAAGCTGAGCGCAAACGGTCGACTAATCGGTGTTGATTTGATATTTTATTTGATTAGTAAAAAGTTCTACATAATTATTAGTATCAGGATCCTCGGCACTGAAAACTACACGCAACCGATTTTTTAAACTTTTATATTTAGTCCATGAAAAAAAAAAGAAATGGACACATTGGACACAACTCGATTAAGATAGAATCGGAAGTGTAGAGCTTTTAGTGCCTAGCAATAATATTTAATCATAATAATAATAAAAAACTTAGTTTAAAACGACTTAACTTTAATTGTTTTAAATGGATTTGCTTCTGTGTCATTCTCTCGACAGTTCTTAGGACTCCAAAATATGAGGTTTGAATAGGGATGTTTCCTGGGTAAAAAAGCAAGAGTTTTAATTAGTCCGTCAGCATATCAAAAAAATACTCGACAGTCGACACGTATTTTTCACTTTTTCAAACTAATGAAAATGTCAAGAGATAAAGCGTGCCAAAGTTATACAGAAAAGGCCTGTGACGTCAATGAGTGCTTATAAGTGCAGCACTTTGTGACGTCACGCGGAACTTCAACGCACTATAACTTTGTAATTATTTGTTTGATTGACATATAAAAATATACGTGTCCAATATTTTTTATGTTAAAATTGACGGACTAAACATTTTTTTTTAAGAAACTAGCCTATTAATAATGGTACTAAAGGCATTTAATAAATTAATTAGTCCTAGGTTACTTTTTGACCTAGCAAAGAAGGTTAGGATTGTTTTTAAACTTTCTTTTTGTCGTTCGTTTGTGTCCACCCTTCGCGGTAACGTCTTTATTGATGTATCAAAGCATAGCAACGTACGGAGTACGGACATCCTCATATCAAACTAAACTACCATCTTACGTAGTTGTCGTAGGTTATATTTTGCTATAAACATGGTAAGCTCTCGTGCTGATTGTACACCGACTGAATATTAAAATGTGCAGTCACGAACGAATTATCAGAACCCTGTGTCTACATTTATACAGCCGATATGTGACGTTATTCAAATCATATAGATATTATACATAGTTACTCGTATAATATCCATATGATTTGAATAACCATATGCGGGTGAATATCTAACGTATTTATCTGAAATACGACGAATTTAGGTATGAAGAAAATAAAATATGTATGGAGGGATCTAAAATTCAACCGACTGATTCCCTGACAAATTAGGAATGGCAATGACGTGGAATGAAAAGAAATACGCAAGCGATGCGAGGGTATTTGTAGGCGGTTTCTATGCCTCTCATTTTTATTCGAGTACGCATGTGATTCGGGATTAGTATAGCTGCTTAATTCAGAGACTGTGGGTTCGATTCTCATCTTGCTTTGGGACACACATTTCCATTGTGAGTAACGTACTTTTAGCGCCTTTTAGTTCCCAATTTAGTTCCTGACGCGCCCTGACGCCTGATTGCACTGTTTCCTCAGTAGGTACTGATTGACTATGCGAATTACCTAACTTCATAGATAAAGCCTAGACAGATGTAAGCGCCCGAAAAGTGAGGCCACTTTTAGTGCACCATTCTGGTCCACTTGAAACTTGAAACTTTTTTGTTTTAATTAAATGTCTTATTTATTAAATAATAATTAATAGCATTTTATTACGATAAAAATCTCTCAATTTAAAAAAAAAACCTTAATTTCAACATTTTAACAACTTTTTTATTTGACAGTAATGACAAGAGTTTTGCCTCACTTTTGACGAAGCGTTTGTTTTCACCATCAATCCCTAATTTTTAAGTGACCCCTATGGTAACACATCAGGTAGGTATGGAATTTTGTTTTCATAGGGGCCACTTAAAAATTAGGAATTGATGGTGAAAATGGGCATAAGCCTACCTTTTGATATCGAACAAAAACAACACCATAAGTAATTTCAGTATGCCACATAAATATTAATTTTAACTAGGTTTCGTAGATATTATTTGGTTATTGTCTGCCTAATTGAATAATTGATTACTAGGCCTACAGCTTAATTGATTGAACGTAGGTACCTATAGTACATACTTATATGATTGAACGCTCACCTAGTGCTGTTATGTAGACAGATACCTATTATAATTACTTTAACCGTGATAGTTTTTACTTCGATAGAGGAAGTTAGTTGATAAATGAAATAACGAGTGGACTGTATAAAATTAGTAATCTATTCAATATTTACAAAATGACAACAAAGTGAGACCGTTTAGTATGAAGTACTTGAAGAGAGTGCGTCAGGGCCGTCTTCGTGGATGTTCGCTCGCGAACCGAACATTGCTCGTTCGTTCGCCGAACGCTCGCCACCCACTCGCTGCTCTCTCCGGTTAGCCACCCGCGGGCTATGTCCGTGCATAGACAGTAGTACCACAAAATACATAATTGGTAGTACACTACAAAATACTACATGCATGCCAAACAGCCCGATCCGTCCAGTGGTTTGGGCTGTGGCTGTGCGTTGATAGATCGCTATGTTATCATATTTGAGTTATAGAATTTAGACTTACAGGTATGTACGGACGACAGCACATCAAACTAAACTCAAACTGCTTTCAATTTTGTTTAACATTTTTACTAAGCACTAGCGACCGCCCGCGACTTCGCACGCGTGGATCCCGTTTTACCCCCTTCATCTATCTTATGCGGTTTAGATTTTTTCATACAAATGTTTTTTCCCGCTAACTCCGTTCCCGTGGGAATTTTGCAATATCCTGTGTAACTAAGCTTTAAGTTTATTAAGGTACCTACATGCCAAATTTCAAGCGTGTTAGATTTTTCATACAAAAGGATTTTCCCACGAATTCCCGTTCCCGTGGGAATTTCGGGAATTCCTTGTTGTAACTAAGCTTTAAGTTTACTAATGTACCTACATACCAAATTTCAAGCGTCTAACTTAAGCGGTTTAGATTTTTCATACAAAAGGATTTTCCCGCTAATTCCTGTTCCCGTGGGAATTCCTAAGTATACTATAACCTGCCCAGGAGTATGAAGAATAATTGTACCAAGTTTCGTTAAAATCCGTCGAGTAGTTTTTGTTTCTATAAGGAACATACAGACGGACCGACAGACAAAAATTTTACTGATTGCATTTTTGGCTTCAGTATCGATCACTAATCACCCCCTGATTGTTATTTTGAAAATATATTTCATGTACAGAATTGTCCTCTCTACAGATTTATTATAAGTACCTACCTATAGATATAGATAAGAGTAGGTATGGGATCCTTGGACCTAGTGTTTGAGCAATTACAGATGTTTTTTTTACTAAAAAAAAACCGTAAAACAAACCCCTTTTAACCGGGCCTGGCATGCCTCATTATTTTCTGCAGAATGGTCCGAATGCACAGTGCGGTTTTCATAATTAGTAGGTACAAATTTACCAGAATTAAAACCGTAGTTATGCAGATATACATAATAAAGTAATGTTGTAAGTAATTACTTAAATACCTATTAAAAACTATTTAAACAAAATGTAAAAATAAAAGTTTATTAATTTTAATAAAAAAAGTACAGTTGTAAGTAAGGTCATTATTTATTTACGTAGGTACCGCCTTTTTACTAGATAGCACATACTAGACCTACTACTAAATAAAAATAAATAAAAAATCGTTAAAGAACAAAAACTGTTAGACATTTCTTAATAAAAACAAGAGTAAAAAATTAACTACTAGTTAAATTAATAAAAGATAAACGAATCAAACAGTTTTCGGGTTTAAAATTGTATGATTACCTATGTCGCGTCGGTCCGAATCACGCGCCATTCGTTCTTTTATACAAGCAACGAAGTAAAGTAACGTTCGTATAACACGGACACGGTGTGAATCGGACCGTCACCGACGCAGCTGCAACAAAAAACTAAAGTAGTACGGGGTAAATATAGCTATCCCGCTCACACGCAGGTAAAAGACCGCCGAGTGAGTGTGCGCGCTAGAGACGAATATCGTTATCGTCGCCATTTGCCAGTTTGCCTCCCAGCTTATTCAGTTGTCAACATTACGTTGAACGAGGTGTATTTCTACAGTGTAACCCTTGGTTTGTGGTGTCTGATGGCAGTTAATTAGTCAACAAAACAGTAAGTTAAATCAAAATAATACTTACAATCCCTTTGTTCGATTGAATAGATAACATTAGATGTTTTGTTTTTAATCATTGTTTTGTTAACGTTTGTATTTGCTCTACTGTTCTGTAATTTAACAAAAATATTTCATGTAATAAATGCCTAGTATTTTAGGCTTATAAAATGGTTTAGAAATCTTATTGCATAATAATTTAATAATGAAAATATCGTGTGAGAAAATATTTATTTGTTTTTATAGCAAAACAAAGTATAGATGCCTTTGCTCTATCGTAAGTTTCAGGCGTTGGAATTTGCGGAGAAGTTTTGTTTCACACTATGAATTTTCTTCTGTATTATTTTAATGTTATGTAAACATCCTTATTATTATTGATAAGGACATCAAAAGGACAAACTATACAAATATACAAATACATCATTATAAAAAATACCTATCTATCGCAACCTGTCCCAAAGTCCAACTTTGTGGTTTTTAATTATCAAGCCGACATTTTCAATTGAAAATCACAAAATTCGCACGAATGTGCGACACGTCCCCTCTCAATAATAATATTGTTTTAGTAGGCGTTTCGCCCGGATGCATGTATTAAAAGTACATATTAAAATCGCGTGCGAATTGACTCCTTCGAGAACTAGTAATCGCATCGCATACCTACTAGTTCTCGAAGGAGTCGATTCACACGCGATTTTAATACATCCGGGCGAAACGCCTACTAAAACAATATTATTTTTGGGACGTTTCGCATATTGGTGCGAACGAATTTCGTGCGAATCGACGAGGGACGAGCCTATTTATTATTTTGGTCCTATGTATAAATGCGTAGGTATACGACCCTATCAAAGTGACTTCTTAAGATACATTAATATTTCTAAAACAATCTTTCGTTAAAATGCTCTAAAAATTATAATACTTCTGCATATTTTTTGTTTTACCCGACTGCGCTAGAAGGTTATGTTTTTCAAGTGTATGTACAGTCTCGGAATGAAAAGGTTTGTCAGTTTTCAAATTGATTCCTTCAACGAATCGCGAGCACATATTACCTTTTGAAACTATGTTACAGAATAATCTCGAGTTAAAGAAAATAATCTTTAACTGTTCGTCAGTAAAGTTCAAAATTATTCAGATCAAAGTTGTTTGACGATTTATCTTGTCAAGAAGATTATTATGATTGATAAACTAAATCCTTCTTGTTGGTTCAACCTGCCATTATTATTTCTATTAAATAAAAAAGCTATTGTCAATTGGTCAATGTCATCATTGCATTGCACTGATTCGATAGGAAAATAAACAAGCAAAACCTTATTCGTTAGCAAACGTCATATTTATTTAAATGTTAGCAGCACTGTTTCTTGCACTGTTATTATGTTGGCAGGTTTGACTCTTACAGTACCTAGTGCAAGCGAAAACCGGTGAACGTCAGAATGGCGGGTGTATGGTCACAGAATTGAATAATATAAATATGAATTTTTAATACCTGAGATGTACCTTGGTGTACCTTTAGTTATTAATTTTGTACCTCCCTAAAACGGGAACAATTACAATTACAAAATGAGCCGCCAACCTGATATCAGGTTGGCGGGTGTATGCTGAAATTGGACGAAACAGGTAAGTTATGGTTTTCTTATATTTATCATTATTTAGTACCTCAGATGTACCTCAGAAATATATTATTATAAACCAAATGCGACGAATAATTACCGAGAAAATCGATACGAAAAATTTGATGTCCACCATTTTTTTGATGGCCACCATTTCTTATAACAAGTTAGAAAGTTGATACTGACACAGATAATACATACCGTAGTATTTTTTAAGTCTGTATTTTATGGCACGCACACTTTTGCATTTGCCAATGCCATTAATTTGCTAAAATCAAAAAGTTAGTATTGATAGTAGCGCCCTCCTGTAAATGTCATAAATAAGGTTGTCCAACAATCGGAACTTAATAATCGGGACATGGTCTTCTTCTTCTAATATTATTTTTTTCTTCTTTTCATCTCTTCTTCTTCATCTTCTATTCTTCTTCTCATCTACTTCTGTTTCTCTTCTTTGTTTCTTCCTCTTCTTCTTCGACTCTTCATCTTCTCATTATCTTCTCATTATCTTCTTATTTTTTTTGCCTTATGTCTTTTTATTCTTTTCTCATCTTTTTTTTGTTATCTTTTTATTTTTTCGTCTTATATCTTCTTATTTTACAAATAAGAGAAACAGAAGAAGGACAGGAGAGGAAAAAAAGAAGAGAATAAAATTTGAAGAAGAGGAAGACGATGTCTCGATTATTAGTTCCGATTGTTGCCACGTTGGACAACCTTATTTATGACATTTACAGGAGGGCGCTACTATCAATACTAACTTTTTGATTTTAGCAAATTAATGACGTTGGCAAATGCAAAAGTGTGCGTGCCATAAAAAACAGACTTTAAAAATACTACGGTATGTATTATCTGTGTCGGTATCAACTTTCTAACTTCTTATAAAAAATGGTGGCCATCAAAAAAAAGGTGGACATCAAATTTTTCGTATCGATTTTCTCCTTAATTATTCGTCGTATTTGGTTCATATTCATTATTTGTGAGGTACATCTCAGGTACTAAATAATGATAAATATTAGAAAACCATAACTTACCTGTTTCGTCCAATTTCAGCATACACCCGCCAACCTGATATCAGGTTGGCGGCTCATTTTGCAATCGTAATTGCTCCCATCTTAGAGAAGTACAAAATAAATAACTAAAGGTACACCAAGGTACACCTCAGGTATTAATTAATCGTATTTATTTTGTTAATTTCTATGATCATACACCCGCCATTCTGACGTTCACGAAAACCGACACTAAGGTGACGAACCTTTTCATTCCGCGACTGTACCTACTAGCGGCCGCCTGCGACTTCGCACGCGTGGACCCCATTTTAACCAATATTACACTGTGATTCAAATACATAAAATTTCTTTATTTAATAAAATTTCAATATTATTTACGAACGTCAAATGCAGTAGTTTGAACAGCGCTTGATAGACGGCGTTGCACGGCTTCGTCATCCGCTTGAATATTTACGAACTTCAAAAGCAATGTTGATAAATGGCGCTTTTTTGTAAATATTTCTCACGTCTTATTTATTTATTGAAAACCTGTCTGCATAAATTATAGCCTATATGTTATTCTGGGTTATAAACAATAATACTATAAAGTTTCGTCGAAATCCGTTCAGTAGTTTTTGCGTGCAAGAGTAACAAACATGTTGACATCCAGACATCTATGTACAAACTTTCGCGTTTATAATATTAGTAAGATTAGTAGGATGTATTTAATAGATTATGTAAGAAACACGTCCCCATTTTTAGGGTTCCGTAGTCCTGACAAGGAACCCTTATTTATTTAAGTTTTATAGATGTCAGTAACTTTTTACTTTATTTCTAGATGTACGTTTTACGCTTGGCGCGTGACCAGACGGGCCAACAAAACAGCGGTGTTCTTCAGACAGTAATATCGACTATAAGGTAAGGCATTAATTTAATATTCACATTCAAAATTTTATCTTCTTTAACCCGGCGAGGATGTGGAGGGGTCAATTTGACCCCGTGCTTCATATTTTTGTGTACAGTTATTTATCCCGTAGCCGTGTGCTGTTGAACGTCTCAGTAGCTGGAGTAATTGAACTCTGCTACCCTTAGCACGCCACTAGTGAGTCAACCATCGCTGGTGAAAGAAAATAGACGTGCGAAAACGTAAAAATGACGAAATTTTGCCAAAATCACATTGCTCTATTTTGTTAAGAATGAGCTAATTTGTACCTTAGAAGACTAATTATGAATAACTAATGATATAAGATATTTATTACTAGAAAATACTAATTAATATTATGAAATATGATGAAATTGCTTTTTTGTTACAAGATAACGCTAATTTCACTATTTTTTAGAGTTTTGGATAATCTCTATTATTTAAACATGTATATGGCTATTGGTGAATTTTTCAATTTAAATCCATTAACTACTAACTGTTACTTAAGTTTCTTGATAAATATTACTTTAATTACCGCTTAATAGGGAAAAATCTACAAATCAAATACAGGGTCATAAAGACCCTCCACATCCTCGAATTATACCTTTTGTACCACATCCTCGCCGGGTTAAATAAATTACTCATAATGACTTCAAGCTTTTTTGGATGATTTCTGATCGTTTGGTACCTACTCCATTCGTGTCACTATCAGTTTTAGCATCAACATGGGCTCTCGATGGGCGATGCGAATACGCAAACGATACGAACTCGAAAGTTTTTCGTTTTCAAGCTCAAATTACAGAGCTAGAGATGAACCATCCAAGACTGCATCCCACTTAGCATCAGGTGCGATTGTGGTCAAATACCTGCCTTGTTATGCATAAAAAAAAACCATATCAATCTTTTAAAAATTGAAATATGTGTTCATTGATCGCCTTTGTAGTAATTGTCTTTCTTTTTCTACAGTGGCGAAGGTGAAAAAAGAAATGATTCTGAACAGGCCAAATATTTAGAAGATCTCCTCGCAAAGCAAGCAAGTCATCACTTACCATCTAGTCCGAATTCTTCAAGTTCTACCTTTTTACCCGTTAAAGAAGAAAATTCCGACGATGAAGAAGTTTCGATGTCTACAGGAATTTATTCAGAATTCCAGCTAAAAGAATGTAGTGTTTTATTGTCACGTTTAATGCCAAATATTGTAACTGTGAAATCTGAAGCTACAGATATGACTTCTGATTTAGATTTAGATGATCCACTTGGCGACGACCATCGAACGATGTCGCCGGACGCATTTGTAAAGTATGAAGAGAGCTCTCCTAAACATCAAGACCTGGAGGAATTCCAGCCTAATGAAAGTAGTAGTTCGGAAAGCGAAGATGATGATCCTATTAGGATACAACAAAGTTCATCAGGTATCCTTAAAAAGAACGAAACGAATTATCCGTCCAATATTCAAGGGCATCCTGGGAAGTCAATAGTTTCTGCACAACCTGAAATTGTAGAAAGTAATGATTCCAATAATAAGAAAAGGAATAGGGATGATAAGAAATCGTCTGATATAAAATCTGAAAAAAGAACCAGAAAAGTAACTAGAGAGTACAGAAAAATTAAATGGGAAAGCGATTTTCAATCCTTTCAAGGAGCTTTTAAAAAGTTTAGAGGACCTGAACCTGGACCATGCAAACTTTACGACACACCCTTTGAAGCCTTCACCGATATATGGACTGTAGATATCATGAGCCATATTGTGAAACAAACTAATAAGCATGTAAAATGGATAATTAGGGCTAAAGGAAATGTGTCAGATTTAGCTAACTGGACCGACTTAGATTTCGAAGAGTTAATGATTCTCTTCGCTATTTACATTTACATAGGGTTCGATAAGCGCTTGTGGAACGAAGAATATTACAACCAAGAACCTTTATTCAAGACATTGATGAGCCACCGTCGTTTTTGCCTCTTAACGAAGTTTCTTTATTTTGGCAGTTTCTCGTATCATAGAAGTTATGATTATTGTGATGAAATGGCAAAACTGATGGCTTCACCGTCAAAGCAACTACAAATACTTACTGACGTAATCTTTCATCTGAATAAAAAATTTTCTTTCTTATATACTTTAAAACAAGATATTGCTATTAATGAATCATTGACCGCAATCCCAGACCAGTCATCTGATAGAATACCCTTTATTAAGCCTTATGACGTGAGATCGTATGAAATTTGCGAAGTAAATACGGGCTACTTATACAAATTCCAAATTACTGAGGAGAAGGCGAAGTCTGGCTTAATTTTTAATGGTGTTTCTTTGAGAAGTTCTGATATTATTTTTGGTTTATTAGAGGATTTGAGAAATATGGGTCATTGTGTTACATCAGTTCCTTACCACATTTCACCATTTTTAGCGCGGCGTTTTAAAAGAAAGGGTTTTAATTGTTTTGGAAAATTGGATATTATTAACAGTCTTAACATTCCTTATGACTTCAGGGGTCAAGGGAGCAGAATAACAGGTTTTAGCACTGCTACACGAATAGCTCGTCATAGTCATGATGTTTCCATTTTACAATGGAACGAGGCTGACAACGAACAGTTAAGTTTGATATCAAACTTCCACAGTAATACAAATTTCTTTGATGTAGAAGCAGGTATGCCGTCAGTGAAGCCTCAGGTGGTGCGAGACTACAAAGTGGCAATGGAAAAACTGAACGAAAAGAATCAAAACCTCCGTAGATATTTAATTGGACAAGAGACAGATCTAATTTGGTATCAAAAGATGTTTTTGAATCTGCTAAATGCAAGTGTACACAATGCTCACGTTTTATATTATTGGTCTTTGATTCAGCGTGAAAAACATGCTATGATCTATAAAGAATTTCGTAAGGAACTTGCTATTTCTATAATGAATAAGTATCGCCACGGTTTGAGTAAAGGCAAATCGAAGTCGGGATACGACGTAATCAAAATAGAGTCATCGTACCAAAGTTCGCGAAACCGGCTTGCTAGTGATCTAATAGAAGATGATGAGAATACTGTCGATAAAAGATTAGGCTCTCAATCTCACTTGGTGCATGAGCCTATGTACGACGAACCTTCAACGGCAATCGTTCCAAAGTTTTGTGTCGTTTGCTTTCGGATGGGATTAAAGAATTTGGTTCGATCGCGATGCGTCACTTGCAACGAACACATGTGCTTTCAGAGGTGCTGGATGACGTGGCATTCAGAAACAAACCTCAAAAAATACAAGGAACTTTCATGAGACCTAGATGAAACTGTGAAAATTTTTTGTCTTAATAAAGCAAGTTGTGATTTGATATCTGTGTTTGGATTCGACTTTGTTCTATTAAAATTCTCATTATTATACTATGGTTGTATACATATACCTATTTCTTTTAAGACTACGAAACGATGCCAGGTAGTAGGTACCTAATATAAAAATATGCATGGACATTAAATTAAAACCCTTCTAATATACTCGTAAAACACGCATGAATTCGTGTGCCTATGTTACGGTCAAAGTGATAAATGTGAAAATTATGAATAATCGCCGGTTATTATGAATAATTACCGCACGATTTGGTAAATGTGATTAATATGAGGTCATTTATGTGTGTATAAAACTAAATAGGCGGCTTAGGGGTGGCCCAAGGGCCACCCCCGCCGCACCTTAACCTATTTTTCACTTTAAATCAAAACATTATGTTATAGGCATCATGGAAAAGTAATATTATGCAAGAAGCATTCCAAACTAATTATGCCAAATTATATTAATATATGATATCAAAACGTTCAAAATTTTGGCTGTACACGAACACGTACACAAGATGTTGTTCTCTTTTATGAAATTTGTTAGTACTAAGGTTGAATTATTAAATAATCACTGTTAAATGTGATTAATTTATCACTTTTACCGCGACTGTCGGGAATTATTCATAATAACCGGTTATTATTAATAATTTTCAATTTATCACATTAACCGTAACACCTATACTATAGTATGGTTAACCTTATAAATGCGAAGTTGAGTTAATAAAATTGAGGTGTATGAGTATGAATATGTTTAGTTATTGTCTTTTGCTATGATCCAATCATCTTAAAAAAATAATGTTCTGACTATGGCAGTTAACTGGCACTGGCAGGTGCGATTTTGCAACTAAATGTACCTACAGTACGTGCAGTATACAGTCTACACATCGGACTATTCATTTTAGTTGCAAAGTCCCTATTACAACTACATAACAGACTCGTCGTGTGTACAAAGCAATAATATAAAGCCCCGCACTCACTTGCTTCCGCCGCACCTACCAGGTTTAATTGAACCGGCTTCATTAGCGGCTGCCGGGTCGCTTCGCAACGCAACTTCGATCGAATTAGTTTCGCTTTCGCATCTCGAGATAATGAACGAGGGTTGTCTTTTTATTGGGTGGGAACTCTTGAAGTGCAGTGTAGCTAATTGTTTTTCAGATATACGCTAGAATAAAAATAAAACTACCTAAACACGAGGTTGGCAATTTTCTTTTAGAAGAGAAAGGATTCACTTTTTAAATGGTGGCTAGCGTAGATATTGGAAACGTAAACCAATTTTCTAAGGTTTTATCTAGGTAAGAACATACTAGCTACGATACACATACTGGTGTGGCGTTAGGATAAACTACCTACTACTGGTACATTCAGCGTCAAATAGGTCAAATAGTTCGTGACACAAATAAACAACTGGAATAAGGTACTTTTATCAACTTTTTGATCACTTTAGGGTCAAGAATTATTTGACGCTGACTGTAACTATGATCGGAAAAACCTCTCTGGAAAATAGGCGAGAAACTTTAAGGATAATGTCACTAAAACAATACAATTATATCCAAATAAGCTTTAACTGAGGATAAAGGATGGATCGGCAGATAGGAAGTGGACCCTACTTAATGCGGAAGCGTTTCCTTGGGGATCGCTAAAAATACATCCAACGGATCATGGAAACAGCTTACAGCTGAATTGGTTTTCTAGAGTTCCGCACAAATTCTAAAGAAAATAGTAGGTTATAAGCTTGATGGCGTGTTGGTCTGCCTAACCGTTGTCACTGAATCACAGATTTACTTTTTTCAGAGTTGGTTTAGGATTTAGAATTGGTTTAGGTAGCTTATGCCCGTTTTCACCATCAATAGGCCTAATTTTTAAGTGACCTTCTACGGTAACACATAACAGGAATTTTGTTTACACAGGGGTCACTTAAAAATTAGGAATTGATGGTGAAAACGGGCATTAGAATCTGGAATATTATCCTTTTCAATAAAATTGAAACCTAATTTTAAATTTAGGTACCAATTTGCTTCGCAAATGTAGGTAAGTAAATAATTATATTTTTTCTAAGCATTAAAGCTTCATTTAGTTTAACATTTAAAGGTTTTATTGATGCTTGTCTACCTGCCTTTGTCCTCTACATTTTAAGTGTTTCATTACACTGAATAATACTTATACAGGGTGTCCCAGAATGGGTGAATCAAACTGATAGGGGAGGTAGCTCTTTTTAGGGATAGTACATTAGTAGAGCTACCTCCCCTAGCAGTTTGATTCACCCATTCTGGGACACCCTGTATTAATGGACTGCCTTTGCTCAAAATACTAGTTAAATTCAACCAATTCGATAGATACATGCTTGAATCTGCTAGAGTATGAATGGATTATGACAGCCATCCCATAATGCAAGCCTAAGCTTACCTAACCGATAGTGTCTACCCGAAATTTCCAAAGTTTTCTCTACAATTTGCGTGTAAACCTTATTAGTACAACTTACACGCCACCGGGAATAGAGAACTAAACTGAAATATTTTGTCACTGCGGAAACTTGCCGCAACTTCGCAAATATATCATCGCCGACAACAAGAAATGAGGAAAGTTACGATTACGCAATATATCGATAAAGTTGAAAGAATGATTTTGGTTAATTCATCAATCTTAGCGTGCTTTTTACTTTTACTTTTCCCTGTCGTTTAATCAGTGTCGGGGTTTGGAGACAAATAGCAGCTTTTCAGGACTCGCACGAACATGTATGTGGGGGAAGCTGAGTACAGCTGTACGCGTCGTTCATCAAGTTTAATATGATTGAAATACAACATGACGTCACGGCGAAATAAGGCATGAAAAATTGGCCTTACAAATTTTTTTCAGCATCTTATCTTCTACACTTAAACTAAGATATAGGTATGTCGAGGTACATAGGTACTTATAAGATTGCTTTATTTGTCTATTTCTTTCTTTTCTTGTTTTGTGTGGTATGCAATAAAGTTTTTATCTATCTATCTAATATCGGGCAGGGCACCGACGAGATGGTCGGACGCGGTGAGGCGAGGACGGTGGGCGGGAGTTTTTGCATCGTGCGGTCCACACAGCTTATGACCGCAGTCTGTGGAGGAACACTATCTGTGGTCGCGATCCTCATCAGTGAGGGACCGAGGAAGAAGAAGAAGAATCTAATACGACCAAAAGAAAAACGGCAAAGAAAATCTTACCGAAAAGTTTTATCAGGAACCGGTAAAGCTGTCAAATTAAAGTGAATCATCTTATATGTATAATTAATTAATTAACATGCTATTTTGTATATTTTTCTACAACTTTTCTTACAAAGTGGTCAGGAATTAACTGCTAACCCAGCTTTTCCGTCTTTAATTGCAAAATTTTAATCTAAAAGCTAGACGTAGCTAGGATAGTAATGCAAATGCCTTCAGAAGTTAAGCCCGCGTTATTGTGTTTGCTTAGCTAGGTTGTTGTAAAGTAGATAATATCTAGGTTTGTTTAACTTGTTAGTGCAGATCTTACTAGTTATTTTGTATTATATTGTTTTTGTTGTAGTTCACACTTAGCTGACTCTACAACTTACATTATACTACGTCACTGTACTTTGGTAAACTAGTCAAAATTTTTAATAATGTTTACGCTAGATAACTCAAATTTTTTACCGCGTCTTAACTACGCTGACTACTGACTGACTATTACTGACGCGTCGTCTTTTTGTACTAACTACCTTAGTCGAGTTATCTAATAAACATATTTATTACAGCATAAGGATATAGTATACTATGTATAAGCTTCGACTTCCACAATTAAATCAACTTGTGTACATCTCGCTTAACAATAATTTCCTTAAGTAGCCATACAATTTGATGAATTACAGTTGAAAAACGAAATATTTTATACATAAAGCTTTGATATTTTTCATTGTATAACAATGTTATTCTCCGAAAAGGTCTTTTGTTAAATAGGTATAACTAAATAAGGAAAAAGCGATCGCATTATTCTTGATCAAAGATAAGGAAAGGCGAGAAAAAAAGGAATATGTAAGTGAAAATATTATGTACTTAGATATATTTTATAATTTTTACTCGTGTCGACCATACAATAAATTGATGTACAGTCAGCGTCAGATAGTTCATGACACTCAAAGTTTCCAAAGAGTTCGTAACACGTCTTTGTTAAAATAAAGTTGTGTTGAACAACTTTTTTGTCATTTTGGATGTCACAAACTATTGACGCTGACTGTACGGAAGAAGGCCCGTCAATCATAATGTTGTGGTATCTTATTTGATTGTAATAAAAGAGGTTTTGCAATAAAAATATAATATGGTTTGATGGGCTGGCTACTGTAAATGTTACTCATTAATGTTTAAAATGTCAAAATCAATTCATATTTTATGTTATTTTATCAGCAGCTTTTCATTAGGCCTTATTGATAAAGTATGACATTAATGGAATAATTTTAATTAAACTATACATACAGTTTATAATTAAAATATCATAGGGTAAAGCTTTGTTGAACTGTAAGCCAAATTAATTTTCAATCAACAAGTTTTACGTATGAAAATGATTATTACATAATTTCAATACTAACTATAGCTTTCGGTTTGCATGGTACCTATTCGATTTGATACAATAAATTAATTATCGTACATTGATTAAATTAATCTATTCTCATCTAAGAAATAGTCGATTCCCCATACAAAGTTATTATGTACCTACCTATTTCAACCCACACGTGTGAATATGGAGTGACAAATAGACAGGATTTATTTATTATTTTATTATTATACCTACATTTCTGAACCATTAGCAAAATGCAAACCATTTGCAATATTAGTCGACTTTAGGAACAACATTTAAAACTATCATGTTAATACTTTGGATCAGAATTTCTGCGAGGATTTGCAAAACTCTTTATAAACTTATCTAGCAAAAATATTAGACTAGGCATAGTGAATTTTCCGGACATATTAAAATCGCTCCAATACAAGCCGTCAACCAAATTTTTTATGATTGAAAGATGTGCCGTGCCGTGTATAGCTTAAGTTATTTGCATAATCTGCATTAAATATTACTTTCGAACTTTTTGGACAAAAAGCAAAGTAGGTAGATATTTAATTGAATTAGAAATGCTAAACAATTGGGACGCAAACTTTATGCGTTGACATCTATCCGGCATAAATAAATAAAAAAGTTGGGGAAGCAAGCTTGCAAAATATTGTCACAGTCGGTTTATTTAGTCAAAGTTAATGCTGTATTTGCGATCTACTTTCGGCGGCCATGTTTAATTCATGACGTGCCAAAAAGCGTGGCAACACCGACAACTTTGCTTCACGCACAAATCAACGGCGATTTTCAATCCCGTAAAACGTGGTAAAACGTCATACAAATTAATAAACACTCATAAAACTTTAGGCTTTTAAAAAGCGCTTTTACATGTTTTTGTATTAGGTTCTATAACACTGACTGTAGAGTGTCTCTACATAGTGAAAACTTTAACAGCATTTTGGAAGTCTTGTCTAGTGGTTCACTTAGTGGACTACTAAGTATGCTAGAGATCACGAGTTCGATCCTCGCACAATGTAAACATTTGCGTGAGTGTAAAGTGAGATCCGACCAAGCTTCTATTTTGAAAATCAGTCGTTTTTTTCACGTAAATTTCACCATTTATCATGACAATGTCTAAGTATGAGTACAAATGAATTATACATTAAAGAGAGAATAAAATTAATGAAACGTTCAAGTTTCCCGGAAAAAGGAGAATTTATACGAACAAAACCAACATAAACCGTTTGTTTGTATATTTTCCTGACTCTAAAAAACAGGTTCTGTTTAATAATAATAAACAAATAATATGGCAGATACAGTAGAGTTCATAAATATATTGGCAGTGCCAAACATCAATAAAATTTAATCATAATAAACTGTTCATTAACATGTTGCGGTAGCGCCGGTAGCGCTGTATTATCTGCGCTACTGCGCTACAATATTTTGAAACATTGGGCAAAGCCAATAAATACATTTATGAACTCGTACTTAAATATGTCATAACCATAATTTAATCTTTGGAGTATTATAATAAAACAAAGGCAATTTACAAATTTATGAAATTTTAAAGTTGGTACCTATCTACATAGTTTAGTACATAGGTATCAGGTTAAAGTCCTAAATTAAAAGACGGAAAAATAAATATTGCTATTAGATACAAAGTGTACTGGATCAGATCGTTGTCAAAGGTTGGCCGCTTTTACACGCTGAATTTGCAGAAACCGTTAATAGGTAAAAAAAAGCTTTAGGTACAATATGCATATTATTTTACTTTTGTTTTCCGATGTTTCATGGTTTACTTTCAAGAATTTAGTTCAATGACAATCTACGCGAGTCACTTGAGTGATCAAAGTAAAATTACTAGCTCAAGTTGTCCAACAGATGGTTTAATTTTAACAATCGATTTAACCGTAAACTTTACTATACATGCTCTTCAACTTAACTACCGCTGTACATTGAATTAATCTTAACCGTTTGTGGGTAACTTGGACCCAATCATAGAATAGTTAATAGTTACTAAACTAAGTAAGTGCTTAGTCGTACTTTGAAATTGCATTGCGTAAACTAAGTGGCAAAGGTAGATTAGGTACTTGTGTTAACTGAAAATACACTAAACTAAAACCTCACCGTGTGGTTGTGCATTAAGTGCGCTTTGGAAAGTCATAACTACCTTCTTCATTGAAAATTCAGAAAAGAGCTTTTTGTATCTACGTGCATTTTGATAATGTAATGACAAAATTGGTATTACTTGCTGTGGACCTATGTATTTTGTAGTTATGGGATAAGTAAGAGAATTAAATTGGATTACTGCACAGCACCTAATTATTTTGACCAAGTGATATATTAATTTACCTACATGAAAGCGCAGTGCAAGACACGTATATGAAACAAACACGCTTTTATCCAGCTGTCTCCAAAATACTACCAAAATTAGCTGAGTCAACTTCACCTGATCCTATCTTCATTATCTACCAGGATATGAGGAAAACCGTAGAGTCAGAAAAACGATGACACACACTTTGTTAACCCTCGTCAACTCGCAGCAATCTAAAACATTTAACCATGAATTACTCGTGTTCTTGAACTTCAAATCGATTGTTATCAGCTGCATTCAGTACATTAGCTCGTCGATATCTGACATCAGCGTTTTTTGTTTCCAATACCGGCCGATAGTATGCAAAAGACGCGTGAGTGATGAGTCAACTCCGCAGTGGACTTATCTGATTATTATAATGGATTTCGACTCAGGTTCTAAAACTTTTGAAAGCTTTATGATTACACTAGCTTCCCGCCCGCGGCTTCGCCCGCGTGGAATTTTGTCTGTCACAGAAAAACTTTATCGCGCGCGTCTCTGTTTCAAAAACCGGGATAAAAACTATCCTATGTTCTTTCCCGGGACTCAAACTATCTCTATGCCAAATTTCATCAAAATCGGTTGCGAGGTTTAAGCGGGAAAGCGTAACAGACAGACAGACAGACAGAGTTACTTTCGCATTTATAATATTAAAATATACAGGGTGTTTCTTGTAAGGTGTCAAGCCGAAGGCAGGTGATAGGTGAGGACTAGACCTATCGATTTCACCCCCATGTATGTTTTACGATTTTTCATAGTTTAGAAGTTATCGTTAATTTTGTGATTTTTTCAAATTGTATGACCTAGTAGGCTTTAAATTTTTTTATCTTTTTTTTGGGTCGACTTTTCTCAGATTTCTTTTTTTTGACAGATTCCCTATTAATTGCAGATTTTTGAAAAAAAATAATCAACTTCCTATCTTTGATGCAAGATACAAAATTTTTGCTAGAAACATAAAAAATATGCTTTTAGCGGAACATTCTAAAATTTTCAACTTAAAAGTTTAAAAAAAAAACAAAATTCCATAGGTCCAAAATAATTTTAAAAACTGCGCAGTTTTCTGAACTTTCATAATAACACAAAAAAACATGTACTTAATAGGCCATTATTTTCTGTAATCGCTCCACTAATGTGGTAAGTCGGAGATTCCGTTACATGTTTTTGACTTTCTTAGGACTAAGTAATGTTTGCAATCCCTTAAGTTTACGTTATGTAGAACACATTTAGAGACAATAACTGAACAGAACATTGTTTTATCCACAACGAGGAAGCTCTTGCCCTTCATCTGGTATACAATAGGGAATATGAAAATATTGATGAACTGCGGACAAAGCTGACTGAAGCACAAAACCAAATTAAAATGAAGAAGAAGGTTTTACGAAGATTTTTTTTGCGTCGTTGTCGAATGTGCATTCAGGTCAACGGCGGACATTATGAACATTTACTTTAAAATAAATCATTACACCCATTTTTGCTCTCTCTCTCTCTCTCTCTCTCTTTATCTCTCTCTCTCTCTCTCTCACACACACACACACACACACACACACACACACACACACACACACACACAAACTCTTTCCCTTTCTCTCACACTCTAATATGTAGGTAGTTATATCGAATTTAATCGTAAAGTAACAACCACCACTGTGGTCTAGTGGTAAGGCCACCTATTTAGGACAGCCAATTCCTCTGTGGTTTAGGATTCCGAGTGAAGCTCGCTGATCATCCATCAGTTTTCATCAGGTCAGATGAAGGGCAAGAGATTCCTCGTTGTGGATAAAAAAATGTTCTGTTCAGTTATTGTCTTTAAATGTGTTCTAAGTAACGTAAACTTAGAGAATTGCAATCATTAGTTAGTCCTAAGAAAGTCAAAAACATGTAACGGAATCTCCGACTTACCACATTAGTGGAGCGATTACAGAAAATAATGGCCTATTAAGTACATGTTTTTTGTGTTATTATGAAAGTTCAGAAAACTGCGCAGTTTTTAAAATTATTTTGGACCTATGGAATTTCTTCTTTTTTTTTTAACTTTTAAGTTGAAAATTTTAGAATGTTCCGCTAATAGCATATTTTTTATGTTTCTAGCAAAAATTTTGTATCTTGCATCAAAGATAGGAAGTTGATTATTTTTTTCAAAAATCTCCAATTAATAGGGAATCTGTCAAAAAAAAGAAATCTGAGAAAAGTCGACCCAAAAAAAGATAAAAAAATTTAAAGCCTACTGGGTCATACAATTTGAAAAAATCACAAAATTGACGATAACTTCTAAACTATGAAAAATCGTAGAACATACATGGGGGTCAAATCGATAGGTCTAGTCCTCACCTATCACCTGCCTTCGGCTTGACACCTTACAAGAAACACCCTGTATAGTTGGGATTTCTAAGCACTTACTTAAATGTTGTAAATGTAGAGCAAATGTGCAAAAATTTGTAATGTTTCATAGCCATAATGAAGGAGTAAGATATAAAATAAAATTGACCATAAACTTGAAGATGGTTAAGTACATTAATACATCTACACTAGTATTGTTAAGGGAAAAAATTTGCTTGTTTGTATTAATTAAATAGGCTCCTTGAATTTTTTTCACCATTAGAATCCCACATTATCTCTGATGAACATAGGCGATACGAAGTTCGCCGAGTGAGCTAGTATTTATCAAAATTATCCAGTATCTTATTGTTTTGGTAGTCTATTAAGTCAAACAAAAACTTTTAAAATTCATTGAATATTCTGTTTATTGAATAAAATTGTTGTCTATTGAGCAATAAGTAAATCCACAAAGTGAATATTGTAAAAGCTATGACACAAAATTTAATCTCGCCAGCCAGCTGTGGCCGCTACATTTAACTTTCAAAAAGCCAATTCAAAATATGAATTTTACGTTGGTACAGTAAGCAATAAAGTCGGTGTGTTGCTTTGATTCTTTCATATTGGTCAATAGGTATAACACAGTCTGTCGCATTTTATTTATTACCCTGTGACTAGCCTTAACAGGCAGCAAGTTTATATGCAAAAAAATTGCTAATTTTAACACTGGTAATGATTTGATATCAAAAATAATGTTTCTTCTTCGAAATATACCGACTCTTTCTAATGATTTCAAGTGTCATAAATTATTTAACAAGGCTCTAAACTGAATTGACGCATGTACAATTAACTTAATTACCATTTTTTACACTAATCACAGAATTAATCGAGTTTTTCATAAAAAAGGATTCTTTTTACCATCAGTAAAGATCTATGCCTGAAAGTGGTTCCAGAAAAAGATGGTACGTACGGCCGTGCCTTTACGCTCTTTTGCCGATTTTTCCCATGACAGTAAAGTTTGAGAACCAGTGACAAAGTGTAGGAATGGGATGACTGCGCAACAGTATTGTGCAGCTAATTGGCCATGGCCGAGCCTCAGTCCCTTAGATTAAGATAACATTATGGAAAGGGCATTGTTTGCTATTATTGGCGGGATTTGTCATGTTCGACTGTTTGCTTTGTACGGATTTTAGGATTCCGTGGGAAATAAATATTGTTGTTTGTTAGGGGTTTCAGCTTGGAAATGGGACATGGTTTGTGACGTTGTACGATTACATTTAATTTTGTTTTCAGCATAATTTTTCAATATAATATTTGCTAAAGTTGGAATACTTATTATTTTGCTGTAAGCTCTGAAATGTTGTATGCATGAATATTTTTAATGAATATGAATATGGTTATTATACAGTTCCATGCTTCATGTTTATTAAAAAACATGTAAAGTGGATAAATCGATAAAATAAATAAAAAAACATTTATTACCAACATAGATAGCTTTTTATATCATTTGTATCTATTGTGTATGTATGTATTTACTTGAGATATTTATTCTAATTTTTTAAGTTTAAAATAAGAATGCTTCAAAACAAATAAAATAAAAGTAAATTCTTCTTATTTTTTGTTCATCACTTGACAATATACGGGACCCTACACAAAGAGTGCCCGACACACATGTGCCGCTTTTTAGTGACAAAAAATCTTTGTAACATAAGATCGATGTCCTTGTAACCTGTATTGTGTTGCCAGCACAATAAATTCTTCGGAAATTCTATGGCAATTTTGAATGATTAGTTGAGCGTTATTAAGGTACTTACCCACTTGTTGGGGACAACAAATAGTTTGTACACGTGTGGGTATATCAGATTGAGTTTAATAATACATAATACTAAAGTTTTGTTAACGTTTAAAAATGTAGACGAGATTTACCTTATAGATTTTTTTATCATTATCACTGTTTTTTTTTTCAGTAGCTAGATGATTGAGTATGTGATCAATCTGTGTAATATTTAGGTAACTAATGCCCGTTTTCACCATCAATCCCTAATTTTTAAGTGACCTCTTTGGTAACACATAACATGAATTTTGTTTTCAAAGGGGTCACTTAAAAATTAGGAATTGATGGTAAAAACGGGCATGAGACTTTATTTTGTTATACTTAGTACGTTTACGTTTTGAGCTCTTCCAACAATACCGGGTTACTACGATCAGACAGCACCTACTACACCGTTTCGTCACTGAGCAACTCGTGACATGGCTGACACTTTCCCTTTAAACACATAAATAGTGTAGTTAAAAGTGTCGTCATGGTATGACACTACTAGTGGGTGCGGTCCTTTATCAGTTTCCTGATAAATCCTGTACATATCTTAAAAGAGTGCCATTATTTAAGTAGGCATTGTATTTTTTTTTATCCACAACGAGGAAGCTCTTGGCCTGTATCTCACCTGATGGTAAGTGATGATCAGGCCGAAGGTGGACGTGAGCTTCACCCGGAATCCTAAACCACGGAGGAACTGGCTATCTTAGCTCTAACTGCCGGAACACAACAATGCTGTTAACATTGTTGTTTAGTACAAGGCAGATATTATGTACCATCATAAACTGTAACTCATTTAAGATTGCCTCATTCTGCATAAAAAAATCACACATTGCCAAGTAAGTACAGTAGAAGCGTTTTAACTTTTAAGTTATCATTCTAAATAGGTGCTTTAAAAGTCAAGGTGTAACAAGTTGAGATTCAACCAATTATAGGCTGGAATCTTGACTTGAATCTAAGTTTTTGGGATCCGTTTCGTAATAAAGGCTTAAAAAAACAAACACAACGTCAGCAATTTTAGCTTTAAAAGCTTTTTTACCTAGCATTATCGTAAAGCTCGCAAACCTGTTATAGGCGCGAAATAGCGTGCCCCAGTTCACTGAAATATGACTTTACATTTCCCAGGCCTCAATCCGGGTTGAAAAAATGTGCAAATGCAGTAAAGCCCAATAGGAGAGAGCCGAAAGCACTGCGTTAACACCGTTACGCGCGGACGCGGCGCGTATCACACGTGCACCGGCGAAAATAGAGCTTAGGGTTTGGTGCAAGTGAGGAAATGCGAGCGAGATTCCCTTATACTTGTTGTCAACATTTTTAATATGAGGCAGTTAGATACTATTTTTTTCCAACAAGGTATGTGGCACTAATTTCAAAAAGTAAACTTGTATTGTTTTATATGAAAAGAAGGCTTTAGAACTCTACAAATAATGCCCAACTAAATGTGTGGTACCACTGTAAGTGAAGTGCTAAACCATCACTTCATTTAAAAATTAAAAGTTTTCACATTTATTGTCAATTTCATAACATTTGATTGTGTGGGCTAATTGATTAGTAATCAGCTGAACTCCATTTTTTGTCCTTTGGGTAATACATCCGTATAATTATCTACTCATGGGAATGCAATGGAGTCAATAGCATTGCGTAGTATGTCGTCATCACGTTTGAACCGGCAAAAATACAGCATGGTTTGGTCCAAGTGATAAAAGGAAGCGTAAAGGACATGTCACACTGAATGTAATCTGCGGTCAGGTCGAAGTAAATACATGATGCGGGCTGCGTTTTCTTTAACGACCGCAGACGGCATCCAGTGTGATAAATGACCGTAAACTTAAACTGAAAACACTAAGGCTGGGTTGCACCATCTTACCTTAACTTTGACAATCGTCAAAAATCAAACCCCATACAAAAACACCGGTTAACGCTAAAGTTACGGTCAAAGCACCACCCAGGTGCAACTCAGCCTTAGTAACTAACTTTAACTTTGTTCTAAATTAGATACATTCGCTCATTTCGGCCTTTATTTTGACGTCGTCACTAAGTTTACAAATTGCGCCAGCTGACCAGCGCCATAATAACAATGCAGAGTGCGGCGTGACCACGAGGCGTGACTCCATGGATGCCGTGCGATACCGACGTGTGTTCGGCGAGAAATTGGCGTAAAACTAACGCCAATACACCAACATGCACATTTTCCCACAGTCCTAATGTTAAATTTGCGTATTTTTGTTTCTATTAGCACGGCGTAGGCTGGCACGGTTAGCTGTGTCGCACGAAGCTATTAGCGGTTGAGTGTTACCGCGCTAGGCCCAGTTACCACCCATCTATTTAAAAATACGTTAAAATAAATAAGTTAAAAGTCACTGGCAGTTAAAAGTTTAAATTTAAAAGCGGACCTCAATCCCTAATTTTTAAGTGACCCCTTTAAAAACAAAATTCCTGTTGTGTTACGATAGGGGTCACTTAAAAATTAGGGATTGATGGTGAAAACGGGCATAAGTTACTTATTGTTGTAAATATTTTACATATTGTTTTATTTGATTTATCCGTTGACATCGACGGTGGGATTTCAGTTGCTTAAATATTCATAAGAACCCTACAACGCGTGAGCAGTAAACGTATCTATCGTTCCCGAGCTGTGATTTCACAGTCGACATGTTCAAAAACGATCTACACGTCTCTGTCACACACCCTTTGATTCTGGTATGTGTGAGAGGAACAGATAGAGTTGACGGTATCGATATGGTATTTTAGAGTAGACCCTACCTCGCACGATGAGCAGAGCATGATTCACGACGAGCGTGACTTGCTTG
This sequence comes from Ostrinia nubilalis, assembly GCF_963855985.1. Taxonomy (NCBI): domain Eukaryota; kingdom Metazoa; phylum Arthropoda; class Insecta; order Lepidoptera; family Crambidae; genus Ostrinia; species Ostrinia nubilalis. The sequence continues at coordinate 12,970,170 of NC_087097.1, forward strand.
CTAATGAGCGACAGTGTCTTACCGCTTGAACTTGCATTGTGATGTGCAGCGACGGCAGATAGAGTTTAACACTGGGGCATCTTATATCGTCGTGTTAAGTGCTATTGTGCAACACAAAATTAAAGCCTGATATGCTGTTCGATCGAATATGCTATCCATTTATTGCAAAATCACTCTTATTACAATTCATTGAGATGCTACAGTGTATGTATAGCTTGATGAGCCGTCGTCTGTGCCTATACGCTGAACTTACAGAGTAAAGACTTAATGCCTAATTCTTAAACGTACATTGCAAGTTCAAATTTCATTATTGTTGAACCTTAAGGCAATGGAATAAGGTCAATAATATGGTGGGAACTAAATTCTCACTGCGTTATTAAGGGTTAAGTCATCGGCTGTTATGAAAACGTTGTCATTCTTGTGGTTTGATCAACAATACCTGTGTGGTGCTATTGTATGTGCGCTATTCTGCGGTGGTTGACTCAGTCCCGGCGAATATGGTGACATTTTCAAAGGTGAGAAGGAAACAAATGTCATGCGATTGCGCATTATCTACTATATCTACACATATTATACATATCGTGCTTCTATTTACTCGTATAATTATTTTATAATGGTACAACATTACAACAATTTTGATAAATATAATCGTAGTTAAAAACAAAAATCTCACATATTTCTTATCAATTCTCTCTGTAACTGTGATAAAGGAGTTTTCTTTCCAATATATCATGAAAACACCTGAAAACTGCTTAAATGGATTAGGCGGGCAGACCTTTGGAAGAAAGCCTTACCAATAAAAGGTTTGACATCACTTTGGAATAAGTTTTATTCACGAAAGAAAAAGGGTTTACTTAAAACTCAATTTAGCAACTGGCAACACAATTCCATTTGACATAAACAAAGCTATTCGAAGCAACTTTAGGCGGAAGGAGCGTCAAATAAATTCGTTTTATCTGAAATTACCTTCGCATTTGCGATGTGCTTGGAATGTGGCTCTAAATATGTTAAGGGCAATTGCTACGTCAAGGTTAACATTGCCAGCGGCGAAAATACGTGCCGATGAAGATTTACTATCGCCTTGACGTTTCATAACGTGTTTAGAATTATGCATAATCTGTACTCCACGCATTTTGAATGGAATGTAATTTTGTGTAGAAAAAAATAGTGTTGTAACTGAGGCTTCAACTGTACAACACGTTAACAGAACTTCAGTTTATCTTTACGGAGCTTGGTAGACGATTCTAGCAGTAATTATGAATAAAAACACAATGTTATGATGTCATAGAGCTTGTCTGAAGGTGGAAGTGGAAGAAGGTATTTAAAGTTACTACAGTCACTTTTTCAAAATGAGAAACAGCGCGAACGCGCAGGGCCGCACCACACTATCACCATTATACCGCTGATGTAGGTAGTTCTTTTGTTCCAAATACATTTTTTTTTTCCATCTGCATACAAAACCATTTTTATAATGCCAGTCCTGCGGCTGTTTGAAATTCAAATACTATGTAAATGCAACGCACCAGGATGCGACATAAAATCACCGCGGTTTAACGCACCTCTAGATTATGACCACTTTAGAAAAACAATGAGAGGAAGTGGAAAAAACTATTTAAACTTTAGAGTAATGCATTGGTGACATATTTGAGTTTCTTTAGCTCTACAATTGAGTTAAACACATATCTATGTACTATCTCTTAAAACCGTCTTTTTAACTTTTCATTTATATTAAAGAGTGCCTACTAGACTAATGTGCCTTCTTATTTGATTGCAATCTTAAGATTTGCATAATTATGTAACTTGCATAGTTATTGCCTTGAAATAACGTCGTTTTTTTCACAAGCGAATTTTCCAACTACATATTTAGAGCATTTATGATTCTACTTCTCACTTACTTTGCACTGGATAGGAGAATGCTATCTATCAATGATTAGCTGAATGCCTGTTCTATCTGATAGCACTGTGATTGTGTATTGCAGTAATATTAATAAGTAGTTCTCTCTGACACGTTTAGATGAATAGAATGACAATGACAGTGTACACGGAAATCTACTCTATCCAACTAATATCCAACTTTAAATACGTGATAAATATAACGCGTCACAATATGCAGAACTTTCAAATAACAAACGAGTCTAGACGAGCCTTTAGAGGTAGGTACCTACCTACATTCGACAACACATAAAAGCTCTAAATAGGCAGTGTGCTGATTGCTATGCAGATTTGTGTGAATATATTTTTGTGCAAATCTATACTAATATTATAAATGCGAAAGTAACTCTGTCTGTCTGTCTTGCTTTCACACCTAAACCTCTGAACCGATTTTGATGTTAGATAGTTTGAGTCCCGGGAAAGGACATAGGATAGTTTTTATCCCTGTTTTTGAAACAGGGACGCACGCGATAAAGTTTTTCTGTTACAGACAAAATTCCACGCGGGCGAAGCCGCAGGCGGAAAGCTAGTTCTCTATAAGTAAACATTATGTAAGTGCGAGCATATAATATTCGAACCTTTGCTACCTACATTGTTAATTTTATGCCCACTCTTGAAGCAAAGGCAATGAGATGCTCTTATATTATGCACATATTAAACAATGTTTACAAGAGTGGTTTGTATGTTAGCAATAATAAGACAAGCAGCACCGTGAGTGATTAGTTAACAAGTGGAAACTAGTGAGAAATGTTAGTGCTAGGATTGGTGAAAATATATTACGCGAGTGAGTGGCAGATGTCTGTAGTTAACGGAGGTAGTCGAGTATTTGAATTCAAAGCCCATAGTGTTTACCTTTGTCAGCTAAAACCCGTGTCTGAGGTTTATTTGTGATAAAGTAATGTTTAAATATTACATTCTATTACAGGGCAAAAACAACAAAAACAACGTTTTTAAACACCATCAAGATGTGTGATTTACAAATTACCAGTCATGTGGTAAGTATAATATTAATTTACTATCGGCTATAATAATCTATCATTATTTTTCGAATGTGAGATCTTAAAAAATCATGTTACACTTTTGGTAAAATACAGTGTTTCAAAATTTTTAAGACTAATACACACAGTAATTATGATCTCGGGATACGCCATGAAAATGTTCTATGACAGACCAAAATCACGAACCGTGGACAGAGCTAGTTGATATTATGGACCTCACACATAAACTAAAAGGCTTAGAAGTGAGTGCACTATCTATAATACACATCAATGGCCAAATTTGGACAGCAACAAACGAGATTAACGAATCTTAAAACGTATCTTATTAAAATGTAAATGAAAGACTCGACTCGGTTAATTTTTGAGCCCACCACGGCGCACAATGACCATACACAAATGAACCCCAAATAAGGCTGCATTACCATAATTACAGAGCCTTAAAAACTCAAATTGTGAGCACAATGCCTTTTAATTTTTAACCCTTTTGTTGCCAGTCACAAATTAACGAAAGAATAAACAGTCAGGGATTTTTATAGTTTAAGTCTGTAACTACACGTTGCGATTGTAATCTACGGAATTCGTCAAGTGAAACTGGGGCGCGTGTATTTTGTACATAGTGGTTGAAACTTTTGAACGTTTCCATAGTTTCAGTTCAGTAAAACTACTTGAGTACATAAATAGAGTTAAGTGAACACACATGAGACTTACTTAAACACTGTTTACATTACAAAATCGTATCTTGGTGGCCAAAAGGCCAAATGTCTTGATGGAATTATTGAAAATCAATATTCAGCCCCTACTAAATTATAGGTACTAGTTAAACTCTTTGATTTACTAAAATCAAATATTTAAAAGCTACAACTACATTAATAATACAATAGTTTGGTAACGTACCAGCCTTTTGTTTTTGGAATATGACGGTAAAATCAAACACGTCTCACGTCTTATATCCAGTTGTGTGAGAGAGTGTGTGTCAGAGTGAAAAAATATACAGGGTGGAAACGATAAGTGATCTCACTCGATTATTTCTAAACTATACAAGATATCGAAAAAACTGGTTACTGATTCTGAAAGTGCTTCACAAGCTCTTTCAAACGGTACCAATAATAGGTTACAAAGTAAACTGGAACTATCCGAAAATTCAATGTTTCCAGTTTCCGTAATCAGTAACCAGTTTTTCTATATCTTGTATAGTTTAGAAATAATCGAGTGAGATCACTTATCGTTTTCACCCTGTATAAAACCTTTGTTATTCCATCGCCGCACTAACAACAAAGGCTATATCTATCTCATAGTTAAGTAGGAAGCTAAGTACCAATATTTCTCGAGGAGTAAACAACTAGTCTATTTTGGCCGCTTTGTTTCCAGCTCGCAAATCTGGACGCACTTAATCTTACAATGTAGCTTTCCAAGTAAAAGTCTTCGAGCTTCCGCGTTTAGCAAATACGCGACTGGAATTTTGGTGGTAAATATATTGGTATTCTGTAAACAGAATGTATACAGTTACAGGGACATAAACAATTTGGAACAAGGCTAGAGTATGTGATATGATTAGATTTCAGTAGATTAAGATTGGCTGGGTTATGTTTAGTGTGGTGCGAAAATATTTTCATTAGATTATGATTTTTATCATATGACCATTCTGTAAGATTATTTGCCTAACTACGTCTAAGCAACGTATTCCCAAGATATGAAAGAAATTATTAAATCTTGTGTTTCGTTATACTTACTTAGAACATCTTGGTAGAATTACTCGTATTATTAATCAACTGAATTTTTAAGGGATTTATTATTGATACAATATGAATAGATAACAGCTATTCAGTTTTAGAAAATTAGAAAATTAAAATCTTGAAACAATTTTTCTACAAAAATGTAGAAACTAATGGCGACTGTAACCTACTCCGTCTTATGTTGTTTTTAAACTTAAGTAGGTTTGCACTAATTTAAAAAAAAAAAAAATAAACTTATCCACTTATTCAAAACAACCTATTTTATCGTTACTGACTGAAAATAATTTATTTTTGAGTTTATTTGCATGCCGCGCAACCTACAATTGTGGCAGCACTGGACTAATTTTCGAATAGTAGTAATAATAGTTTTTAGTGCTGAAGAATTAGTACTATTACTGTGGAGTTTTTAATTATAGTTAGTAAAGTGACAATTAAACCAAAGTTTTTATGACGGTTCTTACCGAAGGCTATGGTCACTAACATTTTTATGCGAATGTCTAACATTCTGATTCTGATTAATACGTTTTCACGTCCACTAATTTCAATATTTTTATAGAGATAGTTTAGGTTTTGGAGAAGAATACTGTAGAACATGGTAAATTATTTTTTATAAGTCCATTTCCTAAAGTTAGCGGTATGAATTTTTTTAACTTCAGTTCTGATAAGAAGTTGCGTTACAGAATAGTTTCGATTTCACTATCATGTTTTAGATACCTATACGTAGTATAGACATACCGAAATCACAAATTCAAAGGGCAGAATAATAACTGAGTCCATTATGTTTAGTGAATTAAGAAATGTAATGAAGAGATTGTAAGCACAACCTTTGTAATAAACTTTAAATAAATAAATAAGGCAGAAGTAGTCGAGCGGTGCGGGCTTGAATGCTCCATATGTGAATTTAAATTTCAGATTATGCTTGAGTCAAAACTAATCTTAAATTCAAAATCAAAATCAAATCAAGGCCCGTCTTCCCCATCGCCTGCTACTCGATCACACCAGTCCTCCTAACTCCTCAAGCTTAACAAACGTTTAACATTTCGTAAACCACCGCGAGTTAACGGTCGTGAAAATAATTTATTTTTGAGTTTATTTGCATGCCGCGCAACCTACAATTGTGGCAGCACTGGACTAATTTTCGAATAGTAGTAATAATAGTTTTTAGTGCTGAAGAATTAGTACTATTACTGTGGAGTTTTTAATTATAGTTAGTAAAGTGACAATTAAACCAAAGTTTTTATGACGGTTCTTACCGAAGGCTATGGTCACTAACATTTTTATGCGAATGTCTAACATTCTGATTCTGATTAATACGTTTTCACGTCCACTAATTTCAATATTTTTATAGAGATAGTTTAGGTTTTGGAGAAGAATACTGTAGAACATGGTAAATTATTTTTTATAAGTCCATTTCCTAAAGTTAGCGGTATGAATTTTTTTAACTTCAGTTCTGATAAGAAGTTGCGTTACAGAATAGTTTCGATTTCACTATCATGTTTTAGATACCTATACGTAGTATAGACATACCGAAATCACAAATTCAAAGGGCAGAATAATAACTGAGTCCATTATGTTTAGTGAATTAAGAAATGTAATGAAGAGATTGTAAGCACAACCTTTGTAATAAACTTTAAATAAATAAATAAGGCAGAAGTAGTCGAGCGGTGCGGGCTTGAATGCTCCATATGTGAATTTAAATTTCAGATTATGCTTGAGTCAAAACTAATCTTAAATTCAAAATCAAAATCAAATCAAGGCCCGTCTTCCCCATCGCCTGCTACTCGATCACACCAGTCCTCCTAACTCCTCAAGCTTAACAAACGTTTAACATTTCGTAAACCACCGCGAGTTAACGGTCGTGACTAACCCTAGTTAAGATTCAGATCTCGTCGGCGATTGTTCATACTAAACACGGCCGGTTCAACTTTAACTCTTGATAAGCAGTTAAACGTAGCGTTTAGTTTATCTGTGAACGTTATACATCTGCCGGACATGCAGGGATTTCGGGTTTTAATGCAGTTGTATAAAAATATTTTCAAAGGATAGCGGCAAGGATAAAGCCTTAGATAAAATCTTAATCATAGGGAGAGGTTTAAAAAAACCGGTCAAGTGCGAGTTCCGTACAAACTTGTAAGTAAATACATAGTTTGTTCCTGAAATGAAATGAAGGTTTTCGAGCAAAAAATCAAAATAAAATCCAACCTAAATATTTATTTTACTCTATTTTTAGTAATTTGTTGTTATCTGTCCAGCTATCATGGTCGATGAGATACAGTCTGGTGTCAGATAGACGGACAGGGGAGTCTTAATAATAGGGTCCCGTTTTTACCCTTTGGGTACGGAACCCTAAAATGTTAAGACTTTCCGGCCCACCCTCAAAAAGGTAGGGGAGTACGAGCAAGTTAAAGGAAGGGTGCGTAATATTTGTAATGCATCTTTAGATAGGTAATCAGAGATATTAAATGATGACGTGTATTTCTCAATAAACACCTATCGAATTGGGAAGGGAAATATTAAAATTTAGACCCGTATGACTCAACATCAAGACGCTCATTTGATTCAATCTGAGCAATTCAAGCTCTTGTTACACATATTTATTATAGACCAATCACAGGACAGATACTTGAGTTTGACATTTTTGAGCATCATTTCATTTCAGTACGAGCTTCTGACTGAAATTACTTAATTTTTGGCACTTGCAAAATAAACTTTACGACAGCAAGCAATAACAGCAACTTTATTAGACTTACAACCGTGCTACATTTAGTACATTCATAGCCCTTAACCATTTTATAGAATTCGATTCACCAGAAATAGAATTTAATGCAGCACCGAGCGAGCAAGCATAAAGTGAGCAAAAACTTCCGTGCATAATGTTTTATTTTTACCCGCTTAGAAAGACTGAAAAAGCCTTGATTAGTTGCATTCGAAGCGAGTCAACTTGTAATTTAAAATCATAATCGCACACTTACGTAGTCATGCTTTGCTTGCTATAAATATGAAACGACCTAGCTGAAATGGCCGACTTAAAGCTGTGTTTCACGCGAGTAATATCATTTTTAAGGCTTTTACGTAGAGCTTGTGTAGCTTAGTGAAAATGATGTCACAATTTTAAGAGAAAATAAGCGGCATCTATCATAATTTTAGTCGTCCAATCACAAGGTGGACCGAAAATCTCTTAAAGGAAGGCGCTGGATACAGGTCGCTACCAACCGGACGATGTGGAAATCATTGGAGGAGGCCTATGTTTAGCAGTGGATGTCCTATAGCTGAAATGATGATGATGAATATTTTGGTCAAATTGAATACAGTTACGTTGCGGTCGCTGAGTTATTGAAATAGGGGAAATGGAATAAAATATTGATTTGGTGCACAAAAACAAAACATGAACAAAATTTTCCACAGTTACTTCTGATTTTACGTACCTACCTATTTTTTGCATCACTCAAAGCCGTGTGCCTATTAAAATCAACCCTTGAATCTATTTTTAAATGGAAAAAAAAAATTTGGAACTGATACTGAACTCTTTTGTTTTCTGTTGAGTTGAGTCTTACTGGTTGCAAAAACCATAACATTCGTTGAAAAAAAAAGAAAATATTTTAGGGATTCGAATTCGAACTAATTGAATCCGTTTGCAATTTAAAAATCAATGCTTCAATATTATGCTCATATTTTTTTCTTTGTAGGGCATTGAAGTAATATTACTATGCAGTAGGGTTAGGCGAAATAGAAATACATATTTATTTGTCTTTGAATAGCGATCGATTTTAGATTCGACATTCGATCTTTTGTCGATTTTACACGACTAAAGTCATCCATAAGACTTTATCATGAATTCATGACGCGCATCCTAGACCGACTGATAGTATAAGCAGCTTGTCACATAAATTAATAATAACGTCGCATCTGATTTACTTAAATCACTAGGAAATAAATACAACATTGAGTGAGTTGTTTCGCGAAGATGTTCGCAAATAGCTCGTGCATTTGCACGTTCGTGTCGAATGACGAATGCCAGTCACACCGCCTCCCCAATCGGACTAATTAGTCAAAGGTAAAGGTAAACGGGTGAACAATTAAGTCTACCCTTCTAGAATTAGGCTCATTAAGATACGGCCACAACAAAGCAAGTGCAGCCAATGAAGTCACTTTTGTTAATATTTTGAAAGAGTTAATCAGCCGCCTAAATAACGATTGTTCTATAAAAAAAACGTATTTTTATAATGTATGCCATACAGCTAAGTCTTCAGTTTTATTTTTTTCTAATTACCTTAAACTTTAGCCCTAAATGACCTATGCCCTAAATGACAATCGTGTCACTCTAGGAAAAGCCTAGAGTTTTAGTAAAGATGAGGCGCTTAAGTGAGACCTCATACGGACTTCTTGAGAGTGATGTTGCACAGTTTTGTTTCATTTCATTTCACAAACACTTTCCTGTGAAAAAATCTCGTATGACGTAGTTAAAATGAAGTGGCTTATTTCTTTTAACTGTATGCAGTAGAGTCAGTGGCGGCAAAACGCAAGGATGTTAATGAGATTGAGGTCGAACGTGATTTGACTGATAGAAACTGGACATTGTCCAGTGACTAATATTGACACGGGGTTTCACCGGAGAAAGAGAAAATGGAATGCCAACATTATCCTTTCTCCTGAATAATTCATGCCCCATAATTGTAGGAAATGTCCCTGTAGTCAATAATACGTTATGTCCAGTTTGAAAACGTAAAGGGAAAACGAAATTATACGGTTATTTTGTATTAACCGAAATTAAGTTAAGTTTCTTTGAAAACTTTCCTGTAAGAGTCGGGTGACCGTAAATTATTAATACATGACTTGAAGGCTTTAATTGTTACTCTCTTTGTTTATTTCAGTACCTTTGTAACATAAAACTGTATTTAATGTTGTAGATACGAAATTGTAGTAATAAATAATTATTATTATTTGAAAAATAAAGTCTCCTCCAACATCTAGCATAGGTATTTAATTTATGGTCTATAAAATAGTATGAAAAAAGGCTGTAACAAGTTGTTTAAATTTTGTACCTAGAGTCTTTACATGTCTCATAACGTTTTTGGTTCTGCTGAGGAGAACTACGAGTATAATAATAACAAACTCAATTCTCACTGTCTACCAGACCCGGTTGTGCTAAATACCTAAATACAAATAGAAGAATAATAATATCCAATCAATACTAAAGAGTAGGCGCACACCGTTGATTTTTCGTCGGCCGATAGTTTAGTCGGGCAGTTGATCAGTATGGGCATGTGCGCACACTACGCCGATTCAATTTGGCCGATTCTTCATACAAATTAAAATCGGGCACAACTATCGGCCAACTAAAAATCAACGGTGTGCGCATACTCTAATAAGTACATACCTTATTGTCCTTCTGCCATGAACAGACGCCTTTCTTGTCAGATATCCGGCACTTGAGCAGTGCGTCTTCGCCAGGGTTCACCTCCGTGTACGTAGGCATCTCTATGAACCGCTGGACCGCATCTAGAACAAAAATATTAATATTAATTTATGTGATTAGGATATTTTAATGTTTATACGTGGAAAGCATTAGGGGAGGCCTATGTTCAGCAGTGGACGTCCTATGGCTGACATGATGATGATGATGATGATGATGATGAATGTTTATACACAAAATATTATGCTCTAAGGTTACAAAACGGAGTTCAAAAATTAAATTTTAAACTTAATCTCTTGTTGGCTAAATGTTCTAATCACTAAACGAAATACGTCACCGATACAATGAGAGATTTTATAATTGAAAGGCTTTTATGGTATTTTATTGTTTAAAAATCACATTGCAATAGTTAGGTTTTGGTTTTGTTCAATTAAGAAATTCAAGTGCAGAAAAACAAGCGACAATCGTAAAGAACACAAAAATTTAAAAATAAGTTTCTCGCCGGCTAGGCATGCGGCCAAGGAGTTTGGTCGTATGCGACCTTTACAATAATACTCGTAGTAGCTAATAAAAAAAATTAAATCAAAAACCTAATACGGATCTTGGATACATGAACATTAAGCCTAGGCGCAAACTACCGATTTTTAGTTGGCGGATTGGGTCGGGCTGTTTATCAGAATGGAGATGTATGTATTCTTCATACAAATTAGAATCGGGCCCAACTATCGGCCAACTAGAAATCGGTGGTCTGCGCCTAGACTAAAGTATACTTATAGGTATCGAATAAAATAATACGGTCTAGTTAAAACATAAAACTTTAGTATGTTTTCGTTCCCAGTTGAACATTGCTGATTATTTATTGAATGGTAAGTCTGTAAAAATATGATTTCTTGATTCCGAGACTCTACCTTGCTCTGAGGTTTTACAATATCGCTGACCTATAAAACTGTATTGTTCTATAAAATCTGCTGCCAAAGTCTGTCATCGTTTCATTTATGTTTCCAACTAAAATTCTACCCTGATAAGTTTCGTTAACTCACAGTATTTTAAATTATGATACTGAATTACAGATGGATTCGTAGATTCTTTATGTGACGGCACATCAAGCTTTACACTGTGGCATCCTATAGTTAAATAGATGCTATTTTGCGCCAAAAATTTTTGACATACCGTCGCCTGCACATCATTCGTTCTTTTTATAAAGTTTTCCAAATTTTTTCGTTGTTGAACGTATGGTTTTCTTTTTTTGCAGGTGGCGGCACCAGGTAGCAAACTGTCCAGTTTGTGGGGTGTCGGGCAGTTTGATGAAGTTAACTAGTAGCAGGACACTTTTTGTGAAAAAACTAACTAGTGTGGACTGGAGTGGGAGGCAGCTCTTAAAAAATTCAAAACGCTGTTGCGCTGGTGTGAAAAAGTTTAATCATTATTTGAGAGTGACAGTTTTGTTTTCAAAGCAAGTGATATTTTTACAGATACCTAAACATATTTGTAGTACAAGCTTTATTTAGTTAGTAATAGACAGCGCTGTGTAAAAATGTCCAAGTATAATAATATTTGTTTATTATACAGTCAATAATTGTTAAGTTGATCTCTTCATTGCCCTTTAAAAGATAAAGAAGTAATAAAATACCCCTTTTCATTTATGGTTTATCACACACAATGTTTATTGTACAAATGCATGCAGTAAGCTCATATTTCAAGTTCATTTTGTTTAGTTAAATATGCATAGTAATATAATTGTATAAATATTTTAATATTTAGACCCATCGTGGTCTGGTTACCGCTCTCCCTAATCGTTCCTGCTTTTATCCTACCGTATCGTATGTCTTTAGGGAAGAACGCATTGTGAAATTGCATGTCCTTCCATTGTCACAGAAATAGAGATGTCCGAATAGTTAATAGTTTTATCGATATCGATACGTCATATGACCGTTGAACTTGACTCAATAATATGTCCAAAATAAAACATGGCATACGTCTTAATTGATATCCGATTGCAGGTACTGAATGTGTCATAAGCTTGGATGATAATTGAAAATGATAATATTTAATGATAATAAATAAAGACGAAATGAATGTTTATTTTTGTTAGAAAAAACTTTGTAAAATTATAAAATACATATTCAAACTTCGTGAACTTGTTCAAAGTGACATAGATGCCTCATTAAATGGAACGCAGCTTGATCAGAAGGCCCCTGTATACTAGTAAAGCTCGTTTATCTTGGTTTAAAATTTTAACCTTAACAAAAGCTTAGCAAAATCTAAAATCAATAACATCCCACAGCTAAAAATAAACAAGGTAAATTGTTCAACCAATCTGTGGAATATTTAATTAGCTGTAACAAAATTTTGTTACTTGGTTTCCTGAACTCTTAGTAACTTGTTTTGGTAATAAATAGGTAATTTAGATATTGTAGAAAGTATTTTTATTACTAACAAAAAACAAAATTTTGTTATTGACAAGTATCTAAAATGTATCGCAGTAGATTTCCTGAATAATATTATTTAGTGTGCACTCTTGGAACGATTCCCAAAAATTTATCATTAGAGCCAAAGCACACGATGCGTAGCAGTGGCGGTGCTTCGTTTTACATACGCACAGTGTGCTTTAGCTCATCTATACTAATATTATAAAGCTGAAGAGTTTGTTTGTTTGTTTACTTGAACGCGCTAATCTCCGGAACTGCTGGTCCGATTTGAAAAATTATTTCAGTGTTAGATAGCCCATTTATCGAGGAAGGCTATAGGCTATACAACATCACGCTACGATCAATAGGAGCAGAGCAACAATGAAAAATATTGCGAAAACGGGTTTTCACGCGTACGAAGTCGCGGGCACAGCTACTTTTTTTATTATGTGCAGGTCTATCGATATTCTTATCGATATCCCACTTGGTATCTCTATCTTCGTTTCATTGTGGTGGATCCAAAGCTCGCTATTCAAAGTTGAGCCGCACACCCGTATCGTGTTCCCCTGTACTTATGGCCAGACGTGTGAGAATGTCCCAGGACTCATAATTACTAGCATAAGCGGATTGGACATCAAAGGACGACTTAGTAAAAAGACTTTGAAATCAATAAGCGGCTAAGTACAGGCTTTTTACTTTGAGCGATTGACATTTAAGTGTTTCTCTGTAGTTAGGTTTTTTGAACTAAAAATAGTTTGATGTTCTTTTGATTTGAATATTCAAAACTCCTATGTATTATAATAGCTCCATTTAAAGCATAAAATAATAGTTACACGTTATCTCTTATATTAAAATAATGTTTTTATAGGTCTAGGGATTCTATAAGCTACTAACTATTTCTTTTGTATAATTTTTTTTTCTTGGCGTATGATAAATTTTATTGAGATGCTTTGATTTACTAGTACATAACTAGAGGGGACACTATTCTATTAAACGATTTTCAAAGTTTCGGGCTCAGCCACTTACTTACGCAACATCAAAGTCCCCGAGTTTTTCACTTTCACTCTCCTAAATTCATCGTAATCCTCTAATTGTGACACGTGGCTAACTCTCCATTCATAAAGATTTAATTTGTATCATCCCCTCCACTCATCGTGACAAGGTAGGTACAGTCACATAAACCACATTTTTGTTTGCAAAATAGCCCTTACGGGACTATTCCCACCTCTCGTTCCCACCACTGCAACTCCTGTGTAGCCAGGATCTACAGCTTGACCGCCACAAAAACCCAACCAATGAAGGTCAAGTTTGTCCCGGGGGAAAGTTAAACTGTCATTGGACCCGCAACGAAATTAATCAGAAGAACATAGGAGGAGTTCGAAATTAAGGTTCGACTTCCCTCCATTGCAAAGCGGATGACAGGTGACAAACAAAGGTTTAAAAACCTTTAAGAAAAAGATTATGCACCACGGACAATAAATTAAATTAAGGGGGCCTATCTTATGAGCAATTAGCAACTACCTGCCAATAATATTTTTCACAAAATCGCTTAAAAGCACGGAAATTTTTCCTTGTCGCGACAAGATCGGTGTAATAAATTGCGGAAACAGATGTATGTTGTATTGAATTAAGCATTATATCACGTTCATGTTTCCAAAGATCACACTCCCACAAGATATGATGGGCAGACTGCTCATGACAGACATCATCAGTGGAACACTCGCAAAAAGGAGACGGAACTAGTTTGAATTCGTGAAGTTTATGTTTAAAGTTGCCATGTCCCGTGGGGAACTGCGACGAGCAATGGTCGATTTCTAACCATCGCCTAGTTAGACGTTCGCGTACATTCGGGAAGAATTTATATAAGTGACGTCCTTTGACTGACGTATCCCATCTTTTTTGCCATTCATTAAGTAAATCTTCTTCAACGACTTCTCGGGAATCAAATAATCGACTTATTTTAGAACGATCGCGGCTATTTAAGAAATCGGAGGTTATATTTTCCCTTGATGTGAAGTACATAGCCGCACGCTTTTGTACCTCTAAGTCGACCGGCAGTACACCAGCCAGGACTGGCAGAGCCTCCGTGCTCACAGTTCTGTAAGCTTTGCAAAGAAAAATCAATGCAAGGCGTTGACTTTGGAGTAGTTTCCGTCGAGCGGCTCCTATAGTAGCTCTGTCAGCCCAAACTGGTGCACCATAGCAAATGGAGCTTAAATAAGTGGCCGAATATATTACTCGGAGGATTTTAAACGTTAGACCCCACGTCGAGGTTGAAATGTGACTTAAGGCATAAAAGTTCTTTTTAGCTTTTTCACCGATCTGTTTAATGTACTCGACAAAACTAAAGTTTTTCTCTAAAATTAGTCCGAGATAGCAAACAGATTCCCGTTTTTTAACAGTTATTTCATTGAATTTAATGCGAGGCAAAACTTTAAGATTACCTTTTAATAGAAGCTGATAAGTTTTGTGAGGGGCAAACTGCAAACGATTCCTGTCTCCCCATTGAGATATTAAATTCAAGCATGTATCCGCTAGATTTTCAAGCATTGATCTAGTGTCAGCCTCTATTAAAAGGAGACCGTCATCAGCGTACCCGGTTAACGAACAGCCTTCGGGTAGTGGTAATGCTAGAAAATCATCGAAACCCAAATTCCAAAGGTACCCTAGGACCGATCCTTGGGGACAGCCGCGAGTGAGCACCTTTGATTCAGCATGATGGCCGAGTTTTAATTTAGTTGTACCGTTACAAAAGTACGAGTGCAGTAGTGAATATATATTACTATAGCATCCACGAACTTTCAGTTTTAAGAGCAGGATCGGCCACCAAGCATTGTCGAAGGCACCTGAAATATCGAGGAATATTCCTACAACGTACTTTGCCACCGAGGACGTCACTTTTTGTCTAACAGATATTACTGCATCTGCAGTAGACTTCCCGGCGGTGAAGCCAAACTGCTGCTCGTGAAAAATTGGACCACCCGGTAGCAAACGCGGCACTACTAATCGCTCCAACAGTTTACCTAATGAGGGAAGTAATGTAATAGGTCGGTACGATTTAGGATCTTCGGGCGGTTTGTCATCTCCCTTTGGTATAATTTTAATAAATCCGCGACGCCATATACTCGGAAACACGCCCTCCGAGATACAACGAGTGAAAACATTAAGAATATCCGTTCCGGCTGTTTTACACGCTGCTTTAATCATTTTATTTGATATTTTATCTTCGCCCGATGCTTTGTTTAAGGGTAAACTATTTACTATATCGTAAAACTCATCAAGGCTAGGAATAGAAGACACAGGCGACTCAGGCAGCACCGCAATAGCATTTCTGACGTCCCGATGATAATCGTTATCGTCAGCCACACTATCGTCGGGTATAAGCGCGTTAAGAAGAGCACCTGTTGTTTCTGAAGTATACGAGAGAAAGGAAACACGTCTATTGTGTGCACGGTTTATTTTAGACTGGCGTTACATTTCGGGTCTTACACTTTTTAACTGACAACTAGTTATCTTAAACTACCTACATACACTACAATCCTTCACCCTTATTTATCGTTAATTAACATTTTTTTTTTACGAACTAAATTTATAACTACATTTCTATGTACGTACGTACGCATAAGTTACCTTAATAATAATGATAAGTATACAAACAATAAAAACTACAATTTATATTTTGGAGGGTTGAGTCTACACTGTCGTATCGGTCGGGACTGGGGCGGCTCGGGCGCAGGCGGGCTGGGCGCGGACGCGGCGCCGCCGGCGCTCGGCTCGCGCTCGTTGCTGGGCGGTTGGGTGGTGCTGGTGGTTCCCGCTGGTTCTTGGCTTGGCGGGCGCGTCTCCTCTGGACCGGCTTCATTCATAGTGGTACTGGGGATAGATAGCCTGTTCTCATCCTGTTTATCTGACAGGGGTGAGTTAGGACAAATGAGTGAACTCCTTGACCTACGTTTGAGCTGATCAATATGTCTATGGTTCTCTCTCCCTAACCCATCTAGTACCTTATAGTCGGTACCTCCTATTTTCTGCGATACCTCCCCTGGTAACCATCGCGTCGTTCCTTGATAGTTCCTATACCATACTTCCTCCCCCGCGTGCAATTCTCGATTATCTCCTGGCTGTCCCCTACTCTCTGCCTGACGCGCCTGCACTATACTGACTCTGTTCTCGACGTTAGGTCTTAGGATATCTAATTTGGTCCGGAGTCGCCTACCTAACATGAGCGCCGCAGGACTTTCTCCTGTGGTGCAGTGTTCCGTGTTACGGTAGTGTAATAAGAAAGTATTCAAAAATAAGTGAACGTCGAGATTTAGTCTTATCGCCTTCTTAATAACTTTTTTAATCGTGCGAACCGCATTCTCGGCCGCACCGTTCGAAGCCGGGTGATAGGGGGCAGTAAAAAAATGAGCGATACCACAACCTCGCAAAAATTCTGAAAATTCTTTGCTTGTAAAAGGGGGCCCATTGTCCGAAACTAACTGCTTGGGAAGTCCCCATCGCGCGAATAACTCCGAAAGTTTATGAATAGTACTCGTAGCCGCAGTGCTCGGTACCTGGAACACTTCTAGCCATTTGGTTTTAGCATCTATAATTACTAGGTAGGTTTTATTAAAAATAGGTCCCAAAAAGTCTACGTGCAACCGCGACCACGGAGCGGCGGGCCAGGGCCAGGGGCTGGGCGCGTGGCGCGGCGGCGCGTCCGCCTCCGCCGCGCACGCCGGGCACGCGCGGCACAGCGCCTCCACCGCCTCGTCGATCCCCGGCCACCAGACGTAACTTCGAGCTGTCGCTTTTGTTTTTACTATTCCCATGTGGGATTCGTGTAATTGTAATAATACTTTACTCCTACAATTTTCAGGTATGACTACCCTGTGACCCCACATTATACAACCTAATTCCTCATAAATCTCATTTCTGCGATTAAAATATGGTTGTAAGTTTTTAATCTCGGAATTACTAGGCCAGCCGTCTCTTATGTAACTGAGTACCCGACCTAACATAGCATCGCGCTGCGTTTGTTTTTTCAACTCATTATAATCTAGTAACATCTCATTTTGCGCAAAATGTAAATAAGTTTGTTCAGGTAATTCCAAGCAATCGCTCGTATTGGGTAATTTTAATGAAACGGGGAGCCGAGACAGGCCATCTGCTCCATTGTCTTTAGAGCTAACAAATTCTATGTCGTATGTATAAGCCGCTAATTTAATCGCCCAACGCTGTAACCGGCTTGCCGCCATTTGCGGTATGCCATTTTTAGGGCCGAATATACTGACCAAGGGTTTGTGATCGGTTCGTAAAACAAATCGTCTACCGTATAAATACTGATGCAACTTTCCTAAACAAAACACAATCGCAAGCGCCTCGCGATCTATTTGCGAATAATTTTTCTCTGCGTCAGTGAGCGCGCGGGACACATAGATAACGGGCCGCTCCCGCCCCGCGCCCGCGCCCCCCGCCCCGCCATCAGCTGTGCTCGCAGACCGCTGCGTCAGCACGCCGCCTATGCCGCGGGCGCTTGCATCGCATGTTAAATATAAAGGCTGTTCCGGGTCATAATGAGTTAAAACTTCAGCACTGCTTAAAATTGACTTAATATGTAAAAATGATATTTCTTGTTCTTTGTTCCATCTCCATGGCACATTTTTTTTTAGTAGTGTGTACAGAGGTGCTAGAATAAAGCTAAGATTTTTAACGAACTTCGCATAAAAATTAACTAAACCTAAAAAGGATCGTAATTCTGAAACATCTCGGGGACGAGGGATTTTTTTTAATAGCTTCTACTTTTTCAGGATCTACTTTTATTCCCTCTTTTGAAATTAAGTATCCCAAGTATTTAACCTCATCTACCATGAATGAGCATTTACTTCTTTTTAACCTCATTCCATGACTATGTAACCTTTGAAGTACTTTACTCAGAGTAGCCAAATGTTCCCTGTCCCCTCCCCCTGTCGCAATTATTACGTCATCTAAAAATATTTCTACGTTCGGAATATCTCCTAGAAGGTTATACATAATGCGCTGAAAAATTCCCGGGCTTGAAGATAAGCCATAGACTAGCCTATTGTATTTGAATAGCCCCCTGTGTGTGTTGATTACAGTGAGTTCATTCGAGCTATCTAACTCAACCTGATTGTAGGCTTGGGAGAGGTCAATTTTGGAAAACATTTTCGCCCCTTTGAGACCAACCAGGAGGTCCTCGATACGCGGTAAGGGGAACCTATCAACCAACAAAACTGGATTTAATGTTATTTTGTAATCAGCACAAATTCGGAGTCCACCATCCGCCTTCCTCACCGGTACTAAAGGCGTCGCCCAGTCCGAGTGGTCCACGGGCTCGATGACGCCCGCCGCCAGCATCTGGTCCAGCTCGGCGTCCACGCGCGCCCGCAGCGCGTAGGGCAGCGCGCGCGGCCGGCAGAACACCGGCGCCGCGCCCGAGCGCACGCGCAGCGTCGCCTTGCACCCGGTGAACCGACCCAGTCCCTCCTCGAATAACTCCTTATACCTATCGAGTAACGATGACAAACTATTATTATTACTGTCTTTAATACAATTGTTATTCGAAACCTGATATTTATGAAACGGTGGAATGGAGATATTTAATTCGCTAAGCCAATATCGCCCTAATAGGGACGTCGTCCCTCCTTTTATTACAAATAATTCTAATCTTTTACAAACATTATTATATTTAACTTGCGGTTTGATAGTACCTAACGGTTTAATCTTACTGCCATCGTAGAACTTGAGTATGGTTTTACATGGTTCTATAGGATTAATCTTGAAATATTTATGGTATGTAATTTCACTTATACACGATATGGCTGATCCCGTATCGACTTCCATCACTATATTGTGTCCATCAATAAGTAAAGACAGGCTCACCGGTTTATATCCGTTCAAGTTCAGCTGGAATAATTCCTCTTCTGCTTGCGTCAGCCGCTCATCCGCGGCGTCCTCACCGGCAGAGTCCTCGGTGAATTCCGTTACGTGATGCATCCCTCGCTTGAAGTCGCCCTGGCTACCCCGCTCCGGGCACACCCGCCGCAAATGCCCGCGACGCCGACATCTACTGCAGATGAATTCCTTGTAACGGCAATTTTCGTGGCGATGGTCTTGTCCGCCGCATGCGCCGCACGCCGCATCCGACGGGCCTCCGCGTGCCGCCGGCCCCGGTGGTTGCGCGCGCCACCCCGCTCCGCGCCACGTGTCCGACGGGCCCCCGTGCGCCGGCGCTGCCGGTGGCGGTGCGCGCCACCCCGCTTTCCCGCCGCGCCCACGCGAGAATGACCTCATCGCGTGCACCTCGGCCGCCGTTGACATCCCTGCCGCCTTATTCCCAAATTCCACCACGGCTGCGTCTCTCTCCGCCGCTTCTAATGCCGATGCCAATTTTACCGCTCCTTGGTATTTTAAATCGTCCTCCGCGAACAGGCGTTGTCGAATAATGTCACTGCGTAATCCACATACGAACTGATCTCGTAAATTGTCCTCTAGGCTGGCCGAAAAATCGCAAAATCTTGATAACTTCTTCAGTTCTGATACGTACTGCGCAACGGATTCTTCATCTTTTTGCCTCCTTTGTCTAAAGCGATATCTTTCCGCCATGACAGATGGTTTCGGTTGTAAATGTTCACGCAATAATTTCACTATTTCTTCATATGTTTTCTGAGCCGGTTTTTCTGGGCTGGTTAGATTACTCAGGAGCTCATAGGTTTCGTCCCCCATGACCGCAATTAACGTTGGCCTCCACATGGTTTTGTCGACCTTGTTGACCTCTAAATACATCTCTAACCGCTCCACGTACAAAGTCCAATTACCACCGTCGACTTTAAATTCGCCGATTTTGCCGATTGACGCCATTCCGACAGAACAAAATCTTGCACCGACACCGATAATAATTATTAATATTTAAAATCCTCGTTCGCCACTGAAGTATACGAGAGAAAGGAAACACGTCTATTGTGTGCACGGTTTATTTTAGACTGGCGTTACATTTCGGGTCTTACACTTTTTAACTGACAACTAGTTATCTTAAACTACCTACATACACTACAGTTTCCTCTACACCCACCGTATGAGTGTTGTTAATTTTTATGTTAGAAATATAAGCAATATCTAATTTACGGTTAGCTTTGAATTCATGATATATCGGAGACCACGGACCCTCTTTTTCTAATCTCTCGACTGTTTTCCGCAGTAACACGCCCTTGGCTTTAGTTACAGCAGCTCGATAATGGGACCTGGCAACCCTCAAAGAACATAAAGCATTTTCATATGCATCCCCAGTAACATTTGCCTTTCGAAGTATGTTAAGCTTACGGCGAGCCCGGCGAAACCTCTTCCTAATTTCTACCAGCGATTCATTCCACCAATCACATCTACGTACACCTCTAGTTGGAGCGCGACCAATCGCAACATCTGCACAATACGTAAAAGTATCGGACATAATTTCTGCACTATCAGTCGCGCTCAGGTCGGCACGAGTAAAATCTTTGGCATGAGACGCAAAAAGAGTACTGAAAAAAGCCCAGTCGGCCCCACGACATTTATATCTATAGTTGTTGTTGCACTCATGAACTGTGTCTTGTCGCGACATTGGTTTAAACTCGTACACTATCAAGCGATGATCACTACAAGACGCGTCGGGGAGGACACGCCACCTATCCAGCTGGACGTCTGCGCTAGAAAGCGTGACGTCAATATAAGACTCGCCCGTTGGGCTACTGTAGGTTGGTGGTGCATTAGGGGTGTTGTGAATAACTAAGTTCATTTCAGCTATGAAGTCTTCCACGGCTGAGCGACGCTCCACATCAGTCGAGCGGAGCTTGCCGTGCCAAAGTGGAGATGACGCATTCGCGTCAACTCCAATGATAACCCTACGCCCTGTTAGGGACTGTAATACAAAGCGTAGGTGGTGTAGATGAGGCCCAACCGGGTCAGAATATTGAAAGTAACAACTCACGACAAATATGGAGAAGGATGGGGAGGAAACTTCCGCAACAGCGCAATGCGACGAAGAAAGGTTGGCAATAGACGTTATTGTGAGTGTAGACGCGCGTGACACATAGATACCGGCGCGTGCACTGTTATTAATTTGAATAGTTTTGCAGCGCACGCCGACACGCTGATATTGTTCTTGTACTAACACGAAATCTAAGTTGTATTCTACAATAAGTCTGTCCAACTCCAACGTAGCAATTTTATCGTTATGGAGATTTAATTGGCCTATGGAGACTTTAGCCATAAACAGTATTTAATATTAGTTGTTCTAATTTTGCCTTATAACTCGGACAGTCGGGCGAACCGCTTAAATGGTCGTTTGGTTTTTTAAAACGTTTACATGCCGCGCAAACTGGCTTAAAGTCTTTGGCGGTATTTTTAATACAATCTTTCGTATCGTGGGCCTCGGCGCAATACCCACAACAGCTAGATTTTTCCGTACAAAATTTCGCAACATGACCATATTGTTGACATTTCATGCAACGAACTATTTCTACGTCATCGTTAAAGCGACAGGTAGCCCAATCAATAAAAATTTTTTCCTTTGTATTTATCAAATGTTTACGAATCTCGGGCTCGAGCTCTAAACCGATCCATTTTCTACCGTTGTTTAAAACACGACGACGAACTATTTTTGTTGACTTAATAAAATTGTCTTCAGAAATAGACATTTCATCCTTAATATTTTGCCTATACAAAGCTGACATAAATGCGGCGTCTTCTAATGTTGCGGGTACGTCTTTAACAAGAATTCTAGGTCGACGTCCTTTCGGTTTTTCTAAACGTAAGCCCGCGGATTTAATACCGGCGACGGATTGTAACTTTTTAATTTGGTTTTCGTTCGTTACGCGAAGTACTACACCCGCATTTGCCGTTTTCTTTAAACCTACAATTTGAAACCCGTCGTCCGTAGGATTGATCGCTTTCATCAACGCTTGTTTTGTCGCCGATGATGAGCCGAACTCGGCCGAGCGCTCACTAGTGGGATACGCAACGACACAGGGAAGGGGCGTGCGTGTTTCCATTGCCGCAGCGGCCGGAGCGACTTTAGGCATTTTTAGCTTAAGGCTTTCTGCGTAGGTGGGCTTTGAGACATTGCCAATAACATTATTTTGACTACAATTTTTATTGATTTTGGCCTCTAATAAGTCACGTTGCGCGATGGCCAATTTTGTCTCGGTTGATGATGATTTTAATGCCAGTAAAGATACGATTGCCGTGACTCGCTGTGTCATATCCATAACTGTCGACCGATTTTTAACGTCAATTCGCGAACCGAGTGAATTAATGACGACATTTATTTTTGTAAGATACGACGCGGCTTCATTTACTAAGTCGTACTGTGTTTGATCCGGTGCCGTCGAATTATCGTCTAGACCGGGCGAATCCGATAGTTGTACGCGTTTACAAGACGATGGCGACACATTTGTTGGAGATAATGCTTCGCTACGTGTCCTTTTTCCTACACTAGGCGGAGAACGTTGCGTTAAATTGCTACGGAGAAACACTTCGTTAGCGACGTCGACGGGTTGATCGTTGAACAGAGGCATGACGGACGAGTTTATAGTCGGGCGCAATGGAAACGCGCACCGCTGACGCAGCGCGCTTACGGTCGACCCGCCACCTCGGTTGGCGCGGGCCGATTTTATCAAACACCCGCAACGAGAGAAAATAAAAAAGATGTTTACTCACCGAATATTT
Source organism: Ostrinia nubilalis (assembly GCF_963855985.1). Lineage (NCBI taxonomy): Eukaryota > Metazoa > Arthropoda > Insecta > Lepidoptera > Crambidae > Ostrinia > Ostrinia nubilalis. The sequence continues at coordinate 12,993,358 of NC_087097.1, forward strand.
AACCAGAAAACACAAACGAGGCGATAAATAGACAGAATAACTTACAGTTTCCGTAGTTCGTGTCACATACAAACCGATTATTACACTCACAAACACTTATAAGCGATTTATCTATTTTTATAAGCAAAAACTCCCGAGAGCTCCGTACGCTAGCACTACACCGTGCGGGGCGGGGGGGGAAGTGTCATGTGTGAAAATAGCCCTTATTAGAACTCTATAATAGACTAAGAGCTAGTGAACGACAGACCTACGTCATTTTATAAAACTAATAAGAAGTAGTTTCCCCAACAGCCAGACAGTTTTGACAGTTCCAACTCCTTGCCATACAGTTTTTTTAGGATAGCTGCCAAAGCCACGATGACCCAAACTTCATAATTCACCAACATTATGTCCTATATTGGGAGCATACGCTGCCAAACTTTCAGCTTTTATAAAATGACGTAGGTCTGGCGTTCACTAGCCCTTCGTCTATAAGATGCGACAATATTAACCCTTTAACAGCCATAGCATAGTCAAATTTTTAATTGTTTTTGGACCTTAAGACAGGAGAATAAGGTTCAAAATATGGTGGGAACTATATTCCCTCTGCCTTATAAAGGTTAGCTAGATGTGCAGTCGTTTGTACCTAGAGATGTGCCGCTGAGAAAGTTCTCGTTCCCGGCAATATTCCCAGTGAGAATATTCTCGAGAACCGAGAACGCTCCCGGGAATATTCTCAGTGTTCTCGACAGAATGCATTTAGTTTTAATTTTTATTTTGTTGTTCATATGTGATATTATCTGTAATGTTTCGATGTTTTATTAACTGGGCGTTATGACTAGTCGTTATAAACAAGGCATGAAACGTGTGAGTGAGATATTGCTGTCTTGCTCACTCTTTTCGTGGCGAACGCGTACCGCGGCTTTAGGACTCGGCTACGGTATTTTAACATCAGTGTGCCTCTGAGTTTTAAGGCCCTTGCCACCCTGGCGGATTGCAAGCGGATTCAAAGTGGATTTAAAGCGGAGTGGCGACGCGACAGAGAAGCCACGTGAAAATATCGTAAAGCTTCCCAAAGGCTGCCCAGCCGAGCTGGATTCGATGATTGACTTTTTTTTCGAAGTTGGACCTACCTAACTGGACTGTTTGTCCCAGGTATACATTATTGTCAACAACCTCGAGTGTAGTCTCCAACTTATAGAGGAGTGGGTGCAACACGGTCTTTAGACATGATTTTTAAATCTTATCCATGTTCATTTTGAGACCCACTTGTAGAGAGACTCTGTTGAGGCCATCGAGCATTGTGCCTAGATCTTCCACGATCTCAGCCATTACTACTATATCGTCTGATGTCTGGGTGATGTACTCGCCGTTGATATTTATGCTGAATCCGCTCCAGCCCAGAAGCTTGAAAACATCTTTCAGGGCGGTGGTGATGACATCTCCCTGTCTCACCCCTCGCTGCAACTGGATAGGTTTCGGGTCCTGATCTTAAAATGGACTGTCACTGTGGCGTGTTTGTACAAGCCTCTCAACTCTTTAATGTATCAATAGTCAATTTGGCACAGTTGAAGAGACTGAAGCACTGGCCATGTTTCAAATGAATCGAAGGCTTTCTCATAGTTCACAAACGCAAAGTGGCTGATTATACTCCTTGATCTTCCGTATAATCTGTCGTTGCGTATATTATTATGGTATATGGTAGTTACTAAAGCCTTTTCGGAAACTGGCTTGTTCGGGGGGCTGAAAGTTATCGAGCCTGCTAGCGTGACAATTCGTAATGACTATCGAAAACAGCTTATAGACATGGCTCAGAAGCGAAATGGGTCTATAATTCTTCAACAAGGTTTTGTCACCTTTTTTGAAGAGGAGTATTACCATTCTTCTAAGTGTCGGATCAATCTAGCTAGCACTTATTTTCTATAAAAATGTGTCAAATGATTCGTCAGACAGGCTATCCACAACTTATCCAGAAGTGGCGAAACAGGCCCTTACTAAGCGATTGTGAAATATGCCCTTAATGTCAAATAAGAATAGTTTAAAAAACTAATAGGTAACACGCTTTTAATTACTAACAGCACTAAAAAGCCAAAAATCATCAGGACCCTGGACATCATCTAACATTAAAGTGCTCGAAAAGACAAATCCAACGAACCCAAACTCGATGAGTTTCCGCCGTTTCGTTTAGGAGTTCCTATGGCTACCTCCTGACTCCATCATTAGGACCCTGAACATTATCTAGCACTTAAAGATCTCGAAAAGACATCCAATGAACCCAAACTCGATGTGATTCCGCCGTTTCGTTTAGGAGTTCTTTTGGCCACCTTCCAGTCCCTTCATCAGACCAGCTGGTAGGTACCGCAATATTGTATTGTCATTTCTAATCTACATATAATTGCCAAGTTTCATGATGATACAATACTTAGAAGTTCGTGTAATTCAGATTCTAAGATTCCATTACATAGTACACACTTACATACACGACCACCTAATAAGAGCGTGTTAAAAACGAAAAAATGGACAGTTACATTATTTAATTACGTGTAAAAAGAAATTTCTGTCATCTTACATATCATTAAAACGACATTTCACCACGAAAAAAATAAAAAATAATAAAGGTGCAGTTGCCAAGAATATTGCCGAGAAAGTTCCCGAGAATATTCTCGGGAACACTGAGAATATAGCCATTCACTGCAAATAGAGTGTATTGTTTAATATACACTTATCTATTGACTTAATTTAATACTTTTTTACTTAAGAAAGTTTGTTTATTTCCATTTGATAAACATGATTCTCAACCTTTCTCACTTAGGAGAACGCTCCCGGGAACGCTCCCGAGAATATTCTCAGTTGAGAGAGCGTTCTCGGGAACGGCACATCAATATTTGTACCTGTCCGCTACACACGTAATCCTAATCGCTTTATTGCACTGTGTGACATCAAAGTGTGTCATTCGCAAGGGCTGAAGAAGCCGTCTATATGTTGTTCGTGGAAATATGGCAGATGTTATTTAATTTTTAGCGTTAAGAGTTGCATCTAAAACTAATTTGAAAATTCAAAATAACTTGAAAAAATCGAACTGCCTAAGCCGGGAATTGAACCCAAGATTCACGTTCACACGTTCAATTCCCGCCTTACGCAGTTCGATTTTTTCAAGTTATTTATAATTTTCAAAATATGGCAGTTGGTTATCGATCTATGACACATAATGTATACCTACTTGGCACATAATGTATACTTAGATACCTAATTCAGAAACAGCTCGATGGCCTGGTAGTTCGAAGGATTAATAATTTAATATATTATGTTCGAGTAAGATCCGTTTGCGTATTTGAATCCCTCTAGAGACATAATTATGCTAGTACCTATGTTGATCACAAGCATTTAGATTACAATAATAATATTATCATGTTTATTCATGTGTACCTAATTTATGTATTCTCTATTTGTGTTACGTTTAGTTATCAATTAAAGATCTCCTTATTTTGGTACTAAAAAGTTAATAATAAGCTTACTGTACGCGCCAGCATTAAAACCTCATACATTTCAAACTCATGTCACACTATTCTATCACTCATTCTGACAGTCCTTTTCCTATCCTCTCCCTCCCACCTTCAGTCTCGCTCTCGCATCGCAACGCGCCGCTTCGCCTACCTATCTGGGCGTTAATACTAAATAAGTATCCAAAATAAACCAATTCAAATAAACCCAAATCGCGCGCTAAACTCATCTCAATAAAATTCAAGTGTTTGTGAAAGTGAAAGAAGAACCAAGCTTGGACCGTCCTGTGGAGTCTGCTCAATCGAAGGTATCCCATCCCGTTCCTATCCCAATCTCCTACAACTCCTTTCTGGTCCTACCGAGCCGCATGGTTCATTTCCTATCCTTTACACTTACAGAAAATCACAACTACACATTTTCACGCATCCGTCATTTTGACAACTCTCTAGAAAATTCTAGAAAATTCGCTCGTTTGACACATTCTTTCTGGAAAGTTCGATTCGTTTGACATTTGACACATTCTAGAAATTACTATTCGCTCAAACGTCAACTCGTTGTTTGTAAACACGTATATTTTTTAAATTCAATTTTTTAAAATTTTATTTCAATTCAATCTCAAATTCGCTTACATACGCTACGCATTTTATTTTCCTACTGGATTATAAATAAATACGCACAACTCAACTCATTTTTTAACGCTAGCTCTCGTGCGTGTGTTTGCTCACCTACAATACAATGGAGGGAGTAAAACGCAAAATTAATTTGCTTGAAGCTAAAAAAGAAGCGCTTTTTCAGAGGGTTCAGGAACTATACGACCTCAGCCTAAAGGTCTCCGACCCTCAGATTGAACAAATTTTCATGTCTCGCATGCATTCGATTGAAAAAACGAGATCGGATTTTCTTGATACCATTGACGAACTTAATTTGTGTTATATGAAAAATGATGAGGAACTCAAACCTACATTTGCCGCACTCAACTCGTTTGACGATTTGTACTGTAACATCCTTTCGGTGCAAAGCTCCATCGCACAACTAAAGGCCAACACAGAGCGTCGCAAACAGGATTTCGTAAAAAAATTACCGCCTTTAGAACTAGTCTCTTTCGACGGAGCCCCTTCCAAGTGGCCCGTTTTCTACCAAAATTTTAAAACGCTTATTCATGAGAACACTGGTTTGTCTCCAGGTGAAAAGGCTCAATACCTTATAGGAAAACTTTCCGGAAAAGCACTTACAATTTGCTCGGGTATTCCACCTACTGGTGAGAACTATTACATAATTTGGAACAACCTATTAGAAAAATACCAAGACATAAGAGTACAAGCCTCTATGTATTTGGAACAGTTAATAAACTTCAAATCGCAATCTTTAGATGAATTTTTGGAACAGTATTGCTCAGCTGAAGGTGCCTTACGACGTTTACAGATTGATGACCTTTCCGATTTCATTTTGACTCATATTGCTCTCAGTAAATTAGACAAAGACACTCTAAATTTATTTGAACAATCCATTAAGCACGTAAAAATGCCTACGTTTAATGATCTCAAGACTTTTATAAAAGAACAGAATAAAATCCATACTTTACGCTTATGTTTTACGCAGAATAAGCTGTACGTTAATAATAAAACGAATTTCGCATCGCAGTCTAAAAACTCGAAACCGACACAGTCGTTTGTTTCTAATACAGCTTCTGGAGTAAAACTCAATCAACATTACTTCCAATCTCAACCGAATTCGCAAGGCTCATACACTCCATCCGCTGTACGCAAGAATTGTCAACTTTGTAAGACGGAACCTGAACATGCCCTGTTCAAATGCAGTTATTTTCTCTCGAAAAATGCGCCAACTCGCCACTCTTTAGTTACTAAATGTAACTTTTGCCTCAATTGTTTAGGCTTTCATAACATTAAAGATTGCAGATCTCAAAATCGTTGCTCAGTTTGCCAACGTAAACATCACACTCTTATTCATATAGACAACTTTAACGTGAATAGACCTATGACGTCACAACAGCTGACTTGCAGCGCGACGCTTTCGCCGACCGACGCGTCCATGTCCGCGCCCGGTCCGGTCACGCCGCCGTTGCAATCGATGCCAACCAACAATGTATCTCTCTCTGCAGTCACGCCGTCGATCGCTGATGAATCTAGTACCACGGTCTTATTACCCACCGCGTCAGTGTATACTTATGACAATAATAAGACGTGTCAAAAATTACGCGTGTTTCTAGACACAGGTTCGATGAGCAACTTTATCACAAATAAATGTTGTGCGCGACTGAACTTAAAAGTCAATCCGCTACCTACCACTATTAAGGGCATAGGTCAGTCTGAAAGTGTGTCGCTAGGATATGTATCTTTCACAATTGCCTCACGCTTTGATCCCAGGTGTAAATACACAATTAACGCACGCGTCATTGATACAATAACCGATTATTTACCTAATGTAAAGGTTGACATAACCCAGTTATCGCATTTACAAGGTCTTCCTATGGCTGATGACAGCTTCGATATCCCTGCTGAAGTCGATTGTTTGTTAGGCAATGAGATATTCCCGCTTCTTTTAGGTAGTAATAAAATAACTTCACCGCAATCCTCTGTCATCGCTATCGAAACCACGCTCGGATATCTCGCTATGGGACGCGCTCAGTGCTACTCAGCTCATTCACGCAATGATAATAAAGCATTCTTTTGCAATGTAGACTCGCACTCATTAGAATCACTCACGCAACGCTTTTGGGAGCTTGAAAGTGTACCTACTAAGAGACACATCAGCCCTGACGACGAAATATGTGAAAACATTTTCCAATCAACTCATTCTCGCGACGACTCTGGGACGTATACCGTTTCTTTGCCATTTAAACTTGACCCATCAGAACTCGGCGATTCTTACTTTACTGCTAGGCGTCGCTTCTATAACTTAGAGAAAAAGTTAGACTCAACTCCGGGCTTACGCACTAACTATAATGAAAATATTCAAGACTGTATCGATCGCGGTTTTCTGTCAAAAGTTGAAAACGCATCGAATTCAGAGGAAAATACTCCAAATTATTATATACCTCATCATGCAGTATACCGACCAGATAAACTCACTTCAAAAACTCGAGTCGTTTTAGATGCAAGTTGTAAAACAACCTCTGGAAAGTCGTTAAATGATGTTCTTTACACTGGCCCAAACTTACAAAGTAATATTTTTGATCTTTTAATTAACTTACGCATTTTCTCAGTCGCTTTATCTGCTGATATTGAAAAGATGTATTTCTGTGTGAAGCTTGATCAAAATCACCACCCGTTTCAACGCATATTATTTCGATTTGATCCTGAATCACCGATTGATACTTATCAATACAATAGGGTTTCTTTTGGCGTTTCTAGCTCGCCTTACCTCGCTATGCGTGTCGTTCGCCAACTCGCTGAGGACGAGCGCGCGAATTATCCTATCGCCGCGTCTGAAGCTCAATCCTGTATGTATATGGACGATTATGTCTCATCGATGGACGGGTTAGAAAAAGCTGAACAATCTTACCATCAAATGGTTAAGATGTTCATGGCCGGGGGGTTTAAAATGGTTAAGTGGATCTCGAACAACCCTGAGCTTATAAATAAGATTCCCGATTCGCATAAAAATCCACAGCTCGTCGATTTTGACACTGACTCAGAAATTACGACAAAAATCATAGGCATGCAGTGGCTTCCTAATGATGACGTTTTTCTTTACAAAATTAACTCTACTAACTCTGACCAATGCACAAAACGCACGATTCTCTCCGCAACCGCTAGATTATTCGACCCTTTGGGTTTGCTAGGCCCTGTGACAGCGTTTCTCAAACTTTTAATTCAAGAATGCTGGCAGCGCGAACTTGAATGGGATCAGCCAGTTCCAGACTCAATAAAAAATAAATGGAATCGGTTTGATAGTGAGATTAACTATTTATCGCAATTAAAAATACCTCGTCACATAGGAATCACCGCGGGTTGTCACGTCACTATCATGGGCTTCGCGGACGCCAGCGAAGTATGCTACGGAGCTGTAGTTTATGTGCGCGTGAGCTCTGATGCAGATTCACCCGGTGAAGTCTTTCTTATCGCATCCAAATCGCGCGTCGCGCCTTTAAAGAAAATATCTCTTGCGCGGCTTGAACTGTGCGCAGCGCTGCTCTTGACAAATCTTTTATTATCGGTTCGCGATAGTATAGAGAATCGTTATCCTGTTAACTCAATTTACGCATTTTCAGACTCGACTGTCACTCTCACGTGGATACATTCTCCCGCGTACAAATTTCACACATTTGTTGCGAATAGAATTACTGAAATTAATTCGAAACTCAACGCCAAAATTTGGTATCATGTTAATGGAAATGAAAATCCTGCAGATGTAATATCGCGACCTGTAACTCCTAAAGCATTATTAAATCAATTAAATTGGTTTCACTCTCCTCAATGGACAGCTCAGCCAATCTCGCAATGGCCTATCGAGCCATTTCAAGTTTCATCTAACAGTGTTCGACTGGAAGAGAAAACTATCGCTCTTGTTTCAGAGACAAACTCTCAATCGAACTCTCACCCTTTCGATCGATTAATTGATCGCATTTCCACGTACCCAAAATTATTACGCGCTACTGTGTACGTGTTACGCTTCGCTAAAATACTACGTTCAAACGGAGTGGTTACATCCTCTGATTTAGAACTCGCTGAACTCTATTTAGTACGCCATATACAGGCGCTATTTTTTGCTCAAGATATGCACGCAATTAAAAATAATAAACGCTTTAACAAATCGCTTCTCAAACTGAACCCTTTCATTGACTCTGATAATATACTTCGTGTCGGAGGTCGACTCACTCACTCTCAACTCAACTATGGACAAAAGCATCCAATCATTCTATCGCCTAAACATCGCTTCACTCAATTTTTAGTTGATTACTTTCATGTATGTAATTTACATACTGGTCCTTCACTTCTACTCGGTCTGCTTAGACAGAAATTTTGGATACTTTCCGCACGTAACTTAGTACGTCAAAGAGTGCATCAATGCAATATCTGTTTTCGTTTAAACCCTAAATCTACAAACCCTCTTATGGGCGACTTGCCATCATTTCGCGTTTCAGAAGCTAAAGCCTTTGCTTATACATCAGTCGATTATGCAGGTCCCTTCTTTATTACTCACATTCGCCGCAGAGGTGTTAAAAGCCAGAAGGCTTATATTTGTTTATTTTGCTGTCTTACAACTAAGGCTCTACACATAGAGTTAGTTTCAGACTTAAGCTCTGATCTATTTCTCGCCGCTTTTCGTCGATTCATTTGTAGAAGAGGCCCCGTTTCCATGATATATAGCGACGGAGGTACTAACTTTATTGGCGCTAAACGCAAGCTTGACGAAATTTACGCTCTTTTAGAATCTGACTCTCACAAAAATTATTTAAGTTCACATTTGGCTGAACAACGCATTAAGTTTCTTCATAGTCCACCATATGGTCCGCACTTTAACGGCATCACAGAGATAAATGTTCGTTATGTAAAAACGCATCTTTATAAAGTTATTGGTCTTCAAGTGTTAACATACGAAGAGTTCAACACTGTACTTGTACAAATAGAAGGCTTATTGAATAGTAGACCATTGTGTGTTCTTAGCTCTGACCCATCTGATATATCCGCTCTCACTCCCAATCACTTTCTCTAATAATGCTCTTAACTTTATTTTTCTTAACTTTAATTTAACTCAACTTTAACGCTCATTTAACTCAAATTTAACTCGTTTAGTTCTCTCTAACGCATGTTTTTTTACGTTTTTAACTTTTTTTTACAAACGCTACTCAATCTAGAGGAAGACCTCTAGGCCGGGGGAGTTGTACGCGCCAGCATTAAAACCTCATACATTTCAAACTCATGTCACACTATTCTATCACTCATTCTGACAGTCCTTTTCCTATCCTCTCCCTCCCACCTTCAGTCTCGCTCTCGCATCGCAACGCGCCGCTTCGCCTACCTATCTGGGCGTTAATACTAAATAAGTATCCAAAATAAACCAATTCAAATAAACCCAAATCGCGCGCTAAACTCATCTCAATAAAATTCAAGTGTTTGTGAAAGTGAAAGAAGAACCAAGCTTGGACCGTCCTGTGGAGTCTGCTCAATCGAAGGTATCCCATCCCGTTCCTATCCCAATCTCCTACACTTACAATATTTTTATGTGTGAGTATCAGCAACATTTATGCGTGGGTGGGAAAAAATAAATTACTTTGATGATTTTAAAAAGCGTTGTAGGTTGATACCCTTTAATTTCGGATCATAGAGTACATATAATCGGGCCTTTAATCCTTTCATTATGTCCCCTACCTCGACATTATTCGTTTTAAACACACCTAATTACACATCGGTTCACTTCCACGCCGTGTGTCATCAAAGCACATACTTCAAAGTTTGTCTAAGGAGAACCTAAAATGTACACTGTAAAACAGATAAACTTATTTACGTGATGGAAAATCAGCTGAGACGCAGGCTACGAAAAAGAAATAAAAAAGGAAGAAATGCATGTTTGACTTTGGATACAACTTCCATAAGATAGTCTAGAATAAGAAAGGAAAAACTAATAGCAGTATTCTGCCTCGACATTTTATGGCCATGCAGTAGAAATGGTTTTTGTTTTGACATGTCTATGTATGAATTTTATTAATATTGTTATGTTTTAATTTAATTAATTATGTATGTTGTTATTATTTAATTTAAAATTTATTATTTAATTTTAAATTGATTAATTTTTTGAATTATTAATTTATGGTTTTTATTAAATTATTTTTTACTCTTCTTTCTGTTTTTGTTAAATAGCGCTGCAAAAAGGCACCCACTGAAAATCAGTGTCTTGGCAGTCACACTGTCAAGATATTACTGAGTGGGTGACCTTTTTTGGCAACTAAGTAAATTTTTTTTTATGTCTTCGTTTCCTGTATCTGTTGTTGTCAAAATAAAATTATTTTCTTTCTTTCTTTCTTTAGTATAAATTGCTACGTTTTTGCGAAATACGACAACTTCTTTCTATCTAACCTTTACACTCGTACTTTATCTCGAACTTCAAAGCTTTCATTAACAGTAACCTAAAAGCATTCGCAAAAGCCAAATTACGAATCAATAACTTCGCAATTCCACCACAAATTGAACTTCGCAATTTGTTGTTTTTTAATCATTTTTCTCTTACCCCAATTCCGAAGTAAGTTATTGCACAATAACTCGAAAAATTGGCCGAAGTCGAACCCACCTTGTATAACTTTTCGAAGCTGCGCGGAGTGTATTTTAAGTTTCCCGGAAACTACCGTTTCCATCGGGAATTTTCCAATAAGTTTCAAAATATAGTTTCCGGTTGTTAAATTTTTTTAACCGGTTTTAGGGTTTATAAAGAGCTACAGAATGTCGGTTCAAAATTTATGTAGCAGAAACTAAACATTAACATTGAACTAATGTTCCTTACTTCTCTTATCTATCGTGAGCTAACGACATTATGCATGCCATAAGCGATTGTCATGACTCAATGGAGCCGACTCGAAGGTAACCTTCGGAAGGGAACGAAATCAATTAGGTACATACTTTGTTGTTTCAGACAACGATAAACCTGCAATATCCTGAAGAAACTGTAAAAACTACACAAAGTTATTTTACATTAAGGTACAATATGACTCTTGTGCGTGAAATATGCACGCGAAAATAACTTCTCTTGACTCTATTATCCGAAAATCTATGCTATTACCGTTTTACGCATTATAAACGAATGCATTGCAAAACGACATTAGCCCTTTAACGGTCAGGTTTTCTAAATATTCGATTTCAACTTTAACTAGACTTTCAAAAGGTTCAAATTACAATGGCTACTACTGTATACGGATTAAAAAATACCTGTCAATGACTGCGTCACGGTCACATAAGTGGTTTAAAACGTTACACGCAATACAATATGGAAACCACAGGTGGGCATACAATTTTGGACAAAAGGTAGGATTTGGTTTGGAGTGACACTAATACAATCGACAACACACCAGACTACACATTTTGTCGCAATATAGTACGTATAAGGCCTCAGCCTCGAACTTAGCGGGCAGCGGGGCGGCGGCGGCGGCGGCGCGGGAGCGGCAGGATCTTATGCGTAAAATCAAATAGACCGGTTCTCGAAAACAGCGGCGCGGCAGCGGGGCGGCAGCGGGCAACGAGCGGGCAGCGGCGAGGGAGCGGGCAACGAGCGGGCAGAGCGCACTCCGTCTTTTGCCCACAATAAATCGAGCGTTAGGAATAAATTTGAATCGAAATATAATTGTCGCCGTTGTTCAGACATTTCGTTTGCGAATAAAAACAAATATCTCGACAACACAACCCCGAACACAACACTTCGCCGCTAAAGCGCCGCGCGAGCTGCCCGCTTGTTTCGAGAACGGGTCTGCGTTGCCCGCCCCGCTCCAGCGCCGCCGCCGCTCCCGCCCCGCTGCCCGCTAAGTTCGAGGCTGAGGCCTTACAACTACATAAATGCTACTGAACTTGATTTGCTGTCATCTGTGCACTTGAACGTACCATTCCGTGAGCTTAAGTTGCATGAAAACTCTTTTCACTTCACACTATATGAGAAACTTGTCAGCGAAGTATGTAAAATGAAAAATTTAAGTCTGAGTTGCACCACCTAACTTTAACGGTAACTAAACGATAACCGGTGCTTTATGTGTGGAGTTTGACAGATTTTTGACGTTTGTTAAAGTTAAAGTAAGATGCACCATCTTACTTTAACTCAGCCTAAAAATATTTCGGTTATTTTGAAATCTTTCGATGAATATTAGAAAAAGCAACATCAATAAGTATTAATTTCAGACTGAAAGCCAATAAATAAGGATGTAACAATATTTGCGTAAACAATGAGTTTTCAAAAAGTCAAAAAAGATCTCAAACTTGCTTGATCCATAATTTAATAAACAAGAAATCTATAACAGGATAGTATCGTGCAATCCCTTTGTTCACTACAAGGAGCACATACGTTTTATTTCGGGGTAATCAGGCATTAAGTACAGGAAACAGCGTATCAGACGACACATTTGTGCCATTTTGTTTCAACATCTCACCTTGATATATCGTAGTCGGCTTACAAACCTCCGAATTTCATAACTCCCTTCTTGCCACGCTTGTACAGGCTCCTTTATGCTATGGTTAACGCACAATACAGACTGATTCAGGCATAATATTAAATGCATCTTAATTCTTACATTAGCATCTTTATGCAGCCTTTGTAAAGCTGCAATATAGCTACATAAAAGGGTCGTACAAAAACGTTAATTTCAGGACTCGCCGAAGTCGTGCGGGTCACTAACAAAAACATTCATTTCCGAATGATTTGCGACCAACTGTCTGGAAACGTTCGAAATACGCCCCCAGATTCGATAAAAGAGGAAAACATAAGACCGTGTTAAGGACGTAGCACACTTATCAACTTGGAAAAGGATCGTAGCCGTATCAACTCGAGGCGGTCAGAATTCTTTGTATGAAACTCCATAGCAACGCACACTATCCGCACTGCAACGTAAAAGCCTCACGGTTGACAGCTCGCGGAAGGCGATGACAGCTGGCGAAAGGCGAAACGGTGTTGATCCCTCTTCGCGTTGATAAGTCTGCTATGACCTCTACTTTCAATAAGTGCTTAGTCTTGGCGCTTTCTTCTTTCATCGGAGATATGATCTAGGTCAAATATAAAATGATTGTGGTTGCCGTTTGCGTGTGTCCTACGACCTACATAAAACCTCAGAATTGTGTCAATTGGTGGACCTGTATTTTTCGGAACTAGTATTTATTTCTATGAATGATAGATTCACCTGCTCTGATGTTATCTAATCTAAATAATAGCTGCAGAAACAACTTTCGAATGGATATTATGGATTTAGGGATTATAGGATAATTTTCCTTTTGTAACAAAACAAACTTGAATGTGTGAAATAAGGGAAAATTTACGGGGTTGGTTAATAATTGATTTAAAATAATATACAAGTACAAATGTTTCTACATTTGGCTACTGGAATAAGGTAGAGTAAGGAAAATAGCCAGTAAACTAATCATCAAATCATGGGCTTATGACGATGACTGCAGAGAAAAATGTGAGGTTAGCGCAACAAATTGATTATGGGTTAAACAACATAGCACACAATTGTCAAGGCCCCGAATTAGGGCACTTCCTGCGCGCTGCGTGTCAACCTAACAAGGGGTGCGACGCCAAATAATTTGTTTTCTGTATGAAAACCAAAAATATAAAAGTTCAGTTTTGAGGCGAAAGATAGAGTTGCGTAAAAGAACTTTTCTGAAGAAAATACACACGAAACACTAGAAGTAGAAGAAACCTGCGTTTTGGGTCTGTATATGAAAGACCTCCTATCTGCGTGCAAAAAAGAACAGTAATGTGATGAATAAAATAAATAAATAAATAAATATCCTTGGACATTTTTTTACACTGCGCCGCTAGCTCCAACCAAACTAAGCAAAGTTGTACTATGGGTACTAGACAACGGATATAAACATACTGAAATACTTTTTCTTTGTAAATAAATACATATTATGCATAGAAAACACCCAGACCCGTCACAGAAATTAAAATTCATTATTTAAATTTCTGCCCGGCCGGGAATGGAACCCGAGACCTCTCGGCATAGTAGTCCGTTCTGAACGACTACACCAAACGGCCTATACTTTTCACCTACTCAAAATCGGTTCAGTAGTATAAGCTTGAAAGGTAAACTAACTGGCGGATAGAGTTATTTACGTACGAGTATTACATTAGTATGGACAGCAAGGTAGAGCGATGCCTTGGCGCGCGTCGTGACACATCTTCATAATCAAACTAGGCATCACGGCGTGACTATAATATGTCTATTGTCTATGCCATATGACTTTTTTGTAGAAATATTATACCTACTTAGCCGAGTTGTACCAGCTAACTTTAACCGTGATAACCGGTGTTTTTGTAGGTATGGAGTTTGACAGATTTTTGACGTTTATTAAACTCAGAGTTTTACAAGAACATAACGCAACTTTCAACGTAAATTGATACTTACTTAGTTCCAATACTTCAAGTAAAATAGAAAATGGAACCGTTTAACCTAGTTTAAGTTTTCCTTATTTCTACTTTATTGTCGATTCGGGATCGTAACCCTTATTTTATTCGACGGAGATCGCCCGATAGGGTTGACATTGGAGCACGAATGTTTATAAAGTACCCACTATTTGTAAAAGAAAGATTAGTGTCCAAGGTGACGTTGGGAAAATTTTAATGGATCAGAAAAATATTAGTCATTTTGTATTCGCTTAAGCCGATTCTTGTTACTGATCGGAAAATCGCAGACGAATCGTCCTCATACCCAATTAGAATGATGACTGATTGTCAGAGTAATTTCAGGAACTAGATAGGTAAGTGGCCACAGTTTCAGCTTACCCATTTCTGTTTTTTCTGTTGCTCTCAAGTGGTAATTCTTTGCGATAAAACAAGACCATATAACCGGAAATACGTAGCTGGAACTGTGACCCACAGTACCCTATATTTGGCATTGACAATTTGACAGGAGGGTGATACTATCATAGATCAGTATTTGAGTTATTATTTCTGATTTTTGCCACTTGACGTTTCAGAATCGTTTGACTACAACATCAGACTCCTCTATCTAACTATTAACCGCCTCTGTGGTCTAGTGGTAAAACCACCTGCTTCAGACGCGGAGGTCCCGGGTTCGATTCCCAATGGGGGCAGATTTTCCTGTTCAGTTTGGTTGGTGGTAGGGCTTGTGTTGAAGTCCGCCTGGCTAGCTACCACCATCTTACCTAAGTCTGTCGCCACAACAACAATGTTAACAGTATTGTTGTGTTCCGGCAGTTAGAGGTAAGATAGCCAGTTCCTCCGTGGTTGAGGATTCCGGGTGAAGCTCGCTTCCAACTTTGGCCTGATCATCACTTACCATCAGGTGAGATACAGGCCAAGAGCTTCCTCGTTGTGGATAAAAAAAATCTACATATTATATCACACTCATTCCATTTATACGTAAATACATCAACATGTCCTTTCATATTGTGTCTAGAATATTCCATATTACAAAGCATCAATTCTGGTATTGGGAAAACAATATCTAAGCCATTTGGTTAATGTATTATAGAGACAGAGACGCGTCAGCTGGTATGTATTACCTGATGGAAGGTAGATTGCGCGCGTCCGAACACACCTGTGCCGTAATGGTTAACATTATACCGGGTTAAAAATGGTTAAATTTGTAGTACAGACTGTACTTAGTAAGATAAATAATGTGGTAACTTATGCAGTTGTAGGTAAATGTGCTGTTTTGCACCAAAAAAATCATTTGCTGTTGACTCTATGGTGACCAACCAAGATTTGAGAGAACGTTTACATACCTACGGAGACCCACATTAAGATACAAGGTAAAAGTTGTTCATAATCAATAAATTACGCTGTATATTCTTTTAAACATCCTTAATTCCGTATATTATAACTATTTTAGGTACTCTTTATTAGACTATGAAAATGGGCCCAGCTAGATTGGAATCCACAATTAGCTAAAGAATTCGTCCGAAACGCAAACCAACTGGCTACCGACATCTCAATATCAGCAATAATATTGTACAGGGTGTAAATTTACACCCGTTATATCAATCTTACGGATTCCATTACACTTTCCTAAACACGTTCTTATAATTGTATTGTAACAATAAGCTAAATAATAACAATATTTCACCGTTCTTCAAAAATATACGAAGTTTTCCTCGAAATAATCCAAAATTACATTTAATAATGTTTGTGATATTTAAAAGAGGTAAAAGTATGAACATTTCTCTGTAATATTATTTGTACAAAATATTCTCTGAATTGATGATTTCCACAAGATATATCACTCCCGAGCGTCACATAGACTTTTTGTCACAGATATTACATAGGGCTCCAGAGAATATCATACTTTTATATTATACCTAGGATGATAATAATAATATTACTAGAACACAAAAACCTAAAAAAAGTAATCATCCATCATCTTAATGGATGGGTCATCCATCTAATTGTTTGTATCGGAAAGATAATTTATTTTTGAGTTTTTATTTTTCGTCCGATATAAAGAAATTATGTTTCTTATTTGAATTTCGCATCGGAGAGGTGGAGAGGTTTTTACACACCTTGTAACTTATTAGAGAGGGCTTTCGGATAAACTGGTGGTGGAGTTAAAATTATTTGCCTATGTTATTTGAGAAAATCGTAACAAAAAAATCAATAGTAGAGTCGTTTCAGAAACAAAGAGTGTGTTAGTATTTTTTTAAACCGACAATCAAGCGAAAGGCTCTATTAAATAATTGCAATAGATTGCTTAATTAACATTGCCGTGTGCAATCTTGTGCAACTTTCCGAAAATTCCACGAAGTTCAAAGACATATAGATCTTTCCAGTACGGCACCCGCTGGAACCACGAAACCATGAAGATGTGACTGATATGACGCACACACACGTAAGTAATACCTACACACGCAAAAACAATTTAACTAGTCATGTTGCCTGTTCGCGTCCACCTCCTTATTCGCGTCGCGGATCACTCTATAAAGTCTGCAAAAAATACTAAGGAGTGGGTACTTTTTATTTTTATACTAGCTGACCCGGCGAACTTTGTTCCGCCCTAATGGCAATAAATAAGCAGACATTTTTATTTATTTCGAACGGGATAAAAAGTATCCTATGTCCTTTTCCTGGCTCTAAACTACCTCCCTGACAATTTTCAGCTAAATCGGTTCAGCCGTTCTTGAGTTATAAGTGGAGTAACTATCACGACTTTCTTTTATATATATAGACTATGTGTGTACTCTTGATAACAATCTTATCAAGGCTGTAGAAGCAATCTAGGTACTATACATTCAAGCTTTAATTCAGGCTTCTGTGTTTGTGTGTCGATGTAGGGTGGTTATTTTCCACTGTGTTTAAAGATTTATCTGTAACTAGCTGACCCGGCGAACTTTGTTCCGCCTTAATGGCAATAAATAAGCAGACTTTTTTTTTAATTTCGAACGGGATAAAAAAGTATCCTATGTCCTTCTCCTGGCTCTAATCTACCTCCCTGACAATTTTCAGCTAAATCGGTTCAGCCGTTCTTGAGTTATAAGTGGTGTAACTAACACGACTTTCTTTTATATATATAGATAAGTACGAGAATATAGTGGTGGACGATAACAGGCGACATCACCCTAAGTAGTTTACGGTTCGAATACTATGAAGAGACAGACATACCTACTTATTTACGCATGTGTGGTTTAACACAAACTTACAATATAAATGTATATTATACATAGGTACGCGATAAGTAGAGACTAGGATTTCAACACCCTGAATAAAATTTACATTTATTTCGCAAGTAAGTAGTAAATAATTTTTAATTCAAGGCTCAGAAACTCAAAATTCACAAAAATAGGTTACAAAAAACAACTGAAAGACATAAATAAATTTAAACAAAAATGAAAGTAAGTACTTACTGCTAACACTTATCGCTCGATAGGTAATGTCTATTCTACAATAGGTACCAACATTGTTCTAGGTGTCCTTTTTGATATGAAAGTTTTTTGCACTTAGTATAGGCGTTAAGTATTTTTGCTAAAACTTCAAGAAATCTTGAACAAAAATGTTGTTAAATATCGGATATTTCTCTTGTTTCAGCCTGAAAATTACTTGTGCAACTTTGCAACTAAAACCTTCGTAATCTAAACAAACCGCGAACTATTTTAACTTACCGTTAAACATTGATTGTGTTTAATGAACATTAGTTACACTTCATTGATATCTCAATTAACAAAATAACTCGGTAGCGATTTTTTACAAAAAGTCATTATGGTTACAAATTGTTAGTTACATAGACGGAGATATTCAATTTAGACAGTGTCAAAAGTAACGGCCGCTCAATCATCGCTGGTGTAGTTCGTCTCTGTCAAGATCTGTAGCTTTAGTGTATACAGGGTGTAAGCAAATCGAGGTGGGATAAGGAATATTTCTTAGATCGGCCCCCGTGACCTAACAAACGACACATGCGGGTTGTGTCTAGTCGCTACGGGGAAATATAAGTCTTAAAGTGTTCAAGCGTCAAATTTATTGATGATACAGACAACAGCATATCAGATTATAGTCAAGTTTTTGTTGCAAATCGTCTCTATTACTCAGTAGTTATGAGGCTACCGTATTTAGATTCATGTGCCATCGTCTATACGAAGTTATTTATTATAGCATTTAGTACTCCGTGTGATTTTGAGATCAAAACTGTCATGAATGTTACTATGTCTATCCCCAGTTTAAGCTTTCATGTACGAAGAAAGTTAGGGAGAGTGATGACTTGCGAAAAGTCGCTGGTGAAAGCTAGGGTTTGTTAATATTTTGACTACGTGCTTATCAGCAACACATATAAAATTACTTATAAGTACTTACTGGATTACACATTTATTTATCTTAACTAAGGATAGGAACACCCTGTATATAAACCACGGTGAGCTTGAGAGCAGTAGTATTTGC
Organism: Ostrinia nubilalis; assembly: GCF_963855985.1. NCBI lineage: Eukaryota > Metazoa > Arthropoda > Insecta > Lepidoptera > Crambidae > Ostrinia > Ostrinia nubilalis. The sequence goes on from NC_087097.1 coordinate 13,012,375, forward strand.
AGCTCTCACACTGTTGACAAGTCCGCTGCCAGAGCATTGTGCCTTTGGGAAAGCAAACTCAAGGTATATCATAGTTTATTTTACTCTAACTAAAGGAAGTAACTATGTGAAATACAAAATATACTATTTTTAAAAGAAAAGAAAAGTACAGTTGCTTTCACAAAATCAAGCTATCTAAGTGTAATGTAGAGTCATTATTTAGGACTTTGATGAACTTGAAAAAAATTGACTTTAGAGTCTATTTTTTATTTGGGATAGGATTGTTTGTAAGCTCCAGATTTTATATGCTATTATTAATGAACTTAATGTTATTTTTAAATGGTGATTGTGAGGCTATAATATTACCTACCTACACTATAAAATTGAGGTTTACCTTAAGCAAGCTCAACTCAAGCACATTAATTTTTAAGCGTCGTTTTTTGAAAAAAAAAAATCATTAAAAGTATAGAATCAGATATTCACTTACATAGAGTTCTTTCAATATAGCAGTTCAAAGAACGACACAAATTATAGAAAATTTGTAAGGATTCATTCCAATAAGCACGAGCCGTGGGCAGCCCCTCGATGAAGCTTCAGTTATAATGTAAATCAAAATCAATCAAAGTAAGAGTTCAAGGTATTATAGGACTATTTTATGTTGCAAAATAAACTCTATAACAATATCAATAAGGTACAGTGGTAAGATTGGTCGGCTGTGCCATACCGACCCTCGAAGTATCGACCAAACAAGGGATGTCGAACAACCAAACCGTTTTAGTCAAAATTCAGCAATTTGCATAGACGATTTATTTCTCACAAACCGTCATCAATATAATTATGAATACTCAAACGATTTGTCCATTACCATACAAGGGATGCTCAAAACGTGTCCATATAAGTGCTTACGCATCTATAAGTAATTACTTCGCTTATTACTTTACCCTCAGATCATAGAAGGGAATAGATGTGAAACGGGGGCGTGGCGCGTGTCTCCGCGATATGCCCAGAAACGAACATCGGCCGCGTAGCTAGGTTAGTCGCGATTCAGTCGTACTAAGGAAATGTTCTCCGATATTTTGGATAATGCGTCATTACGTGCAATAAAACAAGTGAAACGAAGAACTACAGGAACAATGGAGTCATTTACTACATGTACGTATTGCAAATCCATTGGTATTTTGCTTATAAATAAAAAAAACCAAACATTTTTACGAACGAATTCAGTGCCGTAACAGTTACTGCGATATCGAAATCAGTGGTGATAAAAATTCTAACACACTTGTACATTGACGATTTAGTTAGCAACCACTTTATGTCATGCTCAACTACTGCGCAATGCATTTAATTTCTTCCGATATCCACTGTCGTGTGAAAATACACAGTACGGCCGCATGTGCCGGTCGTAACATAGTGCCGTGCTCGTGTTCTAATGCGGTTTCCTATTATCGATAAATAGAAGTAAATTATAATTTTCTATTTTGTAATTTTAAATAAAAAAATGATGTGTTACTTGCGATTATAAGATTTTACAAAAAAAAAATAACAGTAGAAGTAATTAGTAACTGTCAACTATGTAATTACTATAAGAGCTAGTTGAAAGCCTAATATAGGCATTATTTTTGATAAACATATGCGGTACGCAGATCGCCATAATTAAAAAGTAAATGCGTGATAGTAGTTAATAATAACGTATAATAATAAAAAGGTTTTCATACATAAGCATTTTGTGAAATCAGTTTCGAGCCTTGCCCCTAGCGATTTAAAGTATCGATATCTTGTCGACTCCATTTTATCTTTGTTCTCTCACTAGCGTTTTCTTAGTGTGCGTCACGTCACGCGGCCATTGATTGGCCATAAGGCATGCCTTCTGGCCAATCACAGCACTTTGAAGCCGGTTGCACATGTTGTCGTAGACTCTCAGTCGCTTTGTTTTTACACAGTTGAATGTGTGTGTGGGAGCTGTGGTGGGGGAAATGTGGGGACACTGGTTCTCGTTGTAGTTACGCGCGACTTCATATCTATTCTCTTTCTATGATCTGAGACTTTACCATATTCAATTGAGTGTCCGTCAAAAGTCAAAACAAACGAACATCGTTGGGAACTGACGTAGTCTAAATAGAAGAGCCATCACGGACGGAGGCATTTTTCATGTTAACGCGAAAACAGCTGAGAGTAGCTAGGGTTGACAGCCATTGTTTATATTTATAGTAAAAAGAGATATGTGTATTCAGTTTCGAGAAAAAAAATACGTAAACGCTACGATAGTTGCGATACACAAAAGCTGTGTCAATTAAATCAATAACTAGGCAGCAGGCTTTTGCTATCATGTTGCTTTTGAAATGTTTTTAACTTCGTTAATATTTTATTGACATCTTTAAAAATACAATATTTTGACCTGTTAAACAATAACTTGCTTATGTAAGTTATAAAAACTAAAAACTAAACTAGTGTAAATAAACCATTTCATTTCCTTACCCCTTTACTAATAAAAGTTACACGCTTGTTGAACAGTGTTTTAAAGTGACGTTGAGTACTTATGGAAATGGCTTGTTAAATTACGGTTTAACGCATTTGTGTAACTCTTTATTAGTAAGGGGGTTAATCTTTAAGTCATTTTGAAAATAAAAATATTTAAAAGTCATGTTTGTTTCAATTTCTCCTTCAATTAGCCCAAAATAATTAAGCTTGGCAAAATGACCGCCAAGAAACTAAGTACCTGTTTTTTTTCTTGATTAAACATCATAGCAACCCTAGCCACACCCATCAATCACTTCAACAAAGGCAGCCACAGACAACCGGTCGCTCGGCACTTCGCGAGGTGGCGGGACGCGCAACAGATGATTAGCAAAGTATAGTTTGTGCATGGTTCCGTTAGCATAATTAATTTCATCTAGTAACGTTCGGAATTTCCATGCCGAAACTTTAGACGATATTTTGGCACAATAATAAAACTTTTTCTATATTGACATACAGTGTAAGACTTGTGTATCTACGCCCGGAGCCTATGATAAAAGTTATTTCTATAAAGAAGGTTACATTATTTACGCTTTTACTCGTAGTAAGTTTTGATAAAGGCAGATTTTTCGATCGTTGGATAATTTTAACTGAAGAATTGCTACATTGACAGTTTCAATACGGGAAATATGTCAAAATGACAATTATCTGACTATTAAAATCTGCTCTAAGACTGGGTTGCACCATCATACTTTAACTTTGACAAGCGTCAGAAATAGTTACGGGCAAAGTTAGGTGGTGCAACGTGCTACTCAGCCTCAGGCTATTAAAAAAGAAAATAAACACGTAACACTGGCCACGTACGTGTATTTGCAAGCCTTTGAAATAAAAGAAAAAACATTTTTTTATTCCGTCCGAATCAAATTTAAAAATAGAACCATTTAAAAAATAAGCTCGTACAGACGGAACTCTAAAAAGTATTGTTCCACTTGAAGCCTCGCACTCTCGGCCATAACACTCCATAATAGAGCCCGTGGGAAGTTCGCCGAGTGTATTGAACGATTATTTCGTGGCAGCTAATGGTTTTCATTAGTTTGCTCTTACGTGATTTTAGCCGTGATTTATTTTCGGCCAGACAATGCCGTGCGATGTTGTGGGAGAAATACTTTGTGATAAGTGAAGTGGAGCGTCAATGATTCGATTTCCCGCGTATTTATTGACCACAGATTATTAATATTTTTGTCAGAGTTTTTTTTTTATTTGACATGCAGGTATTAAGCCGCAACATCCCGTTATTTAGGTGGTAAATAGGAATTATAGATAAGTATTATTTATAAATGGAAATATTTTAGGATACGTACTTAATTACTATGTTCAAAATAAAATGAATTTATGGCATGTCCCATACCAATAATGAGTAGGTTAAAAACAAAAGCAGGCACTTAACTAGTCAGCTAGCCTCCTCTGTTATTATTATAAATGGCCTGTGTCTTCGAAGGTTTACCTTTTCGCCTAAAGGCAGGACGATGCACCTTTCCCAGGATTGTTTACTTCCAGTAACACACCCACACAATATTAACGTAACTTTTGTTAGAAATAGAAAATTCTAGATGTTTGCTTTAGTTACAAAGGCAAGACGTTTCCTTCATACAGTCAACAGCATGCCACTACATTTTCGTTGCGAAGTAGCGTCTATTCTAATGCCACAGGGCTTATATTTTGTCGTCTCTACAAAGCCTGCAGTTGGTGTCTTGGCCGAAAAATAATAAAACCATCTCAGATATTCATTTTATTCGTAGTGCAGCCTGAAACTGCGTCGTTAGCGAAACTATAACAGAGCTACCGACCAAAAATGTTATTGTATCACTTGTTTTGTTGGACTCTAAAACAAATTGCAATAAAATAGGGAGCCGGAATAAAAATGCAGATACAGCCAGATGAAGCGTATAAAAAATATGCATCGGGCGTGTAGCAAACATGCTATAAAATATATGTTTTATTCAATAGAACGCTCAAAAACAATATCTCTAGCAGGTATATTGGATCCGAATAAAAATGATATATGATAATTTTATTAAAGGGAGCCGTATAGGTACAATTTTGGACTTCAAATTGTCTATAATAAGCAATAAAATGCCTCTGTCTAAAATTTTTATTTTAGATTACATTACAATGCTTCGTTCGATTACAATGGGAAGGTATTATGGGAAGGTTTGCATTTTTTACAGACAAAAACAAAAAAATGTGGTATTATATTGGGACTTTTAGGAAAGTCAACAGTAACTTCTGAAAGTTTGAATAGGTCAGTATTATTCGTAAATAAACAAAACTAAATAACTTTGGTTTTGAGCTTAGCAATTATAAAATCTCAAAGCACTCTATAAACACTTATTACTAAGTCGCATATCACACTGACATACTTAAAGTACTATAGTACGTATTTTATGGTGTAAGTATGTTAAATGCAAATTGAATGGTGTCATTATGGCCGTAGCGAAAGCATAACGAATACGCCATAAAGTACATTTTGATTATACGAGTATGCACCGACTAAGTAGGTAGGGCGACAGCAGAACAAGCTAAACATTGGCATCTTACTTAGGATCTTATGCAGTTGTATTAGGTATTAATTTGCAATGAAAATGTAGATTTTATGAGTTTCAGTGCCAGTGTCTATAGTTTCAGGTTTATTTATGAAACTTCACTCAAAACTTGGTTTAACCTCAAGCATCTGATTGATTGATATTTCTGTTTTCAGTCACTCACAAAAATGACTCATATTTTGACTAAAATGTAGAATTTTTTTAGTGGGCTTGTAGAGTTAGGGAGTGTAAAGCTACGAGTAGAAGCTTGGCTCTACATGAGATCTGAAAACTTTTTCACAATGCGAGGCATTTATGGTCTCATGTTGGCATGTATAACATGATTTTTTTTTGGTAGGATTGTTCTTTTTGCTTTCGGCCAATCAAATTTTTTTTTATTTCAGCCAATCTCTGCGATTTTTTTTACAATTTGATAGACATCATGGTGAAAAAGGTTGAAAATTCCAAAGGCGTTCAGTCCCTAATCCATTAGGAATTGCCACAAAAATCCTTAGTGAGTGTTATTCATATTGTAGCAATTTCACTGTCTGCAATATTTATACAGTAAAATGAGCTTTAAAATAGTTTTATCGGTTTCTTGACACAATTTAAGTGGTTTAGAACTACGAAGTAACACTGAAAATTTTATGCTGTAGGGAGGTACACTCGCTAAAATTACGGCATGAACTTATTACTTACTTATAAACTTATTAAGTGCTCTTACCTAATGGAAAAAGTATAAGTACCGAAGCGTTTTAGGAGGCTTTTTACAATATCTGTATAAAGTTAGTCAAAGTTAATTATCTCAGAGTTATTTATAAGTTGCTAACTTGTAAACAGATTTATACGATCTAGATCCTGTCGTAATTTTACTTCCAAAGTATTTAATCTAATATTTTATAGTTACTACTTATCCTTGGTAGGTACTAATCTGTAGTTTCTGCTTGGTAAAAGTTGAGTAGGAAAGAATATCTTAATTTATGTATTAAGTTCTACTTTAAACTTTTTTTTATCAAATAAAGTTTGAAAATATTTAATCCTTATTTTGATTTTGAGGAATTCCTAACGTTAGATAATGTAGGTACGTATAACTATAGGCACTAGTATTAAATCTGTGATTTCACTTACATTAATTTATTTTAAGTGTAATTATAATCAGCTGTTCATAGATAATAAGTAGGTATTAGTATCTACGTAACGACGCCAAATCAGCATAAAAAATACTTTTCCTCGTCTCTACTAAAGTAGCGTCAGCACAACCATGAGTTGTTTGCTATGCCATAGTAAGGAATGTTTGGAAGTGGTCTGGGACTGTTGATCGATCCCACAGCGCGATCGGTGGCCCCACGTAAATATTGTCTGTCAGACATTCGTTATGTTGTAGATGTTATTCAATATGCCAATGAATAAGTTAAAGCTTACGTAAGTTGAAGTAAAGTTCAAAAATTTACTAGGATAAAAATGTCAGACAGAGTTGAAATAATTATTGTTTTTTACAAGCTGCTTTAGTAGGGTACTTCTCATTTACACTCAAATTTGATGGTCACACAATAATAGTTCATAAACGGTATAAGTTAGAACAATAACTTTGAAATCAGATGATAAAATATCTATTTAGCTACATACAAAATAAATTTGATCGTAATAGAAGCAAAAATAATATGAAAAAAATCACATGAAACGATAAAAAACGGGGTGATTTTTCGCGTTCTCATCGTGTCACACCTTCGGTTGCAATGAAACATTTGGTTACTGCATTCACAATTTTCATTCAATTTGTGTGTAGCATATACTAAAATCATCGTAATTAAATATACTTTCCACACAATAGTCAAAAAAATATCTTCTTATAATTATTTTGAATTGAGAAAGCGAAATACGTTGGTCACACGATTTTAGGTACCTAAAATTTTGAGTAATAATACAAGATTGTCGTTAAACCGAACGTCAGCAACCAATCACAGTGTTCTATTCGGTTAACGTCAGTCGCGCTTCGACCATTGGGGAGGTGAAATAGGTCGATCGTCGCTCCGCGAAAAAAATACATAACTTTTTGTGATTATCCATAGACATACCGTCGCTTGCTTGAACAATATTTTCTACCTCTAAAATTTTAACAATTTAATTGAAACTTTGCCATCGAAAACTTAACATGTTAGACTTATTTGTGTAGTATTCGACTTGAACCGTTAAATTCAAATTTAAGGATAATTCATAAAAAACTAAAATTTTCGTCACCTTCGTGGCATCACCTTCGTGGTGTTTTATACACGAAGGTGATTTTAGGCCACGAAAGTGATTTCTTGCTTTGGTTTATTTTAAAATATAGTGAGTGGTGTTTATGTTTTTACAATATTTTAATAACTAATAAATTATACGTGGTAAGTAGAGATCAGTACATCAATAAATAAATAAGGGTATTTTTGTTATCTGTCTGTATGACTGTATGTATGTCTGTATGTGACTGTGTATCTGTTTGTAAGATAAATTTAATCTGAAGTTTGAGTTAAAAGTTGTACAACAAAAATACGAGGCCCTCTGGCCTAAATTTTTTTTTTTTGTTGAGGGACTGATAATCAGTTAGAGTTCTTTTTATTGAGGTACTGATAATCCGTTTTTTGCTTCTTTAGCATTTCAGAATGCCACCACGCCACCAGTGTCACCCTTAAAACCAATTGCGTAGAATCTTGTAACTTAGTTAGGTGACGTAATCGGTAAAATTTTATCTTGTATTTAAGTAGGTACCTATTTATTAGGGTGGTCCTTATTTTTCGACTTTTGAATTATCCCCGGGGCACTTTCTCATTCGAATATACCTCTAAATATGAAATTAGCTTTTTTTGTTTTTTTTTTGGTTAAGATTTAGAGGTCGCTACCAGCTGTCAAAATATACCTCTAAATATGAAATTAGCTTTTTTTGTTTTTTTTTTTTGGTTAAGATTTAGAGGTCGCTACCAGCTGTCAAAATATTTACAAAAAGCTTTGAAGATCTTAAATCATGGTTTCATAAATGTTTTATTTAAGTGTTTATATCACATTTTACGTGCAAATGAACATCGCATAGATAGAATAGACAATCGCTTCTTGTCACCTTCTCCCCTCAACCCCTCTTCTGTACCGACCATGGTACCGACGCGTCGAGATACTAACAAGTCAACTCTTATATCTTAAAAATAATTGATTCAAATATGTACATTGTACATCATATCTTAGTTCATAGCAACAACAATAATTTTGTAATATTTTTATTTTTCGGCTATAAAAATAAATGAATCTAACAAAATACAGATTTTGTGTTTTTACTTAAAATTCAAACCTTGGTAGCGACCCCTAAATGTCTTTTAAAAATTAAAAAAAAAATTGAAAGACTTTCATATGGTAATATATTCAAATTACGTGGTGCCCCGCAAAATATAAGAAAAAAATTTTTTTTCGTAGGAATACTATTTATATTATATTATTGCTATTTATCTATGAAAATAAGACAAAATATATGTTTTATAAACACTTAAGAGTCATTTACAGTAATAAAGTTTGAAAAAATTATTGCTGTGAAGTACAGAATCACTTTCGTGGCATCAAAAAATTCAAAACGTTAAAGCTTCCAAACGATACTCAGTATTTGACTGATTTTTGTTTACAAAATGTTGAAATAAGTTAGAAATAAAATTCGCCACGAAGGTGACGATGAGAACCGTGCCGATGAGAAATACCCAGTAAAGCTCTGTACGTCTGGGAATTAAAATACGATGTTTATTATTGAGATAGGGACTGACTAACGTTATACTCATATTACTTACTTGCTTAGGTCTCCAATGAAGACTATACGAACCTATTTTGAGACGAATAAATTCTTTGTATTCTACCCTGTATTATAGGCGGATAAGTAGGCATCAACTACAAGATTCCAAGTCTTTATCTCCAACTAAATAGACGTAATTAATCGGAAACTATCGGCTCTATTACCTCCAGTCAACTGTTCAGCAGTCCATTTAATTAACTTCCGAAGACAGTTCAATTGAAACGCGAACGTATCCCTTAAAAGTGCCCGTCTACCCGCAGTTCGGAACAGTGATCAATTCCGGTTAACTAAATTATAAACCCGGGTTACCTCAGCTACTGCAGCGGGAAACTTAATAGAAACTTGTTTAATTTTTATTACGGCCACCGTGAACCGCTTCAATCCAAGTATATTAAAATTCACTTACAAAATCCGCTGTGAATAGACGGCTCGGCTTCGTACGTCAAAAGATTGCAGGAAAACCATTTTTAAGTTCAGCTTTTTGAGATGGGTTTTCCACGGGAGAGCACTGAATTAATTCACCTCTGTAACCTATTGATATGGCAAATTGCATTACTTACTATATCATGAAAAGTGAAGCATCTTTTTGTCGACTAAAATGTAACAATAAGATCGTTGTCTCTCACTTTATTTGACCAGTTATCAACCCTTTACATTCGGATCTCTCTAAAACAATACCACCAAATAAACCGGCACGTTAATTAATGGCAAAGCCCGTGTAATCACCCGCCCCATAAATAAGCCGAGATAGCGTTCTCTTTCATTTTACCTACAAATGAAAATTGCCGTGCAAAATAATAAATGCATTTTCCCCTAAGCAACACCAACGTGTTGAAAGTACGCCAATCTCTGTGAACGAAAACAAACTGACGGGCAGCCTATTCCTACTATTGCATTACTAACATTGTCGGCAATGAGTTCCAGAAACTTAATGTATTTTTAATGGCCACCCGGCCCGCGGGCACGATCAATTTTAGAGTTTCGCGCTGCACGCTGAATATTCCACCAAATATGGGGTTTTGACGACGTCCCCAAAAGAACAGAGAGAATTAGCGTGAAATCGACACAGACCATTCGCGACAATACTGTCGTAAACCGGAATATACGGAAACAATACGCCGAAACATGTGTGAAACTAAAGCCTGCACCAAACTAAAGATGCATTGTCACGGTCACGTCGAACCGTACCATTATACATCTCAATATTAGGCTTACAAAAGAAATAATACAAAAAAGCGTTCGATGTCACGCCCATGCAGTTCGAAGGTTCTCACGCGACGGTCGGGACAAACATTTCTGTAACTCGACCCGGCGGCTTTCTTGTACACCATTACTACATTTCTTGTGTTTGCTTACGAGTGGCCATGTTTCTCTGAGAATAGTGAGCGATGGATGCGGAAGGGGCCGAGGCTAGCGAGGATGCGCTCTACGGCTTCGCCGAGACACTGACCGCGACACAGTATCCTACAGCGAGCGCAACAAAAGGAGTATTGCCGCGAGCTTCGACACGTATGTAACTTTACAATTCCGTGGTCCCATGGGAACTGACCGAGGGCGATGTGATAATTACCTAGTTTGCCTAAAGCTCTGAACAAACCCTCGACTGGAATAAACGCTTCAATTATCGGTCGGATGGGAAAGTATAGGGCTGGTAGAAATGGGCCAGTGATACGTCCGCGTGAGTTATTGAAATCAAAGTTGATCTGGGATAATAACACAGTTTAGCAGTACGAATGGAAAGGGTCCAAATGGGTATTGTAACGATTTATGGCGGTTTTAACTTTTTTACGAAGATATTTTGCTCGGATTACCGTGTTTTTGCCGCAAAATTTATAGGCGTCGTTAAACTTTGAAAGTGAGTTTTTTATGTGATTTATATGAACAGACACAAACCATATAATTAAATCAGTACTTTTAGCTGTTTTCCTCCGAATTGGACTGAAAAGGCAGTTAATGATTAACGAGTTAACCACATTCCACAACATCTATAATTTGTAAGGATCGGTCACGAATATTTTTAGCAATTCACGACTGAGAATGCATTTTTTCTTAATTATGGAAAGAAGTAAATAGCCACAAAATATCTCGCGATCTCTAATTAAATTACTAGCCCCTAATATCTCACTTTTTCTATATCAACAGCCACTTCCTAGCTTCGTGCCGCACGCGGCGATATCAGTTTAAAAAACATAATTAATATACTGTCAAGTTTTTTGATATTTTTAACTCGACCACGTTCGCCTGCGGTTAAAAGAACGGTTAATGGGTCAGTTTTGTATTTATTCTGTGTTTTAACAACATCCTTTTTAGCTGAAACTCTTTGCCCGAAACGCCCGCTTTTAGAATAAAATTACGTGTAATAAAAACATCATTTTTTGAGCCAGAATTACGACGGGTTCAACCTTGGAAATGATTAGGTCCAATTCGGGAAAGGATTAAAGTCTCAGTTAACCTATTAAAACGCAATTTGAATTAAGTAATGACCGTATATTGTTTTTGCGCTTGTTTTTCTATTTTGCTGAGTTGATACAGTATTCGGTTCTTAACTCAGCCCATATTCAAGTACCTACTAGGTATTTAGACATTCCTTTTCAAAAGGTTTTTCTTACAATAGGTACTAGCAAGCAAGAGGACTTTAGAAGTTGCAATAAAGAAAGTAGCTAAGAAAATACTGTAAACAGTGAAACAAGTGCTTTGTGCTTTTACAAGGACAGAGATAAAGCTTAGAAAGTAGGTAAAGCCAAGACCTAATTTTCCTTCCATTGTCAACCGACTTAAAAAAAAAAGGAGGAGGTTCTCAATTCGACCCGTATGTTTTTTTTTTTCTATGTTTGTTACGCGATAACTCCGCCAATTATGAACCGATTTGAACAAATCTTTTTTCGGCGTATAGGTAATACCTCAAGAGTGGTCCCATTTAAATTAATTAATAGAAAAAACAACCCCCAAGGGTGGAAAATTGGGGATGAACTTTTTTATATGCAATATCTCCGCCGATTATAAATCAATTTGAACGATTATTTTTTTGTTGAATAGGTATTATCAAAAGGGTGGTTTCATGTGAATTTGAAGAAAATATTTCACCCCCAAGGGTGGAAAATTGGGGATGAACTTTCTTATACGCAATATCTCCGCTTTTTTTAATTTGTAGTTTTTTTTTGTGTTCACGCATTTGAAGTCGGTTTTATTTTTTTTAAAAGTTAATTATTAAAACATAAAAATATATTCCAGAGCCACCAGGAGCTTAAACTATTTTCTGGATGCGTGTCAGTGTGAAATCCGGATTTAAAATTAAATATCCGGATATTCATAAAATACCTTTCAAACTGAAACATTGTTTAATAACATTAAAGTTCGGATCTATGCGGGATGGTATTTCAGTGCGTGACATATTCATGCATTTATAAATGCAAAATAGCAAATCAATACTAACAATGGTTGGTTTGGGATGAACGTGAGCATCGTTTGAAATCTATGCCATAATATGGTTAGAATTGAGGTCATAATAGAGTTCATAGACTTGGTTTCAAACTTTATGAGCCCATGACCGCTATCAGACACTCAAAACAGAAATTTGTGTTGGATACCTAGTTCATTTATCGAGGTAGGTTTTATGACATCACCCTACCTACAGTCAATAGGGGCGGAGCAGTAGAGAAAAATGTTACAAAAACAGGATTTATTATTCAACTACTATTTTCACGCGTACGAAGTCGCCATTCTCTTCAATGTCGATATTCATGACACCTTAATGAGCCCTGCAAAACACAGAATAACTCCTTTTTGGGGTTCCGTATCTCAAAAGAAAAATAAGAAACCCATAATAATGGGATCAATTTGTTGGATCCAGTCCTGGATCTGTCAATAGGCCGTATAGGCCACGCTTACTCGATTTTAGAAGATAAAAGTTAAATAAAGATACGGGCGGCAAAACTGTAAATCCGCCACTGGTTGGATCCAATATTTCTCTTGCTTACCAAAATGGAAACCATAATATTACATTGGAACTTGTATTATCCTAACATAAAGTAATAAGATAGGTGAGTATCTACGAGTAGATTTGATTTATACAGAAATAGGTAAGCTTCATTTCCATTTCATTGAGTCACATATCTATGTATATGCAAATCGAGCTCCGACAACACCGAAAAACCCTTTATTTATTTTTATGTCGTACATTATTCCTCGCATTCACACCGTATAATACTCGAGAAAGTTTATACATACTACATAAGTTTGGTTTATTTACGTTTTAATTAACATATTCACACGTTCCTTTTGACACTAACTTAAAGAATAACAAACTACTCGTTCCTTTTTTATTTGTCTTAGCAGGTAGAGACCGGCTTCTTAGTATAATTGACTATTCTGACCTTTTTTTGCGACAATTTTGAGTTCCGACAAAAGGTCCAAGCACGTGTTGACTTCGAGACGAAATTATCAAAAACAGTAGTCATGGGACAGGGCAATTAGGATGGGTTCAGTAACCTCGGAGGACAAACTGACATCCATTGTAAAATGTCAAACAAAAACGCCTACGGAATTCCTAGAATATTAAGACAGTAATGCTTTGCCGTAATTTACATTTTAATTTATGCACACAGTTTTCAGACTAATTTTTTTCAAAGTTGATAGATAAGAATTAGATCTATTCTAAGCTATCGATTCCGGTGACATAGGTGGTAGAGCAAACTATGTTGGGCCGTTTATTAGTGCCCTGAAAAAGTGCCTAATAGAAGAATGAATTAGAATTTTCATAGCAATGGGAACCAGAGAGGTTTACAACCCTCCTTTTCGATTTAAATAAAAAAAAATCCTTGAATATTTTACGTTGTGCCTCTAGTCCCAAACTAAGCAAAGCTTGTACTATCTATAGGGTCTAGCTAGACAACGGATATAAACATAATTACTTAATTAAATACATTTTTTGCTTACATTAGTGAGCCTACTTCAGCATTGTCTACTACGTATCTCGGTCGATGATGTTTTTGTTCCAAGGAAACGGTCCCGGAAACCCGCGGCCCTGCTTAGCCAATATAAAATTGGTTTTGTTTCCTGCGCTGCGCCCGCGCAACCACTCGCGGCAAGCGGCGCGAGACCGACGCACGTAGCGCGGTCTCGTTGGAATACTTTTTGTCTATGGTTTTAGATAAATATTGAAAAAGAGAGGAGAAGAAGGGGTTCAACCCTCGAGACAAGAGACAATGGTGATGATAGACAATGAACCTAACCAAATTATTTCAATCTTTTTTGCCAAAAAGAGAGATGAAAATAGGGTTACCAGATGAAAAAATCAAAAGTCCGGAGAAAAGGCCTGATTTCCATGGAAAAGTCCTGAGATTTTCTACAGATGAGAATTTTCTCTCAAAAACGTATTATTATCGTTGTATACGCGTTTTACGCGACGCGTTGCAAGCTTGTATGTACATCGCACTCAAAACAGCGGGGTGGAGGGAGGAGGGGGGCGCCCGTCGCCCCGCAGCGCGGTTGCCGCTCGCTCGGTCGGTCACTCAGTCAGTTCGTCTTGCGCCATTGCGAAGGTTGGATTACGCTTCATTGAGTGTCACCACGGGACGGGCGAGCGAGCGAGAATCGGAGCTGTTGGATGGATACGAGTTAAAATGTCTTCAAGTACCAAACGACCACGATACGTGTGTACATTCACAGATACTTTAAAACAAAGATTTCCGATTATGAAAGATGGAAGAGAACCTACCGAAGTGTTTTGTTCAATATGTAACAATCATTTTTCAATTAAGTTCAAGGGAGGTGCTGATATTGAAAAACATATCCTAACGGAAAAACATAAAAAAAATAGTCTGACTGTTTCAAGTAACACCAAAATCGACTCTTTATTTCAACCACAAAGTTCTGGACTGACAGACCAAATATCCGCCGCTGAAGCCACTTTAGCTTTCCACACAGTGAAACATCACCAGTCATTTAAATCTATGGATTGCACCAGCCAACTGGTTAAGGCTATATTTGCCGATTCCAACACTGCGAAGAGTATTTCTTGTGCACGAACGAAGACTGAGGCCATTGTAACGGGCGTGATATCTCCGTGGGTAATTGAACAGGTACAAGTCTCATTACAAAATGTCAACTTCTTGGGCGTTTCCACAGATGCAAGTAATCACGGTGCTGAAAAAATATTTCCTATTATGATACAATTCTTCGACTGGCAAGAAGGAATTAAAACCAAACTGCTGGATGTGCTGAGCACACCCAATGAAAATGCTAACACTATAACAGAGATAATTAAAACAAGCTTGCAAAAGTACGACTTGTT
The DNA here is from genome assembly GCF_963855985.1 of Ostrinia nubilalis. NCBI lineage: Eukaryota > Metazoa > Arthropoda > Insecta > Lepidoptera > Crambidae > Ostrinia > Ostrinia nubilalis. Next base: position 13,027,484 of record NC_087097.1, read on the forward strand.
GATGAAATGTGTATCATTTACAGCAGACAACGCTAATGTTAATTTTGGCGGAGTAAATCGGCAACCGGGACAAAATGTTTGGACTAATTTAAAAAACTTTCTGGACAAAGATATCGTAGGAGTTGGGTGCCCAGCGCACATACTACACAATTGTATTCAACATGGCACTGATAATCTGCATATTGATATAGAATCTGTAGTAATGAAGCTGTTTAATTATTTTTCCGTATACACCGTACGCACGGAGGCGTTGAAGGATATCAGCGAATATATAGACGTCAATTATCAGAAACTATTGTTTCATAGCAAGACCCGATGGCTTAGTCTGTTTCCAGCGATCGAAAGAATATTGAAGATGTATGAACCGTTGAAGCAGTACTTTTTATCTACTCCTGGTGTACCAATTACTTTGAAGAACTTTTTTGAAAATGAACTCAGCGAAGTTTATTTATTTCTTGCTCACTCATTGATGTCAATATTTCAGACGAAAATTGAAGACATCGAAAAAGAAAACAATTCTGTTTTAGATATTAAAAGAATCCTCGAATCCACACATGAAATTTTAGTTGCACGAGCGAACGCAAACTTCATGCCACTTAAAGTGCGAGAGTTGCTGGCTAAGTGCACTGCGGAAAACCAAGAAGTTTTCAAGCATGACCTTAAAAATATGTATAAGACTTGCGTAGAATATCTGATCAAGTGGATGACGCCTTTAGATGATTTCAAAGTCTTTAATTGGTTGATGCTGAAAAAGGGCCAAATGATCGACTTTGATCAGATTGCTTTATCAATTCATTATCTAAATGGAAAAGGAATACACATAGATGATGTGAAGTTATTCGATGAAATTGCATCTCTGAATAGTTTTTTGACAAAACAGGAAGAAGCATTTTTTGACGTAATGCTTCATGCGTTGTGGGCAAACATTTTCAAGACAATAGGTATTTCACGATTGCCAGAGATACTGCGTATTTGTCAATATATATTTGCAATAACAGCTCAAAATGCAAACGTAGAAAGAGTTTTTTCTATCATGGGAGCTCAATGGTCGAAAGAAAGAAACCGACTAAACGTGTCTTCAATTCGAGCTCTACTTTTAGTTCAATATAACTTGAAGAGTTTAACTTGTGAGGCATTTTATAAATCAATAATCAAAGAAAAGAATTTACTTAAAAAAGTTTCTTCAAATATTAAATACGACAAAACTAATTAAGTACCTATTTGGATAAATAAGTATTGATTTTACCTGCAAATGTTAGTAACATTATTTTTAAGGATGATTATTGAAGATGATTATTTTTAGTTTGTTTTACTTTGATAAATAAGGATTGATTTTAACTGCAACTGCAATTGTTACCAAAAGAAGATTGTCTTTAGTTCGTTTTACTTCGATAAATAAGTATTGATTTAACTGCAATTGTTACCAAAAGAAGATTATTTTAAGTTTGTTTTAAATTAATACATAAGTATTGATTTTAACTGCAATTGTTACCAAAAGAAGATTATTTTAAGTTTGTTTTAAATTAATACATAAGTATTGATTTTAACTGCAATTGTTACCAAAAGAAGACTGTTTTTAGTTCGTTTTACTTCAATAAATAAGTATTGATTTTAACTGCAATTGTTACCAAAAGAAGATTATTTTAAGTTTGTTTTAAATTAATACATAAGTATTGATTTTAACTGCAATTGTTACCAAAAGAAGATTATTTTTAGTAGTTTAATAAGAGAGATCTTTAAAATGTAACCTGTATTTTATTAAAAATCCTGAGATATCACTAGATTTGCTAAATCCGGCCGGAATCCTGAGAAGAGTCGAAAAATCCTGAAATCTCAGGACAAATCCTGAGATATGGTAACCCTAGATGAAAAAGGGTTTTATTTGTCTCTCATGCAGAAAATTGTATTTAGTAATAGTAACATTATTTTGTGTTTGATTGTTTGTATAATTAAGCCTAAAATCAATAAATATTGCATGTTAGATTTGAAGGGGTACGTAATAAAAAATGGGCTGAAAGCTAAATCCAGAAAGTAAATTCAACGGAAACTGAAACATGGTTGTACCAGTTCATATTTACCTACCCTCAAGCTTTGATTCATCTCTCACAGAACCGATTCCATCAATCAATGGCTACACCTATCATCTGACAGTGGCTTTAGGCTTATAGTTATTTTGAAAAGTAACAAGATTCCACCCGAACAAACATGGTAACAAAAATAAATACATACATTGTAGGTAAATAAAAAGCTTTTTTTTAAATATTGCAAGTATCAGATTCATCGATACCTATAGCATGTGATTGACAGTAATTTGACATTTAACAAGCGTTTATCCTCTGTCCTCGTCAAATTACAAACATTAGATAAAGAGAAAAAATAGGCAGTACACAGACATATCAATTTTCGATCTGTCCTAGAGCGGTCAGATTTAGAGCAAACAACCATCAACGTAACGATAGGGTACGATTTAGGGGTCCATAACCGCAAAGCAAAATTATTTGCATCCCTATACTAAATAACCGATAAGGGTTTGAATGGAAAGGTTCCATAAAATAAATTAAGATAAGGATTCCGATTTGAATTATTAGAATGGCATTTTGGACCTAAACTGAATTTAGAGGTTTATAAAAACCCAGTCAACAGGTTCTATACTTCCTTCTATAGGTCTAGTTCATAACTCAGTCTAGATATACTCTCTAATCTGTGACTCAGTCAATGCCTAAGGAATGACATTGACATATTATGACATAACAGAACATGCAAATCTAAATGACAGAGCATACAAATCTGAAGCACATTTGAAGTCTCGCTGACGTTTGACGTTTCAAAAACACCCCCCCCCCCCCCATTTTGCTCCCATACCTCGAGTACTGACTGAGTTAAGCGACCTATTAATCAGTGGGTCTAGACAAAGTGCACATTTTAATCGCAAACCAGTCGAAAAGTGGTCGAAGAGCCTTTTTTTGTATGGAGTTTTGACGGATTCGATTTTCGATTCGATCAAAAAGTGCACTTTGTCTAGACCCACTGATGTTTCCAGTTTGAAAACTTAAACGATCCTTTTCCCAAAGCGGTCAACTTAAAAAAAACTCTATTAGCATGAGTGGTCAAATTCTCGCGTAAAAAAGCGTCACTAATGTTTATTTACCCTGGGACCCTATTGTAACACCTTTTATTGTACAGTCAGCACATCAAGCTGCACATGATGGCATCTTATACAACTGTAATAGAGGCTACTTTCCAACGAATTCGTACAGCCTGATATGCTGTCGAACCTGTGACCACCATTGTAGCCCGGAGGTCTTAATTTGAATCCCTCGTGGTCACCAGATCGGAACGCCATGACTTTTTCGGTGTTGATTTAGTCGGAATTAGTTCATTGTGCTATTCAATTTCGGTAAGCTGTAGCAAATTAGAAAGAGCAGTATTTGCATTGTGACCAAAATTGTGAGGTTGGTTGCGATTGTATTTTATTTCTAACGGCACAAATCGCATTGAAAAAGTATGGTGTTATGGAAAGAGGTATTAAATTTTTTAGTGTAGAGTTTAATAATTTTCTGAAAACACGCAATTTTACGCACTTTATTTTGTATCTTTTACACAGGCGCTTTTTGTCACTTCCCTGTTTTTTAAGTCAGTCAATTTGTTACTTTTACACCATCAAACCATTTTCCTCGAGACCAAAGCCTTTAAGCAATGAAATAATTACGCAAATTAAAAACGGTTACCCTGAGCCTAATCTAAATCGTTTTGTGAAACAAAGCAGAAGTATTTTTCCAACGAGTTCATTTCGGATGAATATTTCACCTGAAAACGACTATATAACTTGTAAAGATAAAGTAAACCGGCTTGCCTTGAATGTTAATTAAATTATTTCTTTGCTACAATACTGTTTAATTAAAAGAAAAGTTGCTGAAAGTAAAAGTCATCAACATCATTTGGGCTTATCCATAGGCTCAAGGAAAAGTATAAAATGGCAGTAATCGCCCACCGTACCTTATCAAGCTTAGAGCTTTAGATTTACAGCGTATAACCCTGCTATTTACCCAAATATATTGCAGCTGGACTAAGAATTACTTATCGGGCGTTCAAAAAAGGTTTCTCGTCTGTGCCACGCGATATTCTGACCAAATATTTAGATTCCAAAACTATTATCGCTTATCAAAGTCTATTATTGTATATCGATAAACATCGATACAATATACAAATAGAAATGTCGATGCGTTTCCTGCCGTCTGAGAATTTCCGATAAGGGTTTATTGCATTAAAGAAAGCGAAGATACGGAAAAATGGACACAGTAAGTATCTTAGTCAGCATTTTTGCTTCAAATGCGGTTTCTCCAGCTAAAGGAAACTTATCTGTCTATACAATGGCGCAGATTATGGATTTCTACTTATTTCAACTTTATAACTTTTGTAGTTATATCCTAATTTTGTTGTTTTATTCTAAGAAAGAAAACCTTTACAACCCAAAAGCCAAAAGTTTTAAGCAATTTACAGAAGTTAATAAAAGGTCGATTAAATTATTCCGTTTTTCGGTACCCATAACTTTTGTTGTTATTACTTTTCCATCAATAACGTGAAGTGCCTAATTAAAATCAAATTAGTTCCTATATTATTTTGATCCCTTCTCAGAAGTGCCGAAAACTAAGCGCCATTTAATTATAAGATCATTACGTGGAACCCAAACCAATGTAGCTCAAATTCGAAACCCATTTAAGGGACTTCTCAGGGAATCCGGGATAGTGTCCAGGGGCCACTTCTCACGTTGTCAAACACTGATTATTTGGAATTGTTACGGCCCTTCTCGCGTCAAATGGATATCGCGGCATGGCGGAACCAACGGATTCGCTCCGTGACAACCCGGTATACACGCAGCGGGCACAGAGTAGGAAGGAGCAGAAAGTATACTCCTTATCTAGCGACAAAAGAAAGAAAGAAAGAAAAATAATGATGATGAAATGATGTGAGCTGCAGTAATTTTATAAGGAAGAACGAGTCGGTGAAGAATCATATGAAAACATTCGACCAAAGCCAGGTCCAAATGGGTGTAATGTGTAATGTAAGATTACGTGTAATGTAACACGAATCCTAGGTGTAAACGACACTACAAGCATTACATGTAAAATGCTGTCCATACTATTTCCATTACATTACATCACATATTACACCCGTCTGGACCCGGCTTATAACCGTTGCCGAAACAAGCATTAAAGTGGGAACTTTTGTTTTCGAAAAAACATTTACTTTACAGTGTGGCCTTCAACCATTCACAAGCAGGTGTCTGTACGAGTATACTCTACTATCCCTTTTTAATTTAAAAAGTGTCTTCCAGAAATGTCTGTAAACAAACGTGGGTCATGTTCGGTTCGCAAGCGATTACAAAAATAAGTTATAACTGACTCTAATAAGACTTTTGATAGTGTGGTCCTACTGTTCTCCATCATTCTGTGTGCGCTTTGGTTCAGTTCACAAACTGTTCCTAAGCAAACAGTTTTAGCTCGTATGAAAAAGTCTATTTAACCGCCCGAGTTTCAAAAGTAATTTTATATTAAAATGTGAAACGCCTTTTGTATACCGACTGTGTTTCGACGCGAAAATGAAATAGGTTTAGTGGATTTTTTATTCGTGTTCGGAATTTAGTAATATTTTTATGAAGAATTTTTCATATCGGTACTAAACTTCAGTTTCATGTCGGTTTTTTAAGAGTCCGTAACTTATTGTAGCTTAGTGAATAGTTACTTCTAAAATAAATACTTACTCCGTATTATGTTTGTGGTCATATTACTCCCAAGTTTCGATTTATTTCCAGGTTTCCAATAAATTGCAATTAACTCAAAATAAACAATTCCTTTTCCCAAAATAATACACGAAGACTTACTAAAACAGTGAACTGTACATCGTATTTTCGTTTGCTGTGGAAGATCATTTACGGACTTCGAATTCTTACTACAAAATATCAATGAATTGCCTGTTCAGCTTATATTGTTTCTAAAGATAATACTCGGTAGTTAGCTCGGTAGATACCATGATTTATTTATCAGAAAGCTCCTAGCTAGATAAATATGGTAGGTATAAGGTACATTGAGCGAACGATGAGATAGATATTGTGCGAATAATGTTAGTCTTAGATGAATTATGTAATATTTTAGTCGAAATTAGCTTTAACGAGAAATTCAGTTAAATAGGTAAGTAGGACATCATCATTGTAGCATACAGAACTAAAACCCGAAGATCCAACTTATAAACTACAATGCTATCGTTGGAGTTGGAGTTGTTTATTCAAAGTAGTGTAATGGCATTGTGAATCATAGTGGACACTGGGTCAAGTGAATTTAGAAAAAGGACTATTCCATTTTCTAAATAGGATCACCTCAAAGTGTGCCGAATACACAGTACCTACTCGTATAAAGATAGATAACACTTTATTGTATACCACAGAACAAAGAAGAAAAGAAAGAAGTTACACAAAAGATACGACAATTTAGGCGGACTTATCGCTAAGAACCTCTTAAAAAGATCGATTTCATAACATTTTGACCATTACAATGAGCTACCATATTGCGATTAGTTGGCGCCACTGGTGATTCACAGAACCTTCCTATTCACCAACCGCGCCAACCTGGGTCATTGCAATTGCGATAGTACTCCTGCAGTACTTACTTGCGCTCATCAGTTGGCGCCACTGATGAGTCACGGGACCATCTTAATCACCAATACACAATGGCATCAACCTGGCGAGTGCAAATGTGATAGTTTTTGCTTGCGGTCATCAGTTGGCGCCACTATTATAGCCAATAACGGTGACAGGATCTTACTCGCAAATGACGCCAATGTAGAGCCTAGCTACATCGCAGTGGCAGCGATGGGAACGAGAGGTGGGAAATGCCAGCCTCTTTTGGTTTGACAATGTTATTTAACCCTAATTATTAAGGAAGTGCAACCTTTTACATAGGCAAGTAATAAGTCAACTTTAACGATCGAATTTGTCATATAACTCAGGATTTTTAACTCCAATTCCTACCAATACGGGCTTTGAGCGTATTTCAGTGTCGTATTTGAAACATCTAAATTCGTTATTGTGTCGCGCGGGACAGCAGGGCCGGATTAGGGTCGTCCTATATCCCGGGATCCCGGGTTCCGTAGCAAACATGTCCATTGAATTGTCTTCTCGGCCTTTAGTAGTTTTATTGTCGGTCCGTCTCATTGCCAGTAAAGATAGTCGGTAAGCGTGTAAAATGTGATTGTTACTAGGTTTAAGTTTGGCTTCTTGTAAAGCGTTGCACCTTTAAAAATAATTTCCTTTAAACGTTAATTGGTCTAAATCCATTGCTGGACTTACGCCAATGGACGCTATTAAGCTCTTTATAAATCTTTGACCTATTTATACCGTATCAGATAGAAGAATATCGTTTATTCGGAATTTTGCGTTTAAAACACTCAAGCGTACTGTAAGTTTGTACGCAACGATTGTTGAATAATAAAAGATATGAAAATTGTGTTGTGAGACTTTACGCTATGACTCTTTTCATTCCATCTTAATTTAAGAATAGGCATAGTAAATAATAGCGTAGGTTTTACTTTACTCGTATTTAGAAATATGTATACTTATTAAATCTTTTCCAGATGACTTCACATCAAAGTCAAAAGTGCTAATTTTGCAACAAACCTAACCTAACCTCACGTGCTGTTAAACTGCCAGCAGTACGTTATATTAAGTACTTTACATGTTACATTCAATTCGCACGCTCTTGCACACACAACCGTTATAAAGTAAAACCACCGGATCATACAGAAGCAGATCATACCCGACCAAATCCAATTGCACTTACAATTCCAATCCAGCGTAGATTTCATCACGATACGCAATTCCAATTTGGTTAATTACGAACTTCAGGCGCATCCATTGATGCATCGGCCGTGGGTAAGGTCGGGTTTGCAATTATTTTTGGAACGTGTGAAGCCTCCACGCGTTGGCACCAATGTTGGTGCCAATACCACGTCCTACATGTAGATCTAGAAATTAGTATTGGCACCACGTTGGGACCAACATGTAGAGCCTGCCTGATTTGAATAGTTCTTTCTCTTTTTCTTTTATTAATGGCAATCATACCTCTGGTGTTTATTAAACAAGTGCCAATGTCAAGGGGAAAATTGATATAACTCCAACGATAGAACGATAGAACATATCGCACCTACGGTGCAATAACGTCACTTATGCAATTTTTTTCAAAACAGCTGATTATGAGAAAATACTCAAAATCTACCTCTTTACTTGGTTTACTTTTTGTATTTGTTAAGTTTTGAAAAAAATTGCATAAGTGACGTTATTGCACCGTAGGTGTGCGATATTTTATTGTTTTTCATAGATTCCGTAAAAAACATACTCCTGTAACCAGCTTTCAAGACGCCATCGAGTCCAAAGGGAAGTTATTCACATGATAACCGCTTGACACTCGATAAAATTCAAGGTGTTTCAATGTTTTTATTACTTCACTGCATTTTAGAACGGAAAGAAACTCCAGATTTCTGTACTAAAGTCAATAAAATAATAAATTAAAACCATCAAAACAGATCGACCATGCTCTCTGTGCAACCAACCACGTTGGTACCAACTTTGGAGCCAATATGTGGAGCCAAACTGATTCGAATAGTTGGCAGTTGCAGTTTGGGCAGTGAAGTTTGAGCCACACTATTAGCTGGATTTCAAAGGTTTGTAACTGAATGGAAACTATTGATTTGCCTCGTTTAGTTAATTAAAAGTGATAGTTTGGCATCGTCTGCTAACTCTAGCGTTTAATTTGTTGATGTTATTTGCGGTCAAGCTATTGATTGTAGTGTGGAGTCAGGATCTACAGTTAGGTAACTGGAGTTGCAATGGAAGGGAATTGATACAGAACTTTGATAAAATAGATATTTTTATAATAGTCAATGAGATTATTTATTAATTCAGCCTAAAGTAATTGTTTTCGGTTTGTTCGTGGTCGGGTCACCGAAAAGTAAAGAAAAACGAAGTTTTCATCATAAGTAGATTAAACATATTATTTTAAGATACATGTTTGAAATCGTATACGAATATGCCCCCAGCGGTATTTCTTAGAAGTCGAAACATTCTGTATATTTGGACCATAGATTGTGATGTGATGTAGTATTCTGTCTGTATAAAGGGGTTCCTTCTCGTATTCCATTAAAACTAACGCAACTCTACTAGCGTTAGTACTGACGACTGCACATCACGCTCTGTGACATCTATACCGTTGTAGTATGTGCGATTTTGCAACGAACATGAGTGTAGTTTTATATGCTGTCTGTACATATTGAGGTCGATTGCTGAAACGCACACGGCGTATGCTCTCGGTGAACTAAGCCGAAAATGATCACAGGATTGGACCCAAAGCTAGCTACACACTGAATATAAGTATTCTGGACTCAAAAACTTTATGGAAAATATTGAATGCCAGAAATAATGGTCTTTTTACGAGAAAGCAAGCTGAAGTGGCAATGGACAGGGCACATAGTACACAGAACTGACGGCCGATGGGGCAGAAAGGTTCTGGAATGGAGGCCGCGTACCGGAAAACGCAGCGTGGGACGTCCACCTACAAGGTGGACCGACGACATCGTAAAGGTAGCAGGGAAGTGCTAGACGCGGGCCACTACCAATCGATCAACATGGAAAGCATTGGGGGAGGCCTATGTTCAGCAGTGGACGTCCTATGGCTGAAATGATGACGATGATGATGATTACGAGAAAGAGTAGGTACATTATTTCTGGCATGAATTGATAGAACTAGAAAGTAAAGTCAATTTCCACCCTCTGGTAAAGATAGATACGGCGTTAAATTATAATGATGCTTAAATATGCATTTTTATAGAAATGTAATATACTCATTACTCGTCTTTCGATTGTATAACATGGAATAAAGAAGAAACTGTAGAAATAGCTGAAATGGTGCTTAAAAGAAAAGAGAAGGGGCAGCCATTGGCTGAAATCCCTCTTCCCTACTAATTATAAATGCGAAAATAACTCTGTCTATCTGTCACGGTGTCACGCCTAACCACAGAACTGATTTTGATAAAATAATTTGAGTCCTTTCGGACATAGGATAGTTTTTATCCTGTTTTTTGAAACAGGGACACGCGCGATAAAGTTTTTCTGTGACAGACAAAATTTCACGCGGGCAAAAGCCAGTGAGTAATATGCCTGAGGCTGTGTGGACACAGCCTAACCCTTTGCGGCCGATCGCAACGTGTGACGTGATAGTTCCTAACTTAATTGTGAGATAGTCTCCGCCCCGGCTTTCCCGCACGCCGTTTGATTAGCAAATTGATTCCAACAAAAACGCAATCACTGAGATATTTACGCCCGCATTCACAAACGATGCTTGCTTAAATGAAGCAGCGAAACGAAAGCACGGCGTTGAATAGAGCTCTGTGACTGGTTCGTCTGTGACCCTATGCGTCCACGAGCACTGTGAGACCTCATGGTAATGTTTGTGAATACGGGCGTTAGTTCTTAGGGTTCTGTTATTATAAATACACTGGTCATCATAAAAATCGACCCACCCGCGACAAGCACTTTCAAACGTATGCATCCCCACTTCCCACCAGTATTACTATACTATATTAACATTTAAAAGCCTAGTTCTAAACTTCATTTCATTAAAGGAAAGGTTTTTACCCCAAAAATGTGTCTGTAGAAGAATCCAGAGTCACTTCTTCAAAAAATAGGTAGTTACGCTTGAGCCAACTTTTATGGCTATAAAACTGTTAAGTTGGGATTAATCGCTATCCATCTGTTAAAGAGGACACGTGAGATCATTATTTGGTTTTATAACCATAAAAATTGGTCTAATTGATCCCAGAGGTGAGCCCAAAGTGAGGTCTTTTTTCAAGTTTTTCAAGTCACATTTATTGTATATGTTAATCGTTTATTAGGAAATTAAACGTGTTTTTCTTTAAGGATATTTATTCGGCTTTCAAATAACACCAATATTGTTGGGGCACCATGATTGTGTCAGTAGAAACGAGTTTTCCTGTAAAACGTAGGTGGGCCGCTTTTTTGTGATGACCAGTGTAGAACAGCGTAATACTTTAAAATTCACTTAACTGATTTGTTTCCAGTTTAATGAAAGTTAAATTACGTTAAAACGGAAACTTTATAGAAAGGTAAGGAGGGATACTGATGACTTTTATAATCTTAGAACTTCGTCAATTAGCTACTGTAACTTTTATTAAATCTGACCCTCATTTTATGTTTTATCAGTCAGCCTTATCAGGTCGTTGTTGTTTTTCGAAGAATACGGAACCAATGGAGCGAACCCTGACTCGATCTTACCAGTTTTTACTTAAACCATATCGCTCATAATTGTCTTAGTTCGCGGTCCACATTCCCATGCATAATATACAAAGCCACGATGAAGGTTGACGTATGAGAATTATGCCCCGATTATGAAATGTTGGCTTGTATACACAATAAATGTTGCACAACAAATTAATTTCTCATAGAGATCGCAGATAAAAAACTAACCAACTAAGGCACTGCTCATAGAGATCACATAGGTATAAAAACCCAAGTACTTATCACAGATTATAGTAATTTAATGCCAAAAGCCAAATGCGCACTTGTTTTTTGTTGTTCAGTGATTGCATCGCATAAATAGTAGCAAAATATAATATTTCCCAAAATATTACATATTAATTAGCAAGAACTGTTAAATTAAACTCTTGAATTTTCAGTAAATCCAATGCTTTATTATTTACATGTAACTAATTACATACCTACTCAAAAAGCAACTATTAAAATATTTACCTGTTACCTAACCTGTTACGTTAACATTGGTCTCCAATTAAATGTTAATAAAGGTGTCCTACTTATGTTTCTTTGCTACAAATTACAAAACAAGAATTATGGAATAATATAATAAACGCGACTCGAAAAGGGTCTTGCTAAATAATTAATACACAAACATCAGACCTTTCTCAAGTTAATAATTACTTGTTTTAATCGGTTTTGTATACTTAACATTACCTACCAGTTGTGTTGGTCAATAAACCACACACTTTTTAAATATGTAAAGACAACAGCAGTCAAACATGTACAAATCTAACAGATAATCTATCTAACACCTTCTTTGAGCTTAAAGTTCACAAACGGTTGAAAAATCTAACAGTAAGGTAAGGCAGAGTCGACAGCACATCTATAAGATGCAGATTGGTTTTATAATGTCACCTAACACAACTAAACTACAGCCATCCATACCTCAATCTGCATATACAAACATCTTAACCCTAACTTCGGCCACCAGGTCTGTCCCGTTCGATTCCAACTCCAAACTCGCATGCATCATCCAGAGCTGACCCAGGTCAACTGCGGAATCCCGGCAACAAATATTAATTCCGACGATGGGCGTCCCGCGAGGCCGCAATACCGGGATCCCGAATTTATTCACAAGATGTTCGGGAAACTAAGGGATGACATCGGAACTTGCGCCCTCGGGGGCAGGCGGGATCCCACGTCAAATTACACGGATTACCGGGAATGTTCCCACGTAAATCGTTGGAGGCTGAGCATTCCTTAGCATACGCCAATCACAGTGTACCCGATGTTATAAGCCAATTTTACGACACTGTTTAGGTTTGTTGTATCGATGCAAGGACATTCGTAGATTTTTACACGGGGTTTTTCTTATAACTAATAGTAATATATTTGTTTCTTTTTTTTCTTTTTTCTTTTTTCTATGATGTTTTAATCTTGTATTGTGCCTATATCATGTATTGTGTATTGTGCCAAATAAACAATATTCTATTCTATTTGGTGCCTAGGTAAGGAAACTAGGTTGCTCTTGTAGTAAGCTACGCTATTGTGATCAGCAAAGCGTCCAACTAAAGTAAACTAATCTATTTTTAATTTGTTTCAGGAATGTTGTATTAGTCCTGTAATCCTGCGAACGAAAGTAACTCTACATTTTATATGATATTAAATTTATACGACGCAAACCTAAAATATCTAAGACTAGTAACACACTACGTTCAGGATCCAAAGCCAAAGTTTCAATATCTTTTTGCCAAGAGGCGAACATTTTGCGGAATGCTAAGAAGAAGCGCCTCAATAATTTTGGTCCACAACTCCACACACCTTTGTAAGGATTATTCCACTTTGTTCACCGGGGAGAAGAAAGTGGAATGGATAGCGTTACTACCTACCGATCGATTTTATTAGTTACTAGCAGCTGTGCCCGCGACTTCGTACGCATGAAAATAGTTTAAATATTTTTCCCATTTTTGCAACATTTTTCTTTACTGCTCCGCCCCTATTGGCTGTAGGGTGATGTCATATAGCCTAAAGCCTTTCTCGATAAATGGATTATTCAACACAAAAATATTTTTTCAAATCGGACGAGTAGTTTCTGAGATTTGCGGGTTCAATCAAACAAAAATCTTCAGCTTTACAATATTAGTATAGATTCTGCTAATATTGAATAGTTGTGGAAAAGTAGTAAAAGCGTGCACCCATTTTCCATTAGCCGTTTATTGCCTATAGTGACTAGTACTTGCCGTTTCTCCGTACATAGATAGGCTTTCTAGACGCAGTTTCACTTTTGACAACACTGTAGCTAGAGATCGTACTAGATATACTGCGGTCCCTCACACATGTGAAAACGTGTGTGTGAGGGTTTACACATTATTTTATTTGTAAATTGTAATAAAACATTTAATTTCAGACTCTACATCAACTAACTCTACTTTTAATAAATACAACGAATTAATCACAAGTCTTAAATTAATAAAATAAATAATTTCAAATAAGTGTGATTTTGTAATTTAAAAACTTACCTACAAAGGGTCATAATCATAACATAGGTACTTAAAAGGTCTTACTTAATTAAACCATAGAAGTTCTAGTTTCTTTGCATTAAAAGTAAGTAATTTAATTGCTAGTAATCATAAGAGCTTTATTTAGAAAGCTTACTACTTCATCATCGTAATAACATGCGTGTAGAAGTTAGTTAATCTGTATTATTTAATATTATAAAACTGAAGAGTTTGTTTGTTTGTTTGTTTGTTTACTTGAACGCGCTAATCTCAGGAACTTCTTATTTCAGTGTTAGATAGCCCATTTATTGAGGAAGGCTATAGGCTGTATACCATCACGCTACGAATAGGTGCAGAGCTAAAATGAAAAATGTTGCGAAAACGGGTTCTCACGCGTACGAAGTCGCGGGCACAGCTAGTTGAACCATATGATAGAAGTCCTAAATTTTTTGCAAAAGTAATTTAATTGCTCATAGAAGCATAATTTCCTTCCCCTATCTTTAAAATTGTATGGTTTATAATGTGGAAGTAGAGGTAGGTAGATATTTACATTACACATTAATCATTGGCAAAAAATCACCTCATTATTAATATGCAAAAGGGCACACCAACACTATAATTTCTCCCGGTTTCTACTTACATTGCGCTATCGGCCGTGACAAATGGGGAAATTCATTTTCTACAAGCCGCACCATTACCACCATAATATTATAGCTCATTATCAGCCCATGACTGTAAGGGCGTTGATACACGTTCGAGGTAACGTAAAGGCTGTTGCATATTATTTTTAACTCGCAGTTTTTCCCACGTTTTCGGTTTTTTACAGAAATCTTTAATCTCGAATAATTAATCTCTTATCTCGAAAACTATAGTGATTTTTAATTTTGTGGAACGATTTCTTTGATTCCGCACGCCTGGTATTCGGTTTTTCGTTTTCCGATATGACTCTAAAATTCTAAGAATCAATTAATTCGATAAGAGAAGAGAAACTCGAGAAACTAATAATCGAGTAAACTTCATTGTAAAAATAAAACAGAAAGTAGATATTAATGTAAAATACGAGTACCTACGTGTATTTTTAGAAAATAAGGACGAAACAAAATAACAAAACATGACTATGTTCCACGAATAAACGTATTTTGATTTGCAATCTGTTGCTGTACCTTAATAAATAAAATAAAATACTAATCTTATGTGTGTCAAAAATAATCAAAAACAGTTTACAAAGCGTAGTGTTATGATTAAATACCGTTTATTTCTACAAACCCACACACTTTATAGATACATTCGATACCGATCCGCAATTAAGTGTGTGGGTGTCTAATTCGATTAATAAGTACCTATAACTCGTGTATTTTTTACGTAACATCTACAAAATGATTGGACTTAAGAGGAAGAACGGTACGAACGAATGTAGAGTTCGTCAGATGCTATCAAATCGCCCGAAGGCGTCATATTTCGAACATATTTAAATTACCACGATTTACTAAACTAGATCAGATTTAAGATTATGTAGCATTAGTCCATTTTTATGTACTGACGTATTTTAAAATTTTAACTCACAAAAACTATTATAAACAGCTATTTCCATCTGCTCTGTTTCATATTTCATGCTCTCGATTACTTGCTGCCATTTTAAAAGATTTATCTAAAATTCAAAGCCATACATAAAAGTGTGTGTGGCTATAAATTTTTACTAACATATCTCACATTGTGCTAGTTTATTGAACTTTTTACACGACTTTGAAAAATATACCGCGTAAATTCTTACTTGAGTCGTCTAGTTTCAAAACCCGCTAAAACGCTCCTGCAACTAATTTCTGTTTATATCTCTAAATGATGCTACTGCAATTTTCTCATCATACTGTTCAATCATTTTCGATCAAAATACACTAAAAGACTACTAAACTAGCACTTAAAATTAGGTTTGTGTTACAAACTCCGCTAAAACGCCGTCCGTTTCTTTCAAAACCCTCTAAAAGTTGATTGACCAATGGTAGCACGGTATTTTGGTCACGTGACTGCGAAATCAGTATGGAGATTTTTTTATAACGTGGTTGCTTCATAATTTGCTCTTATCAAATCCCGCTAAAATACAACATGTCCGTTTCAAATCCCATTAAAACCGAATGTTCGTAACAAAATACGCCAAAATGAAAACAGTTTTCATTATAATTCAAATTATATTTAATTTAAAGATAAATAGCAATTACTGTTAGTATTGCCAGATGACAATAATAATTTGTATCATATTTTTTTTTGCCTAAGGCCAAAGCTATATGTATAAGCGGTTTTTTTCAATTTCTCGAAATCTTATCAAAATCGTTTTAGCGGGATTTGAAACTAGACGCCTCACTTAAAGGGAAAACAGAATGCAATAAAATAATATCCGTTTATTTTTGCAACTGTATTTCAGCCTGATGTCAAATCGTAGACTTTGACGAATTACTGTGTAATTTTTACTGTCCACAGTTATGCTTCATAATTTCTTAGAAACCGAAGAAGTAGGTTCATGTAAATCACTGATCTGTATCTTTAGACAGAGCAATATTTGCTATAGATTTTTTTTTAGATAACATTATTGGTACAACTAACTGTCGCTTGGAAAATAAACAGGGCGACTCCATTGGCTAAAGACACTGAACATTCAGTCATTTTTGTTAATAATTTTCATATTATTGAAATTATGAAAAGAATTGAGAGTTTTCAAGACTGTTTCTGTTGTAAGTTTTCGAATTCAGGTGCCTTCATTACTCTTCATCAACAAACTTTAGAAAATGCTCTCAATGTAACCGTACCCTATCACTTAGCATTCAGTACCAGAGAGTCAATTAAAACCTTATGGTATGCTGGCTCTAAAACGCTCATTTAGGCTACTTCTAGTCGTAGGCTTTCCACCGTGTCATCACTTAGCACGTAAGTAGAACATGCCTTATTAACATACGTGCTGTTATCTGGACGTTGCACCCAGTCTCATTAGGAAAGACAAAGAGTTTCCATTTAAAAAACTTTTAACCTAAAAGTTATAAACCTCAGTCAACAAACTCCCAACTAAAATACCCGAAATAGTAGGTGCTATTTGCGCCAACTTCGCAAAATAACGCTTTAGTGTGTTGTTATTTGCTAATTTTGTAATACTCTACGCAATACTGAATTATTCTTCTTATATCGTGTGGATGTAACAAGGTCACAACCCTGGGGTCATATTGTATCGAAGGAGGCGTAAAGGAAACGATAATAGAATAATCTTTATGATTTTAGGACCCATCACGCTTTATTAAATTTTCTTAGCACCTACATACGGCCAATTTGATATTTTTTACACGGAAAATTACTTTAAGCTGTGGAATTCTTAAAAAACAAAGGTATCCAACAAAACCCAGGGGATTATAAGCTTGAAGTGGGATTAACAGGACCTGACAGGTAGGAAAGTGAGGCCTTAATATTATATCGGTCAAGTCAATGAAGGATATTTTTGTTTAAGTCACAAATAATTATCATCCTATTAACAAGGCACCTTTTACTTTTTATCTGATCACTAGCTGTCCTGGGGAACATTTTATTATACCAGCTACGTTGATCAGAAACGTACCTGTGATTCTAATGGTGAAAGAATTTTACAAGTCGGTCCAGTAGTTTCGGACACAAACAATCAAATATTAGTGTAGGTTACCGATATTTTTTTGTGTGGCCTGTCCGATCCAAGCATTCGTTAAAGATAAGTGTGAAATTGTTCCATCAGTGCTTTCCACGATTTCACAATAACACAGACAGCCTAGGTCCGATGATTTCTTACAAATTGCCCAACGTTTTCATCGATAATCGCGTTGGGACGTGATAGATTCGCCGATCCACGGATAGATGTTTACGTGATCTGTGGGTTTTATTTTTGTTTTTTTTTCTCGTTATGGCTTGTTGTCATAATCTTTGTTTTTATTGTAACAAAAAGTTACAGCTTGGGTTATTGTAAATAGAGCAACGAATATCAGTTAGGCTTTTTTGTTTGATAGAGAGAGCGTCCCTACTAAGCATCTCACTATTGGTCCACTTAACGAATCTTTCTATTAAAATTAAATAAGCGCGATTAAAGTTTCTTAACTCTAAAATAACTGTGCAATTATAAGCTATTAAGCAATTAAAAACAAATAGAAGATTAAAACATCCTTGAGGCTTGAACAACTAACAAAATCAAACTTTGATTGAAGATCAGTGTCGACACGACTCATCATGGTCATGGACGTCATGGTCTATCTGTACATTCGTATGTAATATGTAGGCGTATGTACAATGAGGAAACATAAGGCCGTACTCAAAACAAGCGCTCAATGTCATCGTAACGTTAGATACGATATAAAAACTGAAACACAAGTAGGTGGTCATTAACATATTAATTGCTCGTATTACATTCAAATTAGCGCCTGCTTTGGTAATTTGGACCTCTCATTGTCAACAGGTAAATAAAAATAGGTAATACTTATCTATTGGAATTGAAAAACCAGTTAATCGGAAAAACAAGTGACGATTTTGTACTAAATTAGAAATGAAGTAGTTTCCACAACCACATGACCAACTAAACTCTACCTAAAGATTGGATAAAAGTGGTAAAATCGCCTAATTTGTACGGGCATCACATTAAGTTAATCAAATTACTCTGTGTAATCTTACGAAAAAATAAGTGCGATTTCGCTAAACATATAGAGCCTGATAATGCTCTCGTCAGTAAAACACCTGATAGGTTCTATTTTCCAGTAATTGTTGCTCTGAAATAAAAAGTTCAGTTCACATCATATCCCAGTATATTTGTCACAAAACAGAACTTATCCCAAATAGATAAGATGCTACCGTGTTTACCTTGATGCCATCGTGCGCATCTATCTACCTTCACAGTAACGGATTTGTTCAAATCCCAGCATCAAGATCAATCAGCGATAAGCAGGAATCGGCGGATCAACGCCATTTGCATAATATAATAAAATTGGTTAGGTTTCGTAAATAATTACGCAGCAGTGATACGAGTAAGTTTCCCTTTCATTATACTATAATGATGGTATCGCCAAATGTTTGAAACAATAGTTTGTATGCGCGCGCCCCGTATGCTCAAACACCGTGAGACCTAGAAGGTACAACACATTCCTGATACCTCCTGCTATTGTATTAAGTGCTATAATGCAACAAAAATATACAAATATTGCTGGTGACTGTACTTGTATATTATAATGAGCCTTATAAATATAGCAGTAAAGATGAAACGTGCAGTATTGTTCTTGGAACAAGTGCGAATTAATGCCCTGTAAAATTGGGCATGATTACGACATTTCAGCGAAGCAATCTAAAAATGTACTAGAACGAAATTTATTTTTGTGCTATCGTTTTTCGGCAAGAAATGGAATGTACGAGCATTCTGTTTTTATATCTTGTATTTAATTGTATTTAAATTCGAGTTTTATTCGAATATCTAACTGATATCAATTCGGTATTCAGTTCAATAATCGAAAGTATAATTTCTTCTAATTGTTTTCTAAACTGTATTTTATTTGCTTTTAAAATGAATGAAATGGTAACAGTTCTAATGAGAATTAGTTTTTTATTGAAACTAAACACGAAATTGAAGAAACAAATAAGAAATAATCTACCCGCATTATGTTTGAAGTTAGAAATAGTCTCTACATTTTGCATAACTGTCTTGCAGGTTCTCTAACAATGATGTCACTTTAAATTAACATAAAAAAAAACACTTTTATTTCTGAATAGGTAGGTACGCAAAAATTGTTTAAAAGGTTTAAGATATTTTGATGATAAGGTTCACTTCAGAAGTCCTCAGAGAACCCTTATCAGAATATTAGTCATGCTACTTAGAAACCGGATTTGTTTAAGTAATTGCATTTTAAAAATATCATAATACGTACATACCAAGTACCAACATCTAAAGACAGGAGTAACACCCGTATTCACAAACATTACTATGAGGTCTCACAGTGCGCGTGGACGCACAGGGTGACACACGAACCAATCACAGAGCCCTATTCAACTCTGTGTGTTCGATTTGCTACTTCACTTAAGCAAGCATCGTTTGTGAATACGGGCGTAAAGTATTGTAAGCAGCACTAGGAAAAAATCCAAATTCGATCTCTTCCAAATCCTTGGCCATAAACGGATTAAACGAGGATCGGATATTCGCTCGGATTTAAAAACTCGAATTTTAAAAAGATCTCGATTTTAACCGCGAATTTGAAATCGAGTGCTCGAAATCGTCTCCCAGGAGATCTTGATCTACTTAATTAGTGGTGTGCAGATCGCGAATTCCGCACAGTGAACTTTATTAACTCTTATTTGGAACTTCGGGATAAAATTAAGAGTAAAAAAATATTTTTTTACATAACGTTAATGTTATGTCTTTTCATTTAACACTCAACACAGTTTTTGGAGTTTTCAGTTAAATATCAAGTGAAATTTATTTTTGACGTAGACCGTATAGATAACGGTATATTAAGCTAAACACTGCGGTATCTTATGTAGTCTTAATAAGAGTGATTTTACAATTAAAAAATGTATAGTCTGATGTACTGTTAACTGTAACTGAATTTAAAGCAACTAAATGTGCCAGATTTCCGTGATTACATCCACATTTCCTTCGCAATCATAAACAGGCTCTCGCACCCTCTACGAACTCTTAAAATTAGCCCCATAAGATAATGAGCATAATTTCTTGCATCTTGGTGGATGCTAAAGGCGTTTCCTAAAGCGGTTGCAAGTTTAATTCTCGGGGGAGGCGTACTAACGAGTTCTTAGAACTTTATAAACTTTTCGAGATAGAAGAATTTGCGGTAGATTCTGTTAAATACGGTCGTATGTGTAGGTAGTGAACCGTGATAATTATGTGTTAGTACGATTACAAGATAAAAGGGAATCGAATCAATAGACCGGTGTACAGACATGCAATCATCTGTGAATAATAATTAGGTTCACACGATTTTGTTTAAAAATTTTTTTATCAAAAAATACCCTGGCTTGTAATTAATTTGTCAAATCGATATAGGTTAAATAGTTTAAAACAGTGATTGTTAGAAAAAATAATTTTTAGAATATTATACTTCGTAATAAAACGGTCGCATTTTATTATAAGGTTTGTGAACTTTTTATTTTTAACAAGGTTCTGATGAAAGTCTTTATGATACAAACAATTTTAACAATGTGTAATTAAACAAAAAAAAAGTGTTTACAAAATTAATTGGTACTTACCGACTCGGACTACCGCAACACACAATACGAAAAATTTCGCAACACAATGCCAACACATCTTCATTTTCGTAATTTTATTCGCTATTCACAACACAACTATTGCAAAGCACCTAGTTTAGAAATATTATGCACATTTTGTCCAAAGTTTTTCACCGCTGTCCATCAAAAAAAGTTTTTATTTCATATTTTTTAAGTCACAACACTGGCCACAATTTTTAAGAATAATATCTCCACAGTCTCTATTGTTTTTAAAAAGTTTGCATTTGTTTTTCAAAATGTATTTACGCGTTCGTAATTCGAACAAGTTTTGGCGCGAAGCGGACGTTCGGCACGCACGCGGTACAAACTCGGAATGAGTAAAGGCATGCACACACCGTTGGTGATCGACCCCACCGGAACCACAGTCGGTGGACGCGCGACTGCCGACTCCATGTGCACCGCACCGAAACGCGCCTTAAAACTAACTTTTATTTGCATTCACTACAACTCTATGCGTTATACATTAAAGATCATTTCACATTTGCATTTTTTTAAGTTTGTGCAGCAATGATAATATTCGTAGTTTTGTAGAGCGTACGCGCATAGAAAAGCACGTCCCCTATTGTTATTGTTACGGAGGGCGATTGGAAAAACAATGAGGTGAAGTAAAAAACTAAAGGACAGATAAAGATTTACGCACTGCACAGGAATGTTGACATTTTTGCGCTACAAATAACTATTTTGTCATGACGTCATAATTTAATAAAAGTTCAAACAGGTATTTTCTAAAGTGTGTTTATTTATTATTTTTTTGTAGACAGTGAATTGTTACAATACTTTTGATAGTCCGTTTTAATAACATTATGTAATTAAATATTATTATTATAATAATGTAGGTAGCTAGTTACAACCGTAACAATAGTTGTTTACTTAAAGTTAGGTAAAGTACGTGCTACCGAATAAAAATAACATTCTTAATGTCTGTGTAAACTGAAATATTCACTGCATTCACATTAAAATCATTTCATGTCCTTCAAATTTAAATTAGATAACGTGCATTATTATTTATTATGATGTATTATCACAATTACAAAAAAAATATTTATTTTTATCAGTTCTCAGCTCCGCGAATAGAAATAACGGCTTGTTTATGTTACTACTGATTGTTTGGCACGGTTCTCATCAAATACCTACGACAAATCGAGTAATAAGCCGAAGAGTATCTAATAATAAGTAAAAATATCCCAAAAATATTTTGTATTTATTATTCGCACCGAAACACGCGGAGCTAATTTAGAAAAATCGTGGGTTGATATAATAGGTAGGTAACCTACCTTCTTATTTATCCGTATTTTTATACGACTTTCCTGTCCTACTTTGCCGTTGTCTGATCTCTATTGTAAGTACAGATTTATAACGTAACTACTGATCCACTTTAATTATTTTTTTTGGCCAACGAAAATACACAAGTAGGAAGGTTCAAATAGAGATTCGAACCCGCAACCAACACAAACGGCCTTTGATATGAGGTACCTATTACCCAATACTCCTGAATTTCAAAAGCATTCGTCTCAGAAATGAGTCACCGGTTCACTCTAATCTGTGCACCGATTGCAGTTTACCGCAAAGGCGCGAATTAAATATTGATGAGCGAACTTTAATTAAAAATCGACTGCTCTGCTATTTTCGCTCAATCGACTCCAACCCACAATATTTCGCTTGCTCATAGCCTGATACCGCTGAGTACCGAGGCATTGCTTACTTTTACAACTTAAAAAACATTCCGTTGAATTAAGAATTACCAGGAAGGCGCTGGATACAGGCCGCTACCAACCGTGCGATGTAGGTGGAAGTCATTGGGGGAGGCCTATGTTCAGCAGTGGACGTCCTGTGGCTGAAATAATGATGATGATGATGATGATGATGAAGAACCTCCTCCTTTTTTTGAAGTCGGTTAAAAATGTTATTACTCTGGGAGCTAACTTCTTTCCATACAAGGTAGTAAATAAAGTATAATCGTATACAGTGCCGAGTAGCAATATGCGAAAGTAACTCTCAAATCCGAAATAAATATAAAACAAACAGTATTTATACACACACACAGCCAATATTCAAAAGTTAACGAGTCACCTAGGTAGCCAATATCAAGAAAAATCACGTACACCATTATTGTGTGTGTATTTATCGGATTTTATAGTAAACGCAAAAGTATTATTTTATTTATTATCGAGTATGTTTAATCTTCTGTAGTATTATTTCGGGACTTTTTAAAAGCTCAACATCTTCTACCGAGTCTTTTAACAGACTGTTAAGTATTTTTTCAAAGTATTTATTTATCCGATGAACTTCAGATGATCAGAATAATTCAATAAAATTATACTGGAACAACACGATCGTAGGCCCATCGGAGCGTTAGAAAACGATCGTTTATACAACGTATCTATTCCGGTAGCGAATACTATTTTAGCTTTATTTTCTTTAAGTTGTTAGTTTAGCAAACTAAGATGTGTTTCGGTGAATCAACCTACACGCATTAATATTTGATGTGGCGCTAAAACTTTTGTTTTTGAACTATTAGAGCAGTTTCGCAATAAGTGAATCCGTGAACTACGGTCCGGTGTGCACGGTGCGATTTCTGTCAATCGATTTTTCCGCCAATTTTCTTGATCCGTATTTTGAGGCATTCTGATCGAACGTAGTACGAAACTTGTAATGCTATGTAAGTAAATTCCGTGATCGAATTAGAGATGATTGGAGACGAAGGTCCTGGGTTCGAATCCCATAATAATATGGGTGGGTCACTAGACAATTTAATTTTTGATAGAGAAGACAGTAATGCCTGGTTAGGCATCTTTTAAAATTAAAGATTGTATCGAGTTCGGGTTTTATACATGTATTTTTACAATATTACAATGCCAACATAAAATACAATTTTATGAAAAAAATAATTACATAATTATTAAATAAACAAATTCTATATTACAGACACGGGGTAAAACAAATTGTACTTTTGATGAGACAAACACGACATAAAACATTATTATTTGACACATTTCTATTGGTTCAATTTTATGTGTATAATAAATAAAAAGAATATGTAAGTATTCTTCTAAAATGAATTTCATAATTTATTCTAGATTTACGGAAACTTAATTGAAACATAATTTAGCAACGTTTGGTGTTTTGAAATAGGTGGCGTTGATCTTATGATCGAGGGACTAGCTCCTTTCACGCATTCCTTTCTCTCGTTTGGGAAATAAGCATCAAATTCCTTTTTCCGATTCTTAGAAATAGTATTCACATACACGGTAGTGATTCTATATCCTGGCACCTTTTTCCTTGAGGCACTGGCATTCGATCTGGCATGTTTTTGATCTAAATTGGATAAAATACACGCGTCGAATATCTCAGTACTATAAAGTACTAGCTTTTGCCCGCGGCTTCACCCGTGTAAAATTTAGTATCACAGATCGGTATAAATTATAGCCTATATGTTAATCTGGGTTACAAACAATAATACTATAAAGTTTCATCAAAATCCGTTCGGTAGTTTTTGCGTGAAAGAGTAACAATATGATGAGCGAACTTTAATTAAAAATCGACTGCTCTGTAGTTTTTGCGTGAAAGAGTAACAAACATCTGGATGTTTGATGTCTGGACAACTGGACATCCACACAAACTTTCGCATTTATAATATTAGTAGGATTCCTATGATACTTGATTTCTACGGAAATTTGCATGAAAACGTATTACGTGATGAAATATTACTTGGAAAAAGCCTTGTGAAAAACACCTACACGTATAGGATGCGAATGTAGTAAAAATACAGTAGTTGATAGTCGCCGAGTTTCTTGCACTGCTTCTCAGCTCTGTCCCAGTTTATTGTATTATTTTATTTGATGTTGGGACATGTAAAAATGTTCTTTATAAACGTAATCACTGAGAATCAATGCTTTTTATGAGTTTATGATACACCATAATTCATAAGTTAGTTGCGACTACAGGCGACTCCTAAAACTCGTACAAACTAGCCTGAGATTGGTTAAAAATTAGACAAATGACAGGCTTGAATCTTCTTGACTAAAAGTATTTACCAAATCCTTGACAAAATCCTTCCAATATCGCGACAGTCCTTCCTTATCACAGTCATTCATTACAAATTATTAATATAATAAATCTGGATTATTATAACGGTAAACATTCCGAACTGTGTGGTCAAAATAATAGTAGCTACTGCCCAGGCTGTTAGAATGACGATGTCAAATGATAGACAAGAAATTCAATGGGGAGGTCACCTTGTGACTAATATCCCAGATCTGGCCATAAATAAAGAACAGCGTTAATTTTGATACAAACAAGCATTTTAAAGAAAAACAGCGAAAAAACGTTTTCAAAATACATACACTTACGCAAAGGATATTCGGCTAAGATTTTTTTTTTAAATATCACGAGTAAAATTTTTAAAGGGTTATATTTAAAATAGGAAATGTATAACGTAATTGTCTTCACATACGTGTTTCTAGTCTACACTACACGTTTCTTAATTTATTATGACAAGTCACGTCAAATTAATGTCATACCATGTATGACACCACTTTTATCAGGCACTCATGTGTAAAGGTCGTAGGTTCCGATGGTTTTGAAGGCAGCGTATGGAGCAGAATGTATAGCGTTCGTACTCGAAGGGACGCTTGGGTAAGGATGAACCGCAGAGGAAGCATCGCTTTTCGGCTGCTTTTACCTGTGTAGATACAAAACAGTTTGTTAGATTGACTTGACACAATAAGGAGACATTTTTTTAAACTTGAAAAAATTAAACTGCCTGAGGTGGGGATAGTGGATAAGTGGTAGGAAGAGGAAAGGTACCGGGAATGCGAAAGGTCGTGGGTTCGATTTCGATTCCCACCTTTATTCAGTCCGATTCTTTAAAGTTATTTAAAAAGAATAGATCGAGAGCCGACGCTTAACGTCAGCAAATTTTATTAAATAAGGAGACATATTTGAAGAGTAAACCTAAAACAAAAAATAAATAATCCTTCGAAATTTTAATAGGCACTATCTAACTCCAACTTGAACTATGGGTATCAACCAGACGATGTTAGCTACAGTGAAAAAAAAGCCTTCTTATCTGTGAGCTGAGTGTGAGTTTACATCAAACGTCCTCACTCACGGGCGTTAAAAAAATGTATGAAAATTGTGTAGTTCTTGAACGTTGTCGCTAGGGGCGTTGTACAATCCGTCATACATTTAATGTCATTTTACGCGCTCACTTGCGAGCGGTTTGATGTAACTCACACTACGCCCTCTGTGCATAATATAGCTACATGTTTCTTAGTATAAGCACAGAATAATAATAAGTACTACGTACAGAAGTTTTACTTCGCGAAGGTATTTAAAAAAATGTATGCTCAATGTCATTAACAATATGGTGTAATTTAGCCTGTCTCAAGAGTCAAGCACCATTTTGTTGACAAACGTCAGTGATCGGCACTGCGCCGAAGCTATAGGGCTGACTTAGGTAAAATGATGTGACGTGAGGTGCCAAACTGCGGAAAATGGCGGAGGAAATACATGATTTAGCATGAATTATCATCATTAATTATCTACCTCTCAGTGTCTTGAGGAAACTTAAAAAATTACATTCTGTGTTTTTATTATTATTTAGGCAGTTAAATACTGCACAGTATTTAGTACACCATTTTCTTTATTTTCTTCTATCATACACAAGAATACGCGTGCGTGAGTCAATGTTCGCTCGTATGTGAGGCCTTGTCTAATAGTATCCTGTAGGTGGGCCATCGTGCGTGTTTTGTTTTCGATGTAAACTCACGGAGATGAACAGGCCTGGTATAAGCAAGCTAATTTAAAAAAGTTTCACCTTTTCCGCGTCAGTCATGAGCAAGAACTGGTTGGTCTTGATCTTCTCAATTTGCTTCTCTTTTTCACGCTGCCGCTTCGCTCGCTTCTGCTGCGCTTTCTTCTCTTTCTCTAGCTCTAGAAGTTCGGGCGTCACTGGGCCGGGGATGTGTGCCTGTAGTGAAATATTATTAGACATTAAATACTCGATAATACAGCAGATAAAAAATCTAATAGCAAAATCGCTCTTACGACAGCTATAGATCGTTTTATCCACGAAGATGCGCCCCACCATTCTTCCGCTAAGAGTAGGCGCACACCGTTGATTTTTCGTCGGCCGATAGTTTAGTCGGGCAGTTGATCAGTATGCCCATACTGACGTAGTGTGCGCACTCCCATACATGCCCATGTATGGGAGTGCGCACACTACGCCGATTCGATTTGACCGATTCTTCATACAATTTAAAATCGGGCACAACTATCGGCCAACTAAAAATCAACGGTGTGCGCCTACTCTAATGTTTGAGTGTTATCGGTACACACGAAATGATCCGTGAGTGCACACGCACACTACAATAATGACGCTCGGATTGCTATCAAACGCCCCACTACGCGCTTCCCTCGACCAAAAATTGGTGGGGCGCGTCTTTGTGGATGAAACGGTCTATAAAACGATTAGGTTTATATCAAAATCCTATCAATTCAGATATAAGGAACACTTGTGTAGCATAAAATGTATATTTTTGCTTTTATTTAGCAATAATGTGTGTTTGATCAGGAGACATGGGACGTCCACCCACAAGGTGGACCGACGACATCATAAAGGTAGCAGGAAGGCGCTGGGCGCAGGCCGCTGCCAACCGGGCAGCATGGAAAGCATTGGGGGAGGCCTATGTTCAGCAGTGGACGTCCTATGGCTGAGATTATGATGACGATGATAACCAGGAGACGCATAATGGAGACAATTGAGAATGTTACTAGGTATGCAAAATCACTTGAAACCTATGTTACAGTTAAGATTTTACATTTACAGATACATTAGTTTTTATTTCATTCAAAAATACCCAGTAGTTATGATTTTATAGGCATTCAAAGTTCGCTTAAATATTGAGTCCCGCCGACGGTCACGTGACCCCGTGTGACGTACATTCACAGCGTCCGCTCACTAGAAAACGGATATAAACATGCTTAAATTTTTTTTTTTTTGTAAATATAAACTTATTATACATATTAACACCCAGACCCATCACAGAAATTAAAATTGAACCAAACCCAAACTTGATGCGATTGTGTCGTTTTATTGCGAATTACCTTCCAGCTCCATCATTAGACCCCGATTACTATATAGAATTAAAATACTCATCAATACAAAACGAACGAGCCCAAACTCGATGCATTTAAGTCGTTTTATTATAGAGTTCCTATGGCCACCTTCCAGCTCCATCATCAGATCAGCTCCATGTCATCATAATATTGCATGGTCATCCAAATCACATGTGTTTGCGAAATTTCAGCTTAATCGGTTGCCTGGAAGTGGGTCTAAATTCAGTTTGCAAGATTCCACCCATACAAATATGAGCCAGTCGTTGTAAAATGACGTCACGCGCATAAAATGGCGGGCCGGCCGCCGCCCGCACTTTTAAAATTCAATATCTTGGAAACTAATTGACGTATCGAAATAATTCTTTCACGTGTATTTTTTATTTTTAACAGAGAATACAGAAAGCTAAAAAACAAAATTAGTGAACATTCTTCATTATGTACAGGGGATTTTTTTCCTTTTTTAATTTTTAGTTAATAATATACAAATAACAGTACAAACTAAGCAGTAGCATCTTATCTACTGGCAATAAGTGCTATTTTGCAACAAAAATGCATAGTCTTTGTGCTGTCGACATCCCCATTATTCCTGCTCACCTTAGAATAGTTGTATTTATCCGGGAACTGTCCCTGGAACATCCTGAACGCGATCCTGGTGTCGCTATGCGGCGTGGCTGCGTAGGGCGTTTGTAACTGATGGTTGCGAATGCAGGGGTCACCACCAGCAGTCAGGATTTGTCTGTGGAAAGTTATAGTTATTAGTTTGGCTGCTAAATAACACTATAATCTCGCCGCGCTCGCGAGAGTGAAGGCACTTACAAGGCAGGTATATGTTACGGTTAATGTGATTAAAATGAAAATAATTAATAACAACCGGTTATTATGAATAATTACCGACAGTCGCGGTAAAAGTGATAAATAAATCACATTTAACAGTGATTATTTAATAATTCAACCTTAGTACTAACAAATTTCATAAAAGAGAACAACATCTTGTGTACGTGCTCTTGTACAGCCAAACTTTTGAATGTTTTGATATCATATATTAATTGTATAATTTGGCATAATGAGTTTGTAATGTTTCTTGCATAATATTACTTTTCCATTATGCCTATTATATAATGTTTTGATTTAAAGTGAAAAATAGGTTAAGGTGCGGCGGGGTGACCCAAGGGCCACCCCTAAGCCGCCTATTTAGTTTTATACACACATAAATGACCTCATATTAATCACATTTACCAAATCATGCGGTAATTATTCATAATAACCGGCGATAATTCATAATTTTCACATTTATCACTTTGAACGTAACATATATAAGGTGTTATTTTTTATAGTGATCATACTTTACCAACGCATCTAATAAAATCATACAAATACAACCCAAGTGTTTTTAAAAAAAAATTCAGGCTAGTTTTTGTTTTTACTTTTCCTAACAAAAAAAGATATTATTTTTACAACCATCCTGTCTTCACTCACTGCCTCTCTCTCTTTCTTTACTCATTTCATTCATACGAGTACGAACAATGGCCGCGCGCGTTCATTCAACGTTCACACACATTAAGGTTAGATTACACTAAACCTACGTTACCAAAAATTATCACTCGTGAGTATGTACGATGTTACGTCATGTTAATAGGTACTACGCGCTGGGAGAAACAAAATCTAGCCACATAAGTAGGTAAATAAGTGTATTTTCATTAGTGTAATAGCGGGGGACTTTTCCAACGAACCGAGGCGAATCATCCGCGTTAAACTAGAAATTTAAAAAAGGATAGAAATTGGAATTCAATATCTACGGTTTCGTAATGCCTACGCAATTTATTTAGAGACGTAATAAAAAATTGATAGGTACATACCTATTACTACTTCGCTTCGCTTCAGTGGAAATGCACCCTAATATTGAATATGAATAGGTGTTGTAAATAAAACTCACTGATAAATTTTCCTGGTTTTAATTCCTAAATTATGATTTGCCATCACACTTAAGATTCATTGATTTTACTTATTCACACATTTACCTATTTTGAATGTTGTTATTTAAAGTTCCTAGGTTATTATTACACTAATCACAATACATTTTGAACGTCAAGCCTTTGTTGAATGTTCACGTAAACACTGTCTTGCACTGTCTAATCTAGCCACGATCGAATTGAGGTAATGCTTCCGGGCTGCACACTTGCTTGGTGTTCACTAGACACCACGTCGGATGTTGTATTCACAATTCGCGCACTAATTTTTTACGGAAAAAGTCCCTTTCGCGTAAACAAGCACTCATCTGTCCAAATCACACTGTAGGTATGTACCTAGGTAGACTTCCGCAATATCCATCGATAGAACTCGGTCGCGGTCGTGGCCCTCTGGCAACAACTCCTTGATAAGGCATTTCGTATTTTTACGCAAAAGCCGCCGTCTGCGGCGCTCGCATCTGGGTACCGCCAGCACTGTGCCGGTGATTGAAATTGAAATCCAGAACTTCGTCCTCGAAGCGCACGGGATCTCGTCAAGTCAGGATACGGCTGCGCTCCCTGAAGCGCTGCGCGGCTCCAAACAAGCAAGGTGTGAAGGTTTTCGACTCGTCAATGTTTCTAGTCGGCCAGTTAGTGTGCCCGAAACATAATTTCACCTGCGTTTTGTTATTTATCAAGCGCGGCATTGTAATAACTCGCACATACACTGCAATACGTTTGCGCACATCGGACGGACTGGGACGATTATTTATGTTGTTGCGCTCCCGCATGCCGATCGGCGGCTCGGCGCGGGCTGTGGGTGGGCGCGGAGCGACTGGCAGCGATATCAATATGGCCGACTCACGCGGCGCGGCACGTGGCAGCGGTCGTTGCCCTCGGCCGGCTACTACGATAGTGCGTCAACGAATACTCACCGCGCTCAAAGGATGATTTATTTTTTATTTTTTTCGAAACATTCTTTGTCGTTTTACTCAAAAACTAGCCTGAATTTTTTTGAAAAAACACTTGGGTTGTATTTGTATGATTTTATTAGATGCGTTGGTAAAGTATGATCAGTATAAAAAATAACACCTTATATACCATCTTAAACTGCATCTCACTTAACATCAGGTGCGATTGCGTTCAAATACCTGCCTTGTTCTTTCTGCATAAAAAGTTGCTATCTATGCATTGAGCGCTAGTGTATTAGCTCTTCAGTTGGCAGCACTTTGTTACTTGCTCTTGGCTAATGCTTCAACCACACCAACGCGTGCAGATCGCCGGCGCGATCATAGACCAGTGACACTGGTCGCGTCGGACGGGTCGCGTGACCTGTCATTAGCCTATATCGCGCCGGCGATGGCGATCTGCACGCGTTGGTGTGGTTAAAACTTAAGACAATGGCGCCAACTTGTGAGCACTAAAGGCAGGTAGACTATCGATTTTGCACCCACTAGAGCGACTAAGTTTCCCTGCGTGATCGAATCAGAAATGAGGAGATCCGTAGGAGAACCAGAGTGACTGACATAGCCCGCAGAATCGCTAAAATCAAGTGGCAGTGGGCGGGGCACATAGCTCGAAGAGCTGATGGCCGCTGGGGCAGGAAAGTTCTTGAGTGGCGACCACGAGCTGGAAGACGTAGCGTGGGCAGGCCTCCCACTAGGTGGACCGACGATCTGGTGAAGGTCGCGGGAAGTACCTGGATGCAAGCGGCGCAGGACCGGTCTTTGTGGAAATCCTTGGGGGAGGCCTTTGTCCAGCAGTGGACGTCTTTCGACTGAAACGACGAGAGCGCCTAAACAATTTTGATGACATGTGGATGATTCAAATTTAAATTTGTTATTAGCACACTGTTGTATGAGACGACAAATAGTGTAAAAAAATTGGAACTTCATGCGAACGAAGCATGTATGTAGCTGAATGTATTTTCGAATACTCACGTAACCATATCAGGTTTTTCTGCAATGGCAGCTTTATGTAGCGCAGTGTTGCCATCATTAGGGTCTTGGGTGTTGCACGCCGCTTCTAACTCCGCGCTCTCCCAGCCTTCAAAGATAGTTTCCAGCGATGTCACCTCGTTGCCAGATATCAACTTCCACATCTGAGAATGAGATATGTTTACACTGTTATTGGAAGATTAAAATAGTGCTTTCAGACCTTCGTTACTTTCTTTCAAGTGATAATTTAGGCTGTGACGATAAATAGACAAAACTAGTATTAGTTAAAACGGCCACATACGACTGTTTTCGTATTTAAGAAATGACGTCAACAAGTCAAGTTTAGGCTAATATTTGTGCTATCATTAAATTTATGTTAAAATTTTAATAATAAAAATTCTTTATGCAGAACAAAGCACATATTTGCAATCACACATGATGTTCTGTGATAAGTGAGTTGCAGTCTAGGATGGTAGGTACATACCTGTCCTGGAAGTGTCTATTCACTGTCGCCTTGAAGAACCCTGACCCGTAAAGTTATCCTAAATATTTGTCGGCCGTTTGGTGTAGTGTTTCAGAATGGACTAATATGCCGAGAGGTCCCGGGTTCGATTCCCGGCCGGGCAGAAATTGAAATGATTAATTTTAATTTCTGTGACGGGTCTTGGTGTTACTATGTATAATTAATATGAATGTATTTACAAAAAAAAAGTAGTATGTTTATATCTGTTAGATATAAGCATCTATAGGCGCGGGCTGCGACCCGCCCGCGGCCATCTTTCTAATAAAAGAGTGTGCATGTGACTTGCTTGTTTGATTGACGTGCGACGTATCGCCCCTTCCTACCAAATACCTAACACGTGGCGACGATCGGACTCACTTTTCGCTTTAAAAATGTCTACGGGAGTGTCTTTTGGTGTTCTTTCCACATTCGACCACTTGTCACAGGAGTGGAACAGCTATAAATCGCGATTAAATCAATGGTTTATTGCGAACGACATAACCGTTGAAACGGACAAGGCGACAGTCAAGCGGAGGGCGATTTTGTTAACGTCATTAAGTGAATCAACTTTCAAGCTAGCAAGTGATCTGGCATTACCCCATAAGGTAGAAGAATTGAATTATGAGGCAATTGTGAAGCTCCTAGATGACCATTTCACACCCAAAAGAATTGGATTTGCCGAAAAATCAAACTTCTACTCTGCATCACAGCGTCCAGGGGAAAGTCACACTCAATGGGCGGCCAGAATCAGAGGATTGGCAGCACACTGTGCTTTTAAAAACTTGGAGGAGGCCTTGCTTGATAAATTTATCATGGGCATGGCAGCGGGACACGAGCGGGACAAACTGTTCGCGCAGGATCAGCAGCAGCTAACCCTCGCGAAAGCCATCGACCTGGCAGAGAGCGTGCGCTGCGCACGCCAGGCCTCGGCGCTGGCAGTGCCGAGCGCAGGCGGCGCCGGCACAGCGGGCCCGGATGCAGTGTTCAACATCACCAAGAAGGCAAAGTGTAGTGTGTGCGGTTTTACAAACCATAGGGCCGATCAGTGTCGTTTCAAAAATTACAAATGCAAAAAGTGTAATTCTAAAGGTCATTTGCGTAAAATGTGTCCTAACGGGGACAATGTGAAATACGTTAATGAAGGTAACGTGGACGACGGAGACGACGGTAAGTTTTTTTATAATATTCGGTGTTTAAAGGGGAAACCGATGACTGAAAAAGTAATTATCGGTAGTTTGGTTTTAGAGTTCGAAATCGATAGCGGGTCGGCCGTTAGCGTAATGTCAGAAAAAACCTATACATCAAATTTTAAGGAGTTACCGTTGTCAGTCACAAACAAGAAGTTGCTTAGCTATACAGGAGAACACATAGAAACAATCGGAGTGGTATCGTTGCCTGTAACATACAGCGGGCGCACACGCACATTGAATGTGTATGTAGTGCGCTCAGGCGGCCCGCCGCTGCTGGGCCGCGATTTTATTCGCGAGTTTAGTTTAGAGCTGACGCCTGCGCCGGTACACGCGCTGTACGCGCAAGCGCCGCCGCAAGGCGGGAATGAGATCGTTGAACAGCTGACCGACATGTTCCCTAAAGTTTTTTCAGGCAATCTCGGTTCTTTTAACAAGTACACAATTAACTTGCGTTTAAAACCGGACGCCAAACCAATTTTTATTAAAGCTAGACCGGTACCCTACGCGTTAAAGGATAAAATTGATAAAGAACTCGATCGATTATTATCTCTGGGTATTTTAAAACCTGTCGAGCACTCTGAATATGCTTCGCCAGTCGTGCCGGTTTTAAAAAAGGACGGAAGCATCCGATTATGTGCGGATTATTCCATTACAATAAATAAACAATTGGTGGTCGATCAATACCCTTTACCGACAGTAAATGATCTGTTAACTAAATTGCACGGCGGCGTGCAATTCAGTAAAATTGACTTATCTATGGCATATAATCAATTTATTCTAGATTCAAGTTCGCAGGGCTTAACGTGCATCAATACCCACCGTGGCCTATTTAATTTCACTCGTTTGGTGTTCGGTTTAACAAGCGCACCTGCTATCTTTCAGCGCGCGATGGAGTGTTTACTTTCTGGCATAGACGGTATTATCTTCCTATTAGACGATATTTTAATTACTGGAGTCAATACTATTCAGCACAGAGAAAGGTTAATAGCAGTGTTACAACGGCTAAATGATGCCGAGTTAACAGTACAATTAAGTAAATGCGAATTTTTCAAAGATGAGATTGCATACCTAGGGCACACCATAGATAAAAACGGAGTTAGGAAATCGCCCGATAAAGTGAAGGCTATTTTACACGCACCTAAACCGACAAATGTGTCGCAGTTGCAGTCTTTCCTAGGGCTTACTAATTACTATCGTAACTTTGTCCCGGACGCGTCATCTATACTAAGTCCACTGTATATGTTATTAAATAAAAATGCCAAATGGGAGTGGACCAGTATACATGACGATGCGTTTGAGCGTATAAAAAAAATTTTAGCGTCCGATAATACTTTGGCTCACTTTGATCCAAACGCTAAGATAATACTATCAGTGGATGCTTCGCCGACCGGGCTGGGGGCTGTGCTCTCTCAAGTAGGCAATGATGGTTTAGAAAGACCAATATCTTACGGCTCTCGTACGTTGTCGTCGGCGGAAAAAAATTACGCACAAATACAAAAAGAAGCGACGGCTATTATCTTTGGCGTACGACGTTTCCACCAGTACCTTTACGGTAGGTCAGAGCCTTTTATATTACGAACAGACCACAAGCCCCTGTTGGCCATATTTGGACCCCATAAGGGCATTCCAGAGATATCAGCTAACCGCCTACAAAGGTACGCTATATTTTTGGCTGCGTATAACTATGCTATAGAGTTTATTGGCTCTGTGCACGATTACAGCGCCAACTAGCGTCCACAACTTTGTGGGCTCTGTCACATTGACATTTAGGTCGTATATTTGTGAAAAAATATCGAAATGAAAAGATAACAAATATTTTCAACTAATAAATTGTTGTGATACCACGATTTGGGTGGAAAAAAGGTTTTGAAATCATTTTGGTGATTCAAATCAAATGAGAGAAGTCCAAAAAGTGTGTTTAATTTTGATTGTGTCAGGGTTTGTTTACTTCATTTATAGTTGTAGTTTTACAGTAAAACAAAAAAAAAAAGCTACTTTAACGGTTTCATTAATAACAGTAAATATATTTAAATGTTCCTGTATCGCTAGTAATAAATTAAATATCGTTTTCAGATCGAAATGAGTATTGTTTTGAAGACTGGGTTTGTGAGTGTTACAATATAAAATTCCAACCACAAACCGTATTTAAAGAAAAGTTGTTGGTATTGGCTGGACAAGTCCGAGATGTAGAAGAATTAAGAACAAAACAAGGGCAGAGTTCAATAATTCACGCTCTCAACTTAAGGCAAACATCTGTGCACAACAACTACTGTGACTCATTTTTGTACTACCACGTTGTATAGTCTAGTTATTTCCAAATTGTAAACGGCTATTAAACCAGCCCTATCGAAATACAGTTCACTCTTTTATTTAAGTTCCCAGTAGGACCCTTTTTATGCGAATAATTAATGATATTAAAATGTATTATGTAGAATCGCTTTGCCATTGACAGATACATCTGATGACAGAGCTAACATTATTTCTACTTTTGACCACCATGAGCGCTGCGATAGATTATGTCCCCCCCACCTAGTACTTCGCACCCAGCGAATAGGTAGTAAGCAAAACACGGCGGACTATCTATCGCGGGCGTGCGCGGAGACCGAGCCGGCGGCGCCGGACGAGCTGGCGGAGTGCGGAGACCGCGCTACTTATGTCAACTTCGTGGTTGATGGCGACTTACCGGTGACGCTAAACGAGATGCGCCGCGAAACAGCTAATGACGTCACCCTGTCGACCGTTATGCAATACGTTTTAAAAGGTTGGCCTAGAAAAATAGTTGACTCGGAGTTAAAACCTTTTTTCAATTGTCGGTCTCAGCTGTCTTTCGAAAATGGTATTTTAATGCGTGGACATAAAGTTGTCATACCCCCGTCGTTACAAGAGAGCGTATGTAGGGAACTACACAGTTCGCATTTCGGTGTGGTAAAAATGAAGGCGGAGGCGCGCAGGCGGCTGTGGTTCCCGGGCGTGGACGCGGCGCTGGAGCGGCTGGCGCGCGCCTGCGCCGTGTGCTGCGCGCTGCGCCCCGCGCCGCCGCACGCGCCGCTCGCGCCGTGGCCCGTGCCGCCGCAGCCGTTTTACCGTATACATGTAGACCTCCTGGGTCCGTTTCACGGGTACGTCTTTTTAGTTATCGTTGACGCTTTTAGCAAATGGGTAGAATGTTATGACGTATCCTCGACGTACAATTCAAATGCTATAATTAATAAATTGTACGACATGATGTCGCGGTTTGGAATCCCACATACATTGGTGAGTGACAACGGTACCTCTTTTACCTCTGCGGAATTCAAACAATTTTGTGTACTAAACGGAATTAAACACGCATTATCCCCTGTTTATCACCCAGCAAGCAACGGGCAAGCCGAGTCGTATGTTAAAATAGTAAAAAAGGGGATTAAGAGTTTGATTTTAGAAGGTTGCAATAAAAAAAATATTCAAAATAAAATAGCTAAACTTTTATTTGACTACAGGAACTCTAAAAACAGTACTACTGATAAAACACCCGCGGAGTTAGTTTACGGACGCACTTTACGATCTCGCTTAGATTTAATTAACCCGTCTGCGCCGTCTCCATCGTCCACAGACCTCACTGACACAATCGTGCGTAATCAGTCCTTACAGGCTAAATATTATAAAGGTACTAACAGAGTAGACTTTAAAGAAAATGATAAAGTGTGGATAACTAAGAACATTAACGTTAAAAACTTTTCCTGGGTTAAAGGTGTTATATTAAAGAAAACAGGCAATGTAACATATTTGATATATGTACCAAAGTTAAATGCAAACGTCACAAGACACATTGATCAAATAAGAAGACGTTGGAGCCAGTCGCCAGACAACCACCATGACTGGGACCCCGACGTGGTGCCCGACGTGCCGCGGGGGGAGGATGGCGCGCCGGCGAGCGGCCCGGGCCCGAGCGCGGCCTCGCCCGCCCCCACGGACCACGACCAGGTGGTGACTCGCAGGCGACAGGCAATAAGTCCAATATTCTCCACACCAACGTCGGACCAGGATAGTGTTTGCGATGACTGACTGTTGTCATGATTTAGGTTGTAATGTATATTTATTATTAGGTATTACTATGTACTTCTTCTGTAATTCCTTAGCTTAAGGGGAAGGGATGTTAGATATAAGCATCTATAGGCGCGGGCTGCGACCCGCCCGCGGCCATCTTTCTAATAAAAGAGTGTGCATGTGACTTGCTTGTTTGATTGACGTGCGACGTATCGCCCCTTCCTACCAAATACCTAACAATATCCTTGCCTAGTACACATAGTAAAAGCTTTGCTTAGTTTGGGACTAGAAGGGTACTTAGTGTAAAATGTAGAAGGATGTCCAAGGATGTATGCTTTAGCAGTCGCTCCGATTGAGCCACGCCAGGCGCTTATTGACCGCAGTGTTATCCAACCAATACCAATGACCAATGTGGTAGGAAAAAAATAATATTTAATTAACTCGATTCCTTACCTTTTTGACATTAGTCGGGATCTTCTGCTGCACCTTAACCGGTTGCTGTTTCTCCTCTTGCTTCCTCTCTTTTTTTCTCTTTTTCTTCGCTTCTTTCTTATCTATAACATCTTCTTCGCTATCTGAATCCGGGCAAGGCACTGGGTTGTCATTTAGGAGGTCTTTTCTGGAGTTAGTTATGACCCCGTTGGAACTCTGCTCGGAGAGGGTCTTGATCCAGCCAGCTGGGGTTTCGGAGTCGATGTAACATGGGCCTTCGTCTTCGCTTGAGAGCATTTGGGTGGGCAGCTCGCGTGGCGTGCGTTCTCTAGTGAGGTACAAAAGAAAAAAGTAAGTATGAACAAGAAGTGGTACTAGTAAGGAAAATGCTGCCATTATGTTCTTGAATACTCCAATTCTCTGTTTTGCTCAAGGTCAGCTGGGAGAGAATGACTTATGGCACTAAGCTCGCCTTTTTGTACGGAACATTCTTATGTGTGTGCAATAAAGTCTTTAAATAAAAATAAATAAATTATTTATTATCCCTTTTACTAAAATATTTTAAGGGGTTGTCAAAGAAATAAGGAAATACGAGACTAATGCCCGTTTTCACTATCAATCCCTAATTTTCAAGTGACCCTTATAACTTATAACAGGAATTTTGTTTTCATAGGGGTCACTTAAAAATTGGGATTGATGGTGAAAACAGGCATAATTTCACCCCGTTTACCACTACAGCGACTCCTAGGAGAGCATATCAACTTGTCTAACACACGTCAGTAACTAGTGCCTAAGGAGTCACCCTAAGGAGGGTGGACGCCTGGTTGACCGCGAGGCGAGGCGTTTACGTTACGGACAAGTGTTGCAGTGCGGAGTTTCATACAAAGAATACTGACCTATTAAATACAGATGAGTTGATACGATTACGGACCTTTTCCAGGTTGATAAGTGTGCTACGTCCTGTAAACTCCTAAACGCCGTTTACCTCGATTTGGCTCTATCCACAGGCTTGTTGGGGCTGGCTTTGGCAGGCTTTTTGCTCTGCACACTCGTGTCAGAACCCGATTTGCTCACTGGCCTTGCTGTGGACGTTATCAGGGCTTTCTGGAATAGCTCCATCGATTCTGCAATGGATAAATAATAGGGCTTCTTAATTTCATGCCATTAAGCTTTAAATATGATTACAGAGAGATATGGTCACGTCTGTCGCATTGTGGCACAGCGCATATTATTACTACATAGACGACAAAGCGTTTAAATTGATATGCTATCATCTATATGTATAAGATGCACTAGTAGAAACTGGTAAATATGAAAGCGGATATAATGCCAATTCGTTTCAGCCAAATGACTATTCATTGCTGGACAGAGACCTAATTGTCCAACAATGGACGTCATTTGACTGAAACGAACGAACGAATGTTAGTATTTTTTTACGCTGAGTTGTAATTGTTGTTATAACTCCAAAAGATACAATGCTATAATCTAGGTAATTATCTTAGGTATGCAGCTACTTCTGACAAAATATCTCTTAATGTTCCCATAGAAAATTCCGATAATTACGCTTACATACCAGCATTATCAGCGCACGTGTTTATGTTACTAAGAAAACAATATAATTTTCTGAATTTGTGAGTCATTTGTTGCTGACTCTGATGATGCAATAAGGAAAAATTATTTTACGAATAGATATAGTCTAGTCTGCGAGTGTGCGACGGGCGCCCGCAGTGAGTGTGCGAGCGCGACAGCAACATAATTACGCGCGAGCGATAAGGATGGGTAGCTTGGGGTCATTGGGCAAAATTCTACGTGCTCACAGACAGGGCTTTAGTCAATCTATTCTATTAATATAATAATCGATTCTCAGATAGGGTTGTGTATCTTCAAAAATTTTTTTTTTTCCTTTTCTAATCTGCTACTTGGCAATCTGTTTCCGCGAAACAATAATCCAATTATCTGTCTGATTCCAATCCGGTTCTTGGGGCGTTCAGTAAGAGACTAGTCCAGTGAGTCATCTCTTATTCTTTCACTGCGAATCTTTTCGCTAGGTTTTGAATGCTATGTCTCTTCAGTCTAGAAAAGTGGAGACTGCCAG
Organism: Ostrinia nubilalis; assembly: GCF_963855985.1. Classification (NCBI taxonomy): domain Eukaryota; kingdom Metazoa; phylum Arthropoda; class Insecta; order Lepidoptera; family Crambidae; genus Ostrinia; species Ostrinia nubilalis. The sequence continues at coordinate 13,067,821 of NC_087097.1, forward strand.
TTCCTTGTAGTTGAGAGGCGAGTTCGTTTCTGTGACTATCCAGTCTCAGTTGGTAACTTTTACTGTACTTTTCAATTTGCTGCTTCACTGTATCCAGCTTGATATCCATGTACATAATCTTGTTACTGACATAGGGAGGTATCTTAAAAATGCCTCTAATGGTTTTGCTCTGGAACCTTTCGAGTATTTCTATGTTGCTGTGACTTGCTGAACCCCATAGTTGGATCCCGTAGGTCCAGATTGGCCTGATAATGCTTTTGTATATTGACATTTTGCAGCTGTTGGTTAACTGTGATTCGCGTCCAATAAGCCAGTACATACCTCTGATTTTGAGATCTAATTGTTTGCGCTTTGTCCATATATGTTTTTGCCACGTTAGTCTGCGGTCGAGATGCATTCCCAGATACCTCGCATTGTCCGATTGCGGAACTTCCTTGTTATACAGTTTCACAGGTGGGCAGGTGTCTCTTCTAAGTGTGTACGTAACATGCACCGATTTGTCTGTATTTGCTTTAATACGCCATTTGCCAAACCATTCTTCGATTTGAGACAAGTGTGTCTGGAGATTCTCTGAGGCAGTTTCAGGATTTTCATGGACTGATAGGAGGGCAGTATCATCGGCATATGTGGCTGTAGTAGTCAAGCTATCTGCAGCTGGCAGGTCGGATGTGTAAATCAGGTAAAGTACAGGTCCAAGAATGCTACCCTGAGGCACCCCAGATTCAATCTTGTGCATTGCAGACAGCTCTTCATTGTATTTGACTTCGAAACATCTCTGCTTAAGGTACGACTGGATGATGAGAAAGAACGAGTGAGGCAGTGAATGTTTTATTTTGTACAGAAGTCCATTGTGCCAGACCCTGTCGAACGCCTGGCTTATGTCTAGGAAGATAGCTGAACAGTATTTTTTGTTTTCCAGAGCTCTGCTTATTACACTCGACAGCAAATAAATCGCACCACCCGCGACAAGCACTTTCAAACGTATGCATCCCCACTTCACACCAATATTGGTACCATTCAAAAGCCTAGTTCTAAACTTCATTTCATTATAGGAAAGGTTTTTACCCCAAAAATGTTTCTTTAGAAGGATCCAGAGTCACTTCTTCAAAAAATAGATAGTTACGCTTGAGCCAACTTTTATGGTTATAAAACTGTTAAGTTGGGATTAATCGCTATCCATCTGTTAAAGAGGACACGTGTGATCATTATTTGGTTTTATAACCATAAAATTTGGTCTAATTGATCCCAGAGGTGAGCCCAAAGTGAGGTCTTTTTTCAAGTCACATTTATGGTATATGTTAATCATTTATTAAGAAATTAAATGTGTTTTTCTTTAAGGATATTTATTGGGCTTTCAAATAACACCAATATTGTTGGGGCACCATTATTGTGTCAAAAGAAAATCTTTAAAGTTCGCGTCGCGGGTGGTGCGATTTATTTGCTGTCGAGTGTATATCAACCAGGCGATGAATCTGTTCGATTGTGCCGTGGCCTTCCCTAAAGCCGAACTGGTGCTTAGGTATGATATCCTGGAGGTGTTCTCGCAGTCTATTGAGGATAATTTTTTCCAATAATTTGCCAATTAATGGGAGTAAGCTTATTGGTCGATAAGACGACACCTCCTGAGGTGCTTTGCCTGGCTTCAATATCATTACCACTTGTGCTATTTTCCACTGACTAGGAAAAACTGACAATCTTAGGCACGCGTTGAATATGGCTACGATGAACATGATACCTTTTTTCGGGAGGTGTTTCAGGAGTGTTGCATCAATCTGGTCGTATCCAGGAGCCTTGCAGTTCTTAAGACGACGGATCTCTGTGATCAGTTCCTTGGGTGTGACACTTTTCAACGGCAGACATAACTGTGTAGCTGCTCCAAGACTATCCTCAATCATGCTGTCATGGTATTTTCAAATAGCAAGATAAAGGTTGCAAAAGTGATTTAACTAACTCAAATAGGATGTAAAATTTCGTTAGAGCTAGACTTTAAACTGCAGATCGGACGAAACCATTAGTATTGATATTGAAGTATGGCGCCAGGTCTTTTTGCGACATCAAACGTCGGGACTTCAGATGTGCTTCAGACTTGTATGCTCTGTCACGTCATGTTACCTCTCCATGCCGTTCCCATACGTCAGGCACTGTCTCACTTATGTTAAAGTAATCCTAATATTATAAATGCGAAAGTTTGTATGGATGTCTGGATGTTAACATGTTTGTTACTCTTTCACGCAAAAACTACTGAACGGATTTTGTTGAAACTTTACAGTATTATTGTTTGTGGCCCAGATAAACATATAGGCTATAATTTATGCCGATCTGTCACACTATTTCACGCGTGTGAAGCCGCGGGCAAAAGCTAGTTATTCATAAAAATTCTTACCATAGACTTCAACGCTGGCAACAGTTTCGTGCACCCTCTTAACTTCTTTATACGATGGCTTCTTAGTCGGGAACGGCAGAATCCTCACTCTCATATCGTCTTTCTTCAGCGGTGAGTTCTTGCCGAACAGAGCTGCCTGGTTCAGTGACCCCACCGCCCGGTATAGGATGAGTTCGCATCCTATGAGGTCTTCTGCCCAGCCAGCTATGATGTCTTGAACGGTCTTAAACAATTAAGTTCCTGTTAATCGTCTGAGGTGTAAAAAAGGAAGTTAGATGTCAGGTTGAATGAGGTTTTTCTGGTAGTCAAATACCTACAGCAATTTTTAGTATGGGACCAACATCGAGATCTCAAAAAATTCGACATATTATTAACTGTTACAATTTTATGGAAAACAGAATTAAGTTTTAGTTTGAGACTAGATTGTAGATGACCTAAGTGTCTTCTACAATCTAGTCTCAAATGGTAAAATACTTTTTATCCAAATAATGCTGAAATGAAGCTAAAAAGATTATGTGCTTGCAGTATAAAAGTTCAGTTTCTTTTGGGCTCCATAAATAGATTACATTTACACTCCTCCTATCCAATCCAGTAACATATTAACCTCTAATCCTACAAAAAAAAAACTCTTTAACACATGTAAGTGAACACAAAACAACCAACCTGTAAAAACTGTGCTTGCAATTTTCTCCTCAAATTAGCTCCAGCTGACTTAGGCGCGTTCCCGTGTTGGTCCCTCGACACCTGGGCCTGGCCTTGGCCCCTGCGGGTCACATACGAGTGGTGGGTCTTGTGCACCACGGGAATGCTGCCGGAGAAGATGGCCCCCGCGAAATGGCCCCCGGAGACCATTAGGACCGCCCACCGCTGGAATACTGGGAGAACCAGCTTTTGGACGCGCGCTATCCATTGGCAGCCGTGACCGTCTACACACGGCTCTTCCTGATAAAAGAGGATTCGGAGTTTGAATATGGACTAGGGAAACACGAAAGGCATTGTCCAAAGGCAAAAAAAAGGAGGTGAAATATGAGGTATGATGGGAAATCAATCATTTAAAAAAATAACTTGATTATTTAGTGTTTTGATTAGGGAGGGAATCACGCACGATAAAACTAGATAAGCTATAAACTCTCAAATTCATCTGGCAACATTTTGCAATCACCTTTTTGTGATGCAGTATGCATCTGTACACGCAGAAAACTTGTCCAATCTTGTTGGTGAAGAAAGCTTTGCAATGTCTCGTGGCAGCTGCGAACAGGTCACTGGCCGGTTTGGTCGCACTCTCGTCTGCTTCCGAGTCACTTCCCGACACGTTGAGGTCTTCGTCTTCTTCTACAAAAGAAAGAGATGAAACATATTAGACTTCCATACATTCGTGTTTAGAGACGTGAGTATGTGTAATGTTAATTATTCAATCACAACATTATTGCATAATATTGGCAATGTTTGTGGACTTGATAAATAAATCACGATTTTACAGTACTCAATAGTTGATAAGCGATTTATTTGTTTTTCAATAAAAACTAGCTGAGTTTTGGATTATTTTAGCTTCTACAACTACTATTGCACAACTAGGCCAAACCAGCCAAACTGACCACGTTATAAATGCTTAGAGACATAAATTGCACATCAGTAAAAAGCTAGAAATTGGCTGAACTTTAATCTAACTACAGTAAATTAATAACAACAGCAAATGCACTCTAAGAAAGAAAATATATTAAAATATAGTTAAATTGCATGTTTAGTTGTCATAACAATTTTTTATCCAGCTCACAAGTTTTAACAAAGTAATTTAATTATTTTCTATTATTCTCTTTCATTGCTAATTAATGATTTATGTCCTTGACATTAAAAATAATGTAGACTGAAATTGCACAATAATTTACTTACCTTTTTTAGAATTAAATTGGCCGAGCGTTAGGGGCGCCTTGCCAAATAGTTTCCTCTTCAAATTATGTGTGTGCCAGTGGTGCTTATAATGAGCTATCTGCTGAGCTCTCGTCTCGAATGGGCCAACGCCACAGCAAGAACAGGCGTTACCGTCTGACGGACCATTGAGTGTAAGCGCACTCAATCTACGCATTACACTTTCCTCATCAACTGAAATTATACATAGTAAATAAGCATTAAAACAGTCCATAATAATTTCAAATAAATAAAGTTAATTTAAGTCTTGAAAAAACTAAACTAGCATTAAAATTAAAATTTAAGGTTAGTCACAGATTTTACAATTTAAAACTCGGCAAAAATTTGGAATTAACACTTATAAATTTTTTCCTCAATTATTTATGTTACAAAGTAGGTTAAAAACTTACCAATTTGGTAGGGCTCTGTGATCATACATGCTGCAACCTTCATTCCTTTCAGCAATTTTTCGAATTCATCCAATTCATAAACCCGCACTATTTTTGGTTTAATTACTATATCCGTTTTAGGACTCATGATTACAGATTAATTTTATCTTTCCAACGTGGTCAATAACTCAAAACCAATTAAATAATATTGCGAAATACTTTTCCCAAACTCGAAAAAAAAACACTGTGTTTAGTGATGTAGAAGCAGATAATAAATTATTTGAATTGAATATTCAATAATTTTCATTGTCATCGTTAAGTTTATTTACTTTCAAAAACAACTGAGAGAAATTTCAATAAAAATAAAATAAAAATATTTATATATTTCTAATTAACAAAATATTATTAAATTTTCATGTATTTCTTAATAACTATTCGAGAGATCGTATTACAACCAGAGGTGGAATTGTGTAAAGCAATCGTTATTATTTGACAGTTCATAACGTACGATTATTGTGTCAAAAGCTTTGTTTATCTGACTTTATCGTACGTTATGACCTGCCAAATGATTACGATTGCTTTACACACGTATTACCACTCAAACCGCGCCCATAACAGAAAAAGGTTTGCCTCCTGTCACATAAAAAAACACCCACCTCAAACATGGGTGGATAAATTATAATTGATTGAAAATCAAAATGATCAACCGTTTTTTAAATCGTACTTTTTTATTGTTCTTCGACTTCTAAACGTTAGGTTAATTTAACCAAGATTGAAAATATGCGGACTTCTTTCGGCAAGAGTATCCATTTCCGTTTTTGCACTCACTCTCATCAAATAGTGATTCTTTGCAATAGAACGAGACGACATGACCAGTAACGGGCAGTTAATAACACTGTTAAGTTGCCGATAGTACGTGTTACAAAATTATGTGAAAATGTACAAAATAAATTATTTTATTGAGATATAATCAACTATTGAGCAATAACTTTGTTTAGAAATTAAATAGAATTACATTTTGCGGGTTGAAGCCCGCGATTTCATCAAAACGTCTTCTTTAATTATTTTCTATATTAGTAAATTAATGGTTAAATTGAAAAATGTCAATCGAATTGAATGTTCAAATACATAATGATTATACACATCACTATCAAATGACAGCAGCAGCTGTGATGGTGACAGTAGGCAACTGTCTAAAGTAACGGTCCGAATTTTTCTGAAATAGTTATCTCGGTAAATGAACAATTTTGTGAAAAGGGTTTAGCACGAATGCCAAGATTTTAGATTATTTTGGATATTTTTATACTTTTGGATCTTTCATTTATGTACTATTTTTTTTTTACTTTACAATTTATTTTTATATCGACAGATGACGCTAAGCGGTTTGAGCTAACAACAACAAAAAAAAAATTTAGCGCAATTACTTTTTTCTTGCTATTATGTAATGCAATTTTGTTGATTCATGTTATTAATTTGTTGATTCGTTCATTCGTTCGTTCCTTCGTTCGTTTCAGCCGAACGACATTCACTGCTGGACAAAGGCCTCCCCCAAGGATTTCCACAAAGACAGGTCCTGCCCGCTCGCATTCAGGCACCTCCCGCGACCTTCACCAGATCGTCGGTCCACCTAGTGGGAGGCCTGCCCACGCTACGTCTTCCGACTTATGGTCACCACTCAAGAATTTACCTGCCCCAGCGGCCATCAGCTCTACGAGCTCTACGAGCTTTTGTTGATTGGGTAGGGCAGAACACGCGCTGGAGGCTACATACCCACTCACTTTTGACCGGAAAAATCAGTCAAAAGTGATATTGACTAAGGACATCGGAAAAAACCACTTTTGACTGATTTTTAGGGTTCCGTACCTCAAAAGGAAAAAACGGAACCCTTAAGGTAGCATTCGGATCAAGACGACCGCGACGCGAGACCGCGACTCGAGACCGCGACCGGCGACTGCGACCCACTGCTTTATATGAATTAATAGGAAGTGCTGACGGATGCAAGCGACCAAGTCGCGCGACGTGTGGGCGTGGCCTGCCGGCTACTTGCGTCGCGCGACTCGGTCGCTCACAAGGCAGTGCCGCGGCGCGACAGATGCAAAATGGCCGTGTTTTCTTCGCACGAAGACGAAATTTTAATAGAATTAGTAAGTAAAAACGCACCTGTATTCGATACGAGACTTCAAGCTTATAAAGATAATACTGTGAGAGACAATATTTGGGAAGAAATTGGAAAAGCATTAAATAAAACAAGTAAGTTCAAATGATACATATTTTTATTAGAAAAGGTACTTATTTTTATTGTTTACAGATAGGTACTATTTTACTTTAACTGCAAACATACTGAGTTTCGTATGGGTCGCACGACTCGTGTCGCGAAGATTCGTAAGTAGCTGTCGCCCTGCGACCTGCGACCGGTCGCCGGTCGCGGTCTCGAGTCGCGGTCTCGCGTCGCGGTCGTCTTGATCCGAATGCTACCTTTATAGGATCACTTTGTTGTCCGTCCGTCCTTCTGTCAAGACCCTTTATCTCAAGAACGCGTGAACGTATCAAGCTGAAATTCACATGAAATACTCAGGTCTATTGTCCCTTTAAGCTGTGAAAATATCAAACTTCTAAGCCAAGCCTATCAAAAGATACAGCCGATTATGTCGATATTTTCAACAAATTTTCGACACTCGCAAAGGAATCAAAACCTACAGGATACTTCCCGTAAACTCAGAATCTTGAAATTTGGCATAAAGCATTGTCATATAATGCAAATATAGGAAAAATTGCGAAAATTACATTTTTTTAGTTATATAATATAATAAAAATATTTTAATAAAATGAAACTTACTACCTTATTTCTCACGAACGAATAAAGGTATCAAATTGAAATTTATACCAAATACCTAGATCTATTGTCCCTTTAAGAAGTAAAAAAATCAAACTTCTAAGTTAACGCGATCAAAAGATACAGCAGTTTATACCGACACCTTAGACGAATTTCCGTCACACGCTAGGGAATCAAAACCTACAAGGTACTTCCTGTGAACTCAGAATCTTGAAATTCGGCACGAAGCAACGTTATATAGTACAGATAAAGGAAAAATTGCGAAAATGATAAATTTGAAGTTATATAAAATTTAAAATATTATTTTTGCTTACATGACATAAAATATTTTTTTAATAATTATAAACTTACTACCTACCCTTTTTCACATGAACGCGTAGAGATATTAAAGTTGAAATTCATATCAAACACTTCTTAAATCTAATTGCCTCTAAATTGTGAGAAATTCTAAATCAACGCAAAAATTCAAAACGCTGAGGTAGGTACCTACCTATAATGCAAATATAGGAAAAATAAATAAATAAAAAATAATCATACCGCATATTATTTTTTTTATAAAACTCCGGACTTTGACGTAATTTTGGTTTAAGTGAAATGAATGGTGTCCATTGGCATAGCTACAGGTTTTACCTTAGAATACTTGTTTTATATTTCGTCGGCGTCGTCGAACAACGACGTATCTGCAAAATGTTAAGTTTCCAGGAGAGCGTTTTGAAGTTTTGGAACCGGTTTTTTGTATCTACAAAAAAAACTACTTGGCTGATCGGTTTCAAATTTGGGGATGTTATAAACATAAAGATGTTATTTTATATAAACTATGTACCCATCTCCAAAAATACTTAGTTTTTTGTAAAAATCACATGCGTCATTGTTCTATGGACAATTTGAGGATGTATGTGATAAACCGTTGTTGTTCTACGAATTTTTTTAATCAAATATATGACGTATGTCACTTTTAGTCATTATTCTACGGAACTTCTGCCATGAGTACCCGTCGGATGATGAAGAAAGTTGGAGGAAATAAATAAAAAACATTGTTTTTTAGGTTTCATTATTAATTAATTTATAAATAAAGACAATAGGTATCAAAGAAAATTAACAAAAATCAAGGATAGATAAACCACATCCATATACTGCGGCAGGTTATGTAGAAGATCGAAGAGTATAACTTGCCACAATGCTTGGAGTTCGTGGACTATGAGAAGGCCTTCGATTCGATCGAGATTTGGGCAGTGCTGCAATCTCTCCCTGCACCGCGGCCGTATCAACTCTCGTTACATCGAGGTACTGAAGTACTTGTACATGAACGCACCAATCCGGCCCGAATACAGAAGCAGAGCACGAGCGCGATTCCACTACAGCGAGGCGTAAGGCTGGGAGATGTTATACCTATTTCCAAAACTGTTCACCTGTCCAACTACTGGAATGAAAGGATTCGGCATAAATATCAACGACGAGTACAACACTCACCTTAGGTATGCCGACGATAATATTATGGTCATGGTAGAATCTTTGGAAGACCTCGACACAATATTAAAGACCTTAATCGAGTATCCCAACGGGGGCTTTGGATGAATATGGAAAAAATGAGCTTATGTCGAATGTCCATGTTGCACCCTACCCAACTTTGGTTGGGATCTCAATTCTTGAGATTGTTGACAAGTAGGATGTCTACCTTGGACAAAAGATTTAGCTAGGTAGGTCCAACTTCGAGAAAGAGGTCAATCGACGAATCTACCTCGACTGGGCAGTATCCGGAAAACTAGACATCTTTTCGTCCAAAATCCTAAAGTGCCTAAAGACGAGAGTCTACCATCAGTGTGTGTTACCCTATTATAGGTCCATAACGTTGGCTCTCAAAGAAGCTCAAAGTTGCACGGCGTGCTATAGCAAGGGTTATGTCAGTGTTTCTTTACGAGATCAAATAATAAATGAGGGAGGTCCGTAAACAAACTAAAGTCGATGACATATCCCGACAGATTAGCATGCTGAGTGACAATAGGCAGGACACATAGTACGCAAAACTTACGGCCAATGGGGCACCAAGATTCTGGAGTAGGCTGCATACCGAAAAACGAAGCGTGCGACATCCACCCACAAACCAAGGCGGAACGATGATCTCATAAAGGTATCAGGAAGGCACTGGATGCAAAAACTATCATCTATAAGATCTTGCATTTTTTTTTAATAATGTTGGGATCTGCAAAGGGTAAAGGGGGCATTGATTTGATGGTGTAAGTGCTACTTAGAAATGAATAAAATAAATAAGTATAAAATTTAACTCAGACGAAAAGCTTTCTAAGCATACCTATACTTACAGGGTGACGTGTAATAAGTGAACATCCTTGTAAGGGATAACAGGTTATTGTAACCAATTTATTTATGTAGGTATATGCCTAGGCAAAAGTCAAGCATTTCTCAGTTTTAATAGGGACATTCTAACATGGTGTTCCGATAAAAATTGAGCGGGCGCCCTTTTATCACCTTTTTTCTTTTATTTTATTACTTTTATGTTTTACTGTGTGTTTAATAAAGTCTTTTATTATTTTTATTATTTATAGTTTGGGCTTTTTCTACCTTAGCTTAAAAGCAGGAAAATTTAAAATCAGCTACGGGATATTAATTATTATTATTTTGATTTTTTGTATGGAAAAATTACATTGTGTTTTGCGTAGGCAAATACTTATTTAATTTGATTGCAAACGACATGCACTATAATCCTTTACAAGGATGTTCACTCATTACAAGATGTCATCCTGTATACGCAAAAAAAAACTTTATTTTTAACACAATGTTTATTTTGAGTAACAAATCGTCAAAAAGAAACACATTAAAATCAAATTATTGTAGTCTCAATTTCTCATTTTATTTTTTAAGCATTTTAAAAATAGAACAAAGACGCAATTGGAATACCCGTCCCTAGTACAAAGTCGGTTGTGTATATCCGACGTCAAAATTACCAAACTTTACCGAAGTACAACGATGGTTCTGATCAAACGTCAAACAAAAGTCCTTAGAACAATGTAAGTTCAGTACATCAGCCACCAAAAACAATTATTTTGTACCAAACATTCTTAATGTTTATACTCATCAATCTACCAACAAATACCATAAAATAAAAACAAAAGGACACTGTTTCTTTTATTTTCGAACTTCCTAGTACAACGACGGGTGTGTACGTACGTCACAGTTTTTTTTCTCTGACTTCCCTAGTAAAGAGATGGTTGTGACTTTCAGTCATCAAAACGATAAAGTGTCCAAACTTATAGATATAAAGACGAAATTCTAGATACATTCAATATCAATACGAATACAAATGTATAAGCTATTCCAACAAACGATGTGCAGTCTTCCGAAGTACAATGACGCTTGCACAAACACGTCTCTGTACTACGTTAGAATAATCACATCCGTCGGTGTTCGATTTTAGAGTAGTTTAATGCAAAAAAACAGATTTTGACGGTTGCGATCATACGACGTTGTTCGACGACGCCGACGATTTGTAGATAGTTAACCTGCCTAAAAAAAAACCCTAGCTACGCCCAAGCTAGCGTTATTTGATAAGGATCAGATATAAACACAAAATAATCTTGCGTGCATACCAATGTTATTTATACCATTTTGCAAGGGGAAAAGGATTTGTGGTTAGCCCTGACTACTTAAGGACAGGAAAAAATCAAATGATACCGCGAGCTAACTACGAACAGCGCCATCTATTGACAACCGTGCGAACTACGTAGTGTCGTTGCTCGGTGATAGGTGTTGCTGATTGCAGCTCATTGTTACAATACTTTTTATTAAAATCGGATTTTATTCCGGAGGTTTTACAATTTCTTACTACTTTCGCAAATCATTACAAATGAAGAAAGGAATTTACGGTGTGGTACCCTCAATGTACAATTAGATTTCGAGCGATACCACTTTTGGGCATTCTCCTTTTAAGTAGTTACTTTCCCCATTGTAATGTTATGAATTTCATTTTGCAATAAAAATACCATAGTTATGACTCGATTGTCGTAATGAACGAACTTTGTAAACCTTGCAGGTTTGTACGGAACCCTCGGTGCGCGAGTCCGACTCGCACTTGGCCGGTTTTTTGCATTCAAAAGTGGTTTTGACCGATTATGAGTTTTGACTGTAACAAATAACTAATTATTATTTTTATGATGATGACGATTTTTATGATGTACAACAATATTATCAATGTCGATAGATACACACGGAAAATTTATCTCAATAGATGGCTCTAGGAGTATGGAACGACGTTAAGGTCCTATTATTGCAGTCATTAATAATTACAACTTTAAACAATTGATTCATAACTGTTCATAACAATGTGTATAAATGCAAATATTAACTTGTACGAGTACTTACATAATTTAGGTTTAAGACAACTGACATCAAACTATTTTAGGTACCTATTCATTTTTTGGAGCAAGATGAAGGTACTTAGTCATGGTCGATCAAGAAAAGTGTATAGTCAAATTCGTATTACCTAGACACTAACAAGATTTACAATAAAATCTTACATCTGATAATGTAAATGGCGTTTCTGTATGTTATGTGATTAAATGAGAACTACATTTGGTGGAAAAAAGTACCTACCTAGGTACCAATTACTGGTTTTACAACCAAATCTTATAGGTATTATTTACCAATATACCTATCGTATTATTGCGCTGTATACCTACCGTAAAAAAGTTAAACGAAGTAGTTATGTCTAAAACCACATTAATTGTTAAGTAGAGCCACAGATAATATAATACTAGTGTAGAGCTAAGATTATAATTAGGCATTTAAAACTCTTTTAATAGGATTAACTAACAATATTATAACACCTCAAAATACAAACTGATAGATTCATGAGGTAGGTAAGTAACCTCAAGGAAACAAATTAAAAGACATTCACGCATGAGATGAATTAAATCATTCATTTTGCTACAATATGTTAATTAATTTATTTAATCTTTAATGCTAAGTAAATTTATACATAGGTACATAAAGCCTTCCCTAATGCCGTAAGGAATTATCTGCCAGTTAACCCTTGGACTAAGAAGCAGAAAGTCGTTTGGCGGTGCTTTTAAAGCAAAAAACTGTTACTTGACACCTGTTTTAATTATCATAAGATAAATGTAATTCTAAATGCATGAATTTGAATTGCCTTTTAAACCAAAATCTCTACCAAGGAGAAAATTGCACAATGTACACGGGTTTATATCCCGATAGATGGCGCTAGGGGTATGGAAAAACTTTAATATTAGTTGAATTTCAGGAAATTCGTATTTACGAGTAGGTATATTAAAAAGGTTATAGTAGGAATTTTACATGTTAAATCTATTATACGTGATAGTTTCACATATTATTTTCACCTTACGGCAATAGCAAGATAAAGCGTTTTACTACTGACAATCTACTCTGAAAATTAAAAAAAGTTGATAAAATCTAAAACCTAAAATGTCAAAATAGGCTTAGGTATACATTTTCAGATGTTATTTAATTAGAGAGAGAACATTTCCATGTGGACTTTAATAATAACCGCGCCACCTGAAATGAATAATTTTCATTGAATGAATGAAAAACTTCTGAAAAATTCGAAGAGAAAATTTAAAATTCGGGGCAATAACTAGCAGCTACCAACGACTGAAGTCTACTGATAACGTTAGGATTTCATTAATAAGTAGGTACCCAAAGTAGGTAAGAGGTACTTAAGGTTCTGATTTGCACTCATGCCTAATTAATTTTTGCCTATAAAAGTTTGTTGATTTTACATAAAAGTTATGATTTCGGCCTTTTACGTCTAGTCATTAACTCACCTGCTCAATGTGCCGTACTTTAAGAAAAACATGCTGCAATTGATAGGTTTTTTATTTGCAGCCAGTATTGTAAGTTGTCGTGCGAATAAAAAAGAGTTTTGTGAAAATCTAATCTGTGGTGAAGCTAAGGAGGTAGTATGTGGTATAAGAGAGGAGGGTGAGGGCTTCAGACTGAGGTTATTTGAAAGCGAATGCGAGCTCTTGAAGTTTGGATGCGATGTTGAAGATGATAAAGGTAAAATTGTACGCTTTATTGCAATCTTAAAGTATTACATTCGACGGTACATCAGACGGATCATGTTTGCTGGAAAATTGAAACTCTTTCTAAAAAGTACATACACATAAGACACGACAGATTAGTTTGGTTTTCCTTTGTCTCTACAGCAGGCCTGTGGGTCTAGACAAAGTGCAAATTATAATCGCAAACCAGTCGATAAGTGGTCGAAAAGCCCCTTTTTTGTATGGAGTTTTGACAGATTCGATTTTCGATTCGATCAAAAAGTGCGTTTTGTCTAGGGGGGCTGTTCATCTCCGCGAGTTTACATCGAAAACAAAACACGCACGATTGCCCCCTACAAGAGTACTATTCGACAAGGCCTCACATACGAGCGAACATTGACTCACGCACGTGTATTCTTGTGTATGTTGGAAAAAAATAAAGAAAATGGTGTACTAAATACTGTGCAGTATTTAACTGCCTAAATAATAATAAAAACACAGAATGTACTTTTTTAAGTTGCCTGAAGACACTGAGAGGTAAATAAGTAGTTAATATTATTCATGATAATTCATGCTAAATCATGTATTTCCTCCGCCATTTTCTGCAGATTGGCACCTCACGTCACATCATTTTACCGAAGTCAGCCCTATAGCTTCGGCGCAGTACCGATCACTGACGTTTGTCAACAAAACTTCTGACAAACTTGCTTGACTCTTGAGACAAACTAAATTACACCATATTGTTAATGACATTGAGCATACATTTTTTTAAATACCTTCGCGAAGTAAAACTTCTGTACGTAGTACTTATTATTATTCTGTGTCTACAGTAAGTAGAGCTAAATTTTCTCAGGCAAGCACTAAGTTATCGCGTTTTTTGTCTGCATTAGTTTCAAAAACGCTCTACTACATGATTTTAAACAATGTTATTCAATTTTAATTTCATAAGTAGGTAGTTTATTTAAGTTCAAATTTTAAAGGATGGAGCAGGCACGCTGCATGTCGCGAATTAATTATTCCACCTACTTTTAAGAAGTTTTTGTTCTTAAAAAACTGAAACAATTGTTCACTTTTTTTCAGAATACGGTCTAATAAAAATGGAATACTGCAAACAAGTATTTTTCAACGACACTCAATCTGCCGACTTATTTTCAAACTTAGAAGCAAATGATCCTGAAAAACCTTGTGTAGAGTACGACTGCTCTTACCCCGACGACGCAGCAGAAGTTTGTGGCATCAAGCAAGATGGCGACGGCTTCAGAGTGAGATTATTCCAGAACAAATGCCAGCTCATTCTCTTAAACTGCAAAAACGACACTAATTTCACCATCACAGACCGTTACATTTGCAACGGACTAAATATTTCCAAAGATACTACCAATTTGAAACTCAATGTCAAAAGCAATAGAGTTCTCAAGCCGATTATCGTCGTGGATGCCTCAATGTTCAACTTTAGGCACGTTAACGAAACCATCGACAACTTTTTTGCTGCAACGCACCTCTTGAACGTGCCGCTAGCTGAAGTCCATAGACAAGTGAATGATAGCTCCCGGAGGATGATGATACACATCTTTGGACCCCAAGTGGTGTATAAACCGTGGATCACGATACCGAAGAATATAAGTGAAGACTATTACCACAAGCCAACGTTGTCTTCTTGCTTCCACAAGTGCCCTACGGTGAATACTTTTTTAATTTATTGTTTGTAGAGCGAATGTTTCTGCACACTATTATAACTAGGCATGACAAACTTGGTCTAGCAATTAGGCTGAGTTGCACCACCTAACTTTAACGGTAACTATAACGATAACCGGTGATTTTTGTATGGAGTTTAACAGATTTTTGACGTTTGTCATAGTTAAAGTAGGATGGTGCAATCGAGCCTAAAAGGTTTAAAGTTATCCAACGATTAAAAAACTTGCCTTCTACAAAGAAAACAAGTAAGTAACAACCCTCATAGGTATTCTTTTGTTTTAATCACAATATTTCAATAAGTATAGCTACCAGCTTTTTTTAACCGACTTCAAAAAAGGAGGAGGTTATATGTTCGACTGTATGTATGTTTTTTTTTCTATGTATGTTCACCGATTACTCCGTCAATTGTGAACCGATTTTCAAAATTCTTTTTTTGTTCGATAGGGTACACTTCTGAGGTGGTCCCATTGTCACCAAGTCAGGATCTGATGATGGGATCCTAGGGAAATCGAGGGCAACCCTCAAATTTTATAGGCACGTATATCGTATTTCAAACTTTTTCTTAAGTTATTCAAGTATTTGCTCCTGGAAATCATCATCTCATATTGATGAGCTGATGATAGAAGGTACAACTCCTTAATGATTAAGAGTTGGAGGATAATTCTTTTAATTTTATAGATAACTATAGTTTCTAAATTTATTCAAGTGTTTGCATCAGATAGACATCATCTCATCATGATAAACTGGTCATGGTAGGTACAATTCCTTAACGCTTAGGAGTTGGAGGATAATTTTTTAAATATTATAGGTACAATTAGACCCACAGTTGTATTCTTTCATGTTTTTAAGGTAGGCTAACGGTTTAAGGTCTTTTTAGGTTGCCGATATGATAACCTGTATTTTGTAGGGAATATTATTTTACACTTGACATGAAGAATATAGTCTCAATGTACTGCCTACCTTCAGTGGTAACATCAAGGTAATAATTAGTTAACTAAAAAGCAAAAAATAAGTTAATTTTTATATAAAAAAATAAAACCGACTCCAAAAAACAAACACTTAAAAGTAGAAAAATAATTACCTACCTACTAATTACTTATTTATTAGGACGTATTAATATTTATGTTATACCATGATTGTACTTTTGGAGTCGGTGCCAAGATTATGAAACGTGTGAAGTTTCCCTGCACCGACTCCAAAAGTACAATCATGGTATAACATAAATATTAATACGTCCTAATAAATAAGTAATTAGTAGGTAGGTAATTATTTTTCTACTTTTAAGTGTTTTTACTTTAAGATATTTCACAGTTTCACAGGCAGAAAAAATATACAATGCAGGTAACTCAGTAAAAAACCCAATAAAACTAATTTATTTTTGCAAATAGGCTTTTAAAAAGGACTTTTACATGTCCCAGTATTATCTACTCCCTACCCCTGCTTCGGGACAAGTCTGTTTAACTAATATGTCTGTGTTACGTTTGTTACGTCTTGATTTCTGTAACAAAGTATGTAGACCTACCAAGATCAAAAACTAAACGATAAATTGGACCACGAATAAGAAAATTAAATTCACTAAGTAATTACTGTTTGTTTGTAGTGAAACGTTATTGATCGGCACCATGGAAAATGTAGAGTGCAAATGACACAGGTGTTCTGTAACAGTTAAAACATGACAACCTCCATTTACTTATCAAGTTGGAAACTAGCCTAGTGCAATTACTAGCCGAGGACTTACTTAAATATTTAGAAGCAAGTTCTATTGTTTCTTCGTCAAAGAAAATGCATCGTGAATTAAAAAGGAGGCGCGGCATCATAACATCGACTGACAGTCTTCCTTATAATTTGTACTTAAGAGACAAAAAGGGCTTGTTGTTTTCCACAAAATGCAAGAACGTACGCATTAAAAACAATTGTTTTAAAATGTGAGTTTTTTGAAATACATTATTACGTTGAATAAATAATTTGCAACGAAATCTTTACTTATGAGTAGTTACTTTTGAATGCCAAAAAATAAAGCTAATTTTAATTACTCTCATTACGATAATAATTAGAAAATGTATAAAGGTTTGTGGTAGGGTAAGCTACTCGTTTCCAGGATTTAGTAAGGGTTGAGACATAGTAAAGTGCCATAAAAAGGTACATGTAGTAGTAGTAGTTCATATTTGAGGATTAGTAAACGAAGAAACATTTTAAATAACATCGCCGAGGCCTCATAAAACTTTGGCGAAACTCTAAACTGAATCCATTTGTCGGTCAAGTTCAATTTAATTGCATATTGCGTTCACTTATTATGTCGTCAGGAGGGGAAGGCATAGGGGAAAGCATCAATCGAGCCGCTCCAAAGCGTAGTTTATGACCCAGTAAAAATAGAATAATCGATACTGCACCCGGCCACTGTATCGATTCAATGTAAGTCCTGCGACAGTTTTAGATTGCTTTTAATGTTTTACTTTGTAATTAGAAATCTACTATATAAAAATAAGTCGGGTTTTCCTCCCTGACGCTATAACTCCAGAACGCACGAACCGATTTCCACGGTTTTGCATTCGTTGGAAAGGTCTCGGGCTCCGTGAGGTTTATAGCAAAGAAAATTCGGGAAAAGGGGGTAAAACGGGATCCACGCGTACGAAGTCGCGGGCGGCCGCTAGTACTTTATAATTACTTTGGAGCTTTGAATAATTAAGCCTATCTTGGAAAATATGCAGTATGACAATACGGTTTACATCAGACTGGTTTTAATACCAATCAAAAGGTATTACTATGATAATGTATACAGTTTTCCATCATGTTTTCAGTTTCATGCAAAAGTTGCCAAAAAAATCTCATTAGAAGTATGACTAGTGCCTAAATTGAAAATTCAATAGGATGTCGTACTTACTTACTACGTATTCTACTCAAATTATAAAACTAAGATAGAGAACTAGAGTTAACTTGAGGTTTTGTGATGCAATAACTAATAGAACCTACACATTGGGTGTAGGCTAGATACAAGCAATCACCTCCTTGTTTCAGACTGCAGGAAATCAATAATCTATTACAATACGAGAGCTTTGAAATACAACCCGGGAAATGGCGGTGTATCTCCAACACAAAGCTCATACCGTTGCACAGATTTTATTATGTCTGTTTCTTTGTTGTAAATGTATTTCTTTATATTAAAAAGATTATTTAGCAATTTGTATTGCATAAATTACTAATAGTCCCGTTAGCCCCTCGTGTTAAGCTAATTAAGCTTGTGTTAAGAGTCGAGCGGCGGTGGGATTCAAACCCGCGTTCCTCGGATCTCGAGTCGGCCAGTCCGACCCATTCACCGTTCGGCTATCGTGGCTATAGTAATTAAACAATATTAGATCGTTGTGATAGTTGGAAAAGAAACTAGTAAGAATAATAAGAAAATAAATTGACTATCATTTTTCATGTGAACTGAAATTAATTGAAATCTTCCTTTACTCCTACAAATTTGACCGTCTCTGAACCGTAATTAGGTAAATAGGAACATTTACAATTTAACTGCAAGCTTATTATTGTTGGAAAGTTTCTTGTTTAATAGAAACTCGTTTTAATATTTGCTTTCAAATTAGTACCAAGATTCAATTAAAATACAACTACAAAATTTATGAACTACCTAAATAGACTAAATATTTACAAATATATTTTTTTTATGTGACAGGAGGCATTTAATAGAATACAAAGTATTTTGTATAGACGGAAACTACACTGAGACTCGTTACTGAAAAGAATAAAATCTTATGACAACCCGGCTGACACTGTGGACTTCCAGGCTCTCGCACCCTTTCTCGGTTTCCGGTAGGCAGTAGGTGTAATATCAGTATGCTCTGAAACTCTCTGAAATATATTCTAAGAAATAGATACCTACGCGTCTTTTCATTTTTTCACGACATTCTATAACAATTATATATTTTCCTTGTCATTTTTTTCATTAGGTAACATCTTCTTTATTAATTGCTTAAGTAGTTCAAAACTACTAATATAAATATTATCACTTTCCCAGGAATGCCCAAACACCTATGCGCCGGTATGCGGGGTGCCAGGCATCGTGGCGCGGGAACCTTCCATGATGTTCCAGAACCACTGCTTCATGGACGTGGCGCAGTGCAAGATGCACTGGGAGGACAAAAGCCCCACTGCTGAGAGCTCAGGTAATTATCTCCTGCTATAGAGTAGGACAGCCTACTGCTACAGAGCAATCCTGGTATCAGACTACTTGAGGCACTACTCCAGAACCACTGCTTCATGGACGTGGCACAGTGCAAGATGCACTGGGAGGACAAGAGCCCAATTGCTGAGAGCTCAGGTAACTATCTCCTACTATAGAGTAGGACAGCCTACTGCTACAGAGCAGTCCTGGTATAAGACTACTTGAGCCACTACTTCAGAACCACTGCTTCATGGACGTGGCGCAGTGCATGATGCACTGGGAGGACAAGAGCCCCACTGCTGAGGGCTCAGGTAACTATCTCCTGCTATAGAGTAGGACAGCAGTCCTGGTATCAGACTACTTGAGGCACTACTCCAGAACCACTGCTTATGGACGTGGCACAGTGCAAGATGCACTGGGAGGACAAGAGCCCCACTGCTGAGAGCTCAGGTAACTATATCCTGCTATAGAGTAGGACTGCTACAGAGCAGTCCTGGTATCAGACTACTTGAGGCACTACTCCAGAACCACTGCTTCATGGACGTGGCGCAGTGCAAGATGCACTGGGAGGACAAAAGCCCCACTGCTGAGAGCTCAGGTAAACTATTTACTACTATTGTGTGGACTGTAACTGCTGTTTCTTCAGACGACTTGAGGAACCGTTGCAGAATCCAGAACCAGTCTTCATGGCATGGTACACTGCAAAATGTAAAAGGAAAACAAGCTGCAAGCAAGCCCAACTGCTGAGAGCTCAGGTAAATTTTATAGGACTTGCATCAGAATACTTGAGTAACCGTTGTAGAAGCGAAACACTGTTTTGTGAACGTAGCAAAAAGATTATGTCTAATCTTTTGTTCTGGAGATTGAAGCCGAAAATAATAACCGAATCTTTTTAAATTACTTTTCACATATAAAAACAAAATAAATACCTGACTAATGTTTTTCAAAAATTAATATTACCACGAAACAAGAATTTTCCGACAAGAAGTTTCTGAATAAAACTCTTTCACTCTGTAAGTGCATTTCAAACTGTCCCATCCTCGGGAATAACTCTAAGTTAAAGCCCGTTTGCCTTACCTTAAATGCATTCAATCATTTTACTTATCGGACCATCTCGTTGATCCGTGCAATGTCCAGTAATCAAACTGGAGACAACCGCAGAGTGATTAGTTTCCGGTTCGCAAACCAAGTCCAATCCTGTAACCACTAGATACGGAAGCGTATCTAGCATCGATACATGTGTAGCCCTACGTGTCAAACATCGATACATCTGTAGCCCTTTGTCTATGGTATTATCATCCCCACACTCGTGCCCGTTTCAATCAGCGAGAAGAGCAATTAGCTTAATTTGAAGATACCTTGTCATCTATTATCTCTTTGACCGTTAGGGATCAAAATTATACACCGAGTACTTACCTAAGTACAAGCACTGTATACAGGGTGACAGGTAAAGCGATACATTCCTTGATAGGGGTTAAAGTAGAGCTTATTTGCAGTCATTAAAGTCATAAGACACTATGTCCGAAACTTGTTCATTTCCAAGTTATTCAAGATTTAAGTATTTTTAAAAAATCTCCAGTTTTTATGTTAAAATGTACCCTTGTAATGAAGAATACGGAATAATGTTAACTTTTTTGTTGTATTCGTATAGCTAAATAATAAGATTGACATTTTAAATTAAAATTTGCAAGAAAGAATCGTCATTACTCAAGTAAAAGAGCGCATTCAGAGGGCAGCTCAAGATATTCATCAGTTTGACAACAAGAGTCACAAAAACAAAAGTGAGAAACAGACTACGAGCTTGTATTAGAAGACGGGGCTCACAGTTTGAGCAGGACTTAAAATAATGTACCTAGATAAAATTAGGTGATACAATTATTATTAAAATACTAAGTTTTTCATTTATTGAGACCCAAGAATAGTTGTTAGTGTGACTTTTTTATGTATTTTTTTTATGAAAGTATCTTACTAGACGTTTAAATTCAAATAAAAAAATAATTATGTAGTGTTTGTTAAACACCTGTACCTTTTTGAATAGCTAATGAATCAAGGAACTAAATTCTGTAATTTGTACACAACATTCCATACATTTTTTCTTGGAAATTCTTCGTTTAATTACCTAAAACATAATTTTTTTGCAAAATTATACATGGTTTTTTAGCTTTTACTTGAGTAATGACGATTCTTTCTTGCAAATTTTAATTTAAAATGTCAATCTTATTATTTAGCTATACGAATACAACAAAAAAGTTAACATTATTCCGTATTCTTCATTACAAGGGTACATTTTAACATAAAAACTGGAGATTTTTTTAAAAATACTTAAATCTTGAATAACTTGGAAATGAACAAGTTTCGGACATAGTGTCTTATGACTTTAATGACTGCAAATAAGCTCTACTTTAACCCCTATCAAGGAATGTATCGCTTTACCTGTCACCCTGTATACCTATTTATATTAAGGGTAAATGGAAAAGTTTAGAAGGATGGATGCAATTATGATTGTTTCTAGTCAGCCAAATAATGTTTATAGAGTTATATTAATAACATTACGATTTGTATTTAAATCGAGATTAAAAACTAGATCTTCCAAACAAACTTCAAAACTCAAATAAAATGTAAGATACAGCATTATCTTCTCAATTTCCCTTTGATACAGTAAGTAGTAAAATTTTCATTTGTAGAAACAACTTATTAGAATTCTGGTTTCACGTTTACCCTAACTTTTCAAAAGGGTTCATCGGTATTCTCACTACAACTAAATAAGATATTTCGGACTTGACAAGTAGCTAAACTTTTATGCAATGCGGCCGATGACAGAAACGTAAAGTTTTTGTTTAGTTTATATTTTGACCAAAAATACAAAAGTCAGAGTGAAAGATGGATTCAGTTTAGAACTTCACTTAAACATGGTCACAGACAGAAAGACTGAACATAAATGAAGAATCAGTGACATATCACATATCGCCTCGAAAACGGATATCCCGAAGACAACCCTAAAGTCCATACACACGTTAAGGCTTATCTATCAGTTACCGGATACCCGGTACAAGCAATTTATTATCCCCGGCCAAACATTGACGAGGAAACATCCTGGAAACGTGTGGACGACCCTTTATTAATCAAAACATATGGAGATAATCCTCCGCTGCACCCTAAGCCGCGCCACCGGCTAAAGCACTAATTGGTGCAGGGGCTACCTTCGCCAATTCATTATGAACCCCGCGGGTAGGGTTGCCAGCTCCAAAAACAAAAGCCGGACTAGGTGCTTAATTTGGCCGGACATGTTACCCTAAAAACTGGAAATTCGAAAATAGTCGAAAAAAAATAATAAAAAAAAATCGCGGCATTGAGTTACTTGTGTGCTCAGCATAGGTCTTTTAGACAGCACACTATGCAGAGGATGCATGGAGGCAGAAGAAACATAGCAGAAGCGTAGCAGAACAACGGGCTCAAATTTTCCAATCACCAGCGTCGCTGCAGGAGGCCTGTAGCGGCCTATAGGCTGCTTGCTTTCTGGGGAGATATGGGATGGTTGGAGTACGAAGATAAACCACAAATCATGAGGCTAGTGCGGTATTCGATTGCCCTGCAAAACTAACTAACTACTTGTGCGCTCGATTGCAACTGGCGCGGCAGCCACATAAAAAGCCTAACAAAAGATGGACAGGCCGGACAAGAAAATATTTGGCCAGACACGTCTATAAAAAGCCAAACATGTCCGCTAAATCCAGACACTTGACAACCCTACCCGCGAGGGTGGACGCACCGGTAAAAGTTACATATATTCGTGCATATCAAAACCCTTTGATTATTACGATAATTGGAGCTGAAATTTTAAGTGGAAAGGGTGAAACGAATTTTGTTTTATTGAGAATCATATCTAATTGATTGGCATTGTTGAAGAAATTACACTTTACATACTCATTTAATTATTTAAAAGGCGAAATGCTCAAGTTATAAGAGCACTGCTAAATGTAAAATACACTATTTGGACGCGAAAAGCTTCCTTCACCTCCTGGTTGGGATTTTCCCAAGTGTGAAATAGTGTATTTTTCCATTTACATGTAAGACGTTATTTTGCAGTCGAAATGCCTAATCGAATTTTTAATACCTAACTGTTATAAATTATATTATTATACTGTCCAATCTGTCTATTCAGCAAGTAACAGCGAGCGTACTAGACTTTCTACTTATTATCACCCTAAATCTTATTAAATAAAACATTTAAATAAAAGTACTAACGCTGCTACTTGCTAAATGGTTGTCCATTTAGTTAGCGAAAAACAGCGTTAAGCTAAACGTTCTCCTTATTTTCACCCTGAATCGTTTAATAAATAATACTTCAATAAAAATATTACTTATTCAACCAACAGAGCTTCCCTCGCCTCTTCGAATTCGCAGCAATCTTTTTATAACGGCGCGCGTCCTCTTTGCCTTATCGATCAGCGGAGAGCTCCATTGACACAATAAACTTGAATTACCCTCTACAGAGCCTACCGCAATGTTTGACAAGGTTCGTAATGGACTACGCGATTTAATAATGTTGACAAGATTTTAATAAAGTCAACCGATTTGCTAGTAGTGAGTATTGAATTTCGAAACAAACTTGGTTATTTAAATTCAGTTTGTAAAAAAAAATATTGGAATACTTACTAAATACATAAATGTAATCAAATTTGTAACGCAAGGTACCAATTTAAAAAATGTTTTTTCTGTACAACCTTGAATTTTTTTTTTAAATACTGATATAAAATATTGTACCTCAGTGTACAGTGTACCGACCCCTTTGCTTTGGACCACTATTTACGACACACCCTGTATGTAGGTATGTTGGTGTCGCTATTGTAAAAGGATTTAAAACTTAATTACAACATTCAACATTTTAAGTTCTCAACTTATTTAATTTCTGACAAGTTTTGATTATTGTCATGTTTAATTTGATAAGTAGATTTGCAATCGCTAATTAATTGAGTTAAGTTTCACTTCTTCGTTTTCCTTATTGGTTTTCCTACTTTCACCTACTAACGTAAATAAGTTCTATTAAGTATATTGAATTACAGATATCATTTTACATCTCATTATGACCACGAAGATATCGACCTCTTACAAAAGGCAAACAGAAATGCTATTATTCGTCCGTTACAAATATTCGAACTACCATTGCAATGGTATACAGATATTCCACATATTCACGAACGCGCAGCTCAAAGCTGACCACAGAATAGTTTGCTACCCACATATTCTGTCCCCACATGCAATACGCAATCCGTTTGGTACCGCTCCGTCTGGAATCTCAATCAAAATTTAATAACGCCGTCATGTCCGCTACGCAAATCATCATAGGACATCATTACATGTAGTAATTAATACCTCTTTTGATTCGCATGTCTGTCTGTTAAACCGGCTGGCTAGTCGCTTTGATTCTGCTATTAATTATACGCAACCGAATATTGTTATGGCGGCAAATTGCAATGTAATGCCATGGTAGAGTTCGGCGCAGTAGACTCTAAGGTGATTTTTTGTGCGAGGTTAAGTTTTTGTACCTGAAAACCACAAAAAATGGTGAAGACCTGTATTTGATAGCTAAAGTAAGTATTGCTCTATCTTTGGACCATTTTTTTTGACGTAAAAATCATTGTATACTTTATCATTTAATCCGAAGTCTTTACGTTTAATTAAAAACTCATTACACGTGTCTAGTGTCGACAATAACACATTTATTTTCGTCGAGAAATATGTTGAATGGATCTACTGTACCCCAATATTTTGTGGCACCACCGGGTGGTTATAGCACTATAGCCAATATACCTGTAAAGGGGGGTAATGCAACTGGTGGGTGGCGTCCCCCGGGGCCAGACAGATTTCAGGGGGAACCCCCCTCCCGCTGACAGGTACTCTCTCAACTCTGTGTGCGAGTGATGTTGAAACTACCGACATTGAAAACAGTTCAATTTATTAGCAATCCGACGATATTCTGCAGAGATAACGGACTAATTCTGTAAGTTTTGAGACTAATGCCCGGGATTAGTCTAATTAAATGAATTTCAATGGAAGACCCAAGTTTTGCTTTAGGTTATTTTAATGAGCTGGATTTCTGGGATGGGTTTTCTAAAACTAATGCTTCGAAATGTGAAGGCTTACTATTAAGTCATAGAAGTAATGCTTTTGATTTAGTATGACTCTAATTAGCTTATTACTCTTGTTTTTAAGACAAATAAAAAAACATTACAATCTTTATAGTCTAATTAATTTTACAAAACGTACTAATATAAACGCACTAAGAATTTCAATACAATATGATCACATGACTAATCAAATCTTATGAGCAAAAAAATTGGCTACTTTATAGGCTACTTTTAAATTAATTTCATACCTGAAGCGTATCCTTCTTTTGCATCTATGTATCTACGCAAGCACAAGAAAATTAAGGTCAGGTGGTGCACACGTACGTCATAAGCGACCTATTTCGAAGATACTGTAACGCACACTTTGATCACTTTCATCGATCGTAGCGATTTATGCAGATGTTGATATCTGATGGGGTTGATGATGTGTAATGTATGAATTAAGTTGACAATTTCTTTGTTTCGTTAAACTTAGTTGTTACAGGGCTGTTTTGTGATACTTATTTAGCTTATGATAGAAAATAAAAATGTAGAGTCCTAAGTAGACTTACAAATAAAATAAGAGTAATTTTTCGGCAGCAAATAATGGTCAACTATGGCACTTTGTAATGTAGGTAAGTGTAAGGTCATTGATAAAGGGACTTTGGTATAGGTTATGCTAAATAAATGGAGGAAATTCATAGGACGTTTTCCTAATGACTGTACCTAGCTTCGTAGTTACTTACAAAACGATTTTTTTCTACTTTTTCGGTCCATTTTAATTTTTTTGGTCTTGTGATACTTGAGTTAAATAACTTTTTATGTGATCTATGTAAACCTTTTACAAGACAAATAAATGTTTGTATAAAAAAATACTTTCAAACCTATCGTCCCGGAAAAATTTTACTTAATTAAAAAATCCTTTGTACACTTGCATTGTTGCTACTAATGAACCCCATATCACCAAAATACAAATACAAACCGCAAACAAGATTCCCAGACGGATCGCAGACAGGGTCCCGGGGCCCGGGAGGCTCAAGGCCCCCAAAACTCTGACCTACACCAATGTCAAGGAAAGACACCGCAATTTAGGGGCCTCGCGGTGTGTTTTGAGGGCCCGGGAAACCGCTTTGATCGTAATTCGAGGTTGTTTGTTTTATATTTCAACACTGATAGTTCTGGGACGCGGTGAATCACCGTCTGATTCATATTAGGGTCACTTTTGAAAATGATATAGCAATTGTACTGAAATTTTCGTTATTTAGTTATGTCTTTGCAATGATTCGTCATCGGGTGTTAAGTACTACCGCGCCACTATTTTGTATTTAAGAGTCTTGTTAGTAAAAGTCTTTTAATTATACATCTTTACTGATAACAAATAAGTTTTGTGCCAGTTTTTTTTCACTCTATGTTTTTTATTTCGATGGTAGTCGAGTTTATGCTTGTGTCTCTACTCCAACGACTAAATACAAGTAAAGGAAATATTTTCCCAATCCCTTTGAAATTATATTGTTTTATTGATATAAATGGATTATGAAACCTCTCCTTCGTGTAATAACTAAAGTTGTCTTCTTTTTTGTTAGATTTTTAAAATAACGTTATTTTTTCCTACTTTGGTTAGATAGAATAGAGAATTTGAATTTGAAATTAATCATTGAAGGCTACAAGAAGAAGTAACAGCAACCGGTTATGAGAAAAATAGCATATTATTGGGCAAATTGGCGCACCTCTGCCGGCACAAACTCCTCTATTTGCATAAACGTACTGAAATTCGTTTACAGAGCTCAATTTCCTGCTTCAGGCTTCAAGGCGTGGGCGGGCGGGAATAAATCTTTTATTTTTATAAGCATCAAACGGAAGGTAATGATTTGAACCAATTCATATTACGAATACAGTAATAACAAGCCTTTTTGGTACGAGATACTTGTTTAATATAATGACAAGTGTGTTGAATTTTTTTTTCTCTCTTCTTATATTTATTCATTTTCATTTGTGTAGGTATTCGTGTCAAATAAAGGTTTTTCTATTTCTATAACAAGGTCTGTAGATGTTAACTTACTAAACTGTCAGTTTTTTGTAGCATATTTGAGAGGAAAAATAAATAAATTTTATCAATCGGAAGAATTCATGTGCCAATTAGTATCGTAAAGGTTTGTTAGTAGATATATCTTTAAAAAGGAGTGCGTATAATGATTTTATAACATTACCCGATACAATCTTCACGCATAGTTTTTAATGTGTTTCGCTGTGGATAATCATGTTGCGATTGCGACACGAAGTACACGATGCGTTGTGGCGGCAGTGCGACGCCAAAGCGATGTCGTTGTATCGTGGAAATATGACTGTGTGACTAGCACACGCGCGATACTGTGAAATCTTTGCAGTGCGGCGTGCTTTGGCTCTGACGCGTACTATTTCAAAAGCAACCACGCGTTTAGAAGTAATATTTAAAAAAAAAACTGACCTTTGTGTAGTCTACAATAAAGATTATTTCAAAAAGAGTTTCTTGTCTGTTCCAGCCTACATCGAGTCCTCCTTCATGTTCTGCCTGGGCGACGAGATGAGCTCGATGTTCCGCTTCCTGCCGCTGGTGCGCACGCTGCAGCACATGGGCCGGCTGCGCGGCAAGGGCGTGTTCAAGTACCGCGTGCGCAACATGGGCTTCCTCAACAACATGCTGCGGAGGGAGCCCCGCCTCATGGGGTAGCTTAAATGGAGACAGCAGACGTCAAAAAACAAAAAGAAAAGGTGTTCCTTCTTTTGTTTATTTTTTCTTTTGTTTATTGCCCGATTCACCCAAAATAATTAACATATCACGTCATGAACATGGGCTTCCTTAAAAGACATGCTGCGCCGGGAGCCCCGCCTCATGGGGTAGCTTATTATGAAAACAGCAACGTCAAGAAACAAAAGAAGAAGGCAACATGAAATCAGATACTCCCTGGGCAGATATAGACACTTTTTGTACCCAGTTGCTTCCATTTTTTTTGACAGTATAAAACTGACATCATACTCGGTTTCCTGTAATGGTGTATTACTAACACAGTAACAAAAGTGTCTAAAATCAGAGAAAACCCCTCAAATAACCAGCTCCACTTAAGTACCTTGTAACTGCTTACATACTTCGAAGTCATCGGCATATTATAGCCTCCAGCAGTGCCCGTTATTGGTCCAGGCTCATGGGGTACCTAGTGCTCTTGGAGAGAGCAGATGTAAAGAGACTCTTCTTCTCTTGTTTACTTATGACCAGAACCAATGTCATCAGCCTATCCAGCCTCCATCGGTCCTCATTTATGTTCTGCCTGGGTGACGAGGGCTCCTGCCGCTGGTGCGCACGCTGCAGCACATGGGCCGGCTGCGCGGCAAGGGCGTGTTCAAGTACCGCGTGCGCAACATGGGCTTCCTTAACAACATGCTGCGGAGGGAGCCCCGGCTCATGGGGTAGAGAAGACGTCAAGAAACAAAAGAAAAGCCTTCCTTCTTTTGTTTATGGCCAGATCTGTTCATGAGGTAGCTTTATATGGAGAAATTTTATTAAAAACAAAAGAAAAGTCTACTTTCTTTAGAACTGGATCTAGCCAAGACACTGGACCTTGCCACACTGGAAAATTTCAAGCGTTTTCAAAGCGGAGCGTCTTCGCCGCGGACATGTGGCGTGTACGCTGCGTCGCCGCTCCACTTTGAAAACGCTTGCAATCCGCCAGTGTGGCAGCTCACTTAGATACTTAACATACGCACGCTGCTGCACATGGGCCGGCTGCGGGGCAAGGGCGTCCTACGAATTTATCGGCATATTAAAGCCTCCAGCAGTGCCCGTTATTGGTCCAGGCTTATGGGGTAGTGCTCTTGAAGAGAGCAGATGTAAAGAGACTCTTCTTCTCTTGTTTACTTATGACCAGAACCAATGTCATCAGCCTATCCAGCCTCCATCGGTCCTCATTTATGTTCTGCCGGGGCGACGAGGGCTTCCTACCGCTGGTGCGCACGCTGCAGCACATGGGCTGGCTGCGGGGCAAGGGCGTATTCAAGTACCGCGTGCGCAACATGGGATTCCTCAACAACATGCTGCGGAGGGAGCCCCGCCTTATGGAGTAGAACGCTTGGAGGGAACAGATGCTAAGAAACAAAAGAAAAGTCTACTTTCTTTTGTTTACGCCAGATCTGGCCAAGACACTTGACAGTAGCGGCGTAAGGGGGGGGCGGTGGGGGCGGTCCGCCCCGGGTGCCAGGCATCAGGGGGTGACACAAGTTGCGCAAATTAGTACTCACTGGCGCATCTGCATGGCAAATCTACGGTCTATGTCATGATACGGGGGGGGGGGGGGGGGGGGTCTTTCATCTTCGAATCGGTAGGTAACCCCAAAATCTTGGGGGTGCCTTAGGACTAATGACGGGGGGTGGGGGGTGATTTATCGCCCCAGGTGCCAGCCCATGCTACGCCGCCACTGACACTTGATACTTCGGTCATTCTCCGGATCTGGATTATTTTGTTGATTACCCCGACCTTTTTTATTTTTGAATTAAGAGTAAGGTTAGGTAAAACATTTCAAAATAGACATTATTACGAGCATATTTTTTATATTGGCCCATCTGTAGCAAGCAGGAATAAAAAGTTATGCGACATCAAAATTTTCATGGTCGGGGTAATCAAAGTTGGGAGTCAGAGTAATCAAAAATAAAACAAAATATTTTATTTTCTAAGGTTTTTTTTAAGTTATGATAAAATAAATGTTATTATAACTAGCCATTTGTTATTTTGATGTATAAACGACAATATTGTAAAGTTTCAACAAAATCTGTTAAGTAGTTGTTGCGTAAAAGAGTAAAAAACATACATATACATTATACATATAATATTAGTGACTCAATGCCCTATGTCTCCTATATGGGACAGAAGGCGTCCACAACAGTCCTCCATCGCATTCGGTCTTGAGCTTCGTGTTTGATCTCGCTCCAAGTCTTAACAGTGCGCCGCTATGTTTTTTTGGCGCGACCACGTTTGCATTTTCCCTGGGGGTTCCAATCTAGAGTCTGCTTGGGGATGTGATCGGGGTCCCTTCGGAGAGTGTGGTCGATCCAGTTCCACTTGCAGCGTTTATTCTGCTGAAAGATTGGTATTTCGTGGCAGCGTTCCAAAAGTTCGTCGTTTGAAGATTTTGGAGAATTCGGCGAAGACAGCGGCTGAAGAAGATCTGCAGCTGGTGCGAGATAACCTTAGTGACCTTCCACGTTTCACGCCCATAGAGCAGAACTGATTTGACGTTGGACCCGAATATTTTGATCTTGCTTGTGTCAATTTCCGTGACTGCCATACGGCTCGAAGTTGTGCGAAGGTAGCTCTGGCCTTGGCAATGCACGAAGTGATGTCCTCTTCGGTACCTCCAGGCTCTGAAACGATGCTCCTGAGGCAAGTGAAATTGTGGACTCGTTGGACATCCTCTGCACCAACGGTGTGCAATTCCTCACTCCAGATCGCATCTCTTGGGTCTTCCGGTACTGATACCCTTGCTTTACCCTTTTTTCGGCACAATAATTAGAAGCCCCTTATGCCAGTCGTCTGGGAGTTCCTCTTCCATCCAGATGTTTTCGAAGACAGGTGTCAGGACGTTAACGGCGGAGTTTACATCGGCTTACAGCATTTCAGCGGTGATAAGGTCGAGTCCAGGGGTCTTGCCAATTTTGAGGGATAATATTACGTATTAATAGGAGATAGGATTTCATTTTAGTAAAGGGTAATTTTGCTTGTCGTTTCAGCCAAATGACGTCCACTGCTGGACAAAGGCCTCCTCCAAGGTTTTCCACAATGCACGGTCCTGCGCACAATGCACGAATTTTGCTTATTAAACGTTATTTAGTTAATCATTCATTAGTAAAATTACAGTATTATTGATTACTCGGTGACAAAAGTCGGGGTAATCAAGGTCGGGGTAGTCAAAAAATTAAGGTTTATCCTGAGCCCTGCCCAATCTGTAAGTTGAATCCCATATGTTTTAATACACAAAAATGCGGTTACATGGACCATTATTCCTGTACATTCTCAAGAACTTTCCATGTAAAGAAACCTAAAAAAACAGGATAGAGTAAATCAATCGTGCACTGAACCAAGGTCGGGGTAATCATATTCTTATCTCGATAACTCCGAAATCCTGCGACGAGTTGCATTACCGATCACCTCGGCACGCAGGCCACCACTAAAGGTTCACGGGGGAGGATAGAGCTCGTTTCTAAATTGCGTAGCTAGGGACGTAGGCGCACATTAGTGACGTGTCGGGGTAATCACGGTTAACGCCCGGACACAACTTCAAATAGTTATTTTACAAAACCTTTTAGTCATATAGTTATATCGTATTTAATTTATCAATGTTTATTTAATCAGTAATCGATTACATAAGCATTGAAAGCGGTAATAATAACGGATTAATTTATACGAGCAAATTTGTTCTGAAATCGGGAGCGCGGACACGTCGTGGTAATCAATTTTTGACGACTTACGATTTTTTTTAAGTTACTTAATTAACTATTATTAACTATCTCTGTGGTTTAACAACAAGAACCAAAGTTATACTATTAGATAAAAATATTTGTTACTAAAATATTATGATATTCGGGTACTTTTTGGCCCCGGACACGTGATTTTCTTGGCCGGTGGAATGACCCACTTACTTAACATACGCATGCTGCTGCACATGGGTCGGCTGCGGGGCAAGGGCGTCTTCAGGTATTAATCAATTGCTAATAATCTAAAAAAGTACCGCGTGCGCAACATGGGCTTCCTCAACAACATGCTGCGCCGAAAGCCGCGTCTCATGGGGTAGAACAGATGCCAAAAAACAAAAGAAAAGCCTTCCTTCTTTTGTTTATGGCCAGATCTCTTAATGAGGTAGCTTTATATGGAGAAATTTTATTAAAAACAAAAGAAGTGTCCATTGAGTTATAATGTACTATGTAGTAATATTACTTCAATGATAAGTCTCTACTTTTTTTTGTTTACGGCCAGGTCTGCCCAAGACACCAGACCTTGCCACACTGGAAAATTTCAAGCGTTTTTAAAGCGGAGCGTCTTCGCCGCGGACATGTGGCGTTTTCGCTGAGTTGCCGCGTTGCCGCTCCGCTTTGAAAAGCACAAGCACATGGGCCGGCTGCCGGGCAAGGGCGTCTTCAAGTACCGCGTGCGCAACATGGGCTTCCTTAACAACATGCTGCGGAGGGAGCCCCGGCTCATGGGGTAGCTTATATGGAGACAGCAGACGTCAATAAACAAAATAAAAATACTTTTTTTTTTGTTTACGGCCAGATCTAACCAAGATACCTACTTATAAAGATACATTTAACATCAGGAATATTGGCTTCCTTCTTCAACAACATGCTGCGGCTCATGGGGTGGAGCGCTTGGAAGGAGTAGATGTCAAAAGACTATTCTCCTTCTCTTGTTTATTTATGGCCAGAATCAATGGAGAGAGCAAATGTCAAGAAACAAAAGAAAAGCTTTGCTTCTTTCGCCTACGGCTGGATCAGGCTGACACTCATGGGTAGTAGGTACGTGTACGTGTTAACTAACATACCGCGTGCGAAACATGGGCTTCCTCATTAACATGCCGCCTCGGCTCATGGGCAATAGGCTAGAAAACAAAATTTCAATATATTTGTCTGTCAGACAGATTTTATTTTCTTTCATAAATAAATAATAACAGTTCTACATCGAGTTGAAATGTCGCGTGAGGTCAACTATACAAGTGATTCATAATAAGTAAACATTATTACAGTCCATAAATATGTAGTTCACGACTTATCATACGGCATTGATCCTAATTAGGCTAGGTGTATAAAACTTATTTAGACAATAAACTAAATTAAAAATCATAAAAATGGTTTACCTTTCCTTCTGTCAATTATTATTGCTGTAGAGTGGCGCAGCTGAAACCCACCTCATTCAGTTGGAGTGGGTATAGGGGCCAGCCATTTTGAAGGCAAGTGCCGGCATCCCCTATTAGCTATCATCCTCGAAATAACAATCTTTAATTATCCGAACAACTCTCAAACACATTACAACTCGAATACGTGCCCAGATTTTAATAAAATAAGCATAGATCATCATTCTACTATTCACCTTAATTTTTGGAATTAAATTGCTAAATAACTTTTTAACACATACACGGAGAATCATACAAGGACGAGTCGGTCATCGGTCTTCCAATCAAATTAGTAACAAATTAATTGCTAGCCAATTAAATCTGTCTTCCTTTCACAAGTATCCGACGTCAATTAGAGACGTGCATTACGAACTTAGGCATTAAAGACCGTGACAGTCCGAAACGTAGGAGGCCGTCATGACCACACCCTATTATGGGACATGTTAATTCCGCTCTCCATATTCTATCAGATTAACTGAACACGAAGTTTGGGCGCAGACAGGCCACATGTTTCCTAACTACTTACCGGATTGCCCTAAAAGTTCTTGCTGGTGCCAGTCAGACGCCAACTAACAACCCCTTCTGAGAAACATGAATAAATATCTTGTGAACGCGAGCCCTCCTGAAGTCGCTAATTGAAAATTAGACGCCGTAGGGTCACTTTATTTTCAAACGCTTTTATAAATAGCGTCATATCAGACTGTTGTGCTTGGACTTCGTACACGTGATTTTTTTTTTATTTCCGTTTTCGCAACATTTTTCATTGATACTCTTCTATTTGTCATTTTTTGTAAAGCATTTTTCAAATCGGATCAATAGTTCCTGAGATTAGCGCGTTCAACCAAACAAACGAACTCTTCAGCATTAAATTATAATATTATTTTCATGAAAATGAAAATGAAAAAAGTTTAATTACTCATCTAGTTTTACATTTTAACCATTTTCTTTCTTTAAAGTTACAGTTATTAAAAATTGGTAGATGTAAACGCAACAGATATTCAGCCCACTGTCTATTTCGTTACAACTACAAAAGCTGAATCGTGCACCTTACCTACTCCTACATTATAAGTACTTATTTAGAAAAGTGCTTTGAAAGGATTTTCCTCTAAATAAGATTAGTCCCGAATACGTCTATTCTTGTAAAATGTATATTAAATTTTCTTATTGCCCGTGAAATTTTATCTTGAAAGATTATAATCCCGAAAATAGCAAGGAAAGCACGTGGGTAGTGTAATATTCTTCAGCTAGACACTACAGTCAAAATGGGTAATAAGTCTATTTATATGTATTGTAATACGTGTAATAACTGTATTATTAGTTAAATATTTATTATACCGCTATGTACCTATTTTCAGCAATGTTATGTATGACAATGATGATGTAATTACAAACCCGCTATTTCAACAACTACACATAAATGTGGATGCAAATAAAATTTATAGCTATACAAATGTTTAAAAAAAATGTTTTAATAATCCGTACTAGCTAGGTAGGAATACATTTTACACACTAAGAATGTTCAGCTATTCCTAGGTTCTAAAATGCACACGTACGTACCTTTTATATTTTATATCGTCACTCCCGCATGCGAAGGGAAATCGCGCCAAACGTTGTTACGTCTGCCTTAAATCTAATATAGGCACCCTTTGCATCACTTTAGTGCTACGTAAAAACTAGTAAACCAATATTGACTGGTTAAAGGGAGCACAAAGGCGAAACAAAAAGGAGAGTGGATGGGAGCGGACGTCATATAGGCGGTGAAAGGTAGTGCCGAAGCGAACATCCTCCACACAAGGGCTGTCAAACCTTCCACGATACTTTTTGTGCTCAGCTGACAGCTACTTAGTATACAACAGGTGATAATGGACATTATTCAGCACAAAAATAAGAGGTCAGGTAGAGTTTCCATTGTCTCCGTAAGTAAGTCTCTAATAGGACGGATCTGTGTCACATAAACATGATCATATTTCCTAAAGAAAAGGTTAATATTTATAGCTGGATTGGTTGCTGTCTAGATACGGCTATACGTGTGCTAATAAGATACAAATTAATCTGCTCTATCCAAGTAGGTACCTAGCACATTAAATAAATAAATAATATCCTTGGACATTTACACTGCGCTTCTAGTCCCCAACTAAGCAAAGCTTGTACTATGGGTACTAGACAACGGATTTAAACCTACTTAAATACTTTTTTTTTTAAATACATACCTACTTATAGAAAACACTCAGTCCAATACAAACAAATATGTTCATGCACACAAACTGTGCGGGAATCGAACCCGCTACCTCCGGAATAGTAGTCCGTTTCGAACCACTACACCAAATGTTGATAATGTTGTTGTTAATGTTGATTCATATTTTTTCCGTCATCTACAAAAGAATTGATACGTTTTATGATCTTATTGAATTGCCATGAATTATTTCTTTTTATAAGGCTGAGTTGCATCAACTTACCTTAACGGTAACCATAACAATAACCGGTGTTTGTATAAGCAGTTTGACAAATTTTTTGCCGTTTGTCAAAGTTCAAGTAAGTTGATGCAACTTCGCCTTATTATTACTTAAGTAATTCCTAGGAGTGTAATTTTACATCAAGAGCCGTCCAGACAATAATTAACCCCGTAAAGCAACCCGAGTGCAACAGCAATAAAAATCAGCATCACATTTCTTACCCATCTGTGCTTCGAAACATAATTGGCTCGCGTTTATTCGCCCATACAATAAACATAGACAGGCGGGTAGGTAAACGTTCACGTTCAAAAGCTGGATACATCAAACAACAAAAACGGGCGGTGTCGAAATCCTGTCAATAGACTGAGGTATGAAAACGGGGATCGCGGCTGGCGGCCGGCTTAAAACGAAGTGTGGGCTGCGACACGTCTGTGATTAAATTACCGGTTTAATTAAAATTTGTTAATTATAATAATACCTGTAGAAAACCGAAAACTAACTTAAACCCTTAGGCCCAGAACAGACGGTGAAACGCAACTGCAACGAAACTGCAACTTTCTGATGATTCTTATGAATGAAACTGAAACTTTCAAACTGGTCGCGTCATGTGTGGTCTCTCAACGGACGCTATGGCAGAAACTTAGATGCAACTCAAAAGTAACTAGCAGTTGCAGTTGCGTTTCACCGTCTGTTCTGGGCCTTAGTTGTATTTTTATAGCATTCGTGTATGTTTTAACTAGCACTAGTTGCGTCAACATGGACTTCAGTGTCACAGACAGTCTTTATATCTCGCAGTCCGTTCAAAACACTACTTATCTTATTATTAGGTAGGTTAGGTACTATTAAAGATATAAATGAGTCTTTACAGCACCAAGCAAAACCATGCTACGTATAATAGTTTCAACCACTATTTTCCCCTTATTAAGCTGAGTTGCACCATCTTTGACCGTAACTGTAACGTTAACCGGCGTTTTTTGTATGGAGTTTGACAGATTTTTGACGTTTGTCAGAGTTAAAGTAAGATGGTGCAACCCAGCCTTAGATTTAATTTCCAACTGTAGCTTTCGTCCTTGTCTGAGATCTAATCTCTTTCCATACCATTAAAAACAACACGTAGGCGTGACAAGGTAAAAAATAGACAACAAAACGCTTTTAAATATTAATATAGAACTCTCATACATATATCCAAAATTCGTAAGAGCAACTCATCTCGTAATAGAAAATTTCCCCGAACAGCTCATAATATCAGTATTTATAATGGTATCAAATCCTGTCAGACGCGCATGAGCGAAGTATGGAAGCGACAGGCATCACGGCGCTTGCTGTAGCGGCTGACTTGAAACGAAATTTGAGCTGAGACACAGCGGGAGAAAATTTAGAATCGGTTATAAGTTAAAAAGCAGAAAGTCAAAAAGTTAAAAGGATGCAGGCCGCTACCAAGCAACGGGTCCATTTGAAAATCATTAGGCTATGTTCAGCAGTGGATGTTCTGTGGCTGAAATGATGATGATAATAGTGAAAGGATTTTTATTAAAGGTATAAGGTACATGTTAAGAAACAGGTTTTCCTTATTATTAGATGAACCACTGAATAACATGGTCATTTGATATAGGTAGAAATATCTGGGTCATAAGGAAATCCCGTGAAAAGGAACTACGTTCTTATTATTTAATATATTTTTGGGTGTACCCATTTTTGTAACACGTTTAGCATTGTTGTCAACGCAGTGAGAGAATTTCGTGCCCTATTTCTCCAACCATTCCGATATAACGGCCATTTTTCTGTATACAGGATGTTAGGTAAATGGATTTATAAGCCGACACTAGCCAACATCCTGTAGATCAAAACAGCTGTATGTTTCTGAACTATTCTGAAAATTATGAAACAATTTTTGAATTTTTGTTTTATTTTCATATAGTATCTCTTTTGAATCATGCTAACAACACAAACATGACAAACACACACAAGTGACGTATGAACCTTAACCTATTGACAAGGATACCTATTAATTTTTGAAACCGATTGTTTTAATGTTTACCGGTACCACATCACTACATGAGCTGGCACTGACAGGTGCATACCTGCCTCTAATTAAGAGAAATTGCGGTGTATAGGTATGATTTAATTGCATAGGGAGCTACGCGAACAAATGCCGAAATAACAATGCCCTTAAATTGTGTGCTGGTGCAACTTTGAATCATCGCAGAATATTGTTCGCAGTTTCATTATTTGAATGAATGTTTGTATGTGTGTAAGTATTCCTAATTTAATATTATAAAGAGGAATATTTGTATCTTTGTGTATATTTGTATTGAATAGGCTCCGATTTAAAAAAAAAACTTTCATTAACTAATTAAAACCCAACTTTTGTAACAAGTTTTTTTAACATTTAAAAATACCTACATCTACCCGTGCGAAGCTAATTATAATTCATTAAGTCCTTAGACCTTTGTTACAAAATGTTTTTGGGTTGCCTTTGAGATCATGATAATAATG
The DNA here is from genome assembly GCF_963855985.1 of Ostrinia nubilalis. Lineage (NCBI taxonomy): Eukaryota > Metazoa > Arthropoda > Insecta > Lepidoptera > Crambidae > Ostrinia > Ostrinia nubilalis. The sequence goes on from NC_087097.1 coordinate 13,106,186, forward strand.
TCCAAATAGCTTTCCGTGTGTAAAATCAACAAATACTAAAAATAAACTTGAAATCATAGCAATACTCGGCTACACTCCAACAATCTAATTGAAAAAAAAATTGATTAAACCGGATATCGAACCGAGTCACTTTCAGGCGACTCACCGCGCCCGCAAGTACGAGTAAATTTTTAATAATTATATTAGGCATAAGAAAAGCCTTCAAAAACCGTCTGAGACGGCAATCAATGTAATGGCTTCTAGTGATGACAACAGAGGGCGCATCGGCGGGGGAGCGCGGGGTCCCCGCGCCTACACATAAATACGCTGCCGCAACCGCGGCCGCCGCTCACTCACTCCGTACGACCATCGCGCGCGCATCTTAGTCTTGCTGTAATAATATAACCAGTTCAAAAATACAGTTTTTCATTATAAATCTCCTGTAGGGTTCGAAGTTAGGCTCAACTTAGACCTACGGGGAACAGCTTCTCTTACATCAAATATCTTTGAAGTGTTTGGAATATTTATTTAATTTGCTAGAAATAACCTTATACTCATTAGAAAAATGTTTAATCTTGTTGAATTGAACTTGAGCAAAAATGATAAATATGATTTTTATGAAAGCCTATTAATAGATGTCTGATTCAATTTGTAAAGAGGACTAAGTAGCAAAGTGAGGCTCCCTCTATTTAAAGGTTGTGGGTTAAATTCCCACTTGTTAAAACAAAGCACTTTGAAAGAAAGAAAGAAAGAAAAATATTTGGTTAAACCATTCGGTACCAATTGAACCATGTCAAACGCCTACGACGATTTTTTTAGTCTAATATATTCAGTTGTTACAACCCAAAATGATAATGATAGTAGTCAACTATCATAATTTCAATATTATGTGATTTCAGTTTCAAATAAACGCATAAAGTTGTACTGAAAAGTGTTAAAAGCTCTGCAGCGAACAATACCCCGTGTAACATCAAACAAACGGAGTTTCTGCAGGTCAGCTTAGTACTAATAAAGCTCCGTTAATAATAACACTGCGAAAGAGAAGTGGAATTTAATAAACCTCAGAACATTACTAGTTTATTGCATCTCTATAATTTGCTTCACTAAATCCGCCCTGAATACACAAACAAAGGGTTTGGTTTAAAATGAGCTTTATTACAGGTTGGCATAGTTCATTTTTGTGATGACGCATCAGGGTCTGGTTGAATTCAGGTCTCATACGCATTCCTAGAATTTGTGGGGTGGCAGGGGGCCGCGGTGGTTGCGGGCTCCGATTGCTGCTATATCTCTATTTAATGAAGCTCTGTAAACACAAACAGACGGACGAGCTTTGTAAAACTAAAATCCAATCACGCCTCACTGATATCAATATTAATTGGTCTATCAAGTTTGTTTTGAAATAATATCCATATTATCTTGATGTTTAGTAGAAGGAATCAATACGTCCGTTTACCGGAAGTTCTTTGTCTCACGCCCGAAGTGTTTTGGCGATCTTATATTGCCAATTAGCGACTTCCTTACCGAATCTTATGTTACATGTTGTTTTTGTGACAAAAAGAAATAAGAATGATTCCGGGATTGGCGACACGTGTAACTATTGATCGATTTTGATATGATTGTATTAGATTACCATTAAATATTAGCTGTTCTTTTAATTTTAAAAGCTTTTAATTAATTTCTCAATAATTGAAAAATAAAATTGCTTCATTCTACAAAGACGATAAGTTCCAGAACTTCTAAAATTCCTGATGTACTCAATCTAAACTTATAATTGATGCGATGAAAAAAAAATTCGGTTCGCTTACTTTACAATCATTTTCCTACACGCCAACGGACGTCTGCCCTTTCTCCCTGCTGCGCTCCGCATCAACATTCAATATTCAGTCATATTCAAATGAGTTAAAGTCTAAAAAACGTGTGTCCAAACTCAAAGGTGTCGTGCAAGTATTCAACAAAGGACAGAACTTTCAATGAAGCTTTTCAAATAAACACGAATTCCTCTCGCACGTCCCGGGCATCCTACCGTGCCGGTATCCGGTGTTACAGCAATAAGTCTGCAAAACAAAGGGGTGAGCGGGCGAGGCTCAACTTTCATTCTAATTAGTGCAACTATGGTATTGTGTGTCCGCATCGGTTGCATTGGAAAACAGTCGATAAAATGATTATGAAGGTTCTATTTTTGGGCTGAGCTCGCCGGCAGGGCTAGGGCGGCTGCCGGGCGGCGCGTCAATGTGTGTATTGCAATCGATGCAGCGTACATGCACCGGTAATGCCGCGCCGCTGTGTGCGTCGCGAGCTCTGCCCGGGGCTCATTTGCATGTGTGAGTTCTCACCTTTGTTCATTACAGTATTAAATACCACTTTGATGGACGTCGTTATTACGAACTCAAAATAATGGATGCGTTCGATATTAAATCCGATATGTAGGGGCTATTTCCCCAACGCATAAGTGCTTTTGTTTTTGCATATCTGTAGCGAAGGGTTAATATGTATCAATTTGTGAGACGGATGGTTTAACAAAGGAAGATTTCATCGATATTTTTTCGGCAAACACTTTTGTAGTTTTTCCAAGATTTTCACGACTTGAATGTTATTGATAAGTAGGTTCCCATTCAGTGGGGTCATTCGTTTGGAAGTGAAGCAGACCATGCCCGAACGACTTCAAGGCGGCTTGGAGACAGTCCGCGCTGTTTGCAAAGTAACTGTTTGACTTTGGTTTGTACTTGAGGATGTTTTTGCTTGTTTATTAAGTATCGTCACAATACATGTTGCTGGAAAATAGGTTTATGAAAAGTATTATGGTGTTTAGGGGATTTTTTTGTCGAGTGAAGAAAATGAATGGTGAAGTTGCAGAAAAAGTTTTGAAACGTTTACAGCTTTACTCATTCTTGTGTAATGATGATGTAACGGATAGGTTGGCAGAAATTGAAATGGGTAAATGTTGGTTATAAGTAATTACTTATTAATTATGACAGCTTTTGTGCTTAACCTTTTTTTGGTAGGTATAGGTAATTACGCTACATTTAGGCTATGATTTAGGTTTCAATTAAAAATAAGTGATTTGACAATGAAGTCGAAGTCGGATGATTGACGACGATAACTTCTTAATGAATTGTAAATAAATTATTTCTGCGTTATTAAATCTTCTTAATAAAATCCATTATTGGCTGTAAGAACAAAAATACCTGTTTGTATTATTATTATAAAGAGCTGTGGTTTTCTGAATAAAGAAAAATAAAATAAAATAAAATAAAATCAAATGACAGCAACGTTTCAGCTACTACCAAACTAAAGGATAATAGGAAAGTTTTATGAAAATATGTCCACACATAGACATTAGGTCGACTGAAACATTTATTAAGTTTCTCTGACTGAAAGCTGCCGGAAAATTTCAGTGGTTTGCATTGAAGTAATTACAAGTACATTATAACTCAATGGTGGTTTGCGTATCAAACAACGATGCTTGAGGTTGCGAGTTCGATCTCCACACAATAGAAACCTTTGTGTGAATCAACATAATGATGTAACTAGCTGTTACAGCTCGGATGTTTTCTATGTAATGTATATTGAAGTAGCTTTTATTCATTATTTGGATTCCAAAAATATGCTTCAAGTTATGCGTATCAATATACGAATAATCTATTGTACTCGTACATGACTCTTACCCCCTTACTAATAAAGTTACACACTCGTTGAATAGTATTTTAAAGTGACATTTCCATACTAAACGTCACTTTAAACAAGTGTTCATCGAGTGAATAACTCTTATTAGTAAGAGGGTTAGACTACGAGTCGACTAGATGGCGTAATGAAAAATGACTATTTATTTATTGTTATCGGTAACTTTTTTGTTTTTGTTTAAGAATCTGACAGTTTTATCAAAATTAAATTAGTACTTATATTAGTATACATCATAAAGTATTTTCATCACATTTCCAGACAGTCAATACTGATTATAAATTGAAGTCCCCTGCCGCGTCTCTTGTCTGTGGGGGCTAATCACAGATAATGTAGGCCGATTTACGTGGACTAAAACCTCAGATCATAGAAGGGAATAGATGTGAAACGGGGGCGTGGCGCGTGTCTCCGCGATATGCCCAGAAACGAACATCGCCCGCGACGCCAGGTTAGTCGCGATTCAGTCGTACTAAGGAAATGTTCTCCGATATTGTTGGATAATGCGTCGTAACGTGCAATAACATAAGTGAAACGAAGAACTACAGGAACAATGAAGTCATTTACCACATGTAAGTATTGCAAATCCATTGGTATTTTGCTTATAAATAAAAAAAACTAAACATTTTTACGAACGAATTCAGTGCCGTGACATTTACTGCGATATCGAAATTAGTGGTGATAAAAATTCAAACACGTTGTACATTGACGATTTAGTTAGCAACCACTTTATGTCATGCGTAACTACTGCGCAATGTATTTTATTTCTTCCGATATCCACTGACGCGTGAAAATACACAGTACGGCCGCATGTGCCGGTCGTAACATAGTGCAGGGCTCGTGTTCTAATACGGTTTCCTATTATCGATAAATAGAAGTAAATTATTATTTTCTATTTTCTAATTTTGAATGAAAAAATCATGAGTTGCTTGCGATTTTTAAGTTTTTACAAAAACAATAACAATAGTAGAAGGGATTAGTAACTGTCAACTATGTAATTACTATAAGAGCTAGTTGAAAGCCTAATATAGGCATTATTTTTGATAAACATAGGCGGTACGAATTTCGCCATAATTAAAAAGTTAATGCGCGATAGTAGTTAATAATAATTACAGTGATCCTGTTATTATTATTAAAGTAAATAATAATATATTACCAATATTGTAAATACTGGTAAAAATCGCAAGTACCTACTTAACCCATGACTTTTCATACAAACTTTGTCAGTCTATAACTTCTATACTCCATCGATAACGACATTGAGCTTTGGTTGGGGTAAATTAATATAAGGTAACTTCATTTAGTCCCAATAATTGATTCTGAGTTTTTCGTCCATACAAAATGGAACTGACTCCTTTATGCAAAAATCGTTAAAGAACATAATAATAACGTATAATAATAAAAAGGTTTTCATACAAGCATTTTTTAAACCAATTTCGAGCCTTGCCCCCAGGATTTAAAGTATCGATATCTTATCGACTCCATTTTATCTTTCTTCTCTCTAATTGCTTTTTTCAAAGTGTGCGTCACGTCACGCGGCCATTGATTGGCCATAAGGCACGCCTTCTGGCCAATCACAGCACTTTTAAGCCGGTTGCACATGTTGTCGTAGACTCTCAGTCGCTTTGTTTTTACACAGTTGAATGTGTGTGTGGGAGCTGTGGTGGGGGAAATGTGGGGACACTGGTTCTCGTTGTAGTTACGCGCGACTTCATATCTATTCTCTTTCTATGATCTGAGACTAAAACCTTCTTATGGGTCAATTTCCCAAACACATTTTTTGAGCGGCGTAGCTGCAAATCATATGTTTTTTATGACATAGAACTTTGATTTTTTTTTACACGAAAATATACAGAGGTTCCATTTTATTAATGAGTATTTTCTTTTACAAATTCGACAAAAAATAATTGAACTAAGCGTTTCTAATTTTGGTGCAGCGTCCACATCCTTAATTTCTTACAATATGTATTTTTTTTAGCTGAAGATCAAAACAGAACTTAGGGAAAAAGTATATTTTTGAATTATACAATCTATCTATTATCTAAGATTACCAAATTAAGCAAGTTTCCCAAATAACTGTGATTAAGTTACGTCCTTAAGTTTTGTCCGCGAAAAATTTATGATTTTGGTGTCAATAATGAAATAGCTCGTCAGTTTCTTTAAAGATCAAACAGGATTTAAACACTCCCATCATTCGTTAGGTTTAGTACCGCCCCCGCGAGCAGTGACGGCAGACGGGTGCAAGACCTCTGCGTCTTCCCGCCAAAAACGTAAATGTGTTGTTATTTTTTAAACGGACAACAATTCTGCAATTTTGGTGTCTTTTTGTATAAGATTTCTAAGCTATTCTTTTTAGTTGAATTCCTTGTATAATGTAAAGGAACTGTTTTCATACCATGTGTTAAAATGTTGTTGTTATATTTAAAACAGATTTCATATAATTTAGCTTTTTCAACGAGAATCTAATTTTGGTGAGTCAATTTTGGTGTTTTTGGTGGTGCACCAAAGCATTTTTAACCGACTTAACTCCGTCAATTGTGAACCGACTTTCAAAATTCTTTTTTTGTTCTATAGGGTACACTTATGTGGTGGTCCCATTGTCACCAAGTCAGGATCTGATGATGGGATCCTAGGGAAATCGAGAGTAAACCTCAAATTTTGTAGGAATGCAATACGTTTTCTAAAGTTATTCAAGTAGTCATCATCTAATGTTGATGAGGTGATGATGGAAGGTAAAACTCCTTAACGCTTAGGAGTTGGAGGATAATTCTTTAAATATTTTAGGTAGGTATGTACATACAGTTGTATTATTTCAGGTATTTAAGATGAGCTGATGATGAAAGGTCAAACTACATAAGTTAGGAGTTAGATGATACTCAATACATACAAATCATACATTGATACTTTTTAGTTGCCGATATTTAAAGTAGGGAGCCTGTATTTTGCTAGGAAGATTATTTACACTTGGATTGTGATTAAGACTATAATTGTCCATTACAAAATGGAAAATTATAGTCTTAATCACATTAAACATAGGTACTGTCCTTCTTCAGTGACAATAACAAGGACTAATCAACTAAAAAGCATGAAAAAAAATAATTTTAACAAAAAAATTAAAACCGACGCCAAAAATCACTTAAAAGTAGAAAATAAGTACGTCGTTATTTATTTATTAGGACAATATACCATGATTAATATTTTTGGAGTCGGTGCTGGTAAATTTAAAACATTTCTTGAGCTTGGCACTAAGCAGGCTGGCACCGACATGTCCGACTGACAGCATTTCTAATTTTGGTGCTTTAATATAAATTTTGGTGTTCTCTTAATTTTGGTGTACCTAAGGAAAATCTAAAAAACTGCTGGACAAAATTTAATGTCTTAATCATTTTAGAAACAGTATAAGTTTCCAATAAATTTGATCTATAATTAAAGAATAAAAATACACAAATAACAATTTCCACCAAAATTAGGCAAAAATATGCACTTGTTGAAATTCACCCTTATAAATTCATACCCGTGCGAAGTGGGTGGATCGATAGCGATACGAGTAAAGTTTAGAATTCACGGTACCTAAGTTAATTTGCGAAACATGCATAAAAAACTCATAAAATTAAATTTATTTTGTAAGTAGGCTTTTTAAAAACACTTTTACTCCTGAAAGATTTTCATTGGTAAACTTTAAAGTTGTTTCTCATAAAATTAGTAGACTTGTTGTCATGAACTTTATAGAGGTTTTGTTACAGGTAGGTAACAAACTTTCAGACTGCATGTACCTACCTAGTCACTTTTTGTATAGATATATTTTAATTTTCTAAAATACCAAAAAAATATTCATACTTATGTGTACCAACGTAAAATAATTTTAATACGTATTAAATACCTACGTGATTTTTCAACATTATCATATTATCTGAAAAAGAGCTTTTCGGTGTTAATAAACTTTTCGAAAATCAAAATTAATATTTTATGCAGTCAGCTGAAAGGAAAATATTTAAGGATTGCACGGTTGAAGAATTATTATGATATGAATTTTCTCTTGGAAAAAGCATTGCCTCAACGTAGGTTAAATAAACTTGAGAATTATACAGCTTTACCAATAAATAAAATTCATAGTTCAGTTTTCAGAACAGTCGCCTGAAAAAGGACTTGGGTGATAAAACATATTCGAAATTATAAATTTTAAGAGTATAAAATACTATGAATGCATGAGTCTTAACGCGACATTAGTTATTATTATGATTTTTATATCAAAAGGTAGAGTACTCGTATTATTTAAATTACAAGTATTACGTACCATGTATCTACTTAGCATATTACCTTACTTTTCACATGGTTTAACAATGCTTTACATATTTTATGGCCATGACATTAGTAAGTACCAAACAAAAGGAATAAGATATCATTACGGCATATTACAAAGAAATAATTTTATAGAGAAAGAAGTAATATATCTAAACCTATAAAAAAAACATAGTTTACTTAATAACTGCATTAAATTTCATTCTACGAATCACAGTTAGGCCACGTATTGAATATATCAGTAATAGGCCTCCATCGATTAACTCAAGGCTAATCTGCCAAGTCGTGTATTGTGTACCACTGCCATAATCAATGCCATCTATTCATGGCATACCACCATAGTTGGACTTGCCTTATGGGCGAGCCTATTGTATTCACTTAGGCTGAGTTGCACCACCTAACTTTGACCGTAACTTTGACGATAACCGGTGTTTTTTGTATGGAGTTTGACAGATTTTTAACGTTTTTTAAACTTAAAGTAACCCAGCATTAGTGCATCAACATGTAATATACTCGTGTAGTAGATAGTGTTTTCTAATTCAACCTAGCCGCTACAATTATAATGTCAACAACTTCTAGGAAACTTAAATATTTACTTATTCTTGATTCTCGTTTAATATTTCTAAGATACGTTTTAGATTGAGTGTTTCGGAGCTTTTTTGTAAAAGCTGTCAGTTGAAAGATCGTGAAATCGAAGGCTGAGTTGCACCATCTTACTTTAACTTTGACAATCTGTCAAACTCCATACAAAAATACCGGTTATCGTTATAGGGTTTGAAATAAAGCTAAGGAGTTTACTATACACATAGATACAATAGAGTTATAGTGGGCATTTTCAGGGGTGAAAAATGGGTGCCTACCTACTTCCGAAGCTAACACTACCGAAAATTACCATTATTAATATGAGAATTGGTAGTTTAAACACTTAGTTGAAATTATCTGCTTATTATATTCACTTATGGTCTAAGTAAATTGCCTTATGCAAGTAGCTTGTTATAAGATCTCATTGCGCATTGCAATCCTCGCATTAAGTACGAATGCGCCTGCCACGTCTCTATGTATATTCGAGCTAAGCGTATCAAATGGCGTCTAACGAGCTAATTAGCGATGTGATACATTGAGAATAACAACATATCAACGTATCAACAGCCTCCGGCGATGAACTTAAGATGTTGGTACAGTCTACGCCAATAAGATAGAGAAAAGCTCTTTTTTTATGTGACAGGAGGCAAACGAGCAGACGGATCACCTGTGTACCTACCATGAGTTTACGTTAGGTGTGCTCGCTAGCGAGTACGTCAAAAATCTCTGTGAAGATTTTGTTTCTTGAAAGTAGCCACTAGGGGGCGCTGCACAATATGTCATACAATTAATGTCATATTTTTACGCAGTCGCTAGCGAGCACACCTAACGTAAACTCATGGTAAGCGCACTGATGGTAAGTGATTACCGTCGCCCAAATGTTATGTCGTCTTTTAAATGTTGTGAAGTTTCTTCGTTAAAGCACTAGTTATAGCTGTAAAATGATTGTGAAATTGAAAATCCCCTAGTACGACATGCAGTGCAAATATCTTTTCACGTGTTAAGATTTTGAGCAATTTGAATGATAAAAATTTTCTTTGTAGACTGTGTACGTAGACACGGCCATTTTGTATCTGATTAAAATTAGATTGAAGTACGTACCTACCTACATGTTATTATGTCTCCTTATTCTATTTTTAAAAACAGCAGAACATTATGGTATCGTAATAATTGAAAGTTTCTGAAATAACACTGTACCTCTAGTAGGAAAAACTTTCGAGTTCGTTTCGTTGCGTATTCAAAGTGTCATCGAAAAATTTTGTATGAAAAATTAAACAGCGCCCCCTATATTATAGCCGCCCTAGGGGGCGCTGTTTAATTTTTCATACAAAATTTTTCGATGACACTTTGAATACGCAACGAAACGAACTCGAAAGTTTTTCCTACTAGAGGTACTGAAAATAAACTTCTAGATAACATTTAAAATGAACAACACGTGATTGAAACTATTGAAATACAATTGAAGTGAGTAGGTACTTATCGACAATAAAGGTAATGATTTTTCCTCTAAAATTTTTTTTTTTAGAAAATATTACTTAGCTTTGATCACGAGACGTTTCTATTTCTAACGGAAACCCATCAATTTTGTAGACGAGAGCAGTCCTATAATAAATTCAGTCTTATACAGGGTGGAAACGATAAGTGATCTCACTCGATTATTTCGAAACTATACAAGATATCCAAAAACTGGTTACTCATCCTGAAAGTGCTTCACGAGCTCTATCCAACGGTATCAATAATAGGTTACAAAATAAACTGGATCTATCCGAAAATTCAATGTCTCCAGCTTCCATACATTTAGTAAAACCACATAATATTAAAAACTATGCAAGATATCCAAAAACTTGTTACTGATTCTGAAAGTGCTTCACGAGCTCTATCCAACGGTACCAATAATAAGTTACAAAATAAACTGGATCTATCCGAAAATTCAATGTTTCTAGCTTCCATACATTTAGTAGTAGTGGTGGTAACCACAGTCATGGCACTCATGTCTTGATAATATTATAGCAAGTAAAGCCTAATACCAATGTTTTCCATGAATAATATTAAATAAGAATGCAATTTACGAGTTCATATTAAGTCTTAATTATTTAATAATAAAAAATTAACACTTCTAATATTATGTGGCTGGCATACATTTAGTATGGAGGCTGAAAACATTGAATTTTCAGATAGATCCAGTTAATTCTGTAACCTTTTACTTATACCGTTGGAAAGAGCTCGTGAAGCACTTTCAGGATCAGTAACCAGTTTTTCGATATCTTGTATAGTTTAGAAATAATCGCGTGAGATCACTTATCGTTTCCACCCTGTATATTTCTGTAGGACGATCAAATACTTAAACCAATTAGGCGCCGCGTGGGTCGTCTAAGGCTCAGAAGTATTCCCGGTATTTCTGAAATCGAACGAGCAACAGGTTCGGTATAGCACATTAAAGTATACATTTTTGATACAAAAGAGCTCTTATTGCCACTACATAAGATGTATAATATTTAGCTTTATGTGCTGTCTGTACAGGCGTACAGCACTCGAGACGGCTCTGAGCTTCATAATTGGCGTAATCCCTTAAAAAGACGTGAGCTCTCTAATTGTTGGGGTTGCCACGATGTACGTTGATGCAAGGGCGCTTTTTGTGGAGGTATATTGGGTAAAATACCGTAGAATGTTAGGGTTAGCACTGAATTACAATTTAAAACCAAAATGTAACTAACTAAACTAGAGTTGTAAGCAACAAAAACATAGTGTTAAACTTAATCCACGATAGCCGAACGGTGAAGGGGTCGGACTGGCCGACTCGTGATCCGGGGAACGCGGGTTCGGTCCCCGCCGCCGCTCGACTATTGTGGTGAGCTCACTCGTGACACAAGCATATTTAGCTTAGTACGAGGGGCTAACGGGAGTATTAGTAATTTGTGTAATAACAAATTACTAATAATCTTTTAAAAAAAAAAAAAAAAAAAAAAAACAAGTACAGAATCATGACAATTTTACAAATGAGTAAGATTAATTCAAGCAAAAAACATTCTAACCAATCTTTTAGCTATTGTTTAACAATCTTTATAATGTATCCTATCTGAGAATCTTACTTAAAATCCCCGGATATACATAATATAGATAGAGTCCAATATGATGTAATATTTTAGGATCCTGAAATTACACAATTACAAAATAATCAATGTCCCGAGTTAAAGAAATGTGTGGATACTACAAGATCCAATCGAGCATCATTATCAATATTGCTAGCAGAGATTATAGATCCTTGAAAAATAACTCAACAACGTTCGCGCGCGCTTTTCAGTCTTCAGCTATCGGAGTTTGTTTATTTTCGGTGCGGAGAGGTACTTGGAAATTAACATTTTCCCTCTAATGTTAATCTTCTTAATTAATTTGAGTACATGAAATATGGCCGACGGATTAGCAAGCTGAAGTGGCAATGGGCAGAGCACATAGTACGCAGAACTGAGGGCCGATGGGGCAGCAAGGCACCCACAAGGTGGACTGACGACATCATAAAGGTAGCAGGATGGCGCTGGACGCAGGCCGCTACCAACTGGGCAACATGGAAAGCATTGGGGGAGGCCTATGTTGAGCAGTGGACGTCCTATGGCTGAGATGATGATGATGATGACATGAAATATAGAAATTAGAATTTTCAATTTTCAGGTAGGTAAGTATTTCTTATAAAACTTGTGTAAAAAAAATAATTTTATTTCTAATGAAATCTTCTTGAAGATGTTATGTTTTTTTCAAAAGGTCCCTCACCAAGAGCATTCATGTGTAATGGAACAGTATAGATTTGACTTTGCGAGCACATTGTACTGTATCATTATTACAAAGTAAATGTAATGCTCAGTTCTCCTGCTTCTCTGATCGTTTTGTATCATTACAAGGTGCGCATTGTAATGTTCGGTTTTCCGCCTTCGCTCATGTAGTGCTCGAATTTGTGACGTTACATTACACACGAATGCTCTCAGTGAGAGAGTACCTTATTTATAATAATCAGATCTCGATTCGAACTCAATCGAATTAAAATTATATTTACCCACATTAAAGTCTGAAATAAACCAGTCACAGGCTTAAATCTATTTTTAGTGTGTTCATACCTACTTGAATGTTATTTATTACAGACCTAGAACTGCATCGGTTAACTTTTTTAATCATTTTATTAAAACAAAGCTGTAGAGCTTTGTACGGGTCTCTCGTTTCAACCACCGCAGCGCAACCATACTGTATAACCAGGATCTACAGCTTATCCAGTGCGCAATTAAAATCAATATTGCACAATCACTGTCTATTGTAACGGGAGCATGCAGGCTTTATTAATACCGGCAAAAACTAAAAAACAACCGGACCGGCAGTGGACACCCCATTTATATTCAGATTATTGAGTCTCGCGGAGAGAAAACACAGTCGTTGTATAGTCAAAATACGTGAAGAAGGTTTACTTTTATTTTGAATCACTACTAAAAATAAATTAACAATTATAAACGTACCAAACCGCATGAAAGAAACACGAATATGTAAAAAGGAAAAAATAATGTTTGTTTGTGGAAATGGCGCTGTAATATCTTGTTGAGGTACCTCTTAAGTAAGGACCCTTCACTATTCAGACTTTGCGGTACCTAACACCCTCACCCTTTTTTGGACGTCGTGGGTAAAAAAAAACATGTTAGCACTTAGCAGCCTTCTGATAATAATGTACCGAGTGAATAAATGGCAAGTGCTCGTATATTCTCTCGACCTAAATCTAGGAAGAATTCGATTTCTAAACACACAAAGAAAAAACTTAATCATTGATTTTGCTAGAACAATGACATTAAGGTCTGAAAAGAAAAAAGATTACAGAATCTTTTTTTCTTTTCAGAAAAACACAGGTTTAGGAGACAAGTTAAGATGCTTATGTCAGACATTTATGGTGAATCACAGAACAGGTTTAGCCTAGGTGCAGACCACCGATTTTTTATCGTATATGTATGGAAGTGCGCACATTACACCGATTGATTCTTCATACAAATTAGAATCGGGCCCAACTATCGGCCGACTAAAAATCGGTGGTCTGCGCCTAGGCTTAGGTTTATACTTTTTGGTTCCTCAGGAAGTAAAATATTGTGTGAGATGTAGACCTACTGTATCTTATATCTACTGGCCATATTAATTGCGGTATCCGAACTCAGTTTTCGACCCCCATTGAGATGCAAAAGTAGATGTGACATGCGTTTAAAAGTTGTAATCACAGCGTATTGTTTCCACCTATACGGCGAGAATTACGCGAACTGTGTTGTTTTGTTAGTAGTGGACAGTGTTGGGTGGTTTAACAAGTTACGTTACAAAAGGTTACAAATAAATGAAGTATTTTTTAAAATAACTTGACAAAATCGAACTGCCTACGGTGGGAATCGAACCCACCACCTTATGCTTGCCGGGCGACTGCTCTTCCTTCTGAGCTACTTAGACACTGGATACTCGAGAGACGACTCTTAATGCCAGAAAGATTTTAATAACGAAGTGAAGTAAATAGGAAAAACATGTGAAAACCAAAAAAAGCTAAGAACCTTTATAATAATGTGTAAAAGCAGCTAATGATTCCGTCAAAAAATTACTTTTATTTAGATTTCCTTTTCCACAAATAAGTTCTTTAACTTATTTTTTTTTTCTCTAAAAGACAAATAAATACTCTTAAATAACAATAGTCTTAAATACCAATTTCGTAATCGCTTCTAACCGCTCAGTCAGTTATTCGTCACATATTCAATGTCGGCCGTTTGGTGTAGTGGTTCAGAACGGACTACTATGCCGAGAGGTCCCGGGTTCGATTCCCGGCCGGGCATAAATTGAAATGATGAATTTTAATTTCTGTGACGGGTCTGGGTGTTACTATGTATAATATGTATGTATTTAAAAAAAAAAAAGTATATAAGTAGTATATCCGTTAAGCTAGCACCCATAACACAAGCATATTAATTGCTTACTTTGGGGCTAGATGGCGCTGTGTGAGATTGTCCAAAGATATTTATTATTATTATTATTATTTATTATATTGGCATACCTTTATATCTAAAACGCAAATAAATCACTGTTCATTTGCCTGCATAAAAATTGGATTCACCCTCCATCCTCGCCTCAAAGAGTGAATTTAGGGGACAATTTCCACGCTCTCCCGGACGTATTGGCACGACCTGGCAACACCATACCTACGTACAGAAAGCGTGATTTTGCGTGAGTGGCTTTTGTTGTCAATGGGGATACATATCGCTTATATTTCTGATTTATAATACATTTCTAATATTCTACCGTAGGTACCATAAATAGGAAGGTGGATTAAAGTGGTTGGGGTTTCGAATACTTTATCGTTAAAAAATGATATCGTCTTTAAAATCGGGATTACCCATACGAAATGGATGGATTTTACTTCAACTTCGAATTACAGTTTGTCAGAGTAAGAATCTAATAAATTGTTAAGTAGTGAATTGCTAAACTAGCCTAAAATTTAAAAAAAAGTGCGCTGTTTCGAACACGTACACGACCACTTATATCGTCTCTAGAACTCTTTAGACGTTCGTCTCTTTGACCCAATTCTAGGTAGGACTTATAATATCTTTTAACTAGCTATGCCCGCGACTTCGTACGCGTGAAAACCAGTTTTCGCTACATTTTTCATTTTTGCTCTGCAACTATTACTCGTGGCGTGATGGTATATAGCCTATATAGCCTTCCTCGATAAATGGGCTTTCTAACACTGAAAGAATTGTTCAAATCGGACCAGTAGTTTCTGAGATTAGCGCGTTCAAGTAAACAAACAAACAAACAAACTCTTCAGCTTTATAATATTAGTATAGATAGCGCTTCACATTACATGCACGGTATTTCTGACCCTACCGCTCCCTCGTATCAACTCCACGTACGTCTGTAACCAATTAGCGACGTTTCACTTCCATTTGTTTGCCAACTTTGAGCCGCCGCAATTTTCTCGATACTCCGCTCAATTTAGCGAAAAGCTCGCTACTTTGTCGCCTCTCCACGAATATGAATCTTTATTTTTTGTTGAGTACCTGTATTTTTCAGAGAAATATTTTCTGTGCGGAGCTTGGTCGAAGTAAAAAAGGTTAAAAGAGATGGTTACTTAGCGAAAGAACTCAATTCTCGCTCGCGCCATTAGAAATAGACAAGTAAGTAAATATACTATGAAAAATCGACTTCATCAGACATGTAACTATCACAATCTCCTAAATATTACTTATTTACTTCTCTTTGCAATCAAAGATATGTTTACTCAATTAGTAAGATACATAATTGGCTCGGCATCATTATAGTTCGGCTTTATTTACTAGAAAAATACAGTTTCTATCGACGACGAATATACAAGCAAGAGCAATTTGTTGCGCAATGAAACACGATAATATTTTTGCATCGCAGAATAAATCAAAATGATTTTCGCTCGCACACGATGCGAGCGAACTTCCCCCATTAAACCAGGTGATGAAGTGTAATGAAGTTAGCTTCCGGTCAGGCGTAAAGCTCGCGTTGGCGCGTGATGACCTAAAGCTTTCGTAGCGGAAGTGCGCCTCTGGGCGGCGGAGGGTATTTTTACTGCGTGAAAATTAACGTTGTTATTTCACGTCCGGCCGAAATTGACAGTTAATTAGGTTAGGGTTACGTGCTATGTCACTGAATCGTGTACACATAACTTATGTGGAAAATAATTAATTACTTATTAGATCAAGTTGAAATGATTTGCAACTTATCTCGCGGACGAATAGTGTCTAAAAATTCAATTATTAGAATTATAAATAACTTGAAATAAAAATCGAACTGAGATGCGATCTTGACGCTAATACATTTTAAAAACTGAAGTATTAGGATTGTAGTTTTTTAACAGTAAGTTATAATTAAAGCATTTTAAATAATTAACAAAAAATCGTCTTATTGCTGCTTGTTATAAATCATAAAATAAATACTTATCACACGATAATGAGACTGGGTTTCAAATCTTCCAATTTTTTGCCATTAGCTCCATAGCTCTCATAAATGACCGAGCAAAGTGTATCTTTATATCGATTTTTAAAGCCTTCATACGCAAGGCCCTCAAGGTGAGGTTTGGAGAGGCTCACTCTCGTGGCAGACACAATTGAAAATGTGGGTACCTGTCTGGAATCGCGTTGTCAAGCGTTACCGACTTAGGGACGAATGTGGGGAGAAAACATCTGTAATAATGTTACACCTACGTGAAAACATTTAGACATTTTATTAGTATTACATTGACATATTTTCTATTAAACACGTGAAAGCATTTTATTAGTATTACATTGACATGTTTTCTATTAAACACGTGAAAACATTTTATTAGTATTACATTGACATGTTTTCTATAAACTTTTATATTTTTACACGTATTTTCTGTCTGTAAACAGGTTTGAAATAAAACTAATGTGTGATGTTATCTCTACATGAAACATAATTTAGACTCATAATCATCAATGGCAGTTACGCGGTTTGATTTTCTTTGATGTTTTTTGTATCTTATGCTTATAACCTTCAGAACCCTTTGGGAAAAAAACTATAGGCAAACAGCAAAAGCTATAAAGATAATAATGACTCACTATAGTGTTCGCAATAATAAAGCTTGTAGGTATGTCTCTGAGTTTTATTTAACATAATTCATAGATCTCAATTACTGGTCATCTCAATTTTTCTGTGTGTGTATAATTCGTATATTATCCTAATGAATACTAACTATTTCTATATAACAGTAAATGTTATTACTTGCTCTATTATGTCACTGAAAAATTCTAGTTAACCTGTGAATATTTAGTAATCTGGCATAATTTGCGTGTCTTAACCTTTAACCGACGAGGTGCGGTCTCACAGACCGCTCCGGTTTTTGAAATTTCTGGATTGCAATGTTCTACTTACTCCCGTGTCCCGAGCGTCTCAGTACCTTCGAGTTTAGTTGCCCAAACGCCATTACAGGTAGTGGTTACATCGACGAGGGCAGTTTTAATAAGATAATTCGATTTAAAGTTCAACAGCGGTCTGTGGGACCGCACGTCGCAGACTACGTGACATTTTTGTACCATACTGAAACTGGCGTTTTTGTTTTAGACGACTAATTTTTCGTAAAAATGATGGATCCTGGGCCACCACAACCTAGGAAAAGACATTTCCTAATGATATATTGATATTTGAACATAATATTATGTAAAAGATGGTAGTCTGTAAAAAAATACCGCGAAACGGGTGGTAAAGCAAACAGTGACATGTATTCTAGGCTCTGACATGCCAAATCAGCCTGATGTCATTGCACCAGCTGCAAAAAAGATGTACATTTTAGTCCACCTAAATTGAAAACGAAATTATCTTACAGGTGTTAGCTATGGATTCCGAAAATACTTGGCATGCGGTAAAAAAAATGACCTGATTTTGCCTGATGTTTACCCTACGTCAATTTTTTTTTGTGCATGTAATTTACGTGTCGTTTATTTTTATTTTATTCATTATGTTCACTAAATTTAGGAAGGAGTATAGTTTTTCTTGCTTTGATTAAAATTTACAAGTTATATAGGTATTATTGAGCTCTAGTGTAATTTCAATGAAATTAAGGGTCAAAAAAGTTTTAGCCATATTTAAATAAAAAAATATACATTGATTCCTCGCAAATTATACGTATGTTTATTTGTAATACTATAATGTTCTTAAAAAAATATAAAACCAATATACTATTATACAAAAAAATATTACTTTTTGAGTAAACAGTATAGCGGTCCCACAGACCGCACGTCGCAGACGGCGTGACAAAAAAATCACGTCGTCGGTTAAAGGTTAATTAACCTAATACCACAGTAAAATTTGTTTTCCCTATTACATCATTTAAAATTCTTTCAGTGAACCTGTAGATATTTTAAATGATTTGGTATTCACACAGACCTCCGTCCACAGTTTGGTGGTAACTCGATTAGCGACGGCGCGCAGTTTCAATTTCATCCGAATATGATTTGAGCGCCCACTGGCGGCTGTCAATTACAACGACATGCTGCGTACGGATATTTTAAACGGCCTTTGGTTTCAACGGTTGGAATGTGCCTGGATATTGTAAAGAACAAGTCTGGAAAATACTACTTACTTACTACTGTTTATGGTGAAATGCCAATGTTTATTGCGTCTCTGGTGACGCTCTTTTCAAAAAGGTTCCTACAGAATACCAGCATCATGTTCTTTATGGAACATGATACAAGCTGAGTTTTGGTTCAACAATTTATTTTTAATTATTATTCAAATTGTGTTAAATTACTGTTTCGTACAATTAACAAATTTTATTTCTTTCTTTCTAATATGTATTATAAATAAATCCGAAAGTAGTTAACTCTTTCTCTCTCTTTAATTTTTCACGCACCACTAACCGATTTATATGAAATCTGGTAGAGAACAGTTTTTGACATAAATGAAATCTTACGATAGTTTTCATCCTTATTTTTGAAAAGGGTGGTTGATAAAATAATTCTGTGATAGACCGAGATTCACGTGGACGAGCGAGAGCTTCTATGCTTCAGTGCTAAAACTTCCAGTCGTATTTGTCCTTCCCACTAAGGCTGAGTTGCACCACCTTATTTTAACCGTGACTATAACGTTAACCGGTGTATTTTGTATGAAGTTTGACAGATTTTTGACGTTTGTTAAAGCTAAAGTAAGATGATGCAACCCAGCCTATGATACCGCGCTTCGGTGAGCACGTTTACTTGAGTCATATCAGGCGTTAATAATTTAGCGATTAGTTAAGTTTGACACCAGGATTATAAGCTCAGTTATTGTAACACTATAGATTAATACGATGAGGCAAAATAGTGTCATGGGATTAACAGTGGCTTTGTCACTGATTGAGTTTTCTTTCTACAAAGGATAAGCTTAGACCTAAAGAGTAATATTCATATTGACGTTTTTAGGGTTCCGTAGTCCTGACAAGGAACCCTTTAGTTTCGATATGTCTGTCTGTCTGTCTGTCTGTCCGAGGTTTTGATGTTGGCACTAGAGAGCTGTAATTTTGTGGAGGTATGTATATTAATCACGCCAACAAAACGGTAAAATAAAAATTTGAAAAGAAATTTTTTTTTAGTAGCTCCCCTTAGCGTGTTTCTCTTTATGTTAAGGCCGGGTAGCAGAGAAAATGGCGAAAATGAGGTTTTCATTTTTCATTTTTGAGGTACTAAACAGTAAAATTAAAAGCTAAGATTTTTATTGGGCATAGTTGAGGATATTTTCTAGGGCTATTAACGGATGGAAACACGATTTGATGAAGTTGACTCGATAGAATAAATTCCCAAAGTTACCTCTATTCGTTTTCTATTTATGGTTTTATTTTTAAAATAAGCGATTTGAGATTCTAAATCTATTACTAAACTAAAGTTCAGAAATAACTCGAGGGCTTTTAACGGATGAAATTTTTATATTGCGTCTTATTTAGTTACTATGTTAAAAAATGTGGAAAAAATCGTCCATGACGGCTTGGACAATCTCAATCAGTCGCGCGGTGGCGCTTACTGAGGACGGACGCGTGTCAGTTTTTTGGCCGTGACAGTTCGCGATTTGTCAATATTTTTGACAATGATGACTTTGATGAGTCACAGTATAATAATATCAGTGTTACTGGAGAAAGCTAAAATTTTTGATAATTAAAAATTATCAATTTTGTCTACCTATTGAAATTTAAATCGTTCGCATCCTTTTAAACGAAGACTCTACTCATGACATTCCTCAAATATGAGACAAAACCAATGAGTTAAAATTACATTTTAATAGTACCTTACATACAATCGTCTTACACTCTTTAGAAGAGCACACTGATACAAATAAATAATAAAAAATTTGGTCAGTGGGTCAAATATAGGGGCAGCTGCACGTCACTGAAAGACGATTCTGTTTACTCGGCATCTGGGCTGGAGAACATGAACCCTAGTTTACAGATGCAGATGTAAATGGAGTTATAACTGGACAAATTTTACATGAAATGTTTAACAGAAATCAGTTAAAAAACACATACATGGAATACCAATAAGGTTGCGGAGGGAAAGCTACCTATTATAAACTAGCGGCCGCCCGCGACTTATTTCGCGTGGACCTCGTTTTACCCTCGTTAGATATCATGTTGATAGATGGCGTTTCACGGCTTCCCCCGAATAAATATTTACGAATGTCATACAGTAGTTTGTCCAGCGCTGTAGATTTTAACCAATGACGATAGGTAGATGGCGCTTTTTAGACACGTCTTATTAATTAATTGAAAGGATGATGGGCACAAATGTATGGAAAGTGGTACCCGCTCCAATAGCCATAACCAATATATATTTCAAAAGGCCTTTAGATGTAGAAAAATGTCTGCTATGGGGCCAGTTCTAATTCACGTTTTGAAAGCAGTAATTCCACTAAGTATTATAATGAAAGTATAACACAATCATCCATGTATACGAGTATGTATTATGACTACAATTTAATAATATAACTAAAAGAAACATTGAAAAGGAAAGGATTATACTTACGATGAACTACCCAAGCTATTAGCCCTTTATTCGCTTTCATCATCATCATGATCGTGATCATTTTAGCCATAGGACGTCCAGTTGAACATAGGCCTCCCCCAATGATTTCCACAATGGCCGGATGGTGGCGGCCTGCATCCAGCGCCTTCCCGCTACCTTTATGAGGTCGTCGGTCCATCTCGTGGGCTGACTTATTGGGTCTTGTGGGTTTATTCGCTTTAGCAACCCATAATAAAACCCTTAAGAAGTAATAAAACTCCAACCCCTTTATTAATAAAAGTTACACCCTAGTTGAACTCTGGCTTAAATTGTTATTTAGCATGGAAATGTCATTTTAATCCAAGATTCATCCTAGGTATAACTTTTTATTAATAAGGTAGTAGTTCTTCAAATAAAAACATTTATTTGACAATTATCCCTATCAATAATTATAGAGTTAAGGAAGGATGCTGGAGCAGTAAATCCTTCATGCCTCGCATAATCTAAGTACTATACGATGGACACGTATGATACTTCGGTTACACAAAAAGTATGTTTATCTTCGAACGCAACCAGATCTGAGGCTGGTGGCCATAGTAAATATTGTTCATCTTGGTAAGACCTTTCAAATGACACTACAAACATAACTATTGGAGCCGGGTAGCATTTTGCAAAAAAGTATGTTTATCTTCGAACACAACCAGATCTGAGGCTGGTGGCCATAGTAAAAGTTGTTCGTCTTGGTAAGACCTTTCAAATGACACTAGAAGCATATCTATTGGAGCCGGGTACCATTTTGCCCATTGTCCTTTATTTGTCACATTTATCGTCATAAGTTAGCCTAATGTTAATCTGGGTTATAAACAATAATACTGTAAAGGTTAAACAAAATCCGTTCAGTAGTTTTTGCGTGAAAGAGTAACAAACATCCAGACATCATGACATCCAGACATCCCAACTTTCGCCTTTATAATATTAGTAGGAAGTAGGATAGGATATTTCACAATCCAAACTAATATTTACTATTTAGCATTTACTTACAGTAAATATTAATTTGGATTGTAAAATATTTAAAATAAAAAAAAGAATAAAACAAAATAGGGTTTCAAATTACCTATCCTTATCTAATTTATAAAGAGGTAAAGTTTGTGTGTTTATATATTTGTTAAATTGTAAGGGGTAATCTCGGGATCTACTGAACCGATTTTAAAAAATCTTTCACCAATAGAAAGCCACATTATATCTGAGTGTAATAGGTTATATAAAAACCTAAAAATTCTACGCGGGCGAAGCGGCGGGCGGAAAGCTAGTTTATTTATAATTATGTAAGAGCATAATTATTAAAGTCGAAGTCAAACATTCTTTATTTGTGTGGACCTATATTAACGAGAGATTACAAGGCGTCAAATATTTCAAGAAAAAAAATTAAAAACTATTATAAATCTAAATTTTGCTCTCATGGAGCCTTTACTTACTCTGACAAATCAAGACTTAAAGAAGAAACTAATAATAAAAGTATTTAACTGTCCTGCAATGAAAAGCTTGATCGGATACAACACCTCAAGTTATTTTAGAACTTGATTTCATTAAAAGACTCCGAATATCAAATCGCTTAGGTATCTAAAGTCAAACGATTCTGAATTAATGTCAAGTGGCATAAAGTTGGGACTAATAAATAACCCATTAAGATAGTAGCGCCCTCCTGTCAATGACATACCTGGAACGATAGAGTATTGGACAACTAATAAAAATGCTTTGTCCTAAATGACTGACGGATATCGTAAGGAGACCTGAAAGTTGGAAGGTGTGTTCTTTGTATGACGTAGGCATCCGATTTTCCAAAATGGGGTCATGAAATGAAGGGGGTGAAAAAAGGGGGCAAAGTTTGTATGGGACAAAGTGATTCTTTGGTTCAATCTACTTGAAATTTTGCTTAACAATTCCTTAATATTATAAAATTAGAAAGTTATTTTGGGAGTCATTTGCTTCGAAGTTGATATCAATACTAGATACTTACTGCTTTTGATTTAATTACTTTTTATTTTTACAAGTGTTTGAAAACTCCATGTCAGATTACAATCAATGTCAAGTGAAATCTCAAATTGAAATGTCGCAATCTCAATGAGGAGGCTCTGCATTTATTCCTAGAATTCCCCTAACACCGTCAAATTACCCTTTCGAATTCAAGACAGTGCAGTTTCCCATCAAAATCTGCTTCGTAATGACTATAAACAAAACTCAAACTCAAACTCTAGCGACCTCTGCATAAACTCCCATGAGTGCTCAGAGCGGGTGCCTGCGGCAGGTAACCGCGTGTGATGCTCATAGTGATTTTCGATACAGAGCCCCGTACATACGTTATACATAAATTATGGAAAGAAAACACCCAGACCAATACAAACAAATATGTATGCAATTTTGGTATGATATTTTTATTTATTAATAAACAAAAAGACTGAACAAAATTGATGCGTGTACTGATTAATGTAATTAATCACATGCAAAGTTTCGTGAATTGCAACAACTAAAATTTATTATCCAAGCTCTAAATAATCGCTACTACGAGTAACTGATCATAAAATGTTTTTCCAATCGCTCAAGCTCCCGAGGACCTACCGATAGGTCGGGTGACGTAATCTTGAAATTCTTTTGGCCGCCGCGGAACTTCTGGAAGGTCGGGTGACGCCACGCCTCTTTGAACCGTGTTTACTTTGGCAGTTATATTTTATATAATTCGATTCTAAAATATATTCCCAAAAATTATGAAAGTTGTTTTAATTTGTATCACTTGGATATGATTTGTATTAGAAAGTGCTGTGAGTGTGACGCTTGAACGGAAGGAAGTCAACCTAACCTAACCAACTGCGTATTTCTATACTGTGTAGCCGCGAGAGCTCTTTGGCGCGCTGTCTTCGGCGAAGTATTGCGCGCGCAGATTTTGACAGCGCGAAATACCTACTTTAGCAGAAATACCAAGCCTTAACTAAGCAACCAATAAAAAAAAACAAATAGATAATCCGTATAGTGGTTCGATATTTGAAACCAAAAACGAAAAAACCTCTTTGATGTTCAAAAAAGTTTTCGATCACCATTCCAAACCAAAACCATAGCGCACTGTGCAAATTGTATGGCTTTCACCGGATCACGTGACTTGCTCACATATTTGTTTTGGGCGGATATCCGGACGACGGCACATAGTGCCCAAAATTCACGATGAAAATGTAAAATCATAGTAAGTGGAATGAAACAAAATTTTGCGCACAGCATGCGAGGAAAACGAATTATGATATCAGGGAGTAAAATTTTCACTCCCTGAGTTTTATTTTTTCAAATGATTGAAGATAAACGAAACATATATTATGTGAGCAAACCCAAACTGAAAAAGCAAAAAAATATTATAAATAGTCAGATGTGTAAGAATAACTTTATTTGTCATATTTCTACATTTCCAATATTTACTAGGCAATCTCAGTGAGTGCCTTCTTAGCAAATTGTGTTTTACTAGTAAAATTCGGTGGTTAGAAGTTTTTGATTACCTAATAAGTACATACAATTTATGTAATATAATTATTTAAATTGAGCTATAATCGGATACACGCGCTAATCAACTGACTCAAAAAATAAGACAAATTATGTGAAAACAAAAAACAACTCATTATTTCTATTAATCCTCTTTATTTTTATTTCGAGAGCCGAGAAAAACAACAGATTTTACTAATTGGGATTAATTTCTCCCACCTTGTTTTTGAAGAGAGAACAAAATACTCGATTGAAGGTAAATGTTTTCTTATTTCAAGAAAATACGATAATACGGCTCAAGTAGCATTAATACAGGGCTACTCCGAAACGCTGTTTGCGTAGTTTCGTGTCTATCTGTCACTGTCGCTCATGCTGGTATCTCGCTTTGCGTGAGAAGGATGGCAACTTTTGAAATTTCGGGTATCATTTTTCAGAGTAGCCCCCCTAATTCGTCGAATCAATTTACCCGAACGAACGCGTAGGTTGTAAGCAGCGAAGGATCTTGTGGAAATTCCAGGATCATTTCTTGTCCGAAAATCTGTTTCTAAGCACGATAAAATGAGACGCTAAGGAAAATGAAATGGAAACATCTTGAAAAAGGTTTTGAATTCGATATTAGTCGTCATTTATTATATGTAAAATAGCTTCAGCTAGCGACACGCGTGCGTCAAGGATGTTGTTCACATTTTCATGGAATCTTTTTCGTGCGGAATAAAGTGACCTTCTAGGAACTCCAAACAAAGAGAGACTTTTTCAGATATTTTCGTTTGTTTCTTTCATGTGCATTTAAAAAAAAGTAGTAAACTTTAACTGTTTCAAGCAGACATTAATAATCTATACAAACGCGAAATACCACTTAATGATTAATCACGAAATCTCAGAAACTAATTATTAGACCTTACAAATTTGAAATTTGGGAGGTAGGTTCCAGGGTGTAGACATCCGCTAAGAACAGATTTTACGAAACTCCACCCCTAAGGGGGTAAAACGGGATCCACGCATACGAAGTCACTGGCGGCCGTTAGTTAAATATATTTGTACGTATTAGAAGTTTTTTTTTATTCTAACTCTAAATATTATTATACTGATAGTTATTTTGTATGTAGGCACTTTAGTTTCATCCATAATTACAGGAAAATTTCATCTATCTGCCTCTCATGATGATTGTTTATGATCACAATGATTATCATCAGTGCCGCAAAATTTAATTACGGGATACTCAGTCAATGTTTGAATGCCTTGTTTACCCGACTATGCATATTTGTGAAGTGCCGGCAATGGAAACAGTTACAACTGGAAATATTCGCCCAATGAACTTGCAAAGTAATTATAAAATGATAGCGAATTTTCAAGTGCTCATTTTCATTTTGTTTGCGCAGACTGCGGAAGCCAAACACGACTCTCGCATGATTTGTGTTAATTACTTCAATGATGCGTGACGCTGTCTGTGTACTTTGAATTTTAATATTGGTAAACTGAGGTGGGTACAATCAGCTTCAAATAGTTAGTGACACTAAAAGTGGCCAAAAACAACCTTTTTCATAATCGAATAATTACAGTATTATATTGAGTTGAAATGTCGCGTGACGTCACTTTTGAGTAAAAAATCTACTCAAGCGTGACGTAACGCGCCACTTCAACTCGATGTAGCACTGTTATTATTTAAATATGAAAGAAAATAAAAAATATGAGTCTAATATTTTCTAATTATCTGTCTGACGGACAAATAATTGAAATTTTGTCATCTAGCCTATTGTAACGAAGTCGTGTTGCGAACTTTTTGGCTACTTGAGGTGTAGCTTCACGTACTATAAAGCAAAAAAGAAATGTCCGTAATATATTCGGTTATAGAAGTTCAAAACTAGCTCGGTACCTATAGATAATTGCTTGCCCTGTAGGTGATAACATGTTAGGGAAAAGTACGTACCTTTTAGTGGCTCCTAAAAGGAACGCCATTTACAGCAATCGTAGAGAGATAAGTTCGCCCTTATTGAAGCCTTCACAGTGCAGCACTTCGATGTAGGTACATTCTTCAGGGAATTTTTTAGGACCCCTATTCTGTAGCCCGAAACGTTGGAGGTTGAATGTTGTCTGAAAATAAAATTGATGCTATCAAAAACTTATAACTTGCACTAAATGCCTTTTCTGTAATTAGTGAAACTATTAAGTATTAAATGTTTCATAATATAATTTCTCAAGATTATTTGACTGAAAAATTAAAACCTATGTATGTGGTATACCTACCTACTTCCAAAAGAAGCAGAATAAACTTTTAATAAGCATGCTAATGATAAAAGCTGACGCAAATGTCCCACACCCTTCACTCTATATAAACTCTAGGGACATTTATGTAGATATGCCTTAAACACACAGAGTCCATCCAGCCCTTTGTAAAACTAGTGATGCCTGCCAGAGTTAAATGTCGAAGCGAGTAAACAGACGGACGGATACACCGAATCATATACGTAGGTAATCAAAGCGAAGGTATCAAAGCACCAAAATGAGCTTTGCGTTAAAGCTCGCGGGTGTTTGCTTGGCCAATGTTTGAATTTACGATGAGTCTGTTTGTTTTACTCCGAATTTGGTGTTTCAAATAGTTTGAATTTATGTAACGTGCGTGCTAAATAGTCATTTACTAGGTGTTAACTTAGAATTTGCGCTGAGACTCTACCTTTTATTGGTTTTTAATTTTTAATTGTCATCTTTACACGTTCTTGATAGAAACACTACGATATATTTTCTTAAAGGCAGAATGACAACTAAGTACTTATTTTTTTCTTTGAAATAACTAATAATAGGAATTAGTCATACAAACAGCTTTCCCCCGGGACAAACTCGACCTTCACGTTTTGGGTTTTTACTGGCGGTCAAGCTGTACATTGTATCCGGCTACACAGGTTTTGCAGCAGTGGGAATAAGAGGTGTGAATAGTCCCGTATAAGCAACGCTTACGGAAATGACATCATTCAAAAATAAATCACAGAAAATATGAAACTTTTGTATGAACAAATGAATATGCACGTAATAAATGTGACCTTAACCTTGATAACAAATGAATCCGATATTATCTTTGTTTACAATGTCACATCCGATTTAAAGTAATGAAAATACTCGTTCAAAAGACCCTTGTAATAACTGCACCCTTCCGTCGGTCATACGCGTAGCTTTAATGATAAATATTTGTGACGAAGGCCGGCGGACGATTTCATTCATCATCGGTCGCTATGGCGGTAGTCAGTCAATTAGTTCGACTCGTGTGGTTTTATAAACGTTGGGGCTGATTCCGATTTTATTTGCACACTTTTTTGCATATTCTGCGCTTCTTTTCAGGAAGAGATGTAGTATGTATATCTGTCTAAAGTACGTAGATGGCGAATTCATCTTGCTTGTGTGTAATGTTGCTAAAAGTTAGGTTTGTCCTGCTATGTAAATTATCATCAGATTTTTTTAGTGAGAGTAAGGGCTATATTTCACCGGGACACCATGGCGGCGCAACCAGTCGCCGGCTACCAACAAAATGTATGCAGCTTTGCGCAACCAAACTGACACCTGGTGAGTAACTCTCTATAGAGCTGCATACATTTTGTTGGTAGCCGGCGACTGGTTGCGCCGCCATGGTGTCCCGGTGAAATATAGCCCTAAATTGTAGTATTTAGAGCTGGAGGATTTAATCTACGTAATACGAAGCAAATCGCACATGAATGAATATTCTTTGCCAGTAGAAATTAAGCCATTCAAACGCTTCCGAAATTCAATTTACGAACTGAAATTTTGTCCAAATGAGAGTTTTTTTGAGATGACATAAAAAAATCCGACTTAAAAATACGTTGCAAGGAAAAAAACCCAATAAGTATCAGAATCAGGCCCAGTGGGGAGAGATGCGTAGCCACTGCTCCGGGAAAGCATCGCACTAAACCAATATGTGCCAATGTAGCCTCGCTCACTGCACACTGGTTCACTTTGTGCCGCGAATCGAAGCCTTTCCTTTTTGATTACCTGTGCGAAAAGGGAAATAGATAACACATCAAACGCAAACCGCAATTCTCTTTCGTTTTCTTGCTTCTCCGATTCGATTTTCTTGGTCCTACTTTATTTTTAGTCTTCTGACTCTATGGTAATTGCTCCCACAAACCTTTCTGAGGTTCTATAATTTTATGGCTAATAGACATGGCTTAACTACCTACCAAGAATTGCATTAAGGTATCAAGACTATCAAGGAGTGCGAGTATAAGCCTAATACAAAATAATCAACTTATATGTACCAGAGTAACTTTAAGTCCAATTATTCATGTTGCTATCTTCAAATTAAAAATATATGACGATAAATACATGATTATTACTTTAATCGATACCTACACAAAGTCATGCGTTGATAAAGCGATTATTTAATTTTCTATTAATAAAGTTATTACTACACCAAATAAACACGTAAACTGTTTAAGATACACACTGCGCAGCGCTTCCCAAGCGACATGCAGCTTTAGGGCTTTGTGGCCAATCCGATTGTACCACAAGGTGCTAATGACCGCCAAAGCGTCCGATAATAGACTCAAAGCGTTATTTGGATACAAACACAACCCTATAACAGCCCTTAGTTACATTAACGACATACCTTTGATAGTGCATTGGTGATTTGCATGTGATCTAAAATATATTACTGACATATTAGGAACAGAAATAGAACAAACGTAATTCACTACTACTAATTATTTATTTACTTTTTATACAATACTTAAAACTATACAAGTTTTAAAACAAAACCAAGTTTACACTTCATATTTTCAATGCTTTTTAAGCAAATTTTGACATGCGTTCAGTATTTTCTATTTGAATGTTCAATATTTTTATGAAGCAGGAGACTGTGCTTGCTCGCGGTTCATTTTAAAATGTTGATGATGATACCTAGTGTATAACAAACATTATAAATGCTGCTGCGTTAGTGAAAAAAATAAACTCTGTAAACTACATCGATTAAAGCAAGTCAATTAAATTTAAAAAATACTCTAAAGCTTTTCGACAAAACTGTAGCAGGGAAAATATATTTTCTTTCAGCGGCACTCAAAGGATGTTATTACAGAAATGAATTATGTCACAAGGAAACTAAAAGTAAGTATTTTCAATTACGCACATTTCCAAAGGAGAAAAATATAAATTCCTTGGTGAGCACAAGGAAATGTGAATTAAGAGCAATATTGCATTATTACTTGCGCCGTAACTGAAATAGCATTCCAACTTTTTATCGTTTTGCATCTTATTTCTGGCAAGCACAAAATACTTAACTGTTCGCATTGTAACTTTAATAATTCTTTTGCGCCATATTAAGACGTCTTGGGCTGGTTACTATACGAGGGGTTTTCAGAAAGTAATGAGAATGGGATATTTGTAGCTATCACAAAAATCTGGAAAAAATTTGGCAGGTAGCTTAATACTTTCTCTAATTTGACACGAAGATTGCATGCTCCAAGATCTCTGAATATGAACAATACATCTTCGCTATTAAATATTATCGATACCTTCAGGTTCAATTGTCGTATAAACCAAAACCCTACTTTTCAGGAGAGCCAAAAACGTTTTTTTTTAATAAAAAAATCGTAACTTTTTTATTTGAGAAGTTATAAAAAAATGACCAAGAGAAAACATTTTTCAATTCTTGCGATGAAAAAGTCTAGATATTTAAAAAATGGGCATCTTTAGTAGTTTTAAAGTTAGCTTGGAGTTACGTCCTTCAAAAAGTCACTCGGTGGTTTATACGACCCATTATATTGGACCTAAAAATAACTCTTTACGTCGTATTTGATTTTTTAGTAAACACGAGACTGAAATTGATGGCTTAAAGACCATTAGATGTAATTTTTTTGGTTTATATACCCATTGATAAAGTGATTTATTCAAATGTATTATTAAAACTATACATGTAAATAATGTATTGTTTACTATTTCCAGGCTTTTGTTGTTTAGAGAATTTGCACAAAGATATTTAACAGTGTAAAAACTATATTTGGTTGAGGTAGAAATAATAAATTTGCTTGCATACGAAAAATTATAACAAGTTTATTGTTTTTTTTTTTACAATTTTGCAGGAAAATTATGGCAAAACTAATAATTTTAAACAAAACTAATCACCATAAATTTTGAACAAAAAAATACAATTACAGCAAAACATTAAGACAGCTTTCCTGGTTATCTGCTGACGCATATTGAATTCGTTTGGTTATGATACATTTTGCATAAAGAGAAGAGCCCCAGTATGCTCAGGAGAAGGATTTGTAATTTTTTGAGAATTTCTCTAAGGAATTTATATCTTTACAAGAAACCCAAATTTAAATTACAGCTAAAAGAAAAGGCTAGATGTCAAAATTTCAATTATTTGTCCGTCAGACAGATAATTAGAAAATATTAGACTCATATTTTTTATTTTCTTTCATAATTAAATAATATCAATGCTACACTGTAATTATTCGATTATGGAAAAAAAATATGAGTCTAATATTTTCTAATTATCTGTCTGACGGACTAAATAGAATTTCGATTTCATTACCTAGTCATCATCCCTAATAGTACTTGTAAAGTAATAAATTATTACAGAGCATATCAAAAGGGTATAAATAGCCTTCATGAGCACACTATGGCTTATTTTCTTTGTTTAAAAGTCTTGAATTCATCACATTTAGTCGAGATCAATTCACGAATGTATTGGACTTGGAAAGCAACCTTATATACCTACCTATCTAGTTATTATCTTTAAAAGTAGAAACAATCAACTTTTTTTAACTTTATAATTAAGAAAAACTTACTTACTGTCCATACATACAATGTGATGCAATAAATAAATGAATATGAATATGAAACAGATAATTACCATATTGAATACGTGGACTTACGACGTTGGATCCAAATATCTGGCCATATGTCTTTGGGCGTAAAAACCATTTTCAATTACGAGAGAGTTTTACATCCTGGCTTAAAAAATTGTATGGTTGATACATCTTAGCAAAAATACCAAAAACAAGCGTTCGGTTTTTACATCGTTTATAAGGTATTTATTTATCTTTTAGGCTATAGTTTTTTGGGGCGTATAAACATTTTTTTAGCGAATTTCAATATATCGAATATACAGCTCGATAGAGAAAAAAATTCTGATTAAAATGGTATATACATATAACTCAATTTGGCCAAAATGGTTTATACGACAATTGAACCTGAAGGTGTCGTTATCTATTTACCGAAACAAGATAATACAACAGTAGATGTTAAAATAGATAGGTACCTAGGTAGCTTTTATCACCAACGAAAGCTAGTGTGTGATATTATTACATTTTTATAAATGAAAACTTTACTTCAGTTGTAGATTCTGTCTTGTCAATCTATGCTTGAAATTGAGTCGAGTTTGAGCTTCGTTCTGTAATATCTTAGAAGTATTTGCAGTCATAAATTAGCCATAATGAACTTAACTCTATGCGGGTGGATATTATTGACATAAGACCCTGTAGATAACAGTTCGTCAAAGAACTATGATTAAAAATCCGACGTAATCAACATGACCGTAATTACAAAAAAACTAAGCCCAATGAAACCAAATAACTATCATATGAATAATGCACCCTGCCTATCACCGGACAACACAACCAAATACCCTTTCAATAGAGGTATTACGGTCGTCCGAATTGATTTTGAGGTTTCCACCACATCAAAGGCCTGTAGGGACCTAGGCACATGCTCTGTAGATTATTAATATTATGATGTTACATGTGTGCGGGAGGGGGTGCGGATTTATTAAACACTAGCTGTTCCCGCGACTTTGTACGTATGAAAATCGTTTGAATAAATTGCAAAGTATTGTAGCCTATTAATTATTGTTTTTTAAAGATAACCCCACGTGGTAAGCTAAACATGCTTGTTACGAGTGGTTTCACCTTAATAGTCCGGCGGCGCGGCGGGGTTCGAAGTTCGAACCCGCGTTCGTTGGATTTCGATTCGGCCAAATTAAATATATATTTTTTTATACATTTAGCCGTTACATCTTTAATTCAAATAGTGTCTTAAATCCTCTTGAGGTTTGTCTGAATACTTATTTGTTTAACTGGTTGTTAAATAATTATATCTGTTTTTTTATACTTTATATCTGTTTTTTTAAAATTGAACCTGTAGTTACAGAGATTAGCGCGTTCAACCAAACAAACGAACAAGCTCTTCAGCTTTATAACATTTGTATTACATCCGATGGACATCGGGTATCAAATTGCCGCTAAACTAAATGTGCTTTTTGCGAACTTCCATATTTATGACTAGCGGCCGCTCGCGACTTCGTACGCGTGGATCCCGTTTTACCCCCTTCATCTATCTTACGCGGTTTAGATTTTTTCATACAAATGTTTTTTCCCGCTAACTCCCGTTCCCGTTGGAATTTCGCAATATCCTGTTGCAACTAAGCTTTAAGTTTACTAAGGGACCTGCATGCCAAATTTCAAGCGTCTAACTTAAGCGGTTTAGATTTTTCATACAAAAGGATTTTCCCGGTAATTCCTGTTCCTGTGGGAATTTCGGGAATTCCTTTCTTAGTGCACCTCTACGGTACCTAAGCTACGTCCCTTATCAATTTCAAGTGCCTACGTTTAGCCGTTTAGGCTGTGCGTGGGTATGTCAGTGAGTCAGTCATACAAAAGGAATTTCCCGCTAATTCCAGTTCCCGTGGGAATTTTGCAATATCCTGTTGTAACTAAGCTTTAAGTTTACTAAGGTACCTGCATGCCAAATTTTAAGCGTCTAACTTACGCGGTTTAGATTTTTTCATACAAATGTTTTTTCCCGTTAACTCCCGTTCCCGTGAGAATTTTGCAATATCCTGTTGTAACTAAGCTTTAAATCTACTAAAGTACCTGCATGCCAAATTTCAAGCGTCTATCTTACTTGGCTTAGATTTTTTCATACAAATGTTTTTTCTCGATAATTCCCGTTCCCGTAGGAATTTTGCAATATCCTATTATAACTAAGCTTTAAGTTTACTAAGGTACCTGCTTGCCAAATTTCAAGCGTCTAACTTAAGCGGTTTAGATTTTTCATACAAAAGGATTTTCCCGCTAATGCCCGTTCCCGTGGGAATTCCTAAGTATCCTATAACCTGCCCAGGAGTATGAAGAATAATTGTACCAAGTTTCGTTAAAATCCTGTCAGTCATTAAAATAGTTTTTGTTTCTATAAGGAACATACAGACAGACAGACAGACAGACAGACAGACAGACAGACAAAAATTTTACTGATTGCATTTTTGGCATCAGTATCGATCACTAATCACCCCCTGATAGTTATTTTGAAAATATATTTCATGTACAGAATTGACCTCTCTACAGATTTATTATAAGTATAGATAGATGATGTGTGTTTGAGCTTTGCGAAGCTTCGACTGTGATGGGGATTTAAATATTAAATTTTGGAAATGCAGATTTATTATCGATGGCTGTGTAACTGAACGTAAAGTTGTATTATATTGTGTGTTCAGAAAGTAATGAGAGTGGGTTATTTCTAGCTATCACAAAAATGGGGCAGGTAGCTTAATTCTTCACTAGAAACTGGTACAAAAATCATTTAAGTTCGTTTAAAAATTACATTCACCTAATCACGACCAGTCGGATGATTTTCTTGACTTTCCTAAAAGGCCTAAAAAGGACACTGCCTCGACAATTCCTCAAATATTAGGTCCCTGAACTACTTTTTAAATCGGAAAAAGAGCTATTAACGTAGCTGAGAGTCAGATCCAGAGAATATGATGGGTTTTTGAGCATTTTGAAACGCAATTTTTTTTTGGCTGCCACCGCAACTTCAGGGCTTTAAACAGGGATTTAAATATTGAATTTTGGAAATGCAGATAACATTTTCGATGGCTGTGTAACTGAACGTATAATTGTATTAAATTGTGTGACTTTGTACCGTCGCGTCTGTATAAACTATTATTAGAAGCTATATTGACTTAATTCTCTAGACGCAATTCTCTATTGATCTACTAATTTTCAAGGCGCAATTCCTGAGCGAAACTTTGGGCGCTGTCTGTTTGAACTATGTATTTGCTACAGGATAGCTTCAGGTGTAAATTTCTTGTCGAATAGTTTCTACCCACAGTTCCACCGTCCAGCATAATATGCATAATTAGAATTGATTGTGCATCCTTCAAGATTTGTAAAACCTTAACATAAAAGTGTGATCTATCTCAATATAGTAAGAAGTTAAATTTAGCAGTAGATGTACTTATTTTTAGTTTGATAAAATTATTGTAATATTGTTTTTAAATAGATCTAAGATACAGGTTTCCTTTTGAAGACAAGCTTAATTTTGCTTAATTTAGGCATCAATTAATTACTTACTTTCACACAGTAACCTTAATTTTATTGAAACCAAACTGGTACGTATTTAGGCTAAGTTTTTGTACAGTAAATATTGTTATTATTCTTAAGTATACGATTTCTAAAAAACTGATGGTTACCACATAAAAACCTAGATCCAATATTACAACCAAGAAAAGGTATATGTTACAATCTAGTTATTTTCAATTGGTATGTGATATCGGCTAGCTACAAATACAAACCATGAAAGTTACAAATTAACAAAACAACGCAGCACGTGCCCAACGCGAACGAGTAGTTAGTAATTGACTTTTTAACAGCTTTTGCCAATTTTTCAGGGATTGCTAACTAGCAATACCACCTGGTCACACTCACACCTATCAGAACAATATTTTGTTTTGCTTTAGCAACACAATCATCCACAAGGTTCAACGTTGTAACTCTGTAAATAATGTAACTCATTAACTCGTATTCATAATTTGTCTAAATTTCTTTTTTTTTTTTTTTTTTAATTTCATAATAATTTTATAATAATACATTAACTTAAAATTACTTAAAAACTAAAATTTAAAAATGACTAATGATAAAAACTATTTACAAAATAAAAAATACTTCACCCCCAGCGCCGCAGTCAGGAATGGTGCCCAAAAGGCTGGCAGCATTGCCACGTTGAATGGCCAGGCTAATTCTCTGATTATAATTAAACTCATTAATATTATACATTGTTGTATTTACCTGAGTAGATAAAAATTATCGCTAACATGAAAGTTTTCAGTTGAACAATAGGCCTTTTAAGGACAAAAATGTCTTTTACTCACTTCCTGTATTACTTATAGATAAGAAACCCATAACAATAGAAGGGGAAATTAATAGTCTTTCATCTAGTAGCAATATAAATTTTGGCCTAGAACAAAGTTTTTGAAATATACAACATTTTGTCACAACTTTCACCAATCATTTAGTTCGGCGGCCGTACGATAGATAAAACTAAAAACTGACTCATAAAATCTAACAAATAATTATTAGTTATTTGTAGGAGTCAGTAGGGTAATTCAAATTAGTTTCAATAACATTGTATTAAATCGTCTAGATAATTCTAACGTGTTAGGCTTACACAAACATTTCTAGTTATATTTTTCATCATTAAACATATTGCGAATAAATATATAAGAAATATCTAATTAGTATAGCACAGTAAATATACTGTGGTAGCAACGGATGAATAATCACATCACAAAGACATTTTTGTCCCATACAAAATATTCGTGACTGCTAACTTCGTAGTTCGGAGCGCAAGCCCGGTGTTAGAAAATATTTTTCTAACACGGTACTACGAATGGTATAGCTACGTGCTACGACGAACTATCGTAGCATCTTGTAGACTCGTAGCACTTCGTAGTCATCAAGTGGCACTACAGCAGTAGCAGATTGTAAAAAGATGCATACGAAATAGCATTTTTCTACAGGTAAATGTTTTAAGTTTTTTAATCAGCAGGTTATTAATTTAATAACACTCATTTCCTTGTACTCATATAACAGGATTTTCTA
The DNA here is from genome assembly GCF_963855985.1 of Ostrinia nubilalis. Lineage (NCBI taxonomy): Eukaryota > Metazoa > Arthropoda > Insecta > Lepidoptera > Crambidae > Ostrinia > Ostrinia nubilalis. Next base: position 13,142,628 of record NC_087097.1, read on the forward strand.
TGTCTGCACTAGATGGCGTTGTGTGTCTGTATATATAAATTCAAATCTGTATAAAGGATAGATTTACATATGTTATGAGTCATGCAAAGTAGACCATTATGTATGATGTCTTAAAGCTAGCTAGGAGATAATTTATGATACAGGCGTTAATTTTCATTACCTAGTCATCATAATTATTTTATATGCAAGGGATACTATGACCATATTGTGGACTTAAATAACAGTAATTAGTAATAGTTATACGCCCCTCGGCTTTGTAACTAAATCCTATAATCACGGCGTTAGTGCGTCCAAATAATTCAATGTGCATATGCGTTGTACAGCGCTGACAAACAAATAAAATTAGTCTGGCTGTCCACAGCGAAATGGATTCCCTGGGCCTGTTGATAGGATCACTGAGCCAGCTTAAATTAGTGACCAGCTCTAGGAAAGTTGGACTGTCACCAATTGACAGTCAGACTAATTTATTTATCTCCGTAATCACGCGTGAAACATTGGATTATTCAACACGTAATCCGTATATGCCACAGCGAAGGAGAATTACGGTAAAGCATCTTCAAACAAGCCTTTAAATCTTTTCTTCTGTAATCTTTTCTTAAAGGTTTTAAACCTTTGTTTGTCACCTGTCATCCGCTTTGCAATGGAGGGAAGTCGAACCTAATTTCGAACTTTTCCTATGTTCTTCTGATTAATTTCGTTGCGGGTCCAATGACAGTTTAACTTTCTCCCGGGACAAACTTGACCTTCATTGGTTGGGTTTTTATGGCGGTCAAGCTGTAGATCCTGCCTACACAGGAGTTGCAGTGGTGGGAATAGTCCCGTAAGCCTTGTAAAAAGACCAACTAATATAAAGGCCAAACTAGTTTAGCGCAAGAGAAAACAAAGATTTCTTGTAACTCTTGTCGTCGTATAAGTTTCTTATGTGTACAAAATAGGGGGTTTCTAGTACCTACAAAGATGATACTACTTTTCTTTTACTATGGTCCAGTGTTAAGAGAATATGCGGATACACTAACACAGGACAATGGAAGGGCCACGCCCTGGCCAGGGCTTTGTCGGCTGCAGGATATTGATAAAGCTGTGTATTTGATATTTGACGTGAAACCATCACGCCGCCATTGTTCACGTTAACTATGTCATTGTTCCAAGTTGATTAAAGGATATTGTTTAGACGTTCAGTTAGGTTGATGCCGTGTTGGACATTTGCAGCGGAAAACTAAAGGGCCATCAACGTTCCAGTATGTACAGGAAGCGTCAAATAGCACATGACACCCAAAGTAGCCAAGAAGTTCGCAGCACGTCTTTGTTACAATGAGGGCTATCGTTTTTATACTTAACAGTTGGCACCCCTGGCGATTGACAGGACCTTACTCTACAGTGGCGCCATCTTGATGAGTGCAAATGCGATAGTCCTCCTACCACTTTAGAGCTCACCAGTTGGTGCCACTGTCTTCGCTACTAGCAAGTGACAGGACCTTACTCTACAGTGGCGCCAACTGGTGAGTGCTAAAACGATAGCCCTCATTAGAATACGGTTGTGCTGTCAACTTTTTGGCTACTTTGGGTGATGGGTGTCACAAACTATTTGAAGCTAACTGTACGTAAAATTGTTTTTTTTTTAAATCTCATTCGTATTTTCATTATTGTTAATTACACTCTATACTACGCGACCTAAGTGGCTGTTTCTATTTAATTATTTTCGGTGAATAATGGTGCTGGTTGCACATGCAAAGCAATATTATTATTTTCTTTACAATATATTTCTTTTCGCAAAATGTTCCAGATCAGTTAAAGCATCAAGATTTATGGAAAGACGTCCTCAAAGGCGAACTAGATAATATTAGATGCCAATATCAGTAACTATGACGGGCTGCCGCACACTTGGCTGCTAGTGGCGACCCTACACAAGATTGTCTTCTAAAATCTGCTATTACTTACTATCTTATGTGTCTATTGAAGTAAGAACAAAAGCTGCTCACTACATACTATTAGCTGGTACTAATAGTACTTGTCGGCTCGTCAGGGATTCGAACCTCAGATATTGTGGGCGAAATAGGGTATCGTGCAATGAGAATGAGACTTGTGTTCGAACACTTTTAATAATCGTCAAACAGAGTTCAAAATCAGCACTTAGTTCTTAGTATCTACTACAATCTAGACTTCGTCGAGCGATAAAATAGGCACTAGGTGAAACGTGGGACAGTTCCGTGACGATGTCTTCTCTTGTCGGCGTCCGGAGCGAAAGTGAGTTCGATCCGTCCCGCCGTGACCGTTACGACTCTGTCGAAGCGCGCCAAAGCGGTGTTGCGCCGATTCGCCGCTAGGTGGCGCACTTGCGTTTCACTTTAGTGTCCGTACTCATGACCGTCTGCGACACGGCCATCCTGCGTGTCACACGTCCTCGTGTGATCATCTGAAAAAAACCAAAAGAACAGCACAGTATCCGCTCGGCCAATCCTATTTCAAGCAACTTATGTGCTTTCAGAAATGAGGAAACTAAACTTTCAGTACTACTAGATACTCTTTCTACAACTAGTTACTCTTTCTACAACTACTAGTTACTCTTTCTACAACTACTAGTTACTCTTTCTACAACTACTAGTTACTCTTTCTACAACTACTAGTTACTCTTTCTACAACTACTAGTTACTCTTTCTACTACTAGTAGTTACTCTTTCTACTACTAGTTTACTATACTCTATCCACTCTTCCAAATAAAAGCCATCCAAGTAGATGTCTAGTGTTTCTAATTAGTAACCATAGCTATCTATTAGAAACTACCTAGCTTTTAGGAATCCAATCACTACTATTCACAATTCCTAATAATTGCTACATTGAAGTCACTAAGACCATGTGGTAAATCATCATTACCAAAAATTACTTCAAAAATTTAATGAGTCCCAGGTATCACAATCGCGGTCCACATTTTGCTACCCTACCTCGGGAGCCTAAGTCAATCAACCAATGACTTTATGATCTTAGCTACACACTGCCAGATCCTACTGCACCACCCAGAACTATCGCACTACCGAATTCCCACGGACTACTCAGAGCAGATACCAGTTTCTAATAGGCTACGGCTACGGCATCCTGGTACAATTTCCGACCAAACTTATTGAGAAACCTGTGCTTGTAATTAATTAGATGGAACTTAGTCATCCAACTCGTTTCCCTCACAATCTCAATAGGTACTGGGCCTTCAGGGGTCTTCCTAACACGATCATGTGAATACTCAATACACGTTTGTTAATTAGGGATCTTAAAACATAACGGTCACCATCACAGATTTCCACAATTTGAAACTAAGGTAGATGGGTTGACTCATTATAAAGTGGGTCAGACATGGCGGGAAACTCGAAATATTAGTCTCTATTTGCAGTATAGACGTCTATTCCCACAATCAATTAGAATTTAATACGAAATAATCAACGATCAGTTAGATTTTAACGGATGACTATTCGGAAACGCGGCAGGTGCGATACAGCGAGACACGTACCACACGTAGGCTACTATCTACCTAGCGATCGCTTGATACATTATCAAAACAATAGAGATTAAGGTCCATCAAAACTCAATAAACTACATCATAATAACTAAGGTCAGCAAAGCAGTAAACAATACTCTTCATCTCCATCCGATTGTTTCTTACACCATATCACAAACATGGGCTACCTCCATCCGGTACCCGAATACAACACATCATGGGCTACTTTCATCCAGTGCCCAAATAAAACACAATCATGGGCTACCTCCCTCCGGTACCCGAATACAAACAATCCGGTGGACACACAGCGATCGCTTACACCTCCCCGCCAAACGCATGCCATTCACAGTCATGGCCGCACTGCTACGGGAAATCAAGCCCGATTTACGCTTACGACTACGAATGCACGGGAGATGCAAGCAATCTGAGTGACTTGCATACTACGATACTGAGAAAAAGAACTTTAAAATAATTGAGCTTTGATCGACTAATCCTTCAACTGGTTTAAGGTCCATCTCCATATGAATGTAGGGGATTCATTATCATCCATGAAAAAGCAATGTACCTCCATCAAGTACACTCATCTACCAAATACTTTATCTAGCATTTTTGTACTACATTAGACACGTCTACCTCAGGCGTTCTAATTTCATTGCAATCCAATGTTCATAATTACACTACCAATCGCTACCATAACCACTGCTATTAAAACATGAAAGTAAACTAACTCAATTCTAATTATTTTCTAAAATCGACACTCAACATTCAAGAACATAGAAGTAGCCAGGGCTATGTAACATGATCATTAACTTCAACACTTCAATAATGTTAGTCACTAATAAATTCGTAGGACACTCGAGTATCTCCATATGCCACAGTAATCACCATTACTGAAACTGTACCATTAAGTACCATCACAACACTGTGTGCATCACCCACGGACTACACACTACGGTCTACCAAGACCACGTCCTCTGCCACCGTGTGCATCACTCACCGACTACACACCACGATTTACGGCTCAAGAGCAAACTCGAGTTCCCATTACAGAAAAAATAATCATCATCACCACAACTGTGATCAGCACGTACCTCGACTTCAACTTTAGACTGGTACCTACATAACCCTATGGCATTCTTCTCAATTGATCATGAATAGTAGGTACGCAAGTGCAAAGTGGCAGGGATGCTTGCTACTTTCCTAAGATGAAATCTTATTTTAAGCTCACCGCCCGTATTCTACTAAACGAGTACCTACAAGGTAAACCGACAAGGAATTCAGGAAGTCTATTTAAGCAATTCTAATAGTTTTAGTCTATTTACATCCGTCACGTACGTCCGTATCGATAATATTCACATCAGTGGTGAAGCTACCACCTAGGAATGAAATAATTTCCAATAACATCTTCATTCAATGTAAACTCAGCTGAGGTCACGCGTAATTGAGCACGTGACGTAATTTATTGCATGTTCTTAACGGCCCCTTTTTTTGATACCATTTGTACCACTGAGCCAAACCAAAAATTATTTTGAATTAAGATTAAATTATCACTTGATTGGACGTAATACTAATTTGCAAACAACTACCTTTTACCAGATGGTAAAACATGAAAATTCATTAACTGAAAACTACCTTTGTCCTATAAAACGTACTTTAACGAAAATACTAGAGAAAAGCCAAAAAGTACAAGTGCCGTTCAGTCAAATATAAAGAAAGCATCATGAATAGTAGGTATGTAAGTGCCACAACTTTGAAAGCCATCCCTGTGACTCTCAAAATAAGTGAATGATATCCCTGTAACAATCACTTTCACTAGTAATCATCCCTGTGACTACTATTGCAATTATCCCTGTAATTGCACAAACACCCCAAGTCATCCCTGTGACTATAGGTTTCAAAATAAAGTAATCATCCCTGTGACTACTATTGCAATTATCCCTGTAACTGCACACTACACCCCAAGTCATCCCTGTGACTATAGGTTTCAAAATAATGTAATCATCCCTGTGACTACATTACTAATCGCAATCATCCCTGTGATCACGATATCGTCATAAGTCGAAAGTCTATGGTCCGTCATCAAGTCAAAATTATGTAATCATCCCTGTGATTACGAACATAGTGGTAGTCATCCCTGTGACTATCACTCAGTGGCCTCTACATCACTAATATCATTACTCAAATCATCGTTATTACTAATCAATCGGCACTCGACTGATGGGCATCCCTCCAATCCGATCGTTAATCATTACACAACATAAAATGTATTCTGTGCTGACTACTTGTGTTTGACCTATACCGGTCATTACTGTAACATTATTGAAACGTCTGCCACTCAATCTTGGCGATAATCTTTAACCAAGAACAACAAGTATTCAGCACCAGAATCAAATGAAAAACAATATCGCTCACCCTTGTGATCCAAAGTACTCGCGGGCAACCTCGTTCGCGCCGCGCCGGTCCAATGTTCTCCACTTGACCGCCGCCGCCGTCCATTGCTGTGAGCTTGACCACCACTCCGCGCCAGTCCAATGCTGTGAGCTTGACCGCCGTTCTGCACCGGTTCAACGCTGTGGAGCTTGACCGCCGTCTCGCGCCGGTCCAACGCTGTGAGCTTGACCGTCGCCCCGCGTCATCTATCCTGATTCTTCATTCTTCTGGCCAGTTATATTCCGGGCATACCCTCAGCTCGACTTTGACACCACTGTTCCGCCCTCAGCGCGGTACTAGCCCACCGGGTGAGACGACATTGGTCGAGGCCCAGTGAACGACCAGCGAGCAAGCGGTTCCTGGATGCCAAAGGAGCTTGCCGGTAGTAGGTAGGTATGTTCTTATTTTGTTGGTCCAAAATAGCACGTCGCAAATGTTGGCCTCTTCATTAGCGTGTTGGTTCCAATATCGTTGAAAGTGATCTCAATTGCACGATTCGATCCCAATTCTGATGTCGGCTCGTCAGGGATTCGAACCTCAGATATTGTGGGCGAAATAGGGTATCGTGCAATGAGAATGAGACTTGTGTTCGAACACTTTTAATAATCGTCAAACAGAGTTCAAAATCAGCACTTAGTTCTTAGTATCTACTACAATCTAGACTTCGTCGAGCGATAAAATAGGCACTAGGTGAAACGTGGGACAGTTCCGTGACGATGTCTTCTCTTGTCGGCGTCCGGAGCGAAAGTGAGTTCGATCCGTCCCGCCGTGACCGTTACGACTCTGTCGAAGCGCGCCAAAGCGGTGTTGCGCCGATTCGCCGCTAGGTGGCGCACTTGCGTTTCACTTTAGTGTCCGTACTCATGACCGTCTGCGACATACTAATATATTAGTAGGTACTAACAATAAGTGCTAAGAGCCGTGTTACATCAGACATTAGGTGAAGAAAACACCGTGTTCTTGACCCTTTCTCATAATAATAAAACATACATGATGTTTACTTTCTTCCATATTCAAATTCCAAGCACTACTACAATATTGTGGCACACAGCACACACATCTCAAAATGTTTTTAACACTATTTATAAAAATTTCTTAATTTTAAACTATTTAGCGGCTGCCATTGAAATCCATCCGTTGAAAAAACAAAAGCTTTCTATATCATAAATAATAAGTCGCAAAATTTGACAGGTATGTAACCAAGTGTGCGGCCACGTTGCAATATTATACTTATCTTGTAAAATACTGGTTGTGATGCGTTTTATGATATTGCCGATGCAGGAAATTGTACGTTCGAGCCGGGACAGATGAGCTGCGAAGCAATATCAGCGCTTTGTGCCATGATGTATTACTTATTTTCATCTCTACTTATAATATTATAACTTGCTGAAGCGGAGACATTATTAACTGAAGGTACAAGAAAATAACATCGCAAGCTTTTACAGGAGCTTTTATGACTAACATGGTTAGGAATCTTATATTTTCTATAAAAGTTCAATGCATGAAATGAAAATAAATGCAGACAGGAAACGTGTTAGACGGAGAAACAAGAAAGACTGGGATTCGTAAATAATTGAATTCATTTTGATGAACTTTTTGTGAACGTTGTCAAAGGAAATTGATTTTTTATGCAAGACAAGGCAGGTATTTTACCGCCATCGTAGCTGGTGTTAAGTAAGATGCAGTCTAGTCTTTTTGTAAAATAAAATGTGCGGTCTCGCATTTATTTTACTATCTTGCAACCGAGAATGTAAGCTGTAACAACCTGTTTACTTCGTTTTTTAATGAGGCGCGTACACAATACACACATTTATGTATAACATAATTATAATATTAGTTTAATTACATCCATGGATGGCTTTATAGGATACAACAACCAAATTGTCATGTTTACGGATCATTGAATTCTAACTAACTTAAGAACAAATACATAAAGCATACACACTGAATCACAGCTGCAAACTGGAAAACATAACTAGCCCCCTTAGACAAAACGCACTTTTTGATCGAATCGAAAATCGAATCCGTCAAAACTCCATACAAATAAGGGGCTTTTCGACCACTTTTCGACTGGTTTGCGATTATAATTTGCACTTTGTCTAGACCCACAGATCTTTGATTCTGAACAATAACTGGATTACAAAGGAGACGTTTTTAATCCTTTTAGGTGACATCATTTTGCCTTTCGCAGATAAGTATCTATCTCGAATTTTCTTTTATGAAGATACAGCTATCAAAGGATTAAACCTTATTGTTGAAGAATTTAAATCAAACTCTCAAGCTTGTTCGCTAATTAATTAAAAATAACTCCGTAAACAACCTGAGTACGTATTTAATCTTCTTTCTTCAGCTGCTTGTTTTTGTAACTTGAGAAAACTGTTGTCTAACGTAGACGACAGCACACCAGACTACACATTTTCATTGAAATATCATCCATATTACAAGTTACATAAGACGTCACAATGCTTAGCTTAATGTGCCGTCGTTTTACTTATAGGAAGCCAAGAACGCCCTTTGCTTTGTGATGCTGGCATCCATAGTGACGCGAAGTGCTTTATAAAGCATATTACATTACTATAATGCTCACAAATAATAAAATTATGCTGTAGACAGTCTAGAAAAATCTGATCGTGCGTGTTTTACTAGAAGACTCTATGATACAAGAATGCAGCTTTGATATTAGGTACTTGTTAACAAGTGAAGAGTGTCTTAAAAGCCCATTATTGAGAAATAATAAATATAGCTACGTCGTACTCATAGGTAGTATATTGGATGTTTCTTGTAAGCTGTCACGTTTCTTTTAGCCTACTAGGCTAAGATAATAAGCAAAATAAATGCAGTAAGTACCTAATAATTCTTAACCAGATTTGGTCGCATCCAAAACCTCTTATTCCAGAGATTAATGCCCGTTTTCACCATCAAGCCCTAATTTTTAAGTGACCCCTATGAAAACAAAATGCCTGTTATGTATCAATATAGGGGTCACTTAAAAACTAGGGTTTGATGGTGAAAACGGGCATAACTCATCTATCACTGACTGTAAGCATCGTAGTTATTATACACGTATGTATAATGGTACCTATTTAACACAAAGAAAAACGCCCCTGTACTGATTCCAACTACAAATGACCTAAAATATTTCATCTATTTTCTATCACAGATAAGATCCTTACAGATTATGCCATAGATAAAACGCTACCTCTAAAAGCGTTTTTAACATTATTAATTTTCACTCATCACCTGCCAACACAATAAAATGACGTCACTTCGCCCCAGCGTTCACCCCAGAAGGGTTGAGTTGATCCCTCCGGATAAATACATCCCTGTTTAGGACGTACGGTGACTGCTCAATTAATGCACTTGATTATGATGTAGCGGGCGTTAGTGTTTGAAGAGATACGCTTTGAAATCGCAATTTGAACGGCCATCTGGCTTCAAAAACTGTTTTGTTGTAGGTATCAAGTGTAACGAATCATCTCTCTAACGATAATGAGTACTTAATAACTTTACACCGATTGTATTTCACTAAATGTAGGTGTAATGTTCCTCTTGAGTAATCTATATTAGAATTAAACATTAGATCAACTATTTTTTACCTTGCATTGATTGATTCAATAAATAAACGTTTTAATTATTTCTGACAGAAATAAATTAATTAAAAATTATCAAAATAAGTATTATTAATACCAATTATGAGTGTCAAACCGCGACTTGAGATTGGGAATCTGAGGTCCAACCGTAAGTAATTCTTTCAAATACACTCAACATCAAATAAATCGCACCTTCCGCGACGCGAACTTTAAAGATTTTCTTCTGACATGGTACCCCAACAATATTGGTGTTATTTGAAAGCCCAATAAATATCCTTAAATAAAAATACATTTCATTTCTAAATAAATGATTAACATATACCATAAATGTGACTTGAAAATAGACCTAACTTTGGGCTCACCTCTGGGATCAATAAGACCAATTTTTATGGTTATAAAACCAAATAAAGATCTCACGTGTCCTCTTTAACAGATGGATAGCGATTAATCCCAACTTAACAGTTTTATAGTCATAAAAAATGGCTATAGCGTAACTACCTATTTTTTGAAGAAGTGACTTGTAAAGACACATTTTTGGGGTAAAAACCTTTCCTTTAATGAAATGAAGTTTAGAACTAGGCTTTCAAATGGTACCAATGTTGGTGGGAAGTGGGGATGCATACGTTTGATAAGTGCTTGTCGCGGGAGGTGCGATTTATTTGATGGTGAGTGTAGTTTGATTTTCCACAACTTTCATATGGAAAAAGAAATCGGAACATAAGCTCAATTCTTTAAATCGTAATTCTCAGGAAAGAAATCTTTCTTCCTTCTAATAATTAAAATCCTAATGAGATAAAAACTCTCTTAATTTTAAGTCATTAAATGTCTTTCAAAGACCTCTGTAAATGTTTTTGTTTGTAGCAGAATTAACCCTTCCGGCTATTTCTTCTGAGACTTTTAAAAACAATTTGCTGGCTAATTAATGCACCGTTCGCCTTTTTTTCTTGAATTTAAAAATAAACAATGAAAAATTACTTTACATTTGAAAAGGATTTTATGACTCCGAAGCGTTTAAATTTTCTTGCAAATTCAACTTTTATGTATTAAATTTGCGCGACATTAATGATGTATATGAACCAAATGTACAACATCTCAATCAATGAGTGCGGAAAAATTACATAAAGTGCAAGTATATTGCAGTACAACCATTTACTGCACCAATTGAACAGATCAAAGAATCAACATAGTAAAATAACATCCCACGATATTAAAGACCGGCAAGTGCGTGTCGTGCCACGCACAGTGTAGGGTTCCGTAGTTGTCCTTCGTTACCACAATATATTTCAGAAGCAAGCAATTACTTCATCTAAAGTCACTTTTAATATTTTCTTCTAAGGAATTTTTACTAGTTAAGAAATTTTATAATACATCTTAACCGTTATAGTTTTCCTGGAAAGTTAATAAAAAGCACTATTATTGTGATTTTTTCCAGATTTTTTAGAGGGGGGAGGGGACGTTTCCAAGCAAAACCTCGGACAGACAGACAGACAGACATATCGAAACTATAAGGGTTCCTTGTCAGGTCTACGGAACCCTAAAAAGGAAACTTAATGAATATAAAAAGGAAAAATACAGTCTGCTACGATTTCCAAGCGCCCCAGGCTACAAAATATAAAGATGTTTCGCGCAATCCACGCATTTCCGGTTCGCGGCACCGACTTCCGGCGGGACTACTTGTTGTGTCTCTACATTTAATGTTTGTCTTCAATGCAAGGGTGAATATGTTTGTTACTTTGAACTTGCACCATGTTTGAGTTCCTCATTTGCATGGTAAAGTCAACAAAGACATGTTGTCATTAAGTACCATTTAGCATAAAAAAAGAGAGCAAACCTGTAATTGGCATTACTTGCTATATAATTTAAGCATGGTACTTGTAATTACTTAAAGAATATGCTGTAGATTTTCCTTGAATAAATAAATAAATAAATACAGTAAAAAAAAAAACATTTTTCCGGTAACAAAATATCTTTAGAGGTAGATAGAAATAGTACGAAAAGTCTTTAATTTTTACATTATGAGTGAAATGTAATGTAATTCATATACCTAGCTATTAAATTATTTAAAACTACATTTTTTACCGTCTTTGCGCTGTCTTAATACTCGTAGTATAATGTATGTAATATATCGCAGTAAGATAGATACAGCCGTAATATAGTTATATAATTATATACCGTAACATAGTTATACGAAAGCGATTCATTACTATCTCACTAGGAATATAGTTATAAACCGGTCCAAGTTTAGTGATATACGTATATTACTAGATTAAGTTTAGTGAAATAGCTAGTGAAGTCATAAAATTGGAACATCAGTTAGATTGGTTACCAAGAAATGCAATACAGCTTTCAAACATTACTTTGAATGATTCTATGCGAAATGAAAACTTGTCACTGAGAGAAATATGCCAAAAATTGTCGCGCTTTGGTGGCCTAGGTTGTCTAAAATGTTCCTGTAAAAAATCGAATACATATATGGGTACCTATTAAGTAAACTGCGTAATCAAACATTTCTTGGCTTCGAATGTTTAGGTCAAAGGAAAAGTTTATCAAGCATTTAGAAAGGTCAATATTTAGACAAATCGGAGCTCTACACCTCAGGCTCTGCTCCCAACTAACTCCCAGTAGTTAAATCCATAACAGTTATGGATATCCGTAACCGTAACCGAAACTATCGGATATCTAAATAAAAAAATATCCATAACCGTAACCGAACCGATTCAAAAGTTTCGGATAATGGCGGAGTCTAAATCTTAATATTTTTAATGTTTGTTAGGTACTTGTCTGGTATCCCCTGGCACCATTCTGATATACCCACCTGTTTTACCTTTATCATAGTAGATAAGTGGCTATGTCGGTCGCGCAGCATCTTGCTATTTGAATTTTACCATTTTTAAATTCTAATATCCGTAATCGTATCCATAACCGAAACTTCATATCCATAACATCCCTGATCTATAACTATCGTCCCGTGTTTACGCACTAAAAGAAAGCATGGAATTAACATGGTGATTGATAAACTAGGTGCAAATAAGCATAGGTATTTTATAACCACAGAATGCTTTTTGCTTAAATTTGAAAATAAAGGATATTGTTCTGCGTCCATACATCGTTCGCCCCAAGACCCCCAAGCAATGAAATAATGATTTTTATATGTGAAATTACTTAACGATTGTCACCTTATACTCCACTAGCTTTTCGCTCGCGGCTTCGCGCGCGTGGCCTACATTAGGTACCTACATATTTTACGGAACCCTATTATTTTCCAAAATAAAATTTAGCCTGTTACTCGTGGATAATGTAGCTTTCGAATGGTGAAAGAATTTAATAAAAACGGTCCAATAGTTTTTGAGTCTATTCATTACAACCAAACAAACAAAGTTTTCCTCTTTATAATATTAGTGTAGATACTTAAAGCACGGATAAGCGGGAGATTCGTTACAATAGGAAAAATGCTTCAGATTTTGAGGTTATTAGCATAACAGAAGTACATTTCCATTTTCTATCTTCTAAGGTACTTATAATAAATCTGTAGAGAGGTCAACTCTGTACATGAAATATATTTTCAAAATAACTATCAGGGGGTGATACTGATGCCAAAAATGCAATCAGTAAAATTTTTGTCTGTCTGTCTGTCTGTATGTTCCTTATAGAAACAAAAACTACTCGACGGATTTTAACGAAACTTGGTACAATTATTCTTCATACTCCTGGGCAGGTTATAGTATACTTAGGAATTCCCACGGGAACAGGAATTAGCGGGAAAATCCTTTTGTATGAAAAATCTAAACCGCTTAAGTTAGACGCTTTAAATTTCGCACGTAGGTACTTTAGTAAACTAATTCCCACGGGAACTGGAATTCGTGGGAAAATCCCTTTGTATGAAAAATCTAAACCGCTTTAGTTAGACGCTTGAAATTTGACATGTAGGTATCTTAATAAACTTAAAGCTTAGTTACAACAGGATATTGCAAAATTCCCACGTGAACGGGAAAAAACATTTGTAACGGGAAAAAAGTAGGTATAGATATGTAGGAGAGACGTCTTAATTACACTTTAAATCGTAGATCGATAAAGAACCCCTTTGTCAAACCGTATGAATAGCAGCAAATAGAACTTTGCGTATTGGAAAAATAGGAATGCCTACGGAAAAGCCAAACATTTTTTAAAAAGAAGTTAATATATTTTACTTACATTTAAATCCAAAAATATCTTTATTCCGACCCAAGGGTAAGTAGGCAGTTATGTAGGTATAAATGAAAATACGTATGTAGGTACTTATTATTTATTAATGGTCATGTTCTACATTTTCTATTAAATATGGGCCCAATACATCAATGATGTCGCCATCACAAAAAAGTACCATAAATGGTTTAACGAGATTCCGATATTTGTATAGGGAATAAGTTTTTTTTTTGGTATGCATAATTGCTACTTTTTTGCACATAAATGTATGTATGTACCATCCATGATGACAATAGCCTTTCTTTGTGGTAAATCGTTTCCTGGCTTCCCGAAAAGAGACTGGAACATAAAGGTTTCTTTGGGCTACTTCCTCTCTACTAATATGTTGTAACCCTAAATGTGCTGGTACGAAATGTTCCTCCATCATACTGCGTGCTTTCATTACATATTTTGTAAGAGTACTCCTTGAAATGCCAAGTAATGTAGCTATTCTGTCATCTGAATCACCGGTCCTCAGCTTCATTAAATAAGCACCAACTGTAGTAATTCGTGCTCTCTGATAGTATCTATGGCAAAGAAGATCTGAAGGACGAATCTGAAAATAAAATAAAACATCAGATTCACAGTTCAACAATAAGAAGAGCAATATTTATATAGGATTAACGACTTTTGTGTGTAACGGAATAGTAAGACGAGTGATGAAAGATAATTTATGATTTGAACGCTGAATGATGAGGAATGATTGGTCTATGGAGGAAACGAAAGGGATGAATGAGGAACGAGGATTGAGAGTGAGAATAGTGGTAGTTTAAAAGAGTAGTCTGTTGTTATGCAGGAAGTATAAATAAAACTTTACTGAGTTTATTTGGCTCAGGGAATTTTTAACTGGCTTTATAATAGTAAAAATTATGTTTAATATTATGTAAGTAATAATATTGCGATATTTTAATAATATAAGTCTATTTGTATTATACAGGGTGGAAACGATAAGTGATCTATAACACTTTTAATATTGTGTGGCTGGCATACATTTAGTATGGAGGCTGAAAACATTGAATTTTCGGATAGATCCAGTTAATTCTGTAACTATTTACTGATACCGTTAGAAAGAGCTCGTGAAGCACTTTCAGGATGAGTAACCAGTTTTTCGATATCTTGTGTAGTTTAGAAATAATCGAGTGAGATCACTTATCGTTTCCACCCTGTATAACCTGTATGGAACAACAACAACAGCAACGACAGGGAAGCAAACCGGCTCGCGTTCGTCCTAGCAGGCGAGCGAGACAGAAAGCCCGCCAGTCGCTAAACTCACAAACACCCCACGTGGCGGAAACGCAGCGTGAGAATCTGCCGTCCACCTCCAAGGTGTTGACCGATTCGCAGGGCACCACGAAGCAAAATCCTCCACCACCACCACCACCACCACCACCACCACCACCACCACCACCACCACCACCACCACCATCATCATCACTACCTCCTCCTCCCCCACCCCCACCTACGTTACCCAGTCAGGCGAAGGGTAAGGCTCCGGGAGGTTATCACGGTCGGCGGACTGCAGCGACGGCAACCCCTGCGCTTGAAAAGGCGCAACCTGGGAAGTGTGAACGCGCTTCAGCGAAGCGCGCCCGACTGGACGAAACCAGGTCTCCCAGGGGGGAAGCCAAGCGTGCAAAAACCGACGTGAGGCCAAAGCGGACGATGAGCTACGCGGATGCGAGTCAATCGCATCTGCAGATAGCGGTGACCACCGTCCCGCCGAGGGACCTCACTATGAGCCAAGCGGAGCGGATCCGTATTGCTATCGATGATAGAATCACGGATACTGCTCTAACCCCAGGCATGCATGCTCCGTCATTGCGCGGTCGTCCCTATCTTTATGAGGGGGCTTTCGCGTTTTGGTGCGAGGATGCAAGGTCCCGCGAATGGCTGGAGAACCAGGTGAAATCCATTCCCTCACCTATCCCGGACACAACCCTGACAGTTGTAAAGCTGTCAGAAGTAAGGAGGAAACTGAGAGCGGGACTTCTCCTACACAGCCACATTACCGACCCGGTGACGCTGCAAAAGGTTATCAGCAACCAAAACCCCTGGTACAAGGTGGACACCTGGCAGTGCATCAGCGCCTCGGTGACAGAGGGAGCAGAAGAAGCGGAGGAAGGTCTGTCGTCTAGGTACAAAGTAGTGTACCTGGTCCTGGGGATCCCTGAGGACCAAAAACAGACCATCCTCGATAGAGACCGTCGGGTATCACACCTGTCTGGTGGTGGCTACATCAGATTCTTCAGTAGCAAGGAGGAAGAATCGGAGGCCACCACCACAACCACAGCAGCGACGAAGGAGACGTCGACCCCTGAGCCTTCCACCTCAGCTCCCCATCAGGGTCAGAGCGAGTTGGAAAAAGCCTCGCCACTAAAGACGGAAGGAGGGACCAGCGAAGACGAAGATGGCCTCCTCAACAGTCCCTAAGTCCACCATCGACGTCATACAAACAAACCTCCAGCACAAACAAATAGCGGCGGCGTCACTACGCAGGGTGCTGGAGGTAAATAACAATAGGACCGTCGCCCTGATCCAAGAGCCCTGGATCAGAAACAACAAAATCTGCGGCCTAAACAACACAGGAGGTAAGTTACTAGTAAACACCTCCATTGATAAACCAAGAACGTGTATTTACATGCCGAATACGTTAAGCTGTACCATGTTAAATCAGTTCTGTTCCAGAGATGTCACCGCAGTGAAAACCGTGACAGAACAACAAACCCTAGTGCTAGCCTCAGTGTATATGCCAAGTGAGGATGCAGTTCCCTCACAAGAACTCACCGCACTGGTACAACACTGTAGAGAGCAGGCCTGGGGCTTGATCATCTCCGCAGACTGCAACGCACACCACCCGCTGTGGGGAAGTACGGATACAAACAAAAGGGGTGAGTTACTAACTGAATATTTATTCCAATCGAACCTGAACATTATGAACAAAGGAGCTGAACCCACCTTCGTAAGTTCAAGGTACCAAACTATAATAGATCTGACGCTGGCAACACATGAGGCGGCGGAACTGATTGAAGGCTGGCATGTGTCAAACGAGCCATCCTTTGCAGACCACCGACGCATATGTTACCAAATAAAAATGAAACTAACTGACCCTGTTCCATATCGTAACCCCCGTAAAACCGATATAACAAGGTATACCAAAATACTAACCAAAACACTTAACGATACACAAATGACAGATGTAACACTTAGCACTAACAATATAGAGCTAAACATACAACACCTCACAACTGCTCTAACGAAAAGCTACGTAGAGTCATGCCCAGAAGTTACTCCCAAAGTTGCGAACAAAGGTTCCTGGTGGGGGCCGGAACTTGAACGCCTTCGGAAAAAACTCAGGACACTTTTCAACCGAGCGAAAAACACCAGAACCAATGAAGACTGGAACAAATACAAAGAAGCACAGAAGCACTACAAGAAGCGGATCAGATTCCGTAGTAGAGAACACTGGCGCAATTTCTGTAGTAGCATAAACTCAACAAGCCAGGCTGCTAGGATTAAGAAAATCCTATCAAAAGGTGATCTCAATCTACTGGGCTTCCTAAAGAAGGAAGACGGCACCTACACGAACACGGAAGATGAAACAAGCACAATGCTGCTAAAAACACACTTTCCGGGTTGTAAGATCACATCGATCGCAAGGTGGCAGGATGAACAACAAAGCACACCGACAAACGAAGAGTGGAAAATCGCCAATAGTATAGCAACAGCGGATAAAGTAAAATGGGCGCTAAATAGCTTTCAACCCTTTAAATCCGCAGGACTGGACGGAATCTTCCCAGCGCTATTACAATGGCAAACAGCCCAAATACTCAAGTACCTAGTACAGATATACCGGGCATGCATAGCTTTCAAATACATACCCAAGCCATGGAGGGAAGCAAAAGTAATCTTCTTACCGAAACCGGGAAAAGAAGACTACACACAGGCAAAATCCTTCAGACCAATTAGTCTAACATCGTTCCTACTAAAAGGACTAGAAAGATTGGTAGACCGACATCTCAGGGATGGCGTGCTGAAAAGCAAACCACTACACCCCCAACAACACGCCTACAGGAAAGGCAGATCAACAGAGTCGGCTCTACACATGGTAGTACATAAAATAGAGTCGGCCATCACAAACAAAGCGTCAACTCTTGCTGTCTTCATAGACATAGAAGGAGCGTTTGATAAAACTATGCACAACAGCATAAACCACGCCCTGGAACAATTCAACGTAGAACCAGCCGTAAGAAGCTGGGTCACTGAACTAGTTAGTAAAAGGGCGGTTCAGGTGGTGGCGAACACGACTACCAGAGCAGAGGTTGTCAGAGGATGCCCTCAAGGAGGCGTCCTATCGCCACTACTATGGAACATGGTAGTGGACAGTCTGTTAAGGAAACTAAATGACAGAGGGTACACGGCCATTGGATATGCAGATGACATCACCATACTGTTAAACGGAGGGGCTGAAAACGTGCTATGTGAAATAATGCGTTCAGCCCTGAACATTGTTGAAAACTGGTGCAGCGACCACCAGTTGTCAGTAAACCCAAACAAAACTGAACTAATCCTTTTCACTAACAAAAGGAAACTACCAGAGCTCCAGCTACCAGAACTCTTTAAAACAAAACTCTCCCTCTCAACACAAGTGAAGTATCTGGGCATCACCTTTGACCACAAATTGAACTGGGCGAGTCACATTGAAAACAAGACAAAGAAAGCCTGTATAGCATTTTATCAGTGTAAAAGACTCATTGGTAGCAGATGGGGTCTTAACCCAAAGATAACACTTTGGCTCTACACATCAGTTATCAGGCCCTCTGTCACTTACGGATCAGTTGTCTGGTGGCCCAGAACAAAACTATCCACAGTAAGATCAAAACTCCAAAGCCTGCAACGTCTAGCAAGCATAGCGGCCACCGGTTGCATGAGAACCACACCATCGGCATCACTTGAGTACCTTCTGAATCTTAGACCCTTAGATCTCATCATTCAGGAGGAAGCGCAAGCAGCCGCTCTAAGACTTAAAGGAAACGGCCTATGGAAGCAAAACAAGGAGACAGGACACTCTGCGATCCTGCAGAAAACCATAAAAGAAATACCTCTCACTGAGGCACCAATCGATAGGATACCCTGTGAACACATTTTCGACCGAAGATATGATATCCAACTTACAGCGGAGACGCGAGATTACTCTGGAATCAATGAAGTTAGGATATACACGGACGGCTCCAAAACTCAAACGGGTACAGGAGCTGGTGTCTTCTCGAATGATCTTAATATAAGAATATCAACAACTTTAGATAAACACAATACAATTTTCCAAGCAGAATGCATTGGAATCACCAAAGCAGCACAGGCGGTAACAGCCAGAGACATCCGAGGTCTAAATATAAGAATTATCTCGGATAGTGCATCCGTACTGCAAGCGCTACAAAGCAACACAATAACAACGGCCCTTATATTGGAATGCCATGAAGCGCTCCAAGACATTGCAGCTGTAAATGGAGTTACCCTACAATGGATCAAAGGGCACAGTAACTCTTTAGGCAACGACGCAGCGGATGAACTGGCAAAAAGAGGTTCGGACACAACAGTATTTGGCCCGGAACCAATACTGCCGATACCACAAGCACAGATCAGGAACTGGCTGCGTTCCAAAACAGAAGAAAAACACCACACAGAATGGAAAAATAGCGAAGGATGCAGGCAAACAAAAGATGCGGTTCCGGACGTATCGAAAAAGTTCTCCCGCAGCCTCATCAGACTAAACAGGGACAGCATCCGCAAGGTTTTAAGTGTCATAACAGGACACTGTATGCTAAACAAGCACCTATACAACATAGGTGTCACAGACAGCCCACTGTGCAGGGGGTGCATGGAGGCAGAGGAAACACCGCAGCATGTGCTCATGGAGTGCAGTAGCGTGGAAGAACAACGGGCTCAATTTCTTCGATCACCGTCGTCGCTACAGGAAGCTTGCAGCAGCCTGGACGGGCTGCTCGCCTTCTGGGGGGATCTGGGGTGGTTGGAGTAGGAAGATAAACCACAAATCGCGCACAATGGCCCTATCATGAGGCTAAGTGCGGTATTCGATTGCCCTGCAAAACTAACTAACTAACTAACTAACCTGTATGGATGAGAGTAGTGGCAGATTGAAAGCGATGGAAGGAGTTGAAGGATGGGAAGGCTGATTCGGAAAAAACCTTTTTTATTATTATAATAAACCGGCATAATTATTTTTATGTATTATAAAACTGGCAGGGCTCTTACCTCTCTGGGTTGAATCCAATTTCGAACAATGTTTAATATATCTTGATTATTCTCTGTATCCAAACAATGACTTCAAGTTCGCAATAATGAACAACCACATCCAACACAAACTTGTTGGTGACCTACCGGGGCACCGGTTGGCATATCTGGAGAGTGTTGTGAAGTAGGTGTGGTATCTCTTTGCAATAATGAGTGACAAGCCCCACAGATGTAGTCATTTGCAGTAACCTGTTTAAAAATAATAATAATTAGAAATAAGTTTAAAAAAATTATCAGTTTTTTAATGTCCCGCACTTAAATTATTTTATTTTAGTATTAATTTACAGAAACCAATAACTTTACAAGAATTAGACTGATTGTATAGCCAATAACATTTTATTAAATAAGGACTTTAGCGTGCATTACCTCTAATGGAGTTAGTCGTTCCACAATTATGTTTCTGATGTTAATATGATGTTGAGTGTTAGTTCTCAGGGACATGAGCTGATGTGAACGTGTTCTAGGCTCTAGTGTTCTACTGCAAAGCACACATTTTCTGCTAAGATTTGAAGTAGATGCATTTGTGTTGTATCTTGGGCTTGGGTCCAACATGTTGTGCATATAAGATCATGAGCTGTAACCTGTAAAAATAAATAGATTCATTGCATGCCATGCCACACATACTCCTGTGCGTTGAATAAATTGAGCCGCAAACCATAAAAAAAATGATAATTCAATATTATGTGCTGTTAGTAGAATTTTGGGTCAGAGGGTAGGGTTAAACAGCTTTAGTAAATAAGCATTGTTGTTATAATAATTAATTATGACGTGTTACAAACTTAGTTACAAAAAATAATAATCTAGTAGTTTTAGTTCCAAAAAACAAAACAAAACAAGCTTTCATTGAGAGCAGGGAGATAGTGTCAAAGTAAATAATTCCTTAGATTTACACCAAAACCAGCTGGATTGTCAACATAATGAAGAATGTTCACTAATTTTGTTTTTTAGCTTTCTGTATTCTCTGTTAAAAATAAAAAATACACGTGAAAGAATTATTTCGATACGTCAATTAGTTTCCAAGATATTGAATTTTAAAAGTACGGGCGGCGGCCGGCCCGCCATTTTATGCGCGTGACGTCATATTACAACGACTG
Organism: Ostrinia nubilalis; assembly: GCF_963855985.1. Lineage (NCBI taxonomy): Eukaryota > Metazoa > Arthropoda > Insecta > Lepidoptera > Crambidae > Ostrinia > Ostrinia nubilalis. Next base: position 13,163,756 of record NC_087097.1, read on the forward strand.
GCTCATATTTGTATGGGTGGAATCTTGCAAACTGAATTAAGACCCACTTCCAGGCAACCGATTAAGCTGAAATTTCGCAAACACGTGTGATTTGGATGACCATGCAATATTATGATGACATGGAGCTGATCTGATGATTGAGCTGGAAGGTGGCCATAGGAACTCTATAATAAAACGACTTAAATGCATCGAGTTTGGGCTCGTTCGTTTTGTATTGATGAGTATTTTAATTCTATATAGTAATCGGGGTCTAATGATGGAGCTGGAAGGTAATTCGCAATAAAACGACACAATCGCATCAAGTTTGGGTTTGGTTCAATTTTAATTTCTGTGATGGGTCTGGGTGTTAATATGTATAATAAGTTTGTATTTACAAAAAAAAATATATTTAAGTATGTTTATATCCGTTTTCTAGTGAGCGGACGCTGTGAATGTACGTCACACGGGGTCACGTGACCGTCGGCGGGACTCAATATTTAAGCGAACTTTGAATGCCTATAAAATCATAACTACTGGGTATTTTTGAATGAAATAAAAACTAATGTATTTGTAAATGTAAAAGCTTAACTGTAACATAGGTTTCAAGTGATTTTGCATACCTAGTAACATTCTCAATTGTTGTTTCGCTCATGCCTCCATTGCGCTGTACCATCGACTAGTTTCTTACAATCGAATCGGGCCTGGCTGTCCACACTGTCCAGGGTTGAACCACAGATAATAGCGGAACATTCATTTCAAGACAACCCGCCATGAGAATGGCAATTCAGAAGTTTGGCAAGGCTAGTACTTATTCATAAGATTGCAGAGCAAAATGTAGGTACTTACCGATCGAGGTGCTGCCCATTGTTGTGTATAATTAAGTTGCTCATTTTCTAACACCATAGAACCACCAGCCGAGCCTTGGCCGAGCCACACAAAAACAGTAAATCCCAGGCTGAGTATGTCGTTATTGCAATCAATCAGAGTCCGTTTGAATAGCCAAGTTTGTAGTTAATAAAGTTCCGAAAATAAAAGCTAAAACACAAACGAATCACAAAGAAGGATCAAGCAAGACAGCAACACAGCAAGAGTGAGTGAGAGAGAAAAGGTGATGCGAGTGAATGACAATTTGACTAACAAATAGGGATGTCCATTTAGAATAGACATAATCGATTAAATTGATCGTTTTTGAAAATTTTTATTTTTAAACATTGTGTTGCTATAAATATTTATTTTATTTATTTAATAGGACAACCAACAAGACATACACTGGAAGACAATCAATATTTACAACGTATTTAACTTAATCTAAGTGCTGCCTTAATTATAGGTTGCCACGGCATGCAATAGTGGACTTATACATAAACAGTGTCTACACTTAAAGAAAAGAGTAAATATGTAAATGTAGGTAAATAAATGTGATTAAATATACATAAAATGCAATAATCCACTGAAGCGCTGCGGGCGCGGCGGATCTGCGCCCGTCTAAAGGTCTAATGATTAGACTCTAGTCTAATCGATCATACCATTATTTACTTAAATCGAATTAAAAAAGCGCATCTCTGTCTCTGCTCTGTCAATATGTCGGTGACTTTGATTTCGTTTAAATACTTTTAAAATATTTTTTCGAACTGCAACTTGTCCGATAGGTTTGGACACTTGCAAGTAAATAAATATGTCGGCGCCGGACACAGATGCTGCAAATTATTATTGATGATTAATAGTACCAATCTTAATATTATGTTATCTGTAGAAATCTGTAGAGCAGAAGGTTTGTGATTCCTAAACGTAACACCCGACTGATGCGCAGAAAAAGATAACTGTCAATGAGTTATGTCATGTCAAGTGTGAGCAGGCGGCTGCGAGGTTATCTTTGAGAGCGTGTTGAGTTTGGTGGAACGTTAAATTGTAGGAAAAGTGATTGTCAACCATCCAAGATATTATCTCCTTGCCCGTTAACCCACGCCTATGGAGATTCCACCCCTAGAGTTCCTTCTGATAGAGACCCAGTGCCTTTATCAGAAGTGGGATTCGAAGGGCACTATTCAAAGGAGATAAATCTTTCAGCATGCACACCTACGCTACGCAACTCATCAAGTTTTACATGGAGGATGCTGGCTCAGACATTGAGAGTTGGTGCAGGTTGACGGAAATTATTGTGATTGACGTAAACTGGAAGGGCCTTTGTGAGTGAGTGAGTTGAGGGGGCCGGGCCAAGGGCGCCCGGGCCACCCTGTTGCCGTGGTTGAAGGGGCTGTTTACGCCCGGGCCACGCTGATGTAATGTTGGTTTCCTGGTCGCATGGCTGCATGCCTGGATCAGCAGTAGTAGTGGTGCGGTTTGAGGTAAATGGTTGAAGGAGCCTTGGCTTAAGCCTTGCGCGTCGGGCCATGTTACCTAAACCCTGGTTTCCTGGTCGCATGGCTGCATGCCTGGATCAGCAGTAGTAGTGGTGCGGTTTGAGGTAAATGGTTGAAGGAGCCTTGGCGTAAGCCTTGCGCGTCGGGCCATGTTACCTAAACCCCGGTTTCCTGGTCGAAGGGGCCTCACGCCCGGGCCAGCTGTAATGTTTTGGTTTCCTGGTCGGGCTTCGCGCCCGGGCCAGCTGTAATGGTTTGGTTTCCTGATCCAGGGTCATCACGCCCTGATCAGCTGTATTTATTGTGATTCTACGATCTGATATTCGCACGTTCTGTAGTCAGGAATGGACGAGCTGTGATAATAAGAAATTGAATGTTTACAGATGGACAAACCCTGGACTAAGCGCACGAGGCCGTGCGATAGTCAGGCTGGCCGTGTCGGCGCCGGACACAGATGCTGCAAATTATTATTGATGATTAATAGTACCAATCTTAATATTATGTTATCTGTAGAAATCTGTAGAGCAGAAGGTTTGTGATTCCTAAACGTAACACCCGACTGATGCGCAGAAAAAGATAACTGTCAATGAGTTATGTCATGTCAAGTGTGAGCAGGCGGCTGCGAGGTTATCTTTGAGAGCGTGTTGAGTTTGGTGGAACGTTAAATTGTAGGAAAAGTGATTGTCAACCATCCAAGATATTATCTCCTTGCCCGTTAACCCACGCCTATGGAGATTCCACCCCTAGAGTTCCTTCTGATAGAGACCCAGTGCCTTTAAATAAAATATACATAAAATTATGGTACATACTAAGTCTTTGAAAATCTTAGGGCGATTTTTATCAATGTCCTTTGTCTGCTCGATTGCATTGATGGTAAGGAGCAATGGTATTATCTATAATATCATTGGTAAGGAGGGACTGTTCTAAATACATATTATGATAGTTGAGATGGTTGAGAATATTTCCGGGTCGATCGCTTCCACCTTCGGCCTAGATAGTACCTACCTACCTACTTATACGCCAAACTATCTTATGATTGTTATGCATTGTTAAGTAGGGTTATAATACCTAATTATGATTGTTATGCATTGTAAGTAGGGTTATAAATAATTATAATTTACATAAGCAGCAGGTCGGTTATTTTTATTTAGGCAAATGTAATATTTTAAAAGACAATACGTACGATCAGATATTAAGATCAAAGATAAAGATTTCTGCTGTGAAAAAAAATATAAAACAGCTAACTTCTATATCAAGTTCCAACGTCGCTATACGTACCTACCTACTTAATGCTACTGGATTATACGTTCATAGCTCAGAAGTTTAGTCCTTTTTCAGCAGTGTTTAGTAAGAATATTATTACAAATGGGCTTTTAGGGATTTTGTTCACATGGAATAAACGACAAAGTTCTTAGTTACTTATCCAATAGGTAGTAGTAACATATATGTAGAAAACAGGAACTTAGATGCCAACGAAAGAAAATAGGCTATCAAATGTTGTTTTGGGGACTTACCTTTATAAAAATATCACATTTAAAAATTCATACCATTTGTTGTTATTTTTTTTTTTTTTTTTTTAATGGCTCGCGCGGCTTGCGCATTTGCCAATGTCAAGGTAGGGAAACGGATCAGTAAAAAACGGAATTTCGGAATTTAGGGCTAGGATCAGTATAGGTAGGAACAGGCAGTAGTTATAGGAAAATAGGAAATTGAAATGTAAATATTACTTCAGCAATAAACAATCAAATGTATAAAAACTAAATCTTTATATTATTATTAGATAAATAAATAGAGATACATTTATATATAGTTAGGTCGTTCGTGTATAAAAGAGAATTAATGCAAGAAGGAAAAGGGACACGGAGGGAAAGTAAGGAAGATATAAAAGAGGAGCGGTCATATTTAGGACAGGAAAATAAACAATGGTTTATGTCACCCACTTCACTTCCGTCTCCACAGTCGCATTTGTCGCTGTTTACAATCTTTAATCTAGCCAAATGGAAGGGAAGGCAAACATGACCCAGTCGCATACGAATGAGGCTACTAGTCCCTGCCTTATCCAGCTTCAGTTTGAAAAACCACGGTTTGAGAGGAACATGTGGTTGAATATTTCTATAGTGTTTTGCTTTAGTTTGACTGCTGTCAGTCCATTGACTTTCCCAGGATTCCATAAGAGAGAGTTTGGGAAGTGAAAGTAAGTCATGACTGTAATTTTTATAAGGAAACATGTCACCACAAGAAATTGCATCATTAGCTAAGCGATCTGCCTTTTCATTCCCAGGAATATTACTGTGACCAGGAATCCAACCAAATACGACTTTTAAATCTTTTAAGAAGCAATTGAATAGTAGCCGTCTACAATCCATGATTACAGGATAGAAAGTATTTGACTTAAAAGGGAATTTAACAAGAGCTTGAAGAGCACTTTTTGAATCAGTGAAGATAATAGTTTGTTGCAATTTCATAATTAAGATGTATTCAAGGGATTTGAAAAGGCCGAAACATTCAGCTGTAAATACAGATGTTTCTGGGGGGAATTTGATTTTTTGAACTATTTTTAATTGTTAATGATAGACTCCAACGCCTACTTGGCTATTAGAATGCTTAGATGCATCAAAATACATATGATGCCAGTTAGACCAATCTCTGTCAATCATAAAATTAAAGTTTGTGAGGGCATTTCGATCATCTTTGTAAACACCTAAATCAAAATAAATCTCTGGAGAGAACATTAACTCTTCATATTTACTACTAAAAATTGGCAGATAAGAGGAACTATGGGTAGGAGCTTGCAGAGATATGTATTTACGATAACTGATTACTAGACACGGAGGAGATTTGTGATACCAGTATGAAGAAGATTCTACATATTCTAAAAGATTTTGAAGTTTTGAATGGAGAGGATGATTCGAAAACTGTAATGCTCGGAATAAAAATCTATCACTTAAGTATTGACGACGTAGCTTAAGAGGTGGATCGACACACTCGACTTGAAGAGCAATGATAGGGCTCGACTTCATGGCACCAGTTACTAACCGAAGACCTTTACTTTGAATTAAATCCAATTTACGAAGTCCAACTATACTGCAGGGTTCAAGAAAGAAAGTTCCGTAATCGAGTATACTCCTGATAAGGGCATTATATAAGAGCTTTAAACAAAACGGATGAGCGCCCCACCAGACACCAGTTAGACATCTGAGGATATTTAATAGTCGCTCACATTTAGAACTGATGTAATAGAAATGTGGAAGACCTGTCATTTTGGAATCTAAAATGATTCCTAGAAATTTGGCTTCATTTTTAACCGGGATTGGTTGATTATCAAAATAAACACTAATTGGGGGTGGAAAACGGATTCTAGAAAACAGAACTATTGAGCTTTTAGAAGGAGAAAGGCTAAGGCCATTTTGATCTAACCATGATTTTAACAGGGTGAGAGAATATGTAAGAGACTCACACATTAACTGTATATTATTTCCACTAACATATAGGAGCAGATCATCAGCATATTGTAAAATATGAGCACTGTTATTCATAGAAGCTTCTAAATCATAGCTATAGATGTTAAATAACAAAGGACTCAAGACGGATCCTTGAGGAAGGCCCTTGCTTAATAACCTGGATGCGATTTTGTTGTCATGAATAACATTTATAGTGCGCATAGATAAGATATTTAGGATGAAATTTACGAGCAAACCGGGAACTTGTAGTTGTAAAAGTTTACTTTTGAGAACAGTTAACAACACATTATCATATGCTGCTGTTATATCAAGAAAAGCCGAAAGAACTGAAGTGCCACATGAAAATGCCAATCTAATATCAGTACAAAAAATGCCTATACTATCTGCGCAACTCTTCCCTTTTCTGAAACCGTATTGACTCTTACTAAGCAGGCCTTTACTTTCCATAAACCATTCCAACCGATTTTTAATTAAGTGCTCAGCTACTTTCATAAGAATGGATGAGAGTGCAATTGGTCTGTAAGAATTGGGGTCTTCTCGAGGCTTTTGGGGTTTTAAAATTGGAATTACTTCCTGAGATTTCCATGACGGTGGAACGCAACCAGAATTAAAAATAGAATTTACAAGAGTTAGATAATATAATAAGCTAGAATTACTAAGGTTACAGAGAAATGAGTAGGGGATCCCATCGCCACCCGGCGCGGAGTCTTTAACATAAGTTAAAATTCCTTTAAGCTCAGAAAGTGAAAAAGGATCGCTAAGAACTGAATGTTCAATATTAGTAAATAATAAGGCATCATTGGGGATAAAAAGATTCTCAGCAACAGAAGGAGGAGCAAGTTTATCTAAAAATTCTTCGATTAAAGTATCATTAAGAGACGGCGGCTGAGATTCTTTAAAGGCAGATCTAAATTTTCTTATGTTAGTCCAAACAAAGGAAGGGGAAACATCTGGCGAGATAGATAAGCAAAAGTTTTTCCAACCTTCCCACTTCTTACGTTTTAATAATTTTTTGGTGTTTGACATTATTTCAACTAATAAATTAAAATTAGCTTCTGTTGAAAAAGCGCAGTAATTCCTTTCCGCTTCCTTTCTTCTCCTAACAGCATCTGAGCATTCGCTATCCCACCAAGGTGGTGAGGGGATTTTATTAGTATGCCGACCGTTTTTAATAGGAAATACCTGATTAGCAGATTCGATTAATAAAGAGGCTAAAGCATCAGCACATGCTGATTGATTGTTTTCACTAACAACCGGAAGAGATGAAAGACCCTGTTCTACCTTGTCCTTAAATAGGCTCCAATCAGCTCGGTCAAGTCTGTATTTCATTCGAGGATCGCGATTATTTACATTCCTATTAATATCTGGAAATTCAATGACAACTGGGAAATGGTCGCTGCCATACGATGAAGTTAATGTTGACCATGATAATGACGAAGCTAAATTAGTAGAACAAAGAGATAAGTCAGGAGCGCTCACTCCCTCATGAGGCGCAGTCCTGCGAGTTGCAACACCAGAGTTTAAGATACATAATTGATTGTTATCTAAAATTTCTAAAATCCTATTACCGTAATAATTAGAACTACTACTTCCCCAAGCTTCATGTTGAGCGTTAAAATCACCCATAATAATAATAGGATAAGGAAGGTTGCTAATAATGTTATCTATTTCATCATAAATCTGAGAAGAGGGATGCGGGATATAAACTGAGACAAAAGTTGTATGGTTTACTGAAACTGCAATAATAGAAAAATCACTACTGTGCTGAGGAATTGGGACATGGGAAAATGGGGTAGAGTGACTAATGAGAATAGCCACGCCTCCATAGCCATCACTACGGTCTTCTCTAACACAGGAAAACTTAGGTACTTTGAAAATGGAAACAGGCTTAAGCCATGTTTCCTGTAGAGCAATAATAAAAGGATCTTCTTTATTTATTAAATGTAAAAGGTCACTTTTTTTAGTTAAAATGCTGCGGCAATTCCACTGAATTGCTGATGCTTTCTTCAGTATGTGAAACTTTTTCTAATATTCTATCTTTGATTGGGGCAACGTTGGACGGTAGGGATGACAAATTAGTAGTAGCAGAGAATTGATCAGAGCTACAATTAATTCTTTTAATGATAAATTACTTAAAGAGTTTGAGTTTTTCTCATCACTATTAATTAAAATACTTTTACTTGGAAATATTGGAGAGTTATATCCTTTAGTAATTTCATCATGAGCAGATTTGTCATACCCTTTAGAGAACCTAGGAGGAGATCTTGGCTTTAAGAAAAACGTTTTTTTGTATGAAGTCTTATTAGAGTAATTTGATGAATCAAGATTGTAAAGAGTCTGAGGGGTGGGAGATGCTAAAACATCTGCATAGGATTTAGAACAGGGAGGGTGTAATTTAAGTGCCTCAGCATATGTAATGCAGTCCTTAGCCATAGTTTCTTTTATGTTCTTTTGCCTATTATATTCAGGACATATCTTGCTAGTGGCCATATGAAGCCCTGAACACAAACAACACCTTATATCATCTTCCTCCACTGAGCATGAATGACCTGAGTGGCCTAGACCGCACTTGAAACACCTGGGAGTTGAGCGGCATTGGCTTTTTACGTGCCCATATCGACAGCAATTAAAACATTGAATAGTCGGGTAGATATACAGGTCAACGGGTAGGGAGTTAAAACATAAAAACACTCTCTTAGGGAGGACTTGACCGTCAAAAGTTAACACCACCGTTTCTATAGGAACAAACTGAGCCTCTCCATTAACTATGTTTTTCCTTTTAAGTCGCCGAGCTTTTAAAATATTCCCACAACCTATTGGTACTGAAATATTGTTTACAATTTCCTCTTCAGTCCAGTCTGTTGGCACACCTCTCACCACACCCATACGTGTCACATTAAAAGAAGGAATGAACGCTTTATATTTATTAAACTTTAAGCTCCCGTTGTCTAGAAATGAATTAGCATCTTCAAATTTGGAAAAAGATATTGATATTCGGTTCCGTCCAATTCTTTTCAAACTACCATCAATGATGTTTCTAATGCCATTCTTTTTTAAGAAAAATCCAAATGAAATAGGATGGATGGTGCAATTTTCATTGGGGTCAGATGGAACTCTTTGAATGTGAACAACATATGGTGCCAAATCTGAAGCTACATAAGAAGGTCTAGCAACCGGGGCACTTGGAGAATTGGATACGTTTTCATTGGCCGACAAATTCGCAGTGGATGGGGATGGATCTAATGAAGAAACTATGGGCGCATCCTGTAATTCACTAGTACTGCTACTAGGAACACACTGACATTCAAAAACGTTTGTTGAATCGAACACATTAGACTTATTATGACGACTCCTCCTTTTTTTGTTACAATGTTTGCAAACTTTTCTAGCTAAAGTTCGTTTGCGTTTTGCATGCGAAACATTTGACTCACTGTTATTATTATCGGTTACCGATCCTTCAGTGTCCAGACATGAACTATTACGTGAAATAGTAATGTAATTAGAAACCGGGGGGGCTGTCCCACCCGGGTCATGAGGATCGTCGTCCATTGGACGAGATGGAAAGTTAAAAAGTTAAAACTTACCCAATATGTGATGAGATATGATACACTTAAATGATATATAAATAAAAATTAAGTTAACAAACTACACTGCACTACTTAACTGATCCTATAAATAGCAAAATAATGAAAAAATAATTTCTCAAAAAAAATGACGTCCACCGAAACCGACGTTTCCCGCGCTTCCTTGTTGTTATTTAAAAAACAATGTCAATTTTGACGATTAACTGAAAGTCTATTATCTATGAATATAGTAGCGATATATGGTATCCAGCGGCAATGGCAGTGCAAAATTTTGACAATGACTGTAGTTATCATACTTCGAGTTTGTCCATGGAGACGGCAAAAGTCCTTTAGTTGGCCATAAAGTAAACTTAACGGAAAATGTTACTTAATTGATACCGAGGCGCAACCTGGAAGCATTGCTAAGTGTGCTCCTCGTTACTGGTTCAACGTTCGTCATCGTCATTGTTCGTAAAAACCGGGTCGCGGCAGGCAAATAATAAAATTAGTCTTATGTCTTCTCCCTTATTAACTTCGATGGATAAATAGCTAAACCTCCTTGCGCGTAACTGACGTTTGTTGGAAAACCGATTTTTTCAGGCCATCGGATTTTAATTTCAAAAGTCATTGACCAATCCCAGTTCATATAATAACTATTATGACGTTTTCTATTGGCCAAAAGATTTAACTCTCTAAAAATCCGCGTGCAACCATATCTTGCTTAAATATTGTGCACTTTATTCAGCACAGATTAAACAAGCTAAATGACAAATAGAATAGATTGAAATGACAGATTGCACTTGAATTACCCTACTGTTTACCAGTTCAAATTTGACCCCACAGAACTGAACGCTAATCGTCGCTAATGGATTCGCAATCCTGCCCAAAACTGACTAGTTGGCACCACTCAACCATTTTAGGGCCACTTATCGTACTTACAACTCGACAGGGCTTTTCCCCCGTACCACGATTGCAACAACACGACACTTACAGCGATATAGACAAACAATTCAGTGGTAGCCTGGGTTACTCTTTTATACATATTTCTGAGGCAAGTGCAATGAATTTTACAGAATCCAGACACTTTTGTCGCTAGCAAAATTTAAGAGCTTTTTCATGTCTTAAACTTGTTTTTATACAGTCGCAGAATGAAAAGGTTCGTCACCTTAGTGTCGGTTTTTGCTTGCACTAGGTACTGTAAGAGTCAAACCTGCCAACATAACCGTGCAAGAAACAGTGCTGCTAACATTTAAATAAATATGACGTTTGCTAACGAATAAGGTTTTGCTTCTTTATTTTTCTATCCCATCAGTGCAACAAAATGTAGTTTTTTTTAATAGATAATGGCAGGTTGAACCAACAAGAAGGTTTTAGTTTATCAATCATAATAATCTTCTTGACAAGTTAAATCGTCAAACAACTTTGATCTGAATAATTTTGAACTTTACTGACGAACAGTTAAAGATTATTTTCTCTAACTCGAGATTATTCTGTAACATAGTTTCAAAAGGTAATATGTGCTCGCGATTCGTTGAAGGAATCAATTTGAAAACTGACGAACCTTTTCATTCCGTGACTGTACATTACTTACCTTTTCTTTCAATGGCTACTAAGATTAATGATTACACACGTTAACAGTTTTTACATTGAAATTAAATACAAAATGAATATGCAAAAAAATTATAATAATTTTATCCAATTTTATGTTGGTACAAAATTATATTTTATCAAATTAACTGAAGTAAGTTGGTAATAAGTATAACGGCGCTAATCATCATAATATTATGAGCCTACTTCCTACGTGTATTTCATTTTCTACTAGGTAACTAAAATTTTGTAACAAACATTTTCCAATGATTTATTTAAACCTAATTGTGATTGTAATACATAATCACCAGACACATAGTCCAGTTTCATCCACTTCAATATTACATTCCCATTTCCAAGCTCTCGATTATTGAACCAAAAACGAATGCCAATATGTTTCAATAAACTCATTGTCGGACTTTAATATTGCACCCTAAAATTTTCGACTCGCCACCCGCTCTCCGGTTTCTTTTTAATGTTATTATGAAGTGGCCACCCGGTGTAAGCCCACCCACCCCCACTCCCCCCTTAAATCCTCCGTGAAACACTATTGATAATAGGTTTTTAACAATACGCAACTGACTGTACCAACAGCATGCTTACATTTCCCCTCTCGCGTTTTTGCTTGTTACATTATTTTTGCAGGGTTGTTCAAGTTTTATTCCATTTTTCGTTTTCATCAATTCGCCATTGTGTTTTTAGTGGACTTGGACAGACTTTCTCTAAGAAGCTGTAACTTTGAAAATACTTTTACTATTCCATTAATAAATAAATTAATATTCTTGGATACATACTTACAAGCCTGCGGTTTGCCAGAACCTTTAGCTAGTGTAAGAGTTAGTGAAAATTAAGATATTTATAGTGAAAATAAGAGTTAGTGAAAATTAAGACTATACTAGTCTGGTTCTTGTAATAAATCTAGATATATGTATTTGTAGTTAAGTAAATGAATAAATGTAGTATAAAGAAAAGGATTTATTCCTTTCAACTTTAGGTAAGTAAGTAATCGATTACTACCGTCATTACACCTTTAGCACTCGTGTATGAAGTAAAAATCTTAATATTCAGAATAGTTTACAACGTTTTTATTAGAGAATAAATTTTATAATAATACATTACATTAACTTAAAATGACTTAAAAACTAAAATTTAAAAATTACTAATGATAAAAACTATTTACAAAATAAAAAATACTTCACCCCCAGCGCCGCAGTCAGGAATGGTGCCCAAAAGGCTGGCAGCATTGCCACGTTGAATGGCCAGGCTAATTCTCTGACCAAAATAGCTGCCAGCCTTTTGATCACCGGTCACCTCGGTGAGCCTCTTTGCCAGTTCCTTATAAAAGGAACGAGCGCTTGGACCCCATGGTCCCATAGTCTCAACCCCAAACGGCACAAATATATAACTCTCATTGAGAGCTGCATACTTGCGCCGCTTGGAGCACTCAGCCGAGGCCGCCGCCGCGCCTGCGGCAAGGGAGGTACCTCCTGTATGAGACGGAGCAAGCGTATCCGCGCATGTTGCGTCCCACACAAGAGGACGTCCCTGCTTCCAGGGAATGAGCGTCATGCCGTCAGGTCTCTTGCCGTCGTCACGGAATATGCCGTTAGGCTCTAAAACTGCTGGCACATTGACGGCGACAAGAGCTCTGCGGATGACAACGAATTTCCTTTCTGAATAAAATTGTTGCCCTTTGTAACATATTAATATTGTCTTTTACAAAGATTTAATCTAATTTTGCATTAAATAGCCCGCCAATAAGCAAACAAAGGAGAGTTTGACAAAACAAAAGTTTCAGAAAAAGCATAGATAGGAGGTACGGTGTTCCAATAAAGCTCCTTTGTCGATGTCAAAGCTCAAAGCGGGCTAAAAACTTAATAAACTCACGCACCGCTTACACAGGTACGTAGAAAGCACATAAAGCTTCACTGTTGCATTGTATTCAATGGTAATAGGAGCTATTTTCCAGTAAAAATGTAAAGTCTGATGTGCCGTTGTTTAGATGTACGTGTACCTAGATTCCCGGGATCGCTTTTATTATCGGCAGGGCTTGCAGGCGGTCGCCATGGCAACGGCCGGGCTGCAGCTCGCTCGCTTAAGGCGAGTATAGACTGGAGCATGTCTATGTAATGTAGCATTGAAAGTTGCCTCAGTTACTCCGTGACCATGGCGTTGCCGAAATATCGAAAACTCTAAATTAAGGTACATTGTAGCAATCTAGCAATCCCATCAATATAATTATGTTAGTGACCATGAAAGTTTAAAACAATATAATGTAACATTCTTTTGAACGGTACAATACTAATTGTACCGTTCAGTTTCCAAATAACTTTTATGTAATGTAGGTCCAGCCTGCATGCAAGACAAGTACTGAAAACTGACTAGAAAACCAAACGACGGTTTTTTGTTTAGAATTTGTGTATTCATAGGCTGAGTTGCACCACCTAACTTTGACTGTAACTTTAACGATAACCAGTGTTTTTTGTATGGAGCTTGACAGATTTCTGACATTTGTCAAAGTTAAAATAAGATGGTACAACCCAGCCATATTATTTAAAAGTCAGTACGGTTCAGTAACGTTCCTGTGATAGCTTGGGGCTCTGTTCGGCGTAATGCTCACAGCGAGTGTACCTACTTACCCGTAACACTTTGTTTTACCTTTCGTTCACTCTTTGTCGAAATGTGTATTGCCCGCGCTCGTGCAAAGGAAAGACGATATTGTAAATTATAAATAACTTGAAAACGAACTGCCTAATGCGGGAATCAATCCCACGACAATTTAGTTTGAGATGCAACTCTAGAAATTAAATATCTTTGTACAATTGGGCTGTAACAAAACGGCGAGCGTGCTCAACGTTTGGTTCGTGAAAAGGTGGATACATTAGATGTAGATTGTAGTGATATACACTAGATTCTCATGATATGTTTTAGTCACTAGTACGTACATATTCGTTGTTCTGTTACAAGTAAATGCTCTAGTCCAGTGGTTCTTAACCGGTGGTCCGCGGACCACTGGTGGTCCCTGGAGGCATTCCAAGTGGTCCGCGAAGACATCGTAATAAACAGTGACGTGACGTGATGAATCGAGTCAACACAACGCAAACGGCGCACAGTGGGCGAGAAATTGACCTCCCCTTTCATAGGTTTTTGAAAAAAAAGTGGTCCCTGACAAGACAGAAATTTGGTAAAATGGTCCCTCGTGCCTTAAAGGTTAAGAACCACTGCTCTAGTCTATACTTCCCCTTACAATACAGTACAAAAAGGCATGGTAGACACGCCCGCCCTCGAAAGTAACATTGACGGACAAACGGTCTTTGTTTGCATGGAATTTGGTGCAGCTTTGATGTTATTGGACATATTCAGACTCGTATCTATCGTATAATATTTGTATCTGCATTCAATTGTAATGTAGGTACTTTGTTTCATTTTTCAGGCGGGAATTGAACCCACGATTCACACTCTTAACGCTAAAAATTAAATAACTTTGTTTCATTTATTATGTACCGGTTTGAATTAGTTTTAAGCTTGATAGATAATTTCTATAGGTATGTCGCAAATTTCTTCGCAACGTATGTTTATAGTAAGTAATCAATGCTGCTATCACTTAATCAGAGGCTTAATGTTGGTTTGTTAACAACTTGATAAAAAAAGGTGGTCACTTACCTTAAAAACTGCCTCAAGTCTGCATTAAAGCTGGAATCTGTTGCTCTCGAGCGATGAACAACGCCTCAGCAGTCAATGTTTTTATATACTTATTACTTCACTGCACTTTAAAACACAAATTAGCACCAGATTTGTACACTAAAGTCCATTAAACAATAAATGAAAACCAATATGCAGATCGACCATGCTTTCCATTTAAATACCTACCCTCCACGGAATCCATTAAAACAAATTACTTATATAAGTCTGTTAATTTTATTGTAAAAGTATAGTTGACAGCACATCATCAACCTTCACCAGCAATCCAGCATATTATTATTTGAAAATAATATCACAATTGATCAAATTAAAATTTAATAATTATCACCTCAATGACTTCATCAAAAAATCTAACTTTTTCAAAATAAAATGAAGTTTTTTAAAGAATTAGTGATATAATGTATGTCTGCCTTTAATTAAGACAACACTTAGTTCTAAGCACTTTTAGTTATAGTAATTCCATGTATGCGTGTTTGTCTTGTTGGTTGTCTTAATAAATATAATAAAATAAATAAATAATGTCTTGTAATGGTGCTACTGATATCTTGGCAAATAGTTTGGTATAACAACTTATACAGTGAATATGGAATGGGTTTATACCACAGATTAATATACACAAATTATAGTAACTATATACCTTAATAGTTTGTATAATTGATCAGCAATAATAGGCTCTCTGTGTGATTACTAATTAATTGCTTGATTACACAGTGGCTTCGTAAGTTACCACAGTGAGTCCGCAGATTCGATGTCTATTGAGGACAAATTGAAAAGCGCCTGTTTAGGTCTCTTTTAATTATGTTATTAAATTACACTTAAATAATACCTACTAGTATGTCTTGTTGATTGCAGTCCTATTAAATAAATAAAATAAAACGTCATTTTTAACAGCAATATGCTTTTTTATCTTTCCTTTAATTTCATATTAAGTTACGAGGATTCCTAAGTAATAGAAGCGAACACAAAGTAATTAGATTCTGCACCAAGCATACTAACAAAACCTTCTTATTTTCACTTCTTTGATAGAATTTAATTAGCAAATTCAATATTCCACCAATCAATTCGTTTCCATTATCAGAGCTGCATTTTTCCGGCTTATTGGAAACCTAAGCCCCTGTTACAGGCTTCTTTTTGTTGTTTTACTGTTGTCTACCCTACGTTTTGAGCTTGCATTTTAATTGTTTATTTTTGAGCAGACGTAACGGTAAATAATGCAAACAACGCTCGTGTTTTTCCGCCCGTTCTTCATACTCAATCACGCTCTATTTCGTCTCTCTTTTGAGCATTTACATCGAGCAATTGATTTAATGCGAATGCTGTGTTTCGCGTTTTGTTTGGGAACGAGAAATGAGTCGATTACTACTGTTAAATCATTTATTAATTTACCATTAATTTAAGTTATTAATAAATCTTAGTAGGTCTACATTATAGTTCATTTAGTTTAGACCTTAAAAATTAAATATCAAAGATAAAATAGTCCTTTATTAAAATGAACATCTTAATTGATAGGCGTTTTGTTTTCATTGGCGTTATTTTATTGAAGATATGCTTTAAATATCAATACTTATTCTAAATTATCTTTATAATCCAATCAAATTACTCTCACATAAGCAAATGAAGCAAGCTACCATTGTCAGCCTTGTAGTTTCAGACTATTCAATTAACAATTTAATATTCTCCAGCAAAACTAAGAGCTTACGAAGAATTTGTATTGAAATGCAGTTCCTTACACAAATAACGTGCAAGACAATGCTTTGACTGCATTCAGAACTTCCAAGGATTCTTGGTGATATTACTTGACTCTAATAAGTTTCTCACATTTTAAACAGACAATTTCAACAAAACGCTGTACAAGGGTTGACGAAATTGCCAATTTAAATAAAACTCCACACCTATTTAAATAAAGGATTTAATAAGATGCCGGCACTAAAATTTCATGCTTCATTTTAAGACTTGATTTGATACCGGAAAATGTGAAGGTATGTCATCGCCAGTTTGTAATTAAAGTAGGACCTTATATTACCTATTGTACCTCTACATTGGTGCTAGTTTCTATTTAGTTCTATTCTTATTACCTCTTACCTACAGGAGGCACCTATTGTTGCCAAGTTAAAAGTCACTTCTCAATACGGGTGGCATCTATTGTTTACTAAATCACGGTTTACGACAAAAAATCTATAAAATGCAAATTAAGTGTGAAATGCGCTTGTTATTATGAAACTACATTAGTTGCAGAATATAGGTAATGTTCCAAAATTTCAATACTGTAAGTCTCATACTTTTTAAAATATCTTGACGTAAAGTGTAGCAAACAATTTTATAGGTTAAAATACCCCGTATTGAGAGTCAAACTTTGGTTTCCAAAAATCCGTAGGGAAAGAAACTAATCAAAGCACGATTGTCATGAAATGCTAAGCAAGGGAACAATTAAAATAGGATCCGTCTTAAATATTGTCTTTCAAAGTGCTCAGATGAGTACTGCATCTCCAGACAAAGAAATAGTAAAAAACAAAACAGAGCCTCGGATTTAAACGGCTCAAAAATTCTCTTCAATCTGCTGATGGGTTGAAACGATTTTTAGTGTAATTTATTGCCATTCGTATTAAATTTTGTGACCTAGGGCTAAATCAGTGCCCCAGCGGAAGGGTTGGGGTGGACATCGCCCCTTCAAAAAAGATCAGTAGAAATTGATTTTTAGCATCCCTTTGGCATTAGTATGGAATGTCGGGGACCTAATTTGACAAACTCACTTTGATAGCTAATGGATTTTAGTAGTAGCAATGTCTTTATTCTTTTAGCAGTTAATTATTTGAATATGCCATATAGTGAGGGCGAAGGAAAAATTATCTTCCTAAATTTAATATTAGTGTATCAATCTGTAGTCTGATGCATAAGTTATGCAGCATAACTCAGTCAATACCTGAGGTATGTGAGTGGCACGGGAGGGGTGGCATTGACATATTATGGCTTAGAGCTTAAATCCGAAGCCAATTTGAAGTTTTTCTGACGTATGACATCCCAAAAATACTCTCCACACAGAGTGAGCTTAAGCGTTTGACTTTTCCAGACAGGCGTAAAAACTCCATCACTTACTTACTTATACTTACTTATTCCATCTCGCTGCTTCCAGACGTAAAAGAATTTTGTATTTACACCGCAATTTCTCTGGCTGAAGTATTAAAATTGCGAATGGTGTATTTTTATACGTAAGTGTACCTATACGAGTAAGTAATTTTTAATATGAATTCTACGAGTAAGAAGGCAATTCTTTGGCTTCTATCTAATATAATGAGGGCTATCGTTTTTATACTCAACAGTTGGCACCCCTGGCGATTGACAGGACTTTACTCTACAGTGGCGCCATCTTGATGAGTGCAAATGCGATAGTCCTCCTACTACTTTCGCGCTCACCAGTTGGTGCCACTATCTTCGCTACTAGCAAGTGACAGGACCTTACTCTACAGTGGCGCTAACTGGTGAGCGCTAAAACGATAGCCCTCATTCTACAAGCTTCTTTGTATGTTACTGTGTAGGCAGAAATACCGCGACTGAAAGGACTTTCCAAGATTTCGCCTGCAATTAATGAAGCCACAAAATACGTTAGTACCTATATACGATCCTATAAAGTGAATATTAAACATTTAATATTGATTTGGAAAAGAACTTTGCCTTTATGTGATTAATGTGGGCAGCATTGCCATATTGAAAAGTCGCTCGACCCACTTGTTACTTATTGGTATTTTTATGAATTCTAGAAATAAGAATTTCTTTTTAATACCATACAGAGAGCATGAACTAAGTGGCAGGCTTCATGACGAGTTTTGTCACGGTTGTTTTAACTAGGTTTAAAACATTATGTAGGTACCTATATGTTTGTACAAACAAGTAAGTATGAAAGGATGTATGTTTTTATCCATTTTAAGTAGCACATAGTAATTAAACAGGTAAGATCTACTTACGTTACTTAGGACTAGATGGTGATTTGTACCTAAGTGTCCAACGATAACTCATTGCAATAACATTCGTTTGTAAGCTAATTGATTAGACTAACACCCAATGGGAATCGAACCCAGACTACTAGTTTAAAAGTTCAGTCAGTTTAAAAGTTTGGTACAAGTCTTTGACAACGATTCTTTTTTAGACGACGAAGACACTGTTTGTGGTTTATAGGAAACTTCGTTAAATATTACCTAGGTACTTTACCCGTGTAATTACTCAAGACACACAGACACGAGATTATCAGCCAGGACTCGAACCTGGGACCGTAACTTTTAAAGTGTATTAGTATTCAGAATTAATCATAGTATTAATACACGTTAAACAGAGCGCTTTTTTAAGACATTCATCTTCATCATCATCATTTCAGCCACTGCTGGGCCAGAATATAAACCTCCCCCAATGATTTCCACAAAGGTCAGTTGGTAGTCGGTCCACCTCATACGTGGACGCCCTACGGTTTTAAGTGTTAGGAACTTAATATGATTAAATCACAACTTACGGTTTGCTACTTACTTTGCTCTTACAGCTCCAGCCCGGAGTTACGTCATACGATGGAAAGTTTCTTTTTTACACACCCCATTTCAGACCCCAAAATGTTTTCTGTTATATTTTTACATTCTTTTGGTGGTGTAAATAAGTGATATCTTTTATTAAAAAACAACATACTTTAAATCAACCCCTTTGTTTGTAAGGCTGGGTTTCACTATCTTACTTTAACATTAGCAAATGCCTGTTAAACTCCATACAAAAAGCACAGGTTCTCGTTAAAGTACCGTTAAATATAAGTGATGCAAATTAGCCATAGATTTTTTTTGTTTTAATGAATAACGTTATGGTCTTATGGTTTGTGTGTATTTTATTTAGTTTTCAAATAAATATATTTTTCCATCTTTCTTTCTTTCTGGATTCTTTTGGTGGTGTAAGTGATATCTCTTATTAGCGAACATATAAAACCAACCCCTTTGTAGTTACTAATGTTTAAGGATTTTTATGCATGAACTGTAAGTATGCGGTCTTTATTTCTTTTCGTTCCTACTAACTGTGTGGGTTGTAACTGCTGAGGCCACAACCATGTCTTAGAATAGATACTTAGACCTTGTCACCTGCCACAGGCGATTTCCAGCCCCAATAGGCTTTGGCAATTTATTCTTTAGAATAAAATCTACTATAGGAAGACTCGATATATTAATAGGTTTGTACCTATGCCACCTGGGAATTGAACCCAGCATGACCTCTATGATTGAGAGAATCCAACTTTTTCTGTAGTTCCATTTCTTGTAAGACAGTATGTTTGTAGTCTAAGTAGTAAAAATTGACTA
The DNA here is from genome assembly GCF_963855985.1 of Ostrinia nubilalis. Lineage (NCBI taxonomy): Eukaryota > Metazoa > Arthropoda > Insecta > Lepidoptera > Crambidae > Ostrinia > Ostrinia nubilalis. Next base: position 13,183,726 of record NC_087097.1, read on the forward strand.
TTTATTAATTTCTACGAACTATTTATTACAATAAAGGGATCTATTTATACCTTATTGATATTGATACCTTTGTATAATAAAACACTGGATTACGCTACTATATACATTTATTATATAGAGATTAAACTATATTTACATTATTTACACATTTACACATTTTTAAAATAAATACAGTTGAGAGCACATCCACCTACCACTGAATCATAATGTCCACAATATTTTTTTAACTAAATTAAAAATTCACTGTAGATATTCGTAATTTCATAGTAGTTGTATGTACTATCTGTACTTCCAACTCCATAATATCAAGTATTTTCATCAATTTTGTAGTAGTTTTGATTTGTTTATTTATGATCAAGTACTTTGTTAGATGGCTTAAATTCTTGAACTAGGAGGTTATTTCTTTAAGTTCTTCGTGACTCGGCAAGCTTAGTGTAGGGTGTCCCTCCAGAGGTGGAGTGGCGACTTAAGAAAGGTCGGTGGAAAAACTCGTTTTATTAGCATTTTCTGCCAAATAATTGATATAAATGGAGTAATTAGTACTAATAATTATGTAGGTACAGACAACAGCACGCACTTAACCTAACCTAACTGTAATAGGGGGGATTATGCAAAAAATATATACCTAGAGTGCCGTTATCTGTACATACATTATTACAATTAAATTATATTAACATTATGCTAATGATTGACATTTTTATTATGATTATTGAGCATCTGTTGCAACCATCTGAGGAGTAGGCTTAGGCGGGTTGTAAACCAAGAGCTAGATGAGTTAGTTTAGTTCAGCTCGCATAGCTGACCCAGTTTTCCATTGTTGTGTGCAAACTACAACACACTATGGAAAACCTCGTTAGTTATGAGAGCTAAGCTAATAAATGCATAAAAAACTCATAAAATCATTTGTTTTGCAAGCAGGCTTTTAAAAAGCACTAATAACCCTATCACTGCTACGGGACAGTAAATGGGCCAGTGCTGAAAATAACTATTGTCTTGTACAGTCTCTAAAATATCTATAAGTTATAAATATTGATGCGAGCTAGGCAATTAACCTTCACTTAGCTCTGGGTTTGCAACCTGCATCTAGAGCATAAAAGGGCTTGTGTCCAGCAGATGTTATTGGTGATGACTATGACAGTATATCTATTTATGTCCAAGTAAATAAGTCCACGTCAATAGAACGCAGTAAGTAAATGAGATACGGCTATGTGAAACAATGGTTGGTCAGATTCAGTAATCTCAAGTTTATTTTACTTTGCAAGCAAATAAGTAGGTTTGTTACTACTATGACCAAAGACTATTAGATGTCAGGTTTAGTCGGGTTATTTGTTTGCAAGATTGCTACAGTCTAGTGGCATGGACCATACAAGAACTCGCAAGAACTACTCACTACTATCTACTCGTAACCCTGTTTGGTAAATTTCTCCCCGAGTGCAGATATAATTATGGTACAATAATTTACAAAGCTGTATTACCATAATTTATGACGTATTTACAATACCAAATTTAATTTAATTAAATTAAACTACACTATTCTATTGTAAAATAATTTTAACTAGACTTGTTTTTCCCTCGTTTACTATATTCACAAAAAATGAAGAATCGACTGGTATGTACTTTAAGTACTTCTGATATGCGAATGAGTTAGCCAATTGTAAACTCCATTAATATAGCTTAATAAAAACTTATATTGAAGCTATTTTAGTAAAACTTTGAGGTTATGTCTTGCCAGTTTTAGCAAATTTTGTACTAAATCTATATCTTTAAAATCATTTTCTCCAATCTGGAATTATTCTGAATTTCAATTAAAATTTTATTCTGACAATGTTTTAATTCACAGATTTGCTAATTCCACATTAAAGTAAGTTGTACTAGTTAAATGAAGGCCCGTATCAAGAAGCGATACTCAACTATGAATCAACTCAAGAATAGATTGAAGTGAGTAATTGGTTCAACCAATCACAAACTAGAGCTATGCTTCAGTTGGATTGAAGTTTAGGAGTCG